>NC_140597.1:37116549-37781549 GCF_057381915.1 Diplotaxodon limnothrissa | reverse complement strand
CCAGTGGTATGCCACATGTGTAAGTCTATTTTTTTTTCTTCATCTAAAAGTCATGCAAATGGGCACAGTATAAAAAACAAGGAAGCTCACCCGCAGAGTCTGCTACTCACAGTTTCTCTGCATTCACTTCATCTGCATTTCATAAGTCTGAATTTGAGCACCAAGCCTGTCCACAGTGCACAGAGACTGGCAGATGTATATTATGCTGAACTTTAACATGGCTGCCATGTCAGAGTGCAGTGTGTATCAGCGGTGGCCCTGGAAATTTCAAACTGAATAACGACCGCCTGACAGGCCTGAAGGGATTGCACCGCCGTCCTTGACCCACATAACAAGGATGGGCTTTCTATAAGAATTGACCTCACTCATACTCATGTAAATATGTTTGTACGTGTTGCTGCTTGTGTCCTGGAATTTGTCTTGTGTCTGGGACCTATCCTTACAAACCTCTGGCTGCTACATCCAGGGTCAGGCTAAGTGGCTGTTCATGCATAACACAGGTGCAAAAAGCTGAAGGAATTCAAATTCCGTGAATGCAGAAGTTGTTTGTGCCTCCAGAGGAATCTTTACACTGAAGCTAAAGCTCCTTATCACTTTGGTAAAGCAGCAGAGTTTACTGAAATACATGACTATCTGCTTATTCAATTACATCCAATTTCATTGTCATTCCACGTCACTGTAGAGAACAGTAAGATGAAAATCAGAGATCAGGACACGCAGCAAAGAATTTCATATGTTCCACTGTCCTGTGTGTCTACATAAAAAGACCCTTTTCGAATACAAAGCAGAGCGTGAAACAGAAATGTTATCTCTGCTGTTTTGATCCCCGGATGAATGTGATGAGCTCTGCTTTGAGATTTAATAACACATCCAGGCATGTGCTTCAAGCTCATGAGGAGCGGGGATCAGCGTGTGTGAAATAATACCAACAAGTGTGGAGATTAGAGGAGTCGTGCTTTGATTCGTTACATCTTATTGAATGACTGACGCAGTTTTCTACTCTGCAGACTCATTCACATCCAGCTCCTCATAATATGCACAGAGGTGTCTGTGTTTGTGTGCAAGTTTGCATGTGTATGTGAGAATGTGTGTGATGAAATCAGATCCAGCAAGAGGGTAATGGCTTTTACTCTTCATTAATGCTGCTTGTTTGTGAGTGACTGCCTCAGATTTCCCAAGGTGAACCATTCTTATCACCGCGGCTTCCCACTAGAGACGGCGACTCAAAGCCAGAGTGATTAATATGTACCCTCCGTTTTAAAAGGATAGCTCTGATTAATTGTCTTTAAGGTACAATGCTGCCTATTGGCTGTTTGTTTTGATAAACACCGGCGTCATTTGAATAAAATATTTTCTTCATTTTCCACGCCTGAGCTCCAGATTTCGTAACACCCCAGTTTGGGCTGTGAGGAGCTGATAAGATTATCGTTGGTCCATTGACAGGTTTCGTGTTGTTCATATAACCGATTGTTGCCTGGGAGCCGATGACCTGAAACCTGCCTAAAGCAATAAATCATTAAAAGCCTACCTGTGACTGTCATAGTAATAAATCAAACCTACCTGGATATAATGCATTGCACTCTATGTGTTTTGAATATGTCTAAAGAGCAAGTAATTTGACTCAGTTTACATCAGGTGCATAGTTTTCACAAGCCAGTCATGTGGTGGATTTATTGCAGTGAGCTGCTACGTACAAGAAAACAATGTGTGTAAAACCACCGTGATTGAATGCTTACTGACGAGTAGAGGAGATGCAAGAAATCCCCAAATTCCCTAACTTAATGCAGTAGGGGACCAGAGGGACTCAGCCATGTGGTCCAGCGGGTCCTGTCCTCTTAAACAATTCACACACATTTTCTTTTCCCAGCTGCGGATGTGTTTTGTTCCGCACTATTGCACGTAGCTGAGTCATTGTAAGTGCTCGCGTTTTTTCCTGAATGTGAAGTCAGCGGAGGCCGTTGACTCCTGGAACCGAGCAGTTTAACAAGATATCACCGGATTGTCTCCAAGGATTCATTTACTAAAAGAGACTGAAATGTGGTCAAATGCATACTGAGGGCGGTTGCTACTTGCAGTGAGTTAAGTGGCACTTCTCCGAACCCCATTTGGAGTTGCTCTTGATCAAAGGCATGGCACTCAGCCCCCACGAGTCCATGAGGGCATGAACCAACCAGCACAATGGAAAAATCCAAGGGCCATTAATTCTACCCAATTTACCTTTCATTTGGGTTTCATTTGGCCCCTCTATAAATTCAGAGGCAGCCAGCAAGAGCAAATGAAAGAATCCTTGTTAGGCGATCATTACTCTGCTAATTGCTTTAGGAATGTGCCATGCACTTAAAGTCAAGGTCAGGGGGAGGGCGCCAAGATGTGAGGAGCTCTAATTTGAATGCTCTATTGGAGGAGGGGCAGTCATTTTAGTGCAGAGTGTGTGCTGGGGTCGAGGGAGTTAAGAGGTCAGGGATGAAAGAAATAGTGTAATTATGCTGGTAACTTCGACCGGAGATAGTGACAGTAGAGAGGTTGCGAACGCTGGATTCAAAGTAGGGGCAGTGTGCAGCCTCCAGTCGTGCTTTTTGTGCTGCAGAAAGGTCAAGGGTATTATATCATGTTTTATGCTCCCGAGCTTAAATCAAGCTCGTTCAATCTCAGCTCAAACCGTGATCTCTTTGGCACTGCCATCAATTGATGTCACAGTTTTGCATTTTTGCAGACATCAATTCACATCTTTTCACTTTTGTTTTTGCTTTTACATATATTGCGATGACCCACAATCAAAGCTGCCTCATCAATTCATGTCAGCCCTTCCTCTTCCTCCTCTCCTGCCCTTGCCTCAGGAGGACTGGCATTTGTCATGTGTGTGATTGTAACCCTGCCCGCTCTTGTGTCCTCTGCAGAGAGATGTTGGAATCGAGCTGGATAACCGTCTGGATGAGGGCGGCTACTGCTGCCAGTACTGTCGCCGTGGTTACCGCTTCTGCCGCCGCTACCACGAGCCCCTGGGTGGCTTCAACCCCTGGCCATACTACTACCAAGGAGGCCGGGTCATCTGTCAAATTGTCATGCCGTGCAACTGGTGGATCGCCCGCATGCTCGGGAGGATCTGAGGCGCTGAGCGTGCTGTCTGGTTTTGAATCTGTTTACGTTGTAGGTGCAAATTTTTCCTTTTGATAAATATTCAAGACCACTCGTGACACCAAAGCAGTCTATTGCAGCCAACTATTCAGTGTAAACAGTCTAAATTATGTTTGAAGCATTTTGATTCCTTCTTAAAAAGCATTGGTTGTTTACAGGTGTCTAGTTTTCTCTCCTTGTTATTTGATCCTGTTCAATGAACGCATTTAGTTTGGAAACTGAGCCACCCTAAAAAAAAACACACACACACACACACACACACACACACACACACACACACACACACAATCTGTCCTTACCTTACCTATTATGTCATACATTCATTTTTACTTGTATGTGTATACATATGAAAAGCTACAGCGAATACAATGCAACAGCAATTAACTATGTACTGTATGTAACCATCTGTGTGGTGCTATCACATTAAATGTGTAACAAGACATACACTTTATTAGGAAAATCATCTAGTGTAATTTAAAGCAACAGCATGTTCCATTATTGCATTATTATGTTTTCGCAGTTTTTGTTGACATCTGTTGTACTTTATGCTTATTATTGCCGTCCTGTCTGGTATTGTTGGTATGCTGGACTGCGTGACATTGAAAAGTGTTCTTAATATTCTTATTAAAGTGGCAAAATTGTTATTAAATCACCACGTACCTCCAAATAGTGTAACCAAATGGGAGCTTGTGAGCCATTAATGCTTAGAGGTAATTTTTCCAATTTACAAATTTGATCTTTTTGTGCAGTTTTCCCAACACACTTATTAATATAATAAGCATGGATTGAAGCTAAACTTGTGTTTTCCCTTTTTCTTTGGCAATAACGATTAAAAGAATGTTAACTGTTGTTTCGCCTTTCAGTTCTGGCTGGTGATCATCTTTGTAGAGCAACACAATGCTCTTAAAGCCAAACAGGCTTCTTGTGAGAAGCACTTTAGTTAATTTTTGGAAACTAGAACTAATCAAAATGTGAAACGGTGTCTCAATATGTGACAGTGATACATGTTATGTGTAGCCCTGCATAAACTGGGACACCTGATAAGCCTATTTCTGAGTGAGGTAACACAGCTGATTGAGAACGTGGCCTCCAAATGAAAGTACTGAACTGGGCGTAGTAACAGTCTCTGGGTAAATGTTGTATTGAGTTTCTGCTAATGCAAACCAAACATTTCCTCCTGCTGCAGCATCGCATTAAAGCTGAGAAACACGAGCCATCTGGTATCACGATTTAGCTTAGCACTTATCAATTTATTCTTGACAAATCGTCTTCAAAACAAGACAATGGCTATTTTCAGCATTTTCCCCTACAGCGAATCAGTTTGAAGCACTGCAGGGAGTGAGCTGCAGGAAACAGGCTGCATACCTCCAACTTCTCAGCAAGGTAACCAACTTTCACTTAGTTGTTGGCAAACCCGTGCCATTTGCATGATTAAGCTGCTCGCACAATGATGGAAAAGACCAATTATTGCCTGATGTCTTTAAACAGCAGTTTGTCTTGTTGCCGGCCAATTTCTGTGAACTGCAGTATTAAAATGCATTGGCTATTACCACCAACAACTACAGGTGTTATCTTAAATACTGTAATACTGAAAATGTAATGCAGTATATCGCACCTAGTAAACTGATTGTCTTTCCAATGTCAACAATAGATGTACGAGCTTCAAAAAGCCAAATGTATGGCAGAGCTTTTGTATAGGATTGCGTTAGATTGCACGGTTTTCGTGCTTAGTGAGTGTTTATGTCTGACTTTTTTTCATAGCCTTTATCTTTTTCCTGCTCACATACCTACAGATAAAAGTCCATTCTGTGCCCTGTACTCCTTTGGGCCCAAAGGACAAAGCACACAACAGTAAAACAAAAACATCAAGAGAAACACATCCATACACCAAATCACAAAAAATGAAGAAATACACAGTCAACAGGGAAAATGCTACCTAAAAAGTTGCTACATCAGAAGTGCTCTGCTCTGCTTGATTTTAATAAACAGCAACACTGCTGAAGAGATCAAATCAAGAGCTATTGTGTTGCTATTATGCAAGCGACTTGTGCCACCATACCAAATATATCCCAAGATCTTCATAAAATATGTACTTAAGCGCTGATGCAGTGGCACGAACCAACTTCATAGATCCAAACACGGACGTACGCACAAAACCAACTTCAGAAAATTTGATTATGTGAGGATAATATTCACAGTTTAAAAATATTTAAGCAAAAAAAGAAAAAAAGCAAATTATTCCAGCACGCCAATACAGAAACACGAGTCTAACCGGCACTGAAAGTTCACGACTCGCTCTGCGTATTTTAGTCACTCTTTTCTCTGTTATTTGTATCATGTAAAACAAACATTGTTTAATTAAAGATTCACAGACCTCAGCAGTCGCTTCTCATGTGCTCACTGATGTGCTATCCTCCATTGTTTTCACCACTGTTGCAGTCTTCAAAATGCTTTAAATAGTGCGGCTGTTCAAACATTTTCTTATTTGCCGAGGCGATTTTAATCTCTAACGCCTCATCTCAGTGTGTCGAGCTGAAATAACTCTCATCTGCAACTAAGCAGGCGAGATAGGCATTTGTAATTGATGTTCTGTCATCACAATAACAAGGCGCATAAATGCCCAAGAGTATTCAAGCTATGTGAGGTACTCAGAAGTTAAACAGGGAGACAAAAATGGAACACTCGTGTTGTGGTAGTTTGCGTTGAAGCCCTCTGTATGTTTCTTTCTTTACTTGCTTTTTTCCAATTAAAATTTCATTGTACGAATAATCTCCGTTGTCCTATCATATGAAACAATGTGATTTCCTTGAAAGACACTTAATGCCCGGAGGGTGTTTGTCGGAAAGCTGATAGCAGTATGGGTTTTGAATCCAACTAATGCAATTGAAACAGGCAGGTCTCCTTCTCTACTCACCATTACTCCCATTCCTCATTAGCAGAATTTTTTAGCATCACATCTTGACAAGCCAAAACAGACATATATGCTTTTATTGTCCTGATTTTATAACCCGAGACTCTCTCGTGTATCGGATGTGTAATAATGCTTTGTTTACGCTAATATAAAAGTATCTCGCCTACAAAGTAAATATAGATCTTGACTCATGTTGGCTCACTCTGATGATAATTGACAGTGAAATGGATTTTGTTGAAAGAGAGGGCGAAACTTGCTATATGTAAATGTTTTATGAATATGCTCACAAATGGAGTTCAGACTGAAGCCATATTGTTATTTTTGAATCAATAATGTCAATGGCCCAGAGCAACATGTCAAGTGAAAAATACTGGCATGAGTTAACAAATACAATAATTGCAAACATACTTCAAATAAACTGACAAGTGTACTGCAAAGCCCTCGAGGCGGTTCTGAAAAGTTCATAAAATCAGTGTTTATATAATTCATTTCTCACTACTTCCTGCTTATCACATCAAATAGGCATTGTTTATTAAAATGGATGCATTCAGCATTCGGCATGCTGCTGCTGCCGCCGCTTTTGTTCTCGTTGTTGTTGTTGTTGTTGTTGTTGTTGTTGTTGTGGAGCTACCGCACTCACTGTGTTAGGAAACAGTATAAAGTGTTATTTTTTCATAAGATGCTGTTAGTTGTCAGTTGTCTATCTGGCGAGGTCTCTGAGGACTCTGAGGACTCTTTTGTGTAGTCGTGAGAGTAAATTGCCATGGAAGCCCAGAGAGTCGCTGTGAATGGGATGGTTCACCCTGACTGGAGAGGCTGATACAGATATTACAGCGGGCTCCCAGAGAGCTCCTCGCGCCTGTTGGGACAAAAGTCCAATATTAACCATGAAAGTCAAATTTTAAAGTACAGATGTCTCACAATTAAAACTCATTGTAGAGGAGACCTTGAATGACACCGGATGGTGGTAATACTGCCGATGGAGGATTGCAAGAGCAAAGGTTTTAAAAACAAATAAACGGGACAACAGTCTAGTTGATGCCTTCTTATCCACATTTTGTTGCCTAGTACACACATCTACTTGTGTTGTTTTATTTTTCCATTAGACAGTCTCATGATGTAAACATTCTATTAGTACAAATTATTAAAATTGCACTATTTTCTGTTTGAAGTTAAAAACCTAAGAAATTACAAACAGGGCCGACAGACTGCAGTGAAATTTTTGCATTTTCACAGGAAAATGTCAAAATCCCAACAACTCCAAATCAGATGGTATTTGATTGTTGGCTTTTTTTAAACCCTGCATTGAGGTTAATTTGCATTCCTACTATCTATGAAGAGGTTTAGCACTGCCTGCATTAGATATGAGCCAAATCTGCGAGTGTCTGACAGTGAACTCCTTCCTTGTAGACCAGAATTAAAGAATATATCGTTTCAGCCTAAGCCCTGCACTATTTTTTCTAATGCATTTTAAATAGGAAAGCCCGCCTCCAGCACTTGTTTATCCCCGTTTAGATGGGGAGAGGAAACAAGATCGACTGCTCTGCAGGATGAACAGAGATACCGAGCATTTACCAGGTTATCACAGTTCAAAGGATTTTTGCCTACCTGGCCCGAGGAATGGCCACTTCCATTGAAGCTCACATGTGAATTAATTCTTTTTGTTACTTATCAAAAAATGCAGGGAAACTTCCCTCCCAGCTGCTTATTTTCATTTCAAATAATCGCTCCTTCGTTTCGAGACGTAAGTTGCTATTCTGGGGTGGAGGAGAGTGAAAACCAATGTATGAAGAGTGTCTGTATTTAGATTAGTGACCTGAAGGAATACTTCTCTTCGATCCAGACTGAGGCTCGGGCTCTGATGAGGACACGTGTATTACCAGTGCCATCTTGTGTAGACAAAGGTGTACTGCTGTAATATCAAAGGTTAGGTGAGGTATTTTCAACACTTTTTTTTTTTTACATCTTAAAACACGCTGTACCTCGCTGTCCTTAATACATCCACATCTGCTTTTGTGGAGTAAAGTAAAAATAAAAATGGGATCCATTTGAATCTAACTTTACCTGCATGTTGTTAATAAATTGCACAAAGCTTCAGCAGCCATAAGACAGCAGCCATCAACTCCTTTTCTTTGTAATGTTGCAGTCAGTCTGGTGACCTGATGGTTAAATAAGCTCTCCCTGTACTGTTCCTGCTACAGGCTGGAGGCACAATAATGTCAGCCGTCATCCCTCAACTGCTCCCACTGTGAGAGGCAGCATGGCACAGCAGTAAACACTCGCGCTGTGTCAGTGGCTGCAGGCGACACAGAAATAGTCCTCCTCTCCCAGGACCTGGCTCTCACTCCATCTTCAGGGTCTCTGACTCACTAACCAAAGGAATAGCACAGACATAACGGCTGCTAGTAGCCTTTCATTATTTTAGTAATCCATAAGAACCTCCGCTTACCCTATGGCAGGCAATCGATGAACCGCTCAACAGAAAAGCAAAGTGTCTGCTTGGATGTAATGGAGGGCTGTTTGTTGCCGAATGTGGAGCTTGTGCGATGATTTCATTCCCATTTCAAACCATTTTTTTCATCTGAAAAAGGTTCGGGAAGCTGTTCAGTGGCGTGAAGAAGGTTGTAATGGTGGCTGCGGCTGAACTTGGTCTTGTTTCTATGTGTGTGTGTGCACGCGTGTGTGTGTAACCCTATGGCAAGATTGGATTGTGTGGTACACAGCTGTGTATGTGGGTGTAGACGGAGCAAGGCACGGTAGGCAAGCCCCGACGCCAGAAGACTTCCTCAACACCACCCGCCTTCCTGACCCTGCACACACGCACACACACACACGCACACACACATGCACAGTCACTCCAAGCCAATGTAAACCCCAAACACACAAACACTCCATCCTCACATATATAAACACATCAACATTACACATGCTTGAAAAGAATCAACCCACTTCAGTGTAACTCATTCTCGCGCCAACCACAGCTTAAACGTGCGCACACACACACACACACACACACACACACACGCACACACACACTTTCCACTATGCAAACTGTGGTGACAGACTCGTCTGTCTTCAGCTCTGGGCATGTCACATGCTAATGTATTCATCCACCCACAGCAACTGGAGAAGCAGAGCTCTTAAGTACAGTCCAATCAGTCTCTGGCCCGCTAATGGCTCCAATCCAGTTTTCTACAGTAGCTTTTTCTTTCTCTCAAAATACCATGTGATCAAATGTCCCCCAAAGCTTAAACAACCCAACAATACAACTGAATTTTCAAGGCAGTTTCATTATCGCAACAGCGCAAATGAATGGACTTAGTAACCGCTTGGAAGCTATTTGTTTCCAAGTTTAATTCGGTTTTCTGTTTCATTTTTCCAAAAAAAATAATTTAAAAAAAGCTTGTATGACACTTTATCTGCGCCTCGCTCTATTTCCAAATCATTCTGCCAGCAAAAACAGCAACAAATAAAAAGAAAGAGAGAGAACAGTCAAAAGATAAGATTTTGCATTTAATTAGCATATTGACTTTTTCTTAAAAATCTATTCTATATTCAGCATAAAGGAGGCCATTGATAACCCAAGTCATAAGAAGCAACAAAAACATAAGCAGTGGACATACCTCAATGTTTCACAGACAGTAAAACAGTGCTCTGAGAAAAAGGAAGGGTAGATACAGGAATATATACAAAGCAAACAAGGCAGCAAATCCCCACCGAAAGACTGACAGATTTTAATGCAAATGTAACCCAGTGTACTTATTGGCTGCATGTACTTAAAAAAAAAAAGCATGTACTTTAAAAACAAGTATACATTCAGAGTGTCTTTGCAGACCCAGAGCCCTTTTGGCTGATGTGAGGTTGTAAAGTAGCGTTTAACACCTGTCCTTAGGTGCAAGTGCAGATGGAGGTCAGTATGTCTGAATGTCCTCACTCTGCAGCTACAGTCCGGCTGGAAAATACAACCAATTTAGCCGGGATACCACTCAGGATCAATATGGCTTCATCCCCGGCAGGACCAAGGGGCCAATCGGATGGCTGGCCTGAGAGGTTCTTAACCAAGTGGGACAGCAAATAAAGAAGGCACAGACTCGACTGACCCGAGCCGAGAGCAGTCGAGGAGGCGGTGAGGAGAGAAAACCAGACAAGAGGTAACAAGGTGACAGGAGTGGAGAGGAGAAAGAGGAAGGAGGGGAAAAGGAGCAAAGCTTGAAACAAGACAAAAAAAAAAACAGCACTGGTTCCTCTTTGTACCAAACAAATGACGAAACAGAGATAGGATTTCAAAGGCATGTGAATTGTTACATTTGATACTTTATACAGCACATACACAGCGAATATATATTTGAATGCATAGTTTCGCCTGCTTGACTGTTAAAAAAGATAAAGAGGTATGTCCGCTGATAAGAAGGAATGAAAAGAACATTCAGTACATGTTTAAATCAGAGGATATAAGAGAATATAACAGTGGAGTAATCATGCTGCACTGAACACTCGAGTCCAAAACTCAAGGAAATACCAAAGCTGATTATATGGAAAGCTATACACGTGAAAAATGTTGGTCTTACAAAAAACTACCAAATAAGCCTCCTGGTATTAACGTTCATATTCTTTGTATTTCCCCTCAGGTTTTTACATGCAAATAGAAAACAAATGTGCCTGGTTTTTACACAGAATTTAGGAATTCACAAAATAAATAAAATTCACTGTGGCCTTAAAATTGAATCTCAATTGTATATTATATGTATATATATATATATATATTTATTCATTTTTATCAATAGATTCATATATATTCCATTTGATAACAACAGGATTTAAACCTCGGAGCCTCTGAGGCAGAGACTGATAAAATCTGTTTTATCTCGTGTATTCTTTCTCTCCATTTGTGCCTCCCTATCCTGTTGTGCCTTCGGTCTGCAGCTCTATACAAACAGTTTTGATGTTACACTGTCCTTGATAGACGGAAAATGCCCATTTCCATAGTAACACAGTGTTTTAAGGCCAAGGGTATTAGAGAGTGAATGCATACCTATTTTGTTTATATGAAAATAAATGCGTAATAACTTCTTGGAAGTCTGAAAGTCTGTGAAGGTATTTAGTCTGTTTTTCATCTCTTACGCAGTTGTTTCCAACAAACGGTCTTGAACTGTTCTGAACTTCCGGTAAGGCACTCTTCAATTGAACTCCGAGATGTGTGGGTTTTCTTTTTTCCAGCAAACACAACATCCGTGCGAAAAGTAACTCGTACCCGATGTAAAGATCAGGTACGCTCACACATTGCCAGATGCCAAATGGTCATTGCACCATTTGGCATTCAGTCCCCGGTTTTTGGTTTCTTGCATTTTTCTTTAAACACGTGAGTCCAGTGAGATGAAAAGTTAAAAAAAAACAGCTAACTGGCACATTTGGTAGACAGGGATTCCTGGTTTATCCAATGGCTACTCTCCTAGAGGAAAAAAAGCATTTTGTGTTTGTGCATGTGTGCATATGTGTGTATTTGTGTGTGTGTGTGTGTGTGTGTGTGTGTGTGTGTGTGTGTGTGTGTGTGTGTGTGTGTGTTGGGGATTGTGTCTACAGAAAAAGAGAATCCTAAATCTGAAAAGTTACTTCTTAAAAAAACTAAACACTCCCTTGATTTTTAAAATTAGGCACATGGTCACAAATATGTTGGTAAACAATAAATCCTGAGGCTGAACTGACCAACCTTTAAAAGCTGCAAGATCCCTCGTTCTGATCTTTGATCAGATCACTGTGGTAGGTAAAGAAAATGGATTCAATTTTGGTTCAGCTTTTGTTGAAGAGTCCTGCAGCACTAAGCCTCTGCAGGTTCTGTCTTTATCTGGATAAAGTTTGCAGGCAATTGAACAGACACTGGCAGCTCCTGCAGGCCTTTGATTCCCTGCTCAGGCTGCAGGGACATCTCTCCACGCACTTCCAGCTCCTCCACAGGGGTCAGACCCTCACTAGGGCTGCTGCTCTGAGAAGAATGTCCATTAATTATAGTTTCACTTGCGCCCTCTGGGCCCTGGCTTTGACTGGTATCAATGATAACAGTCCTGTACTGCAGCTCCGCCTCCCCTGCTTCCATCTCCTCTTTTTCAAAAGTATGTGCGGCCAGTGATGGATCGCCGTTCACCATCGACTGAAAGTAGGTGGGGTCCAGCATCTCCTCTTTCACCTGCAGCCCTGAGAGGTCGCTAGATTTGAGCACAGTGGCAATTACGGTGCCGGGCTGCTGTGCCACCATGGTCTGCCCGCAGGTGGTGTTAATGGTGACAAGGCGGGGGAGACCATTGAGGTTGGAAGCGGTGGAACTAATGACTCCTGGAGGGGAAGTGCAGGAGGAGGAGGCAGATGAGCCCAGACTGGTGACCAAGAGCTGCTGCGGGAGGCCATCCTGCAGGCTGTTAGCCCCACCTGCTATGGAAGCCGTATGGATGGTAAGCACATCTTTACCACCTGCCGTCGTGGAGGGCATGGTGTGGAGAATAACCCGAGAAGGGGAGTGGCTGGAGTCCCCGTTGGCTAGAACAGTGAGGGGAACAGACTGAAGCGAGCGGGAAGATGTCAGGACCATAGGAACTGATGCAGGGGTGTTAATGGTCCTGATAAAATAAAAAAAACAGAAGATGTAGGTGAGTCTCTTCACTGTCTCTGACAGAGTTGGTGTAATTGAATATTCTCTTTATATCTTTGCAAATATATACAAGGTTTGTTTTTAACGGACACCTACTGTGAAAATTAGCGACCGCACAGCTATGAGCCTAAAAAGCACAACTAAAGCCTTTATTAAAATAACAAATTGTGCTGACAGCTGTACTGTGGAAATTATGAGTCTCTTCAATTTCTAACAGCAGACAATGTTTAACCACTAAAAAAAAGTAGAATTTTATGATAATACAGGCAGCAGACTTGGCAACAGAAAAATAAAATGCAAAGTAAAGCTGTGCCAGAACGCAAAAAACAGAAGAAGAAGAAATGCACTTTATAAAAATCTAAAGGTGATCTGGCACTTTACTGACATCAACAACAAAAAAATGAATTATATAAAGTAAAGATTTACTTCAGCTCTGCTGGGTTGGCTGTTGCTGTGCTCACCTCACAGTTTTATTATGTATAATGAAACTCTGCATCTAAAATTCTCAAAAGGTGACATTTTGTACATACGAGGCTTCGAGATGTAATTGAGTTCCCCCTACAAGACGCCGCCACTAATATAAGAGCGATAAGCTTTGACTCAGACATTTTCTGTGAATATCAGGTCCAACGCTATGATGCATGCATGTGTGAGTATGAGTAAGATTTAAGCATAAAGCATTTAACATAAACTTAGTTTAGAATAATCAGTTTATGTATCATTTGAGATTAATAATGACATTTATATTTTAATTACCACGTTTTTTATGTTATTGGTAAGGATACCTGACTGACATGCACTTTGGTGGATGACGATTATATGATTTCTTACTTCTTACTTCATTTGTTTTACACAAAAATCACAAAGACAAGAAAGCGTGAAACACATGCGTGTCTGAAGAATTGAATGCTGGGCATATTTCGTGTCTAAGAACAATGGCTTATAAGAGTCTTGCATTTAATGCTCTTAAGAGGCAATCAGCAGAGACAAGCTAGCTGTTACCCCTTTTCTAGCCTTTGAGATTACCAGCATTTGGCACATTTTCATCACACACGACAACAGCGTCAATCTTGTAGTCTAGCTCTTCGCAAGAAAGTAAATAATCATAAGATCTGACTCAGTGTTATCTGTGTTCTCTGGTGGATATAGAGTGTATTAGAGACACCGACTCTACCATATATCAAACTCACTCTTGGGTTTTCTGTATTGCAAATCTGTTACTTTTGCTGCCATATGGACAGATAGATCCAGAATAAGCTAATATCAGCCCAACTGATTTACCCATCGAGCCCTAGTTTGAAAGATCATTAAGCAGAGAATGATTTTCTGGTATCCGCTGTGGAGTAATGAAACAAAAATAAAACTACTCCTCATTTTGCTGTTGGTTCCTCTTAAAACACCTCTGGTGTTTTTCACAGTCGCTCACCTTAAAGCTTGTGCTGTTTCCTGGACTCCGGCCCCTTGGTTGGCTTGCAGCATATGAACAGACTGGAGGAGCTGCTCAGCCTGTCCACCGTTAGCTTGCTGGTAGAGACATTCATTGTTTGGCTCTTTCTTCATCTGTTTTACCGAGACGTGCTGCTGACCATGAGCTCTTCCGTGCCCTTTGGACCCTCCACGAACCACAGACCGCCCGTTGGTCGATCTCTGGTTTCCGTAGCCGACATTGGTATCAGAACCCGTCTCTTCATCCTCAATCACCACGAGGTCAGCTGGCATCTCCTTAAACTGATAGACCAGCCTCTGCCCCTCCACTTTAGCCAGGATGCC
The DNA here is from genome assembly GCF_057381915.1 of Diplotaxodon limnothrissa. Taxonomy (NCBI): domain Eukaryota; kingdom Metazoa; phylum Chordata; class Actinopteri; order Cichliformes; family Cichlidae; genus Diplotaxodon; species Diplotaxodon limnothrissa. Next base: position 37,767,093 of record NC_140597.1, on the reverse strand, counting down.
TCTCTGATAGTAGTATCTAGAAAAGAAAACAGATGTCCAACACATTATAATCATTCCTGATGGGCATTATGAATACATCTATGGAACCATGTCTTTAGGTTTCAGAGCAAAATAAAAGCTCATTTGAAGCACAGCGTTGCTCAGAAAAATGATGCTCGTATGTTCACCTGAGAGCTCTTCCCATGGTCTCATAGTTCATGTCAGGTTTGTTCTTGTGTTTGCCCCACAGCTTTGAGACAGCCTTGGAGTCCACAAGCTTAAAGATGCCTTTCTCCCGCTGTGTCCACTTGATGTATTTGGGACAGGTGTTTTTATCCTGCAGTAAGGCCAGAAGGAATTCCCACAGGTAGATGGTATTGCCTGCAAATTGGGGGGGAAATAAATTTAGTCTTGTTTTTAACTTTCAAGTGAGTCAGACGTTCGCGACGAAGCCTTGGAGCTGTGCTATAGACATCTATAATTCATTTAGTAGTACAGTTTATGAATATATGAACGCCACAGGGTTACAGGAGGAGCTGCTCTTTTATTCCAGCCATTGTATGTGTACATGCGTGCCTTGGGATGACATTAATTATATCAAGTCTGGGAGTAGATTACTCTAATTCATGAAATGCTTCGGCCAGAAGTGGTTAAAAACAGCAACGCTCCCAGTAGTCAGATGAATCCCAGACACCATGACAGGGTGATGTATATGTGTGCAACTGAACCTGCTGTCCCCAGTCCCCTCCTCTTTGAGTCACACTGTAGGGTGCAATGAGGTTTTACATGGCACACCACTAGTCTCCTTCTATCGGCAGAGCATCAACGTGCCCTCCAGCCTGCAATCACTTCTGTTTCCCTGTGAAACACAGCACTTTGAGATCCCCTCATCCATTAACTCTCCTAGATTCGACCCCACTGGACTGCAGGGGTTGAGGACTGCTGTTTGCACACTCCACATGAGGAAATGGAGCGTACACAAGAGGAGGACAGACCTTGATTTTTATTGGCTGATTATAGAAAAGTGGACTAGTTAGTGAGGCTTACCTTTGCCCTCTTTGCTCTTCTTCCTGAGTGGTAGGTTAGGGGTGGTGATGGGAGAGCAGGGACGGACCGCCCGCGGCTTTCGCACTATGATTCAAATTATGGAGTAGTGTGTTATAAGGTGAAAGGCCACAGTGAAATCATCTAATTACCTACGACAGTGAATTTTTAGTGAGGGAGTTCTAACAAGGAGGAAAAATGTCTTACCTTTGGTTTTTTTCTGAGGTTTTAAGGGAAATTTTTGGGGAATCTCATCCATAGATGAGGTGTCCTCGTCTACGGACATGTCAAGGGCAACACCGTCCATCTGGTCAGGCCTCAGTGGGGCATATGTCAGGTCTGACTCAAGTAGAGTGCCATAGGTGTGAACTTAGCATAAACAAGAGATACAGAAAAGTGTTTCAAGCTGCAATTATGAACAGCGTTAGATCAAAGCTGACGTTTTTGTCACAAGCTGAAGGAGTGGAATAATAAGCATGCAAATTAACTTACGCATACGCTTCTCATCCAAAATGTTGTTCGGAGACTCCATGTTAAGAAGAGCCGCCGCTGCTTCATTTGTCTCCATGCTGTCCTCTGTGCCTGAGACTGTTGTTTCTGTCCACCAGATGACAACAAATTCATTAATAAGAAATACTCGGAGGCTAATGCTTTGCATAATTTACTTTTTTGAGAAGTGTAGGTCAAACACAGGTGAATGGCTACAAAGGTTCTTTTTTTATGTCAGCTTTCACTTACGACAAGGAGAGTACATTTTTAAAACGTTTTTCATTTTAAGGAGAAAGACTTATTTTTAAGTTAATATCGCTGAATGCATGCTTGCATGTTCTGAATTTTCAGGTAACTCACTGTTCAGTGAATAGTTTGTGGGTCAGCCTACAGATTAATTGTAATGAATTAATTCGAAGAGTACCTAAGAAGGCTGTTTGTGCTGTGCAACGGAGCAGGAATTAAATGTGTCGTTTGTAATTTTCTGGCTTTGCATCTTCCACTTGTGTGCTTTGTTAGTTTTGTTATGTCTCATTAAAATTCAGCGTTTATTGCATGTGCACCTGTGAGATCCACCCCTCCTTCCAAGATGGATGGTTCCTCAACCACATGGAGAGTGGTATCCACCATGATACCGTTGGTCACCTCATCGGACTCGAGCCCCGAGTATACTTGCAACAGATCGGCTGCGGGAACTTGCTCAACAATCACCGCTGGGAATACTGACGGGTCGTCCAGCTGCACAGAGAGCAGACACACAGACACAGAAAGGTTTGAGATGCTGTAACACTAACGATGCCCCTCGGAGGCAGAGGACCGTGGATCTTTGTACATACGTCTTTGAGTGTATATGCAATAAAAATACAATCAATCCCTCTGCTGCACGTCATAAATGTGATATAAAAACCACACGATATCAAAATAGTGTTAAAACACGATTTGGTCTCTTATTTTTACTGCCTTGTGAAACACTGTAGATTCACACTCATTTTTAGCTAATGTGTAGGCGCATAGCATGGAGGAGAGCTCATTTCTGTGGTGCTGTATTGGTCCAGAGGAGCCTGCTGAAGAAGCCAGGAAGCAGCTGTTTGTTCTAGCCCACTTCACCTGAAGAGTTAATCTTATGTTCAGAAATGATATAAGACCAAATGAATGTTAATGCATGAAGTCATGAATTGCAGGCAAGCACACCCTTCATCATCTCCTAAATGTGCTTTGGGAATTCGCTATCTCATTTCAGGCATGGCACAATCTGATGCAGGAAGGAGCGAGGGGAAAGAGGGAATTACCAGAGTGTGGGCCAAAGTGAACTCCACCAATAGAGACCATGTCAAAAGGGCTCACTGGGCACTTGGTTTGTGTCGGTCAGAGGCTAATTCAGTCCTTTGAATATGTGCAAAATGTGGTTCTCAAAACCTGACAGTACTTCTCAAATAGTATAAAGAAAATGCAACATGAAAATCCAGTGGAATGCTGACTTAATAATCATTCAAATAAAGCATTTTATCAGCATTATATAAAGAAGTCAACTTGATGCAAAACATGTAGTCACCTGGGCACCAGCAGATGGCAGCACACTACACTTCAAAATGCTTTGAAATCATTTCTTCTGTGCCGCTGACAGGCAGACGAAGCTACTATGTTTAGCTTCGTGAGAAATGGTCTCTAAATGACAATGTGTCGGAACCTCGCTGAATTACATCAAATGATTCATGTTGTGATTTGTTTTCATTTTAGACAAACAATGTCGATCAATGAAACACCTTAAATCACATTCCTAGAGTGATGACCTGATTAAAAGGAAAGACAAAAAGGTGTGGTAGGCGGAACATGAATAAAGGCTTATCTGTCTCTTTGCACAAGTGTCCATTGTTGGTTTGGCCCTCTGGGGCATACCAGGTGTCCAGGCCTTGAGCTGGGGGGAGGCTGGGAAGAGGGGCATTCGAGTGTGCGTGGCTGCATACCCATCCCGGCTATAGTTTAACCAGGAGCCTAACCGATTGGCTCATTATTTGGACACAGTGTTAAACGGTTAGCCCTCCTTAGCAGCACTAGCGCTAATTATTCATGGATTCTTTATTAATAAGGTGTTTATGAGTCGAGGGAGGAGGTGGCCCTGCATAATGTCTACCATACCTCTACCAGATACAGACAGCTTGTGCCATCTAAGCAGAAAAACCACAAGGCTTCCTGGGACTACTAAAAACCCTGGATTTTGCTATGACTGCGAGTGCTATCAGTGTCTCACTGACATGCACTGAATATTTCCCATTAATCAGACTCTTTGGTAGACATACTATCAGAGTGCGAGACAGTGAGGCTACCCCATTTTCCCGGCTTGACTTAAATTACGTTTTCTGTCCTTGAATAAGAACAAAGCGTGTGTCAGGAGATAAAACCGTTGCGACTATTTGTCTGCGTCTGAAACAGCAGCCTTTCCCACCCTCTCCCACTAAATGCAGACAGCCTGTGATCCCACACAGTTTGCTGACAGAGCGGCAGACACATGTTGCTGCCGTCTCCGCTGTTGTTTTGATGTTAAATTGATTCTGTTTTTTTCTGTGAACAATTCAGAGTTGCATTGCTGTGCGAACCCGCTGATAATCCGGCAAGAACTATGAAAGAGTGAAACTGTTGTTTAAAGGAGTAAAACGATGAGAAGGTGGTACAAGCACCCTGCATGCAACACAAATTATACTGCACATACAACAAGTATCCTAACGGCTTCTTCCTCTTTCTTGACCTAAATAGTGTTTCTAGTAGGGAAACACAGGCGATAAAGCTCCAACCAATTTGCATGTCTGAGTTCCCCATTCTGCTGTGAAAGCACAGCATCTGTGCAGCCTGTTCCCCCACACCCCACTCTCTTCTGCTTTACCTGCCTAACCACAATGTAGTCCAACTGTCTGTACACTTTCTGTATCCGCATCACGATATTTGAGAAAGTGTAGCTGGCGTAAGTAAGAGATACCATCACGTTTAAAAGCTGCTTGTTTGCCTAAAGCCACATGCCTTTATAATGTAGCTTAAAAATGGAGGAAATTTTGGGACCCTTTTCGCGTCTCCCTACCCTCAGCTGAAGCAGATCCCGACTGTGTTCAAACTACACATTGGCTTACAAACCAATATAGCAAGGCTAATCGTTACAGAATCTACTTGGTGATTTTACTCAGCTCCGACAGCTTTACTGTGGCGAGAAAATAAAATCTTTAAATGTCTAAATGGCCGCTGCAGAAGTGCCATTGTGAGTTGTTCGTTTCAGTGTGTGTGTGGGGGTATATTCATGAGTTAGTAAATAGAGGCAAACTGCTTGTCTAACAGGTCAAGTGGGTGCAGCAAGTCACAAAACTGTAGCACTGGAACAATACAAGACCTTTTGCTGGAATTATCCCATCCCTTCTAAACAGCCTTGTAACTGGTCCATCAGGTTAGGCTTGAACTGGTGCTATTCAGGGATCCAATGACAGCCTGCCACTCTAGATACACACATACAAATACTAGGACACATAAACACACATACATCTCCACACTTACAATCAAGCCTGCTCCACAGGATTCAGACCCGGGTGTGGGGAAGAGATAACTGCACACCTGACCGAGCAATGAAAAAACACACAGGCACAAGTTGACATCGAATGCACACAGTAACCTTTGGGTAATAAACACATTCACGTCCTAGCCCCACCCTCTGCCTCCCACACACCCTAGCCTCACTGCAGGTTTTTCAGTCTTTCCATTTCTGTGCTACCGGCAGCCCGCACTCTTCTTCCCAGACCTCCTCTCGGCTCCATCCTCCTCCCTTTCTGTGTCGTCAAACTTAGAGATCACAGGCTAATCCTACCCCAGTGGCCATGCTGTTTACACTAGTTTTGTTTGTTTTGAAATGTATTTCATTTTTCAACAGGATTGCATACAGTGTGTCATGTAGGAAAAGACAGACGGTCGGCCACTGAGCTCGACGGGTTTGAACGCTAATGCAGACCCTATAAGTCGAGTCATGAAAAAAAAATCAACAACAACAGAGAGTTGCATTTGAAAAAGTGATTTCTCTGGTGAGATTGTACCTGATTGATTTCGTCCATCCCATTGCTGGCAAATTCAAACACCAGTTCACTGGGTTGTACTGCTGTCGTCATGGTAGTGGAGTTTCAAAGTCGAAGAGCAGCCTAAAAAAATCCCAGCTATAACTACTCCAGCGCAGACAGACTCAGTTTCACCTCACAAAATGGCCTCCCTGTAATCCCGTCTTTTTAATCTGAGCAGTTATTGCTCAGAGAGAGACCATGAGCCAAGTTTCAGAGGAGTCCTGTGGCCCAGGTGGGAGCAGCCTCGTCCCACTCTGACACGGAGGCTGGGCCCTGCTGCGCCTGAAGCATCTACACCTGGAAGATGGAGAGACAGAGGTGATAGGTCAGCAGTAATTCTAGTAATTTTACTAGAAAATCCTCATAAAGTGGAACTCCTGGGACTTCACATTGGTTAGATCTATAACCTGCTCAAATCTACGCAGTTTAGGCATTATCTGGGTCATGCCTAGTTTTGATCTGATGCTGAAAAATCAGATCACTGACTGGTTCCAGCCTAAAAACCTTTTTTTTAAAAAGTCACTAATTAACAAACGTTAGTGTCACCAGGTTTAAAATTTCTTATTTACAATCTGTGCAGTTACTTTTACTGAAAATATCAATGTGAATACAAACGGTAGAGATACAAAGCGCAAATACTCCATTTACAGTGTTAATAAACAGACCGTCAACACTTGTTTAATGATCAATTAATCTGTCAGTAATGTTCCAGATTGACTGATTATGCTTTAATTAAATGCTGGAAAAAAACGTGAGCATGTAGAAAAGTTACATGCTCTTGGTGACATCATCAGACAAAAAAATTCAGGACCACCCCCCAAAAAAAACAAACAATAAAAATTACTGTGATAGAATTTTCTGCTGTTTTTGAACTTGTAGGGTCGAGACCTACTTTATACATTTTTTAAACAGGATTTCTGGTAGTATTATGAGTAAATCTGTTTTCTTTTTCACCGAACTACTGCACAGTTCATTCTGATTTAAACACAGATGTCTTTTTCTGCCCCTCAGTGTGAAACACCCCTCAGCACTCTGCCTTAGATCATAAGGCTCAGCGGGGTCGATATTATGATCACATGAGCAGTCTGAGCAAACCCTCCCTTGTTTACACACACACACATGCAGACAGACATACTCTCACATACACACACAGGCAAAAGATCACTCGTCTGATGCGGCTCTGGAAGCCCCTCTGTACTGACCCTCAGGGAGTTACTGTGATCACAGCCTGTGTTGAAGGGAAACTGGTGGTCATGTACTTCTTGTTGTGTATATGTGTGTGTGTCTTTAGGTGTGTCCCAGCAATCGATACCCAAAGGCAGGTTTCGGGAATGAAGGGTAGGAGGGGCTGATTTTGGGTTAAAGTATAAGTATAAACCCAGGGGCGACAAACACAGCCCCTCCCTCTTGTTTCCCAGAGATCAGAGCTGGCAGGAATAAAGAAGTAAGTTGGAAATGTTTGGTACCTTCCCCCACCTCCAAACACTCGCTATTCCTGCTTTTGCCACTGCTTCAGGGTGGAGCTTATTTGCTTTTAAATGCCTGTATGAGTGACAAACTTGCATACGAGGCCAAACTGTATTTTAAAGGAACAGAAGAGGAGGTGATAGTGAAGGACTTCTGCAGCTCATAGGGCACAGCCAGCAAACACATTAAAGTGTATTTCTCTGCTAAGCATCCAAACAGACCAGTAGCATGCAGTTACTGTCTGGAAGGCATTGCTTTGGGAAACAGAAGAGAGACGAGGAAACTTAATCAGAAGGCTAGTGTTTCACTCCAGTCAATCTTTCATGCTGTCCCTGCTGCAGCATCCATGCCCACCTCCGCCAGGGCTGGACGCTGCCGCCATCTGTCTGGAGCTCAGTGTGCTGGACTTCTTGGCATCTTTATGCTTGGTACTGTGAATTACCAGATTCAAGCCGAAGCGATATACTGTGTGAGGCTTCCAAATTAAACACATATGTCTGCTTTTTAAATCATTTGCAGTTTCCACTGGTGTACTCGTACACTTACAACAGAAGCCTTGATCCATGTTTTGCAAACTAAATGTGTGTTATCTGTATCGCATGCAATCACTCTGACAGGGCCCTGCCCAGCTTCGCAGCAGATCTGAGAAGACACGCTGCTAATCTAGCAGATGTTCTCCGCTGCAGACGTTCTTGGTTCCCCTTTTGTAGTTGCAGTTTGTGTTCGATTTATGGACGTTTATCAAGCTGTACATTTCAGCTATCAAGGACTGTGCCTATAGAAGGGTAAATAATCAGCATCCAGTCACTAGCCACTTATCAGATGACAAAAAAAATGGCTGTTATCAAATCAACAGGCATAAAGATGAAAGTAAATATAATTTATTTATTTCTCTGCTTTATGCTTGTGTTTATGTGCAGTTTGCTACAATGTACCAGACTATGTCAGTGGTTGCATGTACTTTCTATATTCCTGTCAGAGCTTCATTGATCTGGATGACCCAGTTGGCAAAGTGCTAACAGCAGACTGGGATACAAGAGAGCCAGCCATTAGTCAGACGCAGCCTGCACATTATCCCCCAGCACATGACAACAGCTGCCTTGTCCCAGCACAGGGGCAGGGTTGTAACTGCATTTACTACGTCATAAAGAGGAGAAGACGAGGACAGTGAAGGGAGGGATTTTACTGGGATGTTAGTGAATGCATAATAGTCTACAGAGCAAATAGACTGCCTGTGATTCGCTATGGGTGGGGCCTTCTTTTGCCAGACTTGAATATTTCAGGTGGGGCGTTCTGGTGAGGTTTAATGGCTTAATGCTAGTGTGTGCAAGGTTTGACTCCAACCAGACACATGTGTTTTTTTGGGGGGTTTTTCCATGTCATCCTGTCTGAATATGTCCTTGTGAAAAGAAAACTATATGCTATAACATATTAATAACTACTTAAAATGTGCACTCATTTATTTTGGAGGGGGATGGGTGGGTGGGGGTTCTGGGGATGTTATTGGGGTGTTATTAGCGCAGAACTACCCATTAACACCCAGCAGACAGAAATAGTTATCTTTGTAAGATTGTGGTCAACAGCTACCTTCTTCTGTTTGTTGCTGGTGTTGGGCAGACATCTGTACACAAGTGTTTTTGCTGAAAACAGCTGCCTGATGCAGCTGGAAGCAATGGTGATGTGAGTGATGTGACTGAAATAATAAAGTCTGATGCCTAAAACCAAAATAGTAAGCCTTAGGGCACTACAATTCTAGCAGACATGGGGAGATCTATAAAGCTGGGCGCTCAGGACTCCTTTCACATTAAAGCTTTCTTTCACATATTCAAAACCCAGCATTGTTCACTTTAGTATTCTAAAAGATTTTTGAATGTTAGAACTCGGCTGAAATTACATTAACACATTTTTGGTTATCCCAAGTGCATACTAATGGTATAGCTCATTGGAATGTAGCATAATGAGCATTATTATCAGTTACAGCTGACATTTTGGCTCCATTGTGGCCCCTGTCAGGTGACACAACGATGGGAGTCTTTCTATCACTCAGCTCTCCTCAGACAGTTATGACTGGCTGTTATATATGGCAGTTCAGTGTGCAGCAGACTGAGGAAGCGTATGAACCAAACACTGGCGTACTCCACCCCTACAGCATGGTGACTGCCAGTCCCAATAACAACCAATTAGAGTCAGGATTCATGAACAAATGGAGCATTCCCAGAAGGCCCTACTTCCCCCGCTTTCGTCTCTTCAGCTGAGCTCATTGTTGACCATGAAAGGAGGTAATTTAAGCCAATTGAATGACTGTGCAATGAGTCACCCTGCATGTGGTGAGTGCAAACATTGTGAGATGCAAGAAAAGGGCTAAGCAAACTTTACTTATCAATCCTCTTCAGCTCAGGTTACAAAAATACAGGTTTCCTTAGGTGGCTGATTGTTCAGCAGTGTACTGGGGTAGCTACATAACAACGGTCACAGGATGGATGGTGCCAGAGGGGCAGCGGTATTAATTAAAACCTCACAAAGGTATAGAACGCTGCAGAGGTAAAAACTGAAAGAGAAATAAATCAAGAATCGCTCTACACTCATTACACCTGCAAAGTTCAACACCAGTACAAAGAAATCTTTACCTCACATGAAAGGTTTAATTTTCCCCGGTCGCCTGTGCAGTGATACACCTATGTCTGACATGGCACATAGATGAATGAGAATGCACTGGCTTACTTACCACTATGTTATTATATAGCTGCGAGCATGCTGTTTTTGCAGGAGCCTATTGGTTCCTGTTAGGGAAATGACTCAGTTATATGAGGCCCAAGTTCATTCCTGGAGCTCTGTGATAGCCCACATGGGCATCAGAGGATCCTGATCATCATTTCTGGACAGCAGTTCCCCTTTGTTTTTCTCAGTTGTGGTTAACCCACCCACATCTATGTAACAATGCCACTTTGGACGCCAAGGAAAATTCCTTAAGCACAGCAGTGTTGCAAACACAGCACAGATCAGAGCGAATAATGAAAGAACAGCTGGATGTATATTCTACATTTTGAGACAACAAAGCACTAAAAGTACAGGCAGTGTGGATGAATTCAGCAAAGTAAGAGAACAGTAATTAAGGTCTTGCATCAAAGGCAGACAAAAAAAAAAACACACTAACAGGGCGGTTTCATCACTGCCATTGCACTATGTCAGCAACATAATTGTTTTGTATACAGCATTTTCTGCGTATTCTATATTTTACTCAACACCTAGCGTTGCACAATACAAAATGCCTCACCGTGTTTCAAACTCCAACTCCACTTTATTGACCAGAATAAAGCAGCACTTTCACAGCACTCCAGGGGCCACACCAAGCGTGTAGTGATAAAATGGCTGGAATGGGCACAGAGGCAGGCATAGACACCGGCTAATGGCATGCAGCTGCAGAGCACCAGGCATCAGAAGCACAGACAGCAATGCATCCGAGCCAGCACTCGCTGTGTCTGTGTTACACTAGTAGGCAATTGGCTCTGCCGTGCCAGGGCCAAATGAAGACTGAAAGAAAAATGTCACCTCGCGCACAGGCTTTCAAAAAGCGAATGGAATGTAATCTCATCTCCTGCGAACGTTGTACTTTTCCACTCAGGCTTCAAGCTCTGGAAGAAGGACCCATGCCTTCCTGTGACAACGGCTGTCCGTGCCAGCTAACACACTATTCAGTATAACATTAGGCTTTTTTATGGAAGATTGGACATTAGCTTTAGCAGGATAATATGGTCTGGAGATTAGGGATGAAAGCCTAGTGCTGTCCCCGGAGACGACAACTCAGACATGTCCACAGAGACCAGATTCCATTTCTCTTTTGGTCACATTTTCCTTCCAGTAAAGACATGAGACACAGGCTATTCTTGCTCCTAACGTGTGCTTCATCACAGCGTAGAATACTGGACGTTTCTGTTTACGCCATTCGACACGAAGAATGACAGACAAAAATAGAAATGACTTATTTTAAAGCCGGGTAGAAGAAGAAAAACACCCACAAACTGACCTGTGAATTTTGCACTCACAGGAACAGCATCACTGAGCACTGGGTTTCTGCTGCTTCCTGTCTGTTAAACCACACTCAGAAGAAAATTTCTTCCTCTGTGTAAGAGCGGAAAGTTCTCAACTCCCCCTCCTTCCTCCTGAAACAACACACTATCACGCTCGTAGACTTGAGTGTTGTCACACAGGTACCATTTCTTTATAACTACTGCCAGAGTGACGTAAAACATGAAGGTGATTACACTGCAGTTGGACTTTAGATAAAGACTAAGTCTGACAGTGTAACATATAATTGGATTTTAGAAGTTAAACTAGTCAGAAGTAAGAAATCTGTAAATATTGTATATTCAAAATATTAAGAAGCTAATGAGTCATTTCAAAAATTTATTCTGCAGATGAGACGCTTCTCAGCTTTCTTTTGCTTTCTGACATTTTCAAACCTGCTACTGCAGTCAGGGCTGTTTAGTGATTCAAAAGGATCACACCAGAGTTCTCAAAGCCACACCTGCCATTTGCAGACATCTCTTCCCCACAATGCTGACACAAGTCATGCACAAGCAGATAGCATTACTAACCCACCCACCCCTCAAAACAGACACACATCCCTTATTTGGCCCCGTGAGTTGGTTTTGCACAAATTCTAAGAAGAAACTACAAAGTTCCTGTCACACAGTGTTCTCTTATTGGTCATACAGTATTTCAGTGTGCGCAACGACAGCACAGCAAAATGTTTTTAGAAGACACAGAGAAGAACTTGCCTGAAGCCCAAGTCATTCATTACAAGTGTGAAAATATTCGGTTTTGTTCTTAACTGAACATGAACAAATATTAAGCTTAGAAATACACGGTAAACAAATCTAACCACAATAAAGTATCAATAAAATCCATCTTGACTCCAGTACTGTTGTCTTACCTGATACGCAACAAATCCAAAGAGAGGCCTTTTGTAAAGTAACAGATGTGGGCTTTTAGTAAAAATTACCACCAGCAGCCTACTTCTATAATGTGGCAACCAGCCACATGTCACAGATAGGAAGAACCACTAAAGTTGTGAAAACAGGACAGGAAATTGCAGCAAAGTTTTAGAAAAGAAACTGCACCAAACATAACAGTTTGATTCGCTGTGTGCTGCTGTGACCGCCACACTTCTGCCACAGTTTTATTTAAAAATGTGATCGTTGCCATCCATGCAAGTGTAAGCATGTGTGCAGAGCCATATCTTTAAAATATTGTTAACATATATATTTACAGCACTGCCGTGAATGTTTTTCGAGACGTTCACAGCAGCGCTGCGTGTAGTCGGATCTGTAGGCAGTAATGCTTTACATTTATACACCTAAAATGAATACTCGAAGCAGTAAAGCATGTAAAGCTTGTGATTTCAGTTTTCTATGTTGCTCTTTGCCAGTAAGAAAGAACAAGAAGCAACTGAAGTTTTGATAAGAGCAATAAGATATATCCAAGCTTTTTACAAACCAGAGCTGGCTCCGAAACTGTACTGGCCTGTTTTCAGGGAACTATATAAACCGTGTTGTTGCTTTTTCTAAATGCTCTCACATCTGAGCTCAATGACATAATTTCAAAATAACCCAAAAAGATCTCTGAGTAAAAAGAACTCAGAGAGCACAGATGAATAAAAAGCATGCATGTCTGTGCATGTGTGTCAGGAGTTTCATTGCCCTGCTGATTCTTTTCTTGGAGACATAGCTGAAATGTTTCATCTGAACTTCTAGGCTCTGCTGTTGTTTTGGCTGCTGAGTGGGAGCCATTTGATGCATGACTAGACTGGAAAAGTCAAAGTTCTCTCTTTTTGTAGACAATAAGCAAGCTTCCCACAAGCGCTAGATATATACAGGAGGCTAGTACATACAGAGTCACGTCTTTGTATGAACCAAAAGTTGGAAAATTGCTTTAAACCTGTCCTTCATCACTATAATCAAACTAAAATTCAAACTTTAAAGTAATTATAAAATTTGCACTACTGTACCACTCACAAGCACTTACATTCATACCAACACAAAGATGTCATTTCACAGGAATACTGACAGCAGCAAGGGAGGATACTGTACCCAAGGGGAAAATACCAGCAGCATACTATCAACTGAGTTTAAATAAAAACAAGTTGAAAGTTGACATCCTAAATTCCTTCTTACACTATAAACATCGATGCCAACTTTATCTCTGATAGCTGCCACTCTTTTATGCAACTTTCCACAATTCCTAATAAACTCGAGGGAAGAAATCCACAAAGCCTATACTGTATGAACTTTGCCAAGATACTTCCTAGATTGTCTCTTAGCGTAAGTACATGTTACGGATGGAGCCCAGACATTTCAGGGCTGACTGTGGAATATAAAGGGGGACCTGGCTGTTGCAAAGGAGGCTGCATACCAAACAGGTCTGGACACAAGCAGGCTGATGTGTCCACCTACAGTCAGGCATGCAGTAATACCTAACAGGCAACACACCTACAGAAGGCACATAGTCAGACAGAGACAAAGTAATCTTTGTCTCGTCATACAGTTTGACTCTACCACTAGTTCAAGAGACAACATGGAAGCTGAGAAGATTGATGTGACTCACAGATCTGTATGATAAATATTTACCTAATGCTACAAGGGGGGAAAAGCTAGCTCTGTTCAAAGGTAACAAAACCTGCCTACTATCTGATAAGTTAACCTACTTTGTGAAAGTACAGACTTTACAAATCTTTGTACAAATTATGCAAACAAACTATAACATTCGAATTACATTAGATTTAGCACACAAACATAAAAGTGCCTTAAATCTCCTCATCATTATTGTGCTGGAAGGCAAATAAATTTATTTCTCAGAAGTATTCCTTTTAATGCTCACTGTCTTTAGAAATAAGTACCATATAATACGAGTACAGCATGTCATACTACATCCTATTACATTTATTATGTTTTCATCAAAAGGATAAAACCCTCTCAGAGATGCAGATTTACAGCCCCGGCTGTTTTTGAGACTTCCAGGGATCATGCTTCAGTTTAACAGCTAATAACAACAAAATCAGCTCTTCTCATCTGATCCCCCATAAAGCCTCCCTGATAGGACCACTCACACTGAGTCAGCTTAGCCCCTTCAAGACAGCTTATCTGATTTCGCACAATTGGATACTGGGTCAGTGTGGTATTGGATACCACTGGCCAATGTTTCTATCTAATCTTGCAGCCAGTAAACGTGTGCCCATTCCTGGATCGAAGGACAGAAGTGCAAAGTCATTGCTTTTCAAGATGCCAGGTGCATAGTTCAAATACAGACAAGGGAAAAAGTGTTAAGCTGTGTGAGTGACCTAACAGGCCTAAGCTACAACAACTCATGGACTCATGACAAATGTTTGGATTGCATGCTTTAGGTATTAGAGCATTACTTGGACTTCAAACGCTTGAGCTCGTCATCTTAACAAGTTTTCTAGAATCGTGTCCGCCCTGTGCTTTCACTACTCATAACATTCAAATTAACATTCCCTGCTAATACCACCCTCTTCCATCCATTTCGTATATTCCAGCTGCCGCAGATGTGAATCTATGGCGCAGCTCATACATTTGGAGAGATGTTTGACATATTTGCAAGGGACAGAAGGACTGTCTGCTCAGGCTGGTCAATATTTGAGAAGGCTTTATGAAATACACTTGTTTATGACAGTCACCTGATGAGGAAGGTGCAGCATAGGTGCATGAAATGAGGACAATAAATCACCTGGTTAAAGAGACAGCTGTGCTCAGTACTGCTGTATAACAAAATATTTACACGGTGTGATTGCTTTACCATATTTGGGATCAGTAATAACTACACGTGCAGAGAAAAATGACGAGTTTCTAGGAAGATACACACACTACAGGCTCATACAAATGCTAATCTTTGCTTCATGCTACTTTGAATAAAAAAGCCTGACAATCAGTCTCCAGAGGGGCTGGGGCTATGTTGTTCTGATGAGAATCACAATGCAAAAACGCAAAGGTAAACAAGGAGTGGCTGTTGCCTAGGAACACGCAGAGGGAGAGGGCTTGTAAAGTAGGCTCTGTGGAACAAGAACAGAGCAGGTGGGCCTCATTCAGCTCAGCAAAGGCACACTGTGTGTTTGTGAGGATACATGTTGAAGACCAAGCATAACAAGCACAAACACACAACTGAATGGATTGCCAAGCTGGCTGAAATCAAAAAAACTGAATTGTAAAAATTACTCCTCTGATTTTTCTTTTCTTTTCCCCAACAAAGAACTCTTCCAGCTAAGAAACATTTTGAAATTGTCCAATCTGTAATAGCAGCAAGCCTCAAAGTGCCTCAGTTCTTTATATACTGCACTTCTACAGTCGTGCATTTTAAAACAATGACGTCAAACTCCAGGCAGTGGAGCGTTTCCACACCTGACTCACATGACAGACTTTTTTCAAAGTGCTTTCTGACTCGGTGACATAAAACCATTAACAACTAAAAAAAAATTGGACCTACAAGCAGAAGCCATAATCACTTTGGCATCAACAGAATCAAACCCATGCATAATCTTTATTCACTGAAAAAAACCACTACATTATTATCATCCTAGTATAGCCTACAAACTTCAACAGCTGATTAGATTAACTTAGAGCAGCGACTAAAAACATAGTAAATCACTATACTTAGCTCTAAATCTTACCTACTAACCCATGCTATCTTGGATGTTTCATCCCTGGCAGATTAAACAAACATAATATTGCATGTTAATCACTGGCCTATTGACTGATTCTAGCTAAGCTCAAATGCTGCTATTAATTATGTCATCAGTATTCACATCTAACATCCTGCAAATAAGGAGATCTTCTGAATTGTCAAGTTATGTAATGAGAATGCAGTGGGGGGTTTTTTACTTGTGGGTGAGGTGCAATTGAATACGCAAGAAAAAAAAGAAAGAAAGAAAAGAACCAAAGCGGTACTGTCACATAAAATCAGTCATCTCTGGATGTAGACCCAAATGTGTGGATGCAAGAACTTAAGAGTTACAGATGTAAGAAGTGATGTTATTATTGATTTTTATACATCGACCATGTCACCACAAATTTTTAGAAATTTGCATGCAGCAGTCATTCCTTGAAGCCCTCAGGCATTCGTTTTAGCTAAATTAAATGACTGAGAGTCTGTTACAGTCCTTTTATATTTGGACACTAGCACTCAGACAAGGGGATCCACTCAGCAGATCATCTGAGAACTGCAGTAATTATGGGCATGGCCAGTTTTCCATATGAGAGAGCTTGCTGCTGAAAGTTTCAAACTCAGACACCACTGCAGCTGGGTGTCTGGGACCAAAAGCCTCCTAAAAACATGTGGCAAATCAATTTTCCTGGGTTAGAATGACTCTTTGTACCAAACGATATTGCATTAAAGCAAACACGATGTCTAAATTAGCACAGCAGAGCTGGGAAACTATAGCAGCTAAAACTTTTTTCAGACTGTGTGAGTTTTATGTTCATATGCATCTCACACAGGGTGAGTCTACGTTTTTGCACTTTGTTACCTCATGCAGGGTGGAACCCACATAACTGGAAACAAAAACACTGCACTGTGAACTTGCTTTCAGGCCTTTATATAGCATTAGCAATTTATAGCTACTGCATCAAACTGCATCAGAAGACATGGAGTTTTCTGTTTGTAAAGTATACAGTCCCAAATGACTGTGTTTCAAATAAATGCAGAGCACAACAGAAGGTTGTAATGGAAATTTTTTTCTGATGTCTGTATGCTGTTTTTATCTGGAGGAAAAATAAATCTGCACCTCAAACTCCACCCACACAACTTCAGTGAACAACGTCTATGAAAGATTAACTTTTATCAAGATAAATGAGTTATCATCATTTCCATGTAGACGCTTTATATAAAATGTATATCAACCAACACTAACTTAATAGTAGGTCTCTTTAACTGCATGATAGTAAAAGGGAAGTAATTTCTAAACAGCATTAACCAAGTCACACGGCTTCCAGTTCATTATTTTATAGATGTTATATTTATTTTTCACTGTTTCTGCGAGTCTGTTGGTTTTATTAGTACTAGGGATGTGGCCAAAAGGTCCTATCACAATCCTTTTTGGGTAGAATCGATCTCTAAATGACAATTCTCCCCACAGATAGTTGATCTGAAGCAATTAGATGATTAGTTGTGCTTCTGATTGCCTGGAAACAGAGCCAAACTCTCAAATCTCTGCATCCTTTTCCTGTTGTAATTTAAATCTTAGCATTAGTCTTCGTCTTCTTTTTTATTTTTATCTTGTGTTACAACTAGTCACGCCCAGTTCATGTGAAGTAGGAAAGTTTGGACAGGGAAGTTATTAATTTGATTTTTTTTTTTTTTAATGGAGCATTTGTTTTATTTATTTCACTTACTGTTAACCAGCTAGTTCCTTGTCCTGTTACATGTCCATGCCTGCGTGGTGGCGGTTAGTCCCTATCGTGGCAGTTGCTGATGTCAGTACTTGTCCAGTGAGTCTCAAGTCCTGTGGGTTAACCCTCCCCTGGTGAATCCAAGTGGAACTGGTTCATGTACTGATACGCTAAGTTCACCAAGGCCTCAAAGCAAAAGGACTATCATCTCCGCCAGCTGCAGTTGAAGACAGAGGAAGTAGAGTCCAACCACAGAGCAAGAGACTCACAGGAGATAGCTGAACTGCATTGATAGCAACTGAACTTTCACATTAAGATACGTAAATATAGCACCTTTTAAATATGTGACGCCATTATTCCTTTGAAAATCTATCAAGGATGCAAACTAATCCATTGCTAAATGCCACCTGAATTTTATGCCACTGAGAAGAAAGCAGCAGGATCAACCTTTTATTCTAGAAACATACAGGAGGACTTTGCATTACATTTCTTTGTGTCAGAAATGGTGTACGGAGTACTCAGATCTTTAACTTGACCAAAGGTTAATCTTACTTTCCTTAACACGCAACTGTACAGCGCATAGATATTCATACACCATCATGAGGCAGCGCACTAGAACCATTAATGTTCTCTATTCTTTTAATCTGAACAATAACTACTAAGTAAAGCTTTTGAAGTAATGTAGCAGATGAAAACATGCAATACTTCCATCTGAACTGCAGCAGAATCCCCAAGTTTCAGTACCTCAAAACTATGACTATGTATGGTACTTGAGTTAACAGAAGTTACATTTACTTTTTCACAACTGACCGTGACGCCATATGTCATGCCAAGACTCGTGTTATGTTAAATACTCCCAGATAAGTATGCTGCATTACATAAGCAGGAGTGTTGTGAAAAGGTGTGACCTGATATTCCCTCTACTAGATCATTTCTCTTGTGCGCCCTCTTTCTTTGTGAGAAAACATGACCTACTTCACTTATTTCAGCCTGGCTTATTATACCAGTACTTTTGTAACCACGAAGTTAATGAGTACACACTGGAGGGGTTAAATCTATAGGATTTACAGTATTTATGTGAGAAATTAGCCTCAAAACATGTAGTAAGTAAAACGTCTAGAAAGTCTTTTTACTTCACTACACAGTAAATCAACTCCAAATAAAAATGACTTAAAGGACTAACACAGACAAACAATATGATCATCAGTATCTTAGAGAAAGCATCACTGAAAGAAATCACAGACGAGTTCCCAGTCAAGAGAAATGCACTGAAGAAAAGAGACAAAAGAAAGAATCTCTGCCCCTCGAATATAAATCAAGATCGGGGACTGAAATGAAATACACCAGGCTAGAAGAACTTCAAACGGTTTGGTTTTTGGGCTCTGTGGTGAGATGTGATGATAACAGCTCTGGTTCGGTATGTACTCCAGAACAACGGCCAGTCCTAGCACGCTCCGAGCATGAGACGGTTGCAACACAGGGAGACAGTTGCTCAATCGATTTAACTTTATTTATCAAGGGAGGGTTCTTGAGCACCGGCAGCATATTAACAGAGATACACAACCAGCTTACAAACTGAATACTGAATGTGCCTTGCTCAGTGGCACAGTAGCTATTAAGCAGAAGAGAAAGTTATACATTAACTTTCCCCACCCAGGTTTTCCCAACGGGTCACAGGAGTTCAAACTTCCCATCACAAGTGTACTTCTCTAACCTTTAGGTCTCCATCCATCCCATAAAAAGAGAGCAATGGAAAATAAAACAGCAAAGAAGAAATGGGGGAACTGACGTGGAAATGTGATGCAAATTCATCGTTTAGCAATACAAAAAGGGCTCTGATTGTGCTTTCTCATATGAGACATTTTCCAGTTGGGCTTACTGAAATACAATGGCTGCGGGTGCACAAGCCTTGTTTATTCACTAGTTTCACTATGAGTTCACTGGTTTTCCGCAGCGGCTTCAATAAATAAGGCGGCTGAAGGGTAGTGGTAGAAGTCATGGTCACCAGGCAAAAAGGAACACATGAACACGTTGATACTTTAAGCAAAGTTGTTTGTATAAAGAAATAATTCTTGCCAAAGCCATCATAATATTACTAAGAAAATATTTCATTACTTGAATCATGGAAATTATGGCACCATTTTTGTTTTGAATACGCAGTCATAACATCGACAATTAGGACTATTTAACAACCATTTCTCTACTGCCATCTGACCACACAAAGGTGATGTTACTCTCATTTATTCTATTCAAATCATAACCAACAGTTTGTACCTGACCATTCACAGTTGGCTCTGTGTTTTCTTTTCTTCTCGTGATAGCATGCACCTGCAACATGGAGCAACACAAATCCTCGATTTTTACATATCTCGGCCTGCCCGAGTTGTAGTAATAAACTAAACCCCGCCTGCTCCTGCTCTCGTCACGTCCTTATCTTGCACCACCTCCGTCATCTTGCCCAAGCCTAATGATCTAATTACAGGCTAAGACCTGTTGACACTGTATTGAAGGAAGAAAGACTGCAGTCAAGCCGCCCTCCTGTTCTTTCAATGAGAGGCATAAAACCTCACTAAACAGCAGCTTCACTATGAGTTCAGCCTCTGAGGCAAGAGGCCCTCATTTACAATCCAAATCAAGGTGGGCCATAGGTTATGATGAGAAAGTAAGGCAAGTTAGGTCAAATGCAAACTTCTACCGGCTCAACAACAGAGCCATTCACACACTGAATCATGTGTTGATGGTACAACACATAAAAAAAAAAAAAAGTCCTCTGTTTTTCAGGGCCAGCCCACCTGACCCTCACCCAATAATACTCAATATTCAGTCTAAAGTATAGAGATATTTATTTATTTGGTGTCTGTAAGATGACCTCTTCTACACTGCCTTTAATGGGCCTCAGCTGTTATGCAAAACATTACATCAACAAGATAATTTCTGAATGCCAAACCAATGAAATAATCACACGCTTGGATATTTTGTGTATAATTACATTTTTTAAAAGCCAGACTAAAAATTAGACGAATATGTTTTGTGCTTGTTCGGGGTTTCACTGAGATAACTGCACAGTTCTGTGCATCTTCAATGAAGCAACATTTAAAAGCAGATTCAGAAAAAAGTGCATGTGAAGTCAGAATGTTACTCAGACTCGGAGGCATGTTTATTCAAACATGTATTGCATGCACACTGTGGTGCACAAAGTGCAGAGTAGATTTCTGAGGAAACAGGAAGTGTGCTTTTATCTCTGCTGCTCTGTGCAACTTTTAGAAACAGATACTCAACAACTTTAAGCACAATAGCCTGGTTGACAGACTTTACACAAGGTTAACTTTTACATGCACAGAAAAGGAAGCAAGGCACTTCAGGGTCAGACTTTGCTGTGAGCTGAAATGTCAAACATCTGGGCATCTACATTACAAGATAAGCAGCATTCTGTTCTAGTGATCAGAAGATTTTGAAGAAGCTCTGCATGACTGACTCGATGTGGCTGTGGCTAAGAGCTCCAACAGCGAAACCACAGCCGTTCCTTTACTTTTTTTCTTCTCTACTCTAATTGTGAATGTAGCAACTCACAGTTTTTAATAATAGCATGACATTTGTGCAGCAATTATGGATCAAAATCATCACAGAGTGTAATTACTTTTTAGTAGACCATTACTACACAGTGAAAAATACATGTGGGCTTGGTCAGGCGACTTGCAAAATACTGTTCCCGCCCTTATTTCAAGACGCCATATAAGGCAACAATTCAGAAAAGAAATGCAACAAACACACATATAAGTTAAAGATCATCCTTATTATATCTACACATGGCAGGTTTTAAAGTTAAAAGTGATTACCTTATCTGACAAGTTTTCAGGCACTAAAAAGTTTCAACTAGGTTTGAGGAAAATGGTGAGATATGGGCAAGAAGGTGATTAGAATAAATACAAATGCAGGTTTGTTGTTTTTTGAAGTGACATTTGATTTATTAGTATGCCTCCAAAGATGCAATACAAGAGAAAACATGCTCCTAAATGTAAGATGAACTGGGATGACTTGTTAAAGCTCTCTATTGAAAACCTTAAAACATGTCAGCGCAACGATAACGAGAGCCATGCACAGCAGAGCAACCAACTACCTGACTGCTTGTCCGCTTACTCACATACGTCCTAAATATATATTATTTATGTTTGTTCATGTAAAATGTATACCTTTCCTTTAACACACTCAAAAAAAGCTTAAAACAGGTAACATGTGGAGAGGAGAAGTATCTGTCACTGACCTCAAAGACACAGGATTCGGGTGACAAGGTCCATAATAACAACCAACCAAGTGTTGATCTCAGCAACCAAGAGAAGAATCGGCAGCAAATGGTGAAATAATCCAAGACGTGTTCAAAGGAGGACAATGGTGCCTAAAGACGTGGACAGGCCCACACCTTTCTACAGTGACAAAACAAAGCTGGAGATGAGGGGGGGGAAAGACAATGCAAAGGCTGCTGGTTGAAACAGAAAAAGGAGAAGTGTAGTGAAGCAACTTGTCCTCTCCCTATGAGTCACGCAGCACTGTCGCCATTGGTAGTGAAGCCCTGAGGCAGAGTGCCTTCACCTGGCCAATCAGCGACGAGTATCGGCCCTAAATACAAATCCTTTCAGGTGAGTTCTCCTGGTGGCGGGGATTGGACGGAGCTGAAGGGGGGGGAGGGGAAACCAGAGAGGACCAACAGTAGGGCCACACCTTAAACACCATGAAAGACGATAGACGGGTTTCACCTGCAGAGGCGGTGGAGTACTGGATGTGTAAGTAAACAGTTGGACAGGTATGCACTTCGTTTAGACTTTGACCATGCAGTGTGGGCGATTAAAATCTGTGTGGCACCTTAGAAGTTAAATTCACCTGTCTTTGTGGCCCATTAAAACACTTGAAATGAATTGTAAGCCTATTAGGCATGCCACACAGTTAAGCAGCTGACATATGGAGTTGTTCTCCCTGCACTAAAATGCATCATAAAATAACTTCTAGCAGTGGGAGGTACAAAGAAATCAAAATGTAAAGTCGACTGCGTTTAGTATGAGCAAGTATGACAACATTTTTAGTGACACACATCTTGTTAAGTTCAGCAAATGAGAATAGATAGGAATCTTTATCAGAAATGACACTTTAGCAAACAGGAAGTGGTGGTCTGTGGTAAATGCTAAGCACTCTGTCTTCACACCCTGTGCACCAATTTGTACATGTATTCCACTGAAAACCTCCACGTAGTATTTTTAACAGAAGCAAACGTCAAATGTTAGTCACTGGATAAAATTAGTTTTCAATTTGGATTATTGTGAAAGAACTTAACATGATCTATCATAGGACTTAGTATTCAAAAAATTGGCCCATTAAATCTACTGCAGCCAAGTCTGTTTGTCATGAACCTCCAAATCGCCCTCTCGATCTCCACTGAGTGCCCTCATCTTCGCATTAATTCTTCCTGGCCTCCGTTCGGCACAATACAGCTCAGAGTAAAAGCAACTGTTTGCTTGGGAGCGAATTGATAGCCTTGTTGTGAGGGAAAGTTATACCAAGCAAGCTCCATTTATCACTCGCCTTTGGAAATACTGTCCACAACCTCGAAGCCTTAGAGGAAGCTGTTCACTTCTTGTGATATAAACTCTTAAGGCTAATGGACTGCAGCACTGCCCAAATCCAGGACAACCATGTAAACATAGAAAAAGAGGCAGATGTATGCAGACAGGCAAACTTTCAGACATGACAATAGCTCTACAAAACACCAACAAAAGCAGAAACAGTGCGTGAGGCCTAAAGGAGAGCTACGTGCATTTTGATCTTCCTCTAAATGTTAAACAACAAGCTATAATTCTAGATATTATAATTTGGAAACTGACTAAGCTTTTCAACTAAGTTTTTATTTTTACCTAAATTTTCCAAAGAACAAATTCAGCATAGAAAGCTGATAAGTAGTAAATTCAAAAAAACTCCAAACGGAGAAAATGGTTAGATAACGAACCACACATTCCAGCCTTGAGTTAATACTTGGGAGAACATTTATTCCCTCAACCTCTTGCCAGTATAGTCAGAGCCAGACAGACCATTGCCCATGGAGGAATTATAAGAGCAATGCTCAAGGAACTGGACTTATCTGTCCTGGGCAGCAGGCATATATAACTTGAAACTGGTGTCTGAACATTTTAAAAGGTTCCCAGCAAGAAATGGTAAATGGCCTGTATTTGTATAGCGCTTTACTAGTCCATAAGGACCCCAAAGCGCTTTACACACCCAGCCATCCACCCATTCACGCACACATTCACACACTGGTGATGGCAAGAATTGACTAGTTTATCAAATCAATTTATCATGTATGATGGATCAAAGGGCATTAGAAAAAGAAATCCACTAAAATGTACTGAATATACAATGAATAGCACAGATAACAAAAACATTCAAACGATAAATGATTGCATCACTTTAAAGTTTAGCGTTTGCTTCTGAAATGTAGAACTTGGATGATTAACATATTTCCAACAGAACGTTATCTGACTGGTTTCGAAACTGGCTAATGGTTTAAGTCACTTTCTGAACATGCGGCAAAATGTTCTTTTCAATATAAAACGACTATAAAGGAAATATTTTGATATGAAGTCATTATTACTTGGTTACCTGAAGTAAAATACCAAATAATTAATACTGAAAATTACTGAAAATTTCTAATCAAGTTGAAGTGGAAACAGATTTTTATATAGCGTTTCCAAACGTTATTACAGACTGTAATCTTGCTGCAAAGGAGCCCTGTCCACACATGAAGTGCCTACCAGTGAAGTGGCAACCAGGCTCTATGGAAAGTTGATGATAATCAGCAACTTGAATCAATAAGGGGCAATGTGAAGTAGGTGGTTACCAACTTTTTCTTTTCTTTCCAACTGAGAGTAATAAATACTGTAGAGGCTTATCTCAACAAAGAATGTCTGCTAGCAAACAACCATCAGCAAACTACCAGCAAAACAATCAGCAACACTTTAGAAATCAGAGAGAAAAATTAGGCATGTTGACCCAGAATAACAGCAACACTTTTGGAGCTAACAGCATGGTGGTTCGTTCAGTGGTTAGTGCTGTTGCTTCAAAGCAAGAGGGTTGTTGCATTAAAACACTGCTTCTGTGTTCTCCTGCATGTGCTCTTTATTCTCCCACAATTAACCCTTTAACCCCTAAACCATGAAATATTTGCCATAAAATTAATTTTTTTTGAAAATCGAGAGTTTATTGAACCACCTGACAAATTAGTTTAAAAAATGAATTCAATTTTTATTTCCATATATGACTTTTAATTTGTAACGTATTTGTAACATGTGGCTTTTTGTAACTGCTTAAAATTGTATTGTGCAATTTATTTATGTTTTTACGAGGGGAAAGAAATCACACTGAAGTCTCACATAAAAACTGTATGTATCAAATAGGATACACTGGGCGTTAAGGGTTTAAATTCTAACTCCTTCTAGCATAATGCTGCCCGTCTTAACTGACAGCAGGCTTGTAAAAGACATGTTTAATCTCAAGGATGTCACCTTGTTACTGGGTGAACACAGAGAGACAGACATCAAACACATTCAGCCTATAGAGTATCACCAATTAATCTAAGGGGTAGGTCTTTGGACTGTGATAAGGAGCCAGAGTATCCAGCGGAAACCCCTGAATGCAGAGAAAGAACATGCAAACTCTACAAATAGAGACCCTTATTGACCAAATACTTTAATCCAATAACCTTTTAATCTGCACATCCTTTAAATCCGTCAAGTATTAAAAAAATATATACATTTTAGTCATAAATTTCCAACCAAAATTAAAATGTTCAGTTCATGATGATACACAACAATACAAAGCATCAATCTTTACATCTGAGCATCTGAAACCAGCAAAAATTGTTCATCTTAAAAAGATTCCTATGATGCTTCACGTCTCAAACTAGTTGATGATTCATGCTCAGAAAATCGACTAAACACCACAGAACTAGAGTCATCTTTATGTGGAAAACATCTGGGTAGCTGTGAGGTGACATTTTTAGCCACTGCATCACCGCACTGCTCCGTGTTGTACTGTGCTTTAACAAAAGAAACAGACAGCAAAGGCAGACAAAAAAATTAATATTTTTGTCAGATTCTGCAGCTATTGCATTTTCTTTATGCAGTAAACCTTTTGCATCCTGTGGCAGACAGACTGCATAATGCAAGTAAGGTTAATATGGAACAAAATCTAGAAGGATGTGCTATTATTGCTGTATTGCTAATATATAATCAACTTCTAAGTGCAATAGATGTCATATACTCACTTTACATCTTTAATGTATGGCAAAACAGACACTAGATTACTGACTGGGCTGTGGACTGGATTGGCTATCTATCTATCTCTTAAAGTGTTTGGAGGAACATATTTGTGGCCTTAAATCTAGACTAAACTGAGAAGGATGGTGTGTGAATAATTTGCTACAGTGTTTACAGGATTTTCCTTGAGTACAGGAAGGAGAAAAAAAAAAAGGTCTCACTTATTCTCTCCAAAGAATTTGCCAAGCTTCCAATTATCTTTTGTAATACTGAATGCAAACTCACCCAAATTTGCACAACAAATCACATCCACACTCTGGGGAAAAGCAATAACAGCGAAGATGTTTAAATTGCTGTTGCTTGAAGACGTGTCAGTGGAATGAAATTAAATTCAACCCACAGTGTCAAAACACAAAAAGCCTGTCTCACACACAGCTCTGTGTTCTTGCTTTATTCCTACAATGGTTGTGTATTAACTAGAGCAGAGGGGGGAAAAGAATGCCTTGATGTGTGATCAGTGCAGAGCCACGTGACCATGCACACTATCTGGAAGGACACACCTTTCCTTTTGCAGCCCAAGAATAAAAAAAGGGTCAGTGATTACTGTCGTGTGCTCATTCTACTTAACAGAGGCCAACCACAATAGAAGCAGGCCTCAAAGCCCACATTTTCTGCGGTATGTCCCCATTAAAGGCAGAGCACAACACCAAAGTCTGTCACTGAATTGCTTTCAACCCCGAAGGAGAAAACTAGATGACTAATTGCATGATATTAATCTTATAGCTGGTCTAAACTCCAAAGCTAGCGTCACCGTTAGCTGCTTGAATCGAACTGTGACACAATCCTCAACATACTTAAAATGTAGCCCTGAAATAGGTCTAATTCTCGCATTTCTCACCTTTTTTCCACACTTGCGAAAACACTTTATGCTCTGCAAATTTGCACCGCACAAACTTTCACCACAAATTGCTACAAGAAAATTCTGATCACTCAGCCGAGAGTCAAGATGGAGAACTGTGGGCCCTGACAAACATTTTGAAACGATCCTTGACAATGTGAGATACAGGAGCATTTGGAGGGCATGCAGAAATATTTGTGTAGCTTGGAGGCAGGTCTAACACTGGCGGCTCCTCTAACACCGAATCTGAGGCAGTCAGATGGTAGCTAACAGAACAGATGAGCACCCTGCAGGAAATGCAGAATGAGGTAAGCAAGAGGGCAGAAAGGCATTTTAATTAACTCCCACTGAGATGTTCAGTGAATTACTGGACAAGATAATACTTGAAAACATTTCTCAGGTGTGGATTATTGTCAAAGATTGAAGGCAGCCAGGGTGATATGCAAATACTGCAGTAATTTTGGATTTATAGCACACCACCTGGTTGAGGTCAGACTTTGTTGTTGCAGCAATCTAACCGGTTCAGTAAGCTGACGGCTCACAGCGCTATGAAAACGTTCTCGTTCTCGGACAGTGACCGACCTGAGCTGAGCCGGCATCTATGATGACTCACTATGCTGATGAAGCATGACTGCATAAAGACTTAACAAAGAGCTGTGCATATACAGCTATAAAGACAATGCAATGTGGAACTTCTCAGCCCATCATATGTGAATGATTCATCAGAAACTGTAAGCAGAGAATGATGGAAGATTGCAGGTCTCTATCGGAGAGTGTTCAATGTGGTACTCAGTTCACCCAACTACACTCACGCTAATGTGTAACATGAACCATATGCAGCTGAAAATGACTTGTGAAAGAGATACTGTGTAGCCTTCTGGGCCTGTCTTCTAAATGATAAATTCAAACACTTCTCTCTCCCTCTCGTGCCTGCTTTCTCACTGCGAATGGGCATAAGCCAGCCACATGAAACTCTGCGAATGTGGAAAAATGTGTTAAATAAAAAGCTAGTGTAACCCACATTTTGCTGACTATCATGGGAAATGTAATTATCATTTATTCAGAATTTTAAAAAGGGCTTTAAACAAAAAGATCTTTAAGAAGAGATATACTTTTGTTTTTTCTGAAAATATACTTCAGGCAATTAAACTATGTCACTGAAATGTAAGATCTCATCTTAGGCTTTCTTCTGACCTAATTCTCAGTGGTTGAATTTTACATCAGGATTGTTATTGGTTATTTATTGGCAGTGGGGGGAACAAACTACCTGTAAAATATTGGGAAGTTTTTGCTGATATTTTGGATTTCCACAGCTCTGGAAACAACCAGCCTCCTGGGAGTTGGCGCAGAATGAACAGAGACTGTGCTTAAGAAGATTAAACCTCATTTTGTTAAAGTTGAGTGTCGTAAACATTGCTCATGTTGTTGCATATAAAAGTTTAAAAACCGACATATCATCTAGCAGTACATTAGCTCTAACTTAGATTCTTTCTAGTGCCAACCAGGATCATCTCCTCTGGTTGTGAAAAGACTAATTGAAGATTATGTGAACATCTATGGGAAAACAACCTTGCTGCTCACTTCATCTGTCACCTCAGTAAATGCTTTGCTGCTAAGTTTATGACCTCAGTTACTAATTTCAAGGTTTTCTGAGTACAACATGTTGTTTGGTTTGTAAATCGTGTCCCCAGTTACAGTCAAACAGACAACAAAAGAGTGTATGCTTTAAAGTGATCATTCCTTGTCATTCACAAGTTGCTTCTGTAGGAATAAACATTGTGAGATCCACCCCTTTCCCCATCACCTGACTTCACTAACCAGTGGCAGACGTCACAGTGGCTACGTCCATCTTTAATATACAGTCTGTTATCCAGCCACGGTGTCATTAGCATCTTGCCACAGCATGAATCAGGCCAGGCTGCATGTGACGCCACCTCTTATCAAAATGGAAACATTAGATCACAGTGGGAACTGTGGAATGTATTGCGCAAGACATCAATCAGGCTGTTAGCGTTACACAATAGCTGTTGTACGGGGATAACCGGATGACATCATATGTGTATGGACAGGTGCAAACTGAAGCCTCAGAGTCTATTTTTTTCACATTTTTGGTACATTTTCGCATCTATTGGGCTCAGTTAGGCTAACCAGGAGGAGTGCATACAGTAACAGACTTGAAATGTCCATAAGACACTAACTACAGCTGTAAACTGAAGCAAAAAGCTTGTTTCCTGCTAACTTTAGCATACAGGGAGTGTTGTAAAATTGCTTCACATGCTCCCACAGCCCCAACGTATAAGAGATAGGCTGAGTTATCAACAGTTTTAGATTTATCTTCTGGGTATGCTAGCAAACAAGGAAGGGGTGGTATAAATATTTTACTTTATTGTACAATATAATGTACGTTTTTATAAACAGGGAGTGGATGGAGTAGTAGCATTAGGTTCACTGCTGCTCAAGCCACACACACAGACTGCAGCTTATTAAAAATTAAATACAGAGATCACTCACATCACACCTCGGTTACATGGGCTATTTCAGCTTCATGCAGTTAGATATTTGCAGAAAGGATTTATAACCACATAGGCTGATTCTCACACAAGCAAGTTATGATGAAAAACAATACGGTTTTGAGAAGTCCACCTGTGTCACACCAGCTAATTCAAAGTTAAGCACATGTTCGCCCCGATATAGGCAAATACAAAGTAGTTTTTAACCCCAGAGCCCTAGCTCATCATCTGAAGCTTATTAATAAAATACTATGAGAGCTTTAGAACATATTGCACCACCACTCAGGGCCTTGATTATAATGCCAATAGGCTGCATGCAGTTAAATAATTCAGCAAGGCTGAGAACTGCCACTGTCACTCTGAAATTAACCCAGAAGAACAAAACCAAACCCCAAATGCACGGATGGCGAAGACAGACAATTGCGTTTCAGTGGATGTAATGAACCGTCAGAGAACCCTGTAAGTTCTGTCAGCTGTGCCTCTCCTTGTGTATGTTACATTTAATGAAAGTTGAATGAGGGGAGATCATTTGGCCTCTCTGAGCAGAGTTAAATCCAAACCGCACTGGCTAAGCTGACTCATGAAAAGCGTCTGTGAAGCACTTGCTACTACAGTACCTCGTTAGCTCTAAGAGACATGAAAAATGATAGGATGAAATAGCATTATATGCCAAAGTTGCAGACAAAGCCAGTTTCTATTTTTGTGAGGAACTACTTCGTGTGGTCAAAGCTAGAACATTACAAACTAAGCCACTCCTTAATGTAATTACACATACATCAGTGATACAACATGCTACACTGTGGGTCTACAAGGACCTCAGTTGGCACCATAAAAAATATAAGTAATATGGTTAACTAATCTCATGAAGTCAACATGCTGCCAGAGCCAACAACCTACAGCAGTTTTCCCCGCAGACAAAGTCATACACTGAGACTGGATTGTGTGCTCTGGCCAAATATTAAATTATGTTATTTTCTTAGCATCTGAAGGGTTTTAGTTTTCCCAGCTGCATATAAATTCATTATATTCTCTTGATTTTTTTACTTAAAAGGAACAGTAATGAAATATACTTATTTAATTTCCTGCTAGGGTTCAGATTAGAGGATCAATTTTGCTACCCGATCAATATAAAGTTAGTGCAAATAGGCTTTTAGTTTG
The DNA here is from genome assembly GCF_057381915.1 of Diplotaxodon limnothrissa. Lineage (NCBI taxonomy): Eukaryota > Metazoa > Chordata > Actinopteri > Cichliformes > Cichlidae > Diplotaxodon > Diplotaxodon limnothrissa. Next base: position 37,736,769 of record NC_140597.1, on the reverse strand, counting down.
GACTAGAAATGAACAGAGGAAGTAGTTTTGTCTTATGGCACCAAACCCCATAGTGCCTTTAAAAGGCAATAATCATTAACACCAATACACAAATATATGTGATTTTTCAATGTATGCTTTTTAATAACAAACAAATTAATCATATAAGTTTTATGATGCACCCAGATTCAAAGCTTTCCTCAGAGTAAAGCCAATAAACCCAAATAACTCTCCCCTCCCATAATTTCAGCTAGTCTGTATAAATGCTTTACAGGCCTCGTTTTTAAAAGACACGTAGCCAATGATAACAAACAACCTTTATGGGGGCACATTTAGCCCAGTTCATTAGAGTTGTTACTGTGTTATTATTAGCATAGACTTAGCCTCCCCTTTAGATAGAAAATAAAAATAAAGCTAATTTGGAGATTTATTGCCAACTTGCGGTAGAAATATTTTGACCTGGCACTTGCTAGTACTCTGTTTAGAGTTCGATCACCTTTTGCCTTCAGAGCTGCCTTAATTCTTCATGGCATATATCCAACAAGGTGCTGGAAACATTTCTCAGAGTTTGTTCCACGTTGACATGATAGCATCACACAGTTACTGTAATCCAGGATGTGAATCTCTTGTATCATAAGGTGCTCTATTAGATTGTGATCTGGTGACTGTAGAGGCCATTTGAGCACACTGAATTCATTGTCATGTTCAAGAAACTAGTTTGGGATAATCTGAGCTTTGTGCCACAGTGTGCTATCCTTTAGTCGCATAAGAAAATGGGTACACTGTAGTCATAGAGGGACGGACACGTTCACCAACAATATTCAGGCAGGCTTTAACTGATCTTCAATTTTCACTAAGTAGCCCAGAGTGTGCCAAGAAAATATTCTCCATACAATTTGACCAGTACCCCCAAGGCAGGATGCATTCATGTTGTTTACACCAAATTGCAACCCTACCATCTCAATGTTACATCAGAAATTGAGATTGATCAGTCCAGACAACATTTTTCCAATCTTCTATTTTCCAATTTGGGCTTGCTTTTTGCAAATACATGGTTATAACAAGACGTTTTCTGAGTTACTGTTGCCTTCCTATCAGTCCAATTGACCGTTCTCCCCTGACCTCTGACAAGAACAAAGCATTGTCACCTAGAGAACTTCTAGACCATCCTATCCCATCTAACACTAACAACCATGCCACATTCAAAGTCACTAAATCACTTTTCTTCCCCATTCTGATGCTCGGTTTCAACTTCAGCTGCAGATCATCTTGCCCATGTCTACATTAGGGCTGCCACAAACGATTATTTTGATAGTCGACTAGTAACCAATTATTTTTGCGATTAGTTGACTAATCAGATCATCATCCATTGGAGTAAAACGTACAGCTTATTGCACCAGCAGCATCTGCTCTTATATAACTATCATTAGCTTACAGCTTTAAGTGTTTCAGGTCTGTGCTAACTAAAAATAAAGACAAGATGATAGTTTATTAAATTTTAATGAAACTTGCAGATTGTCTCGGTGAAGTTTAATAAACTCCTTGCTATCTAAAATATAACAGGACACCGGAGTAAATTCTGAGCATCTCACACTTCTGATGATCAGCTGTCTGCTTGAAGTTTATTCAGCTGTGTAAAAACTATAACTTTAATCTCAGCCAAACCGATTTACTCAGGAACAAATAAAATACTAAAAAAAAGCCAAACAATAAAATTTTAAGTTATCTAAGTGACTCATATATCATGTTTAACCTGAGTAGCGAAAGACGGCGGTGGGTTTGAAAACGATTTGCCGGGAGTCCGGTGTTCTCACGGCTCTAGTGAGCCTAGCCCCGGCTAAGCTAGTGGGTAACAGACGTCTCCGAAAACGTCGGAGCGCTTTTGAAAATATGTGGTGTCCTGATAAACTGAGCAGATATTTGAGGTTTACACAGCTACATTCTCGCCTGAAAATATGTTAAACGTTTATTTTATGACCCAGAAAGAATAATAAGAGTAATATTAACACTAACTAGCTGCCGCCATTGTTGGAAACTGAGCTGGGCTGCGCTATGAATTCTGGGACACAGCTTCTTCTTCTTCGGGGTTTAACGGCAGCTGGCATCCTTGTACATGCAGTGCTGCCATCTTCTGTTTCAGTCCGTTATTACACTCTTAAATCCTGCTACTTATTCCTGCGTCTTTTGTGATCTTACAAAGCTTCAAACGACGCGTCGACTATTAAATCAGTCGTCGACGATTTTGATAGTCGACGTAATCGTGACTATTCGACTAATCGTGGCAGCCCTAGTCTACATGCCTAAATGCATGTAAATACAAACCTGAGTTTCTGCCATGTGACTGGCTGATTGGATATTTTGTGTTAACAAACAGTTAAACGGATGCACATCATGAAGTAACAAGTGAGTCTATCTATCTCTTTAGCTATGTGGTTACATTCACCTGTCTGCTACTGATGTTGACCACATGTGCACAGTATTGTTTTGGCTGAAACACAAAGGATTTGTTAGTGCCCCAATGTGCATTTTCATAATTAACAAATAAGCTAAGCATAGGTATAGGTTTTACAATGATGCTTCATGATTCAAGGAAGGAAACTTGCCTCACAGTAAAGAATGGCAGAATTCACAAAACTAACCCATCCTAACTTCCAAGTATCACAGCTAGATACTTGTATTACACAATCTAGTTGTCCTCCTTTACATGCTAAATATAGTTCTAGTCATTATCAGTGCTTTACGTCATAAAAAAATATGCAGATCCATGAAGAAACCAAGGTCTAATGACTAGACCGAGTCACATGCTTGTGAGGCAAGCAGCATAAGAGCAGAACGAGGTTACAGGTGGAATTTCCCCTGTCTCTCCTTTCTCTCTGACGTCATGTCCAATGGCAGTGGTTCATTGCTGCTCCTGCTGCCTAGCAATCAAACGTGTCTGACAAGGTGATACTCAGGTGTCAACGGCTTGGGCTGGTTCAACAGTAGCATACAATTAAGGAACTTTGCAATCAGCAGTTCCCCTGCAAGCCTTTAACAGAAAACAGACAGACGTGGGTATTTTTCTACATGTGGAAAAAAGGGGGAAGTTCAACAGTTTTGTTTCTCTTTTCACAAGTCAGTTCCTGCATTTATGCAAGTCATTTGAGGTTTCAGCCTTCCCGTATGATTGTTTGTTTAGCATATGAACATTGCCATCTTGTGGTTATTTCTAAGGCATTAATTTACACCTACAAGCAAGGATCATTGAGCAGATTTGGTGGCCATGTGAAATTGTGAGTCATTACGCAGTTATTGAGGTTGAAATTGCATGTGTGGGCACTAAAGCACCAGATAACAGAACTTCATATTAGCTCTTGATACTCAAACATCTCTGAGATTTGCAAGAAGTTTGACTTGTTTTCAAAGATTACCACATACACCAACTTGCAACCAAAAAAAGCTACTATATTCCCTTTCTGCAGCAAGGCTGCTCTGAAAGCTTATTATGAAACTGGAGTGCTGCTTTCTAAATGGGATAAGAGCTCAGTTCTTCTTTTTGTGTAGTTAAATCAATATCCAGAAGCCCATTAAGCCAGGCGGGTACATCTTGGGCAAGGAGACATATCTGATGTCTGAGGAGCCCTTCAACACTTAAAGAAACACAAGGACTCTCCATTGTTGTCCTCGGTCATCTTCAGACTCCTCAGCTGCTCAGGCTGCTGATGGTGACATGACTGTCACAAGATAAGAAGGCTAACAGGAACTGCTTTAGCCTAAACCACACAGTACTCTATCCACAGAGTGCTCAAGTCCACACAGATGAAGCCTATGCAACATTAAAGCAATGAAAAGCAGAGAGGAAAGGGGCAAAGTGTGGGCAGCAGCGTAGCAAGATGTTCCTAAAACAAGGAGCACATGTTTGAAACAAACAAGACTCCACACTGGAGTATATTTGGAAAGTCTTGTTCTGGATAATTGCTTTCAGTGGATTGAAGTTTCCAATTATCCACAAGCCTCTCTGCCAGTGTTCCCACCATGGGAAGTCTAAAGGGGAGAGGGGTGGGTGAAGGACTGGTGGGTCCAGCTGTTCCCGTCTCTAGTGGGGCCGTCAGACTAAAAGCTCTTAAATCCCCCCACCTCTTCCCTCTGCGTCACGGCCTCCTGCTCCGAAGGGCCGGCCAATCAGACGGTGTTTGTCGTTCCCATGATACAAGCATCTCAGAGCAAAAATGTAAACATCTGGCAAACATTTAGACTCACTACAGAATAGGGCTGATCAACACTTCTGTCAAGCATGCCGGATCTATATTTGTGTAAATCAGTAAACATTCATTGATCCTGCAGAGACAGAGAGACCCCTGTGAGGAAACCTCAGGGTGTTTCAGTACAACATACTTTCTCATAGCATATATTTGTATTTTATTCAAGAACATTTCAGGAAATTATGAAAATTGTACATAATTACGTAGCTGAAGTTGAAAATACACATTTAAACAGCTCTGATCTAATGTAACAGAAAGGCCAAAAAAAGACAACCAGCTCACCATGACTGCAGACATGAAAAATGACATTCATGCTTAGAAAATTATTCAAATGAGCAGTCATTTCATCTGTAATCTCACTTAATTGCAGTCAGAGATAGAAGATATGCCAATTTGAATATTGCTCTAACTGGCTAGTTATGCACAGACTCTCAATTTCCACACTTTCTAGGCCTATAGTTAGTGCAGCTGACCTGGGGTCAAGGCTATATTTTTCATAATGGAGGACAAAATGAAAGCTCTCATCTAGTAAAACAAAAGTGGAGACAGAAAAAGTGCCCTGGTACTCTTCTGTTATAGCTGATCTGAACTATTTTTCACACACTCATACAGACACACACCATCACACCATGTAGTCACATGCCAGCTGACTGACACAAAGGGGAGTCACAGAAATCTATGGAGTAGTAAAGCAAGGCAGAGCAAAGCCCTGCAGGTCGTGTGGCAGCTTCTAGTACATCATATCGGTTCAGTCGTGTTTCTTTAGAGTGCATTTAGTATATAAATGCTTACATGTGGTGACAAAACACATTATTTCCTGTATCCATAAAAAGAAAAATGTACATTAAGGCGATCTCAACGTTAGCACCCACGCTGTTAGTCACAAAAAAAAAACAAGCAATTACTGTAAAACATGCCTTTTAAATCCCAGATGTACTTACCCCAGCAGAAGTTATCAGTACATTATATTCCCCGGCTTTGTATAGCCAGTAAGAAGCTGTTCTCTTATTTTTTAAGAAGCGGCGACGTTAGAAAAACATCCCTGGAGCGAGTTGGAGACTTTACGGTGCTACAGCTACATCATCACACAGTCACCGGTCAGCTTACCCTCCCGCTGCTTTCGTGTGCTTGCTGACACAAGGTCGAGGTTTTCTCCGGCGGGGGCTGATGCGTGGGGAATTCCTATCAGTCACATTTTCCTGGGAAATAGCTGGCCCGGCACCAAAGTTTTCCCAAAGCGTGGTAGTAGTACGCGAGTCCGAAGCAGACGGAAGCGGTTTAAGAGCTAAAAGGCGTTTTTAAAAAAGTTTCTTAGTTTAAAAAAACGGCAAAAAATGGTTCATAATTTTTATACACGTCATGAAAAATTGTCATTTGCGTGTGTCATGCGCAGCAAAGTTGGATTTTTTCAAGTTATTTACACGTTAAAAGTGAATTAATTTTACTTATACCGTTACGAAGTCGCAGGTGCGATTTTTACAGACAACCCACAGCTTCAGACACAATGTACTTAAAAATTAAGTTGAGAAAAGAGAAAATGACGGTGTTACACGCGAAACTTGGGGTTTAGTTTGAGCAGATTTTGTTCCCCTGTACTCTGTTAATATTACGACAGGCGTCATGGAGATATAAAGTGGGAACAGGCATCTTCCGGGAAAGTCCAAGCCCTTGTGAGATGAGAGCAACTGACGAAAACTCCCTGACGGGCGGGGTCGATTCCCTGGAAATATTGACCGCATGCTGTGCCAGACGTATCAAATAAGGAAAAAAATTACTGAATGGTTTTATGTATTGCTTGTATTACTGCCAATGTCAAATCATCATTAAAAGCCTAAATACTAGAATTTGAGACAAAAACAGCAGTTCCCATACCGGGAGTCGAACCCGGGCCGCCTGGGTGAAAACCAGGAATCCTAACCGCTAGACCATATGGGAAAGTCATGTCTGCCAGGAGGCAACATTACTTTTTCACTGGTTTCCAGATTGGTTAAATCATGATTGTTAGCTATTATTATCTGACCTTACAATCTTTTATGGTTTCGCGTTATACATTACACGTTTATGTTTATTTATCATTTACATATGTTTAAAGCTATCCTGTTTTGGGTTGCTGTAGCGTATTATATACAACACTTGGGAACTAGGCACCATCTAGTGGTGTTTGGAAAGTATTGTACATTAAATCTCAATGTCTTAGGCACGGGTTACACCTAAAGTAACAGAGCTAACTGGGTATGCATCGAATAGATCAGTAAATTAATAAAGTCAGTACTGAACAGGACGACAAACAGAAGATAGGCCCATTTATGAGGCGTTAGCGCGTCCTAATCAACTAATGTGGGTGCAAACATATGACGTAATTTTTGTTGGGATAGTTCAAGTGTAGAGACGGGTTCCACCAACCTACATAAAAACGCTCTAACGATAGTAAAAACGAGCTTCAATATATTCGTACAAGTACAGGAACATCCAAAAGTTTTATTCTGTATCCACTTTTTAATTTGGCTTTATGTGATTGTACAGTTTACTAATTTCAACGCAAGCGGCGTGAGGTCTCCCTTTTGGGTATTTGGTACAGTCGTTATACTGGCGAGGGGCAGCCAAATATTTGACAAACTAGCCGCAAATCGTTTAGCCTAGCCAGCTAAGAGTTAAAATAATATACCGATTAAAAAAAGAACACGCATTTCATCACGTTTGACCCGCTTAGGTATTTGTTAACGATTTGGGTTTCCATTTAATCAAGATGTCAACTCCAGCAAGACGACGTTTAATGAGAGATTTTAAACGGTAAGCGAAAGGAAAACAACAGAGAAGTAGCTAAGGTTAGCCTCCTGCCGCTAGCTTGTTAGCGTTAGCCCAAACGGCAATCAAAACTACAACACCGCTATTAAACAACAACAATAAAATTCAGGGTCTTAAAAACACGAGATGATCATAAGTGGGTGAAGATTCGGGTAGTACTAACGAATGTTTGACTGGTAAGCTACTGATCTGTAAAGATAATTACGCCGGGGCGCTGACACCGGTGTTAGCAAGGCATCCGGGAGTAGTAACGTTCAGGTAGTGCAACTTAAGAGTCCCGGCTTATTTTAGGTGTCGTAGTACTAACTGAGACGATCACCGAACATTTAGCCTAAACTGTAAACAGCAATATTTCAATATGATTTCAGTTGGATGTGCTTCTAACTTGTAATTAAGGTTGTAGTCAAAGCGAGTAGCCAGGTGGCCCTTCAAATCCAGGTGAAACGTTTAGATAAACTGTTCATATACACACTGATCTGGGAGACCTTCTATCCGTGGGCCTTGACAGAGGGCTACCTGAACCCGAAGATCAGAAACCATCTGCTATGCAGCCACTAAAAACCTGCACAGTATGTTCCAACCACACAGTACTGGTGGTCACAAGGTCCAAAATCTAATCTCTTCTGGGCCACTGTAACACGATATTTATAGTATTTCAGCATACTTCAAGAGCGTGACTAATAGGATGAACTTGAACTGGTTAAATCAGACAGGTAGTGGTTGTAATGGCCCGTCAGATGTGTTTTTAAAAGGACTCTCTTTTTGTCTTTTGCCTCAAAACATTACTCTGAAAAGTTTTAAGTTTCTGTCTTACTGCAGGCAGAAACATTAAACATCATCATAAAAACATGGCTTAAATAAAGCCGAGTAGCTCTGTAAAATATCTCATTAAGGTAAAGCTACACAAAAGAAGAAACACAATGAAACGGAAAATAGTGGAATAATATATATATATATATAATTGCCAAGCACTAAGTGTATGTTATTGGTAAATATGTAAGGCAAGTTTGGCAAGGCAAGTTTATTTGTATAGCACAATTCAACAACAAGGTGATTCAAAGTGCTTTACAGAGACATTAGAAACAAGAACAAATAAAAAGCATGATTTAAAATTGATTAAAACAAGCAAATAAACTAACTAACTAATTAACAAACAAACAAAACAGTATATAAAATCAAAACAGATAAAATCAGAACAGATAAAATCATGTAGTGTCAGAGTCCTTTTAGGATTAATACATTAGGAGGTTCATTTTCAGTTTTAAATACTTAACTCGCCTGCCCTAATGACCAGCCTAAGAGGTAATAATAGTAAAGACTTTGACAACTGACTGTTTCAGTCATTTTCTTTACCTGTGATATAACTGTGTGTCCATTTTATCTGTCAGGCTGCAAGAGGACCCTCCAGCTGGAGTTAGTGGAGCCCCATCAGAAAACAATATCATGGTATGGAATGCTGTCATTTTTGGGTAAGTTGCTCTAATAAAAGCTATATCAGACTTTTTGTGGCTGTTTTGAAAAGTGCGTTTTTGCAGGTGATTTATCCCCTTTACTGTTTCCTCTTTTGTAGACCTGAGGGAACACCTTTTGAAGATGGTAAGATGTCCATAAAGCCCTTTGCATCCACATAATGCATCTTCCCAACGCTGACCTGACATTAACTCAGCAATAAACCATGATGACTGTTAAGCATAGAGCTTTCGTAGTTGGATCATATCGATTGGTACAGTTTTGAGTATATTTTAGTGGAAGAATTTTTTTTTGTTTTTGGCCAGAAAGCAACAACTGCTTATCGTTATGCATTGATTAATGTATTTATTAATCTTAAACTTTTTAATATTTGAAAAACATTAATAACGGCAGAGAAGACACTGTCAATCACCATCAATATACATGGTACTCTATATCCAAACAATTCTGTAATTTAATTCACGTTGTGCCGTTCCTTCTCTCTCTCAGGAACCTTCAAACTTACCATTGAATTCACAGAGGAATATCCAAATAAACCTCCGACAGTGAGATTTGTCTCCAAAATGTTTCATCCAAATGGTATCTACCAACATACTGAGTTTGAGATATTTATTGATGTTAAAATAATCACGCCCTAAAGTTTTAACATTGTGTGGTCTTCAATGCTCTTTTGCAGTGTATGCAGACGGCAGCATATGCTTAGATATTCTTCAGAATCGTTGGAGTCCAACCTATGATGTGTCTTCAATCTTAACTTCAATACAGGTATCCTGCCGCCTTACAGTAATGAGTACGCAGCTCTGACTCTTACGCCATAAAATGTTATTAGAAACCTAACCCACAGGCATTCTCTGTTGTGTATTTAAAGTCTTTACTGGATGAGCCAAACCCAAACAGTCCTGCCAACAGCCAAGCAGCCCAGCTCTACCAGGAAAACAAACGGGAGTACGAGAAAAGGGTTTCTGCTATTGTTGAACAGAGTTGGCGTGACTGTTGACCCCCGTTGTCGTTGGGAGTATGAACAGTGTCCAGCCCAGAAACAAGAAAACACTGATCAAGAAAATTGACCGATCTCACCAAAATGAAATGACACATCTTAATAAAATCCTTTGGTATATTTGTCCCCCTAACTGTTGCAAAGTTTGTATGCCGTTGTGTTGTGGCATTCACTCCTGCTGAATGCTGTTGTTGGGCAATAGCGTATGTTTGGTAAAAGTTAATGTACCTTGTTATATCCGGGTTACTTGCTACATGCCCCAACGTTTTGTTTCTCTCTTCTCTCAGCCGTCACTTTTCTACCCATTTATTCATACATGAAGTAATGTGGTCGGATGATAGGGCGACAGATACTTAGATGTGCTTGCTGTGTGGTTTGCTGTGTAGATACTGGCAGTTCATATTTACAAAAAGCAAAGCTGTTCTTGGGTGTTTTGGGGCTCACTCTTCTTGGTTTTGTCTCTGCCTGTCAAAAGCCTTTAAGAGGGATTGAAAATTAACCTGGCATAGACATCTATCCCTCTAACAACTCAGCAGATGCCTTTTGGGGGTCATTTTCTCTCTCAGCTTTTCTTGTAAAGCCATGCCTTTGATTTAAAAGGAAAATAATCTAAACACAAATGTCCCTCTTCAATACAGAGAAAGGATATTTCGTACCCTGTCCAAGCACTTAACTTGGTTTCATAATGCTGACTTTTTAAAGCTGTGTAAACATTTCTATGCTATTTTACAATCTTGGAAATCAGCTGCCATGAAAAGCTGATTACACTGTTTTAAACAGGATGGTGTCCATTTTCAGATTATAAACCTTTGCACCGGTAACCCATGTAACAAACTGTACATTTTCTTGTAAATAAAAATAAATATACACCATTTGTTTGCTACTTGTTTCTTAACCCAGATGAACAAAATATTTGAATTAATTTCAGCCTCTTTGATGATTCTCAGTTTTAATTTATTCAGTCATTACAGCTGTGAAAACAAGCAGACACGTTGACTGTACTCACATAAACCAACACATCTGACATTAACAAAGATCACAGCTTACAATGTGAAGATTTTCTGCTCATGGATGCAGCTCTTGTACTTGTAAAATGATCTCCATGTTCTGAAATAGCAAACAACATTGCAGGTATTGCTGAATAGATGCCTTATTACTACAGTGGGACTGGTATGAGCACCTAGCTACAGTTTGATGTTAATGCCGTTATAATCCTTGTCTTTGATGAGTTAACTGTCTACCAATGTTCACAAACAAGCAGTGAGAAAAGCTGCATATTCTGCCAGGTTTCTTAAATAGTCACAGAACAAAACAAAAGGTGACAAAAGCCTAAATGTGTTTTTTTTAAACTGGAAAGAATTGCATTAACAGGAGCGTCATTAGGAGATGATAGCACAATGCACTGACCACAAGCTCATGTGGAAAAGCAGGAGAGACAAAAAGACAAAATCCATCCTACAGCCCCTGTTAGAGCTAAAATACAGTTCATGGCAAAGGAATGCTGAAACCACCAGAGATACCTGAAAGATTCTCATTTATTAACATGTGCTGGAAATTTGTAACATAGTACAAACACAGCAGGTACGCTTGAGTGCAGTTTGCCTTCAAGTCCAAGACGATGAATGCGTCCTTTAAAAAAAAAAATATATACGATTTTTCCTATCATGCAAATTCGTGTGAGGTCTGAGGTTTCACAAGCTCATATCGGCCCACCTGTCCTTCCTGTAGAAGTTGACCAATGAGCTGGTCTTTGTGTACTTTGCGGCTGACGACGAGGAAGCGTTGCCATCCCTGTCCGTACGACTTGCTTCGCAGCCCGTATTTCTGGGATATCTGGTGGATCTGTTTGCGTTCGTCATTGGTGAGGTCAGTGGAGAAGCGGAGATCGTCCTGGCGGTCTGAACTGGCGTAGCTCCGAATGATGTCCTCGATGTCGCGCTTGCTGAGCTGATTTGCGGTTTTATCCGTGTCCATACCCAAACCCTCTCTCGAGAACTGTTCCTTCACTCTGATTGGCTCTGCAATTCCATCCCCGTCGCGGCCCAGACCGCCTCCTTTCCAGCCCATCTTCCGGAGCAGCTGGTTTCCAATGTTGTCTTCCTTTATCTCCTGCCTCGTGGCCTCTTCGCCTGAGCGACCCATGATCTGAGAACGTGATATGGCGTCACTGTGACCCTCCTTTCTTAAGTTGGATTTGACCACAGCCTGCGTCTGTCTCAGTGTGACTAAAGCCTCCATCGCTGCAATGTGCTTCACTATTTTCTTTGGCCCAATTCCTGCTGCGACATACTGTCCTTCTAAGTAAACTTCACACTTCCAGCGATGATCGGGCAGAACTGTAAACTTGTAGTCAGCAGTCACTTTATTAAACTGAGCGGTATCATTAATAATGCAGATTGCATTGTCAGAGTTTTCCAGGATAACCAGCTCGCTCAGCTTCTTTTTGCCACCTTGTTGCCCGAATCGTCCACCAAAATCTGACTGAATATTTCCTCTGGAGTACTGAGACTGCGGTTGACGTTGCTGCTGCACCTGCTGCTGCATCTGCTGCTGCATCTGATGCTGCATCTGATGCTGCATCTGCTGCTGCTGCTGTTGCGCTTGGTTCAGGCGAAGTTTTCTGACCGCCTCCTGCGCTGCTGCGTGCTTAGAGCTCTTTTTGGTGCCCATCGCCTGTGCCACCAGCTCGCCCTGCAGGAAAACGCTGCACAGCCATTTACTGCTGTTGGGCAGCAGATCAAATTTATAGTCTATCTTCATGCGATTAAAAGCTGCAGAGTTGTTCAGTATGCAGATAGCGTCGTGAGCATTGTCCAACACCACAAACTCTGTCCAGTGCTTATGCTTGTCAGGCTCGTACTGGCCCTTGGAGCTAGGTGTCGGCTTATCTTCCGGGTTGCGGAGTGCAGGCAAAAATGCTGGTGTTGGGCTGTGTAGCTGGCACACAACCATGTCATTAACTACAGTGTGTCTGAATTTACGCTGCACGACACGAACCTCGACTGGTTTCAGGAAAAGTTTTACAGCCTGCTCAGAGGCTCTGTCTCTTGCCCCGTTTTTACTTCCGGAGTATCCAGTAGCGAGATACACACCCTGGCATCTCAGTTCACAGGCGTAGCCGTCTGTCGGTACTTTCTTGTTCTTTGGTAGATCAGCCTGAGGAATATCCTTCAGGCTCACATAAATATACTCAGGGTTGGTTTTGCAGGCCTGGATGCTACGGCTCAACATGAAATTATAGTTTGGTGAGTCACTTCCAGTCATGTACATAGGGTCCCTAAAAGCAACAGCCAGTGCAGATGCTACATTGGCAATCAGCCTTTGCTTCTCATCTAATGTTGGCTGAGATATTGGAAGAGGCTGCAATGAAGAGCCCGACTGAGAAACATTAGGACTGCTCCTCCCCGGGCTATTGTAGACTCTGCTGAACAGCCTGCTCGATGACGGCCTGTCTTGATGGCTGTAGCCCAAACCCTGACGTCCCGAATCCCAGCCTCCTGATCGCCCCCCTCCCCCGTACCCATTGTACCTGGGCGGCTGAGAGTAAGAGTCTGAACTCCGAAAGTTTTGGGCTTCATATTTTGCTGTGTACTCCTGCTGTGTTTTTGCCAAGAAGTTTGACGACGACCCACGACTTCCATAACCCAACCCACTACCTGAAGAAATGTCTCTGTCTCTTTCTCTGTCCCTGTGGGAACCCCAGGAGTCAGATGTGTATGCTGGCACTCTGTCAAAAGCGGGCCTCATTGAGGAGGATCCCTGTGCTCTGCTGCTGCTATTGTACGAAAAGTGTTCAGAGTCCCTCGGACTGTACAGCTCGCTCCTCCTGCGCTCCTTATCGTTCTCCTTCTCATCAGTGTAGGTTCCTCCACTGCTCCCGCCGCTTACGAAGTGCACAGGCTCAAATCGAGGTCTGGAACCAAATTTTGTCAAAGGCATTTTTCTCATGGGCTCCTCTCCTGCAATAAAATGACACAAGTAAGCAATTAAGGAAAAACAAAAGGGACCCATATAATCACAGATGTTTACAAAAAAGTAATAAAGACATCTTTTATAAAACAGAGAGCTAACTTATTTTTATTACAGTGGCATTTATCGTCAGGTTCATAAACATATGAAGAGGTAGTGCACAACATGTTAATGGTGTGAGGAGCTGAGCCATATTAGCTTTTCAGACTAACTGTAGTTTTGACACTCTACATTTAGCTAATGATTTCACCAAATGATTTGGCCTTTTAAAACAAATGCCAACATTTTTCATAATGGATTTTTACATGTGCATGTCAGATGTATGCTGAATAGTGCTGTGTGATCTGACTACATGTCTGTCTGCATCTTCAAAACTAAATGATAAAAATTAAAGGAAAAAAAAACCCACTAGCACCTTATTTACAGATAGTGTCATTGCAGGATATCGACATACACCTATTGCATCCCTGGTCTGTAAACAACAACAACAGCAACACAGAACTGTCTTTATACTTTCAAAATAGAGAGCTGCAATGTTGCTGAAACCTGAAGCGTTAAAACACACCTCTGACTCAGGCTTCCTCTGCTATTCCCTGGTATATGGAGACGTATATTTAATCTTTTCTGTCAGCACATAAGCTGTGTGTTCAACTGCTGAACTTTGCATTTATCTAAACAGTAGTGCTAGCAGCTGTGCAACTGTGTGTACATTTTCTTATTATTACTATTAAACACAATTAATAACAGCAGGTCCTACTGTCCTGAATTTTGGATGTGTGCGCACTTCAATGTCGATGATTGGATACAGGAACACTATGAAATTAGAGTGATCTTATTATTCAATTCATTATTGTTAGTTGTAAGAAGTCTGTAAAAGTCAGTGCTAGCTGAACCACTGAGGCTGCCACTGTAGTGCAGTGGAAAATAAACAAAAGGCTAAATTAAATTAGAGCTTAACTGTAATGTATTCAAACTAATAATAGCAAAGATAACAACCTGTAAACTGGTATTAACTCATTCACTGCCAGCCATTGGCAGTGAATGAGTTAAACCCATTGACTCATTCACTGCAATTGACGGCTATAGAGGTCAATGGCAGTGCATGAGTTAACAATGAAACATAGTTGGGATGAAGACCATGCCCAGAATGACTAGAATGAAAGAAAATACATAATTCACACAAACACATATTATATAAAATAGAGAGATGCATAAGGTATATTAAGGTTGTGTCATTGTTCAGCCAAGGAAAGCATGTGAAAAGGAAAATGTCTCCAGCTTGGGAAAGGGTGAAACTGCAGATCACCTGCAGCCCTTGGTGGATGCAAAGTAAAATATAAATAAAATATTGTAATATACTATTGCTGTTATATAAAAAAAGATAATAGCATTAATAATGAAATAATATTAATATGAAGAGGCACCTCAGTCAGTTATGATGTGAGGTGGATAATTGTTAAAAGTAGTCTGCATCAAGCTTAAGGTTTGCTCAAATTCAGTACAATGACATATGAGATGAAGAAAATAAAGAAAATATCTAAACTAATTATTATATATATATTATTAACTATTGTCAGTGCTGAGTGGTGCTTGGAAACATATCCTGATGACCTATGTGGGATTCACAATGCCACATTTGTGTCCACCTGAGTGGGTATTGGGCTATGCAGAGTGAAGGATTATGTGTGTGCAACCTACAAATTTTACTTCAGCTCTTTTGTCTCCTATGCGGCGATCTAAAGGGCCCAATAATAGCCTAAACAAGAATGGCGCACAGACCAGTTTCCCCCGGTAAATATAAACTGTGAAAACTTAGGATCTGCATGGGGCCAGTGCACAGCTATGAGAGCCCTATTATAAAGGACTGAGTAGGCTTGCACTGACAGACTGTCATGTCCATAGTGAGGCCATTTTGCTAGAGTTGGATGATGGGAAGATACAGAATAAATCTTAAATTAGTAGCAATATTACATTTATTTTACTTTCTCATCAAACGTTTTGACTGTGCATTATAGCAGCTTGGTTTGGTCTTGTTGATGAACAAAACTTGACACTGTCTTTGTTCCTGTTTTTAAGATCATGTTGCTATCAAACACAGAAAACTTGCTGTATCTGATGATCACATCCTGGGGAAAACTATGAATTTAAGTTCCGCTGATGTCCCGGAGTAACTTTGGCATGTTAAAACAGAAACAGAAAATGACAGCAACCCAGATAAACACTCACTGCCATCAGAAGAAATATGTCTCTTTTTTGCTTCAGAACTGGGACTTGGCTCAAAGGAGGGCATCTCGCCAGTGTCCGTCCCTTCTGCCATAACCAGCACCGTCCAAGTCAAATCCAGGCCATACCTGTTAATGGGGCCAAGGATTTCAGACAGATTAGGCAAATGTACGTGTTACAGTTTCAGCATAAAGAACCAGAGGTCATCTTTTTCTTGCTGCATTAAGGGGTCACCACAGTGGATCATCTACCTTCATCTCACACTATACCTGCCATCCTCCTCCGTCACAACAACCTTCTACATGTCCTCCTCCTTTCTCTTATCCTCCTGCCTGGCAGCCCCATATTTAACATCCTGTATCCAATATATCCACTATCCCACCTCTGCTCATTTTCAAGCCATCCCAGACTTGCCTCTCTAACGCTGCCTCCAAATCGCTCAGCCCAAGCTGTCCTCTGATATACTCATTTGTAATCGTGCGCATCCTGGTCCCTCCTAGTGAAAATCTTAGCATTTTCAGCACTTCCACCTCCAGCTCCGAATCCTGTCTTCCTGCCAGTTCCAGCGTCCTGAACCATACATCACAGCAGCTCTCACTACCATCTTGTAAACCTTGCCTTTCACTCTTCTTACTATCCTTCTGCCACTCATCTCTACCCTCTCCAGTCTGTCTGCACTCTTTTCTTCACCTCTCTTGTGCACTGTCCATGTGGGTGGTTGGCCTAAGTATTAAAGCTTGTTTGCTTTCACAACCTCTACTCCTTGTATCTTCACTGTCTTCTTCTCATTTACACACGTGATGCTTCTGCTGACTTTCACTTCTCATCAGTCCATACCTCCACATCCCCAAACTTTCCTCCACTCGGTCCCTAAAGATAACAATGTCATCTGTGAACACCTTATCCAGCCTGGCCTCATCTGTTAACCTGCCCACCATCACTGTAACCATGAAGGGGTTTAGAGAAGATCCCTGTCTCACTGTCCTCATACATGTCCTGCACCATTCTCACACACTTCTCTGTCACTCCTGACTTTCTCTCACAGTACCACAGCTTCTCTCCTCGCGCCCTATCACATGCTTTCTGTAGCTCCACAGACACAAATAGCTGGAGGTAACGCGTTCATTCACACTCCATGCGGTTAGCAGAGAAAACGGTCTCCCAGCAACACGTAGAGTCTAAAATACAAAATCCGTGAATGGGCAAAATGTTAAAATACCGAAATTTATATTTTAAGCCTATTATGGATGTTAAAGTGTGAGAAAACAGCTGGATTTCATGCCATCACAATCGCCTCGACATAGTGACGCAGTACACCGACAGCTTCCATCCTATGCAGGGTCCATCCCTCACAAGCAAACACGTTGGACAAGCTAAACACATTTATCAACATTTAAGTTTCTCGTTAGATATCAGTGTAGTGCTCTTACCTTAAGGTGTAGCCTTTGATCCCATCTACATGTACACTTGTCTTTTAACTGAACTGGAAACAGCGCATTTATTCTTACGATCAACCGGAAATTATTATTATCGTGCTAGCATTAGCCCGCTAACTGATTCTGTAGCTTCCAGCTAACCCAGCCCCGCATCAAAAACTTGATCACACTCTTTGATAACAGTTAAAGGATCAAAACAGACCAAAGAAGAAACCGTCTGGTAGGTCTGTTCTCTTACTAACTCTTTCCTGAAAAACTGTAGTTGAAAATGTTACAAAAAACCAGCTTGCAGCTACAGCTACCCATTCAGCTAGCAGGAAGCATCCATTTTCTGGTCCAGCTACAGCAAAATCATGGCGTCTGTCACCGCACTGCCCCAGAATGCATTGCGTTTGATTATTAGAGAGCACATGTAGCGTACAAAACAGGCTCTCGTGGTTTGTGTTTGCAGTGCTTTGCCACAGTCTTGAGCCTCCTCTCATTTCTTTGTATTTTGCTTCCAGTGATCCAGACTTTCTTGGAATTTTTATGGTGTTCAAAAGCAATAGTTCACCAGGCTGAAGAAAACATTTGATTTGTTTACATTTATTTAGTTTAATCTACAGAAGTGTCAAATGTAACATTATGACATAGGCTACCTATACTAGTAGTTTTGCAGAAACAAGGTGATTCCCAAAGACTTATTAGCTGAAAACTTGGCTGGAAAGTGGACAATTAGTATAAGACAAATAACAAGTAGAAGGCCTTTGGGAAGGAAAATAATGAATAATCAATAGTATCTGAAAGTCACGCAGGAACTGAGAGACTTCCAATTTAATTTAATGTATCGCCTTAAGGTGCTTTATATTGTAATAGAAAACCCCCAGCCTCAAATGACCTTCTATGAGCAAGCACATGGCAACACTGGGAAGGAAAAGCATCCTTTTAACCTCCCACAGAACCAGGCTCAGGGACAGACAGTTATCTCCCACAGCTGGTTGGGAGTCGGGAGGAAGACAGAGATTAATAATAAGTAATGATTTAATGCATCAGATGATCGGTCTGCTAAGTGAAACAGGGAAATGACACAAGAACTGGTCTGAAAACCTCGAACAGGGATTTATGAGTCTAAATTTGAAATCTTTGATTCAAAGTTTGATCACTATGTTGATGTACAAATTACTTTTTAATACACAGTGTTAATACATTTGTTTTTGTCAAATGTCATACAGACTGCCGCGATGTTTTGTTGTTGTTTTGTTTTTCTTGTTACTGTTTGATCTCTTTGCAAAGGTAAATGCAACTTAGGACAACCTGGTTGTGTGTGTCTCAGTTTCTTTCAGATTTCCAGAATGAGCTTGGTTGGTGTCAGAGGTGGGATCTCTTGGCTTTTACTGATCTTGAAAGAAGGCTTTCCAGCCTCTAACCTCATGTATTTGAGAGATGGAGAGCCTGACTATTTGGACCCCAGACCATCTCCATGGGGATTTCTAGGAATGGAGCACATTGTCCTCAAATGGCGAGAGATCTGAAATAAACTGTTAGAATTTAGGGGGACGAAACAGGAAAACAATTGTTTCTCTGTGTTCACATCTGGTCAAAAGGTGATTTCAGGGATGAGTAAATGCTGTGTTCCAGGAACACTGGGAATATTTTTCAAAGAAAGAGAGTAATTGAAGACCGGCTCCTCCTTGCTGAATTGACTGTCCATCAAATTATGGTGAAAAACACTTTGGATTTGTGGTGATGATTGCCTCTAGAATAGAGATCAGGCCCGTCAAATAGACAAAACTGGACATTTGTGAGCGTGGGAAACAAGTCTGATAAAGAAAAATACCAATCAAGAGTTGGATTGTCTCCAAATGTGGTTTATGTGAATAGGATAGTGATCAGGGCTTTTTGTGTTTGGATAAAACATTCTGGATTTCTGCAAGGACAGAAATTCAAGAGATAGAATACAAGAGAAAAAACATGTACAAAATCACCTGAAAGCATTAAATATGTGGAAGTATGAGAAGCTTTGTCAGAGAAAGTTCTTGTCTGTATCTCTCGTTAGAGCCTCAGTCTATTAGAATGGACCATGACCCTGACTCTGGCTCTTCAATGGCTACACCTACTCCACCTCCACCCCCACCATTTAGCAGAGATGACGAGGAGCGCACAGTGCCTGCAGACTCTTCCAGTGATTCATTATCAACCACAGCCTGCCACCGGAGGTTTCATATCCACAAGCTGACTCATCAGAAAGCATGATCGCCTCCACAGCAGAGTTTTCTACCACAGTAAAGTACACCCGACAGCTACACCCAATATGTCCCTTAAATGCCCACAGTTTAAGTGACAAGCACCAATGTACAGCCCCTATTAATCTTTTGACTGTGATCAGAAGCTCATATTAAAGAAGCCAGGAGTCATGACTGGGGAACAAACTATAAACTTCTAGAAGCATCTAGGATCAGACTTCAGCAGACATCACGAATGGGATGATTGTGACAGTGAGGCGCACATGGAGGCCACAACAGCCCTGTGCAAGGTCATGCTGACAATCTCCTCAGAGCCCTACAGAAGAAGACAAAGGACAAGAGCGAACCATTTACCAGTCTATCATTAGATGCTACAGCATCTGGGCCCACACCCCTGACTGCAACTACATATCAAGCTGCTGCTGGAGGAAGAGGTGGCTCCAGAACGGGATGATGTGAACCAGAGAGCTGTTTCAAGTCCCATTAGAGGGGACATTGTGCCTCAGCAGGGACAACCATGCTAACGACAAGTATGGAAATGTGGACTGAGGCTGCTGGGAAGGCAAAAGAGAGATGTGCAGCTACTCTGACTCATCTGACGCTTGAAGATGACAGTACCACCTACAGCACGCATATTAGTATACAGCCCACACTCACACACAAGTTTTTCCCTACCTTCAAGACAAAATTGAGAATTGCCAACTTCTGCAAATCAAGACAAGTGATCCCAGGTAAGGGAGCAAAGTCTCAGCTCTGCTTTGTTGCTTAAGGGGAGAGAGAGAATGCTCAATGTACTCTTCCTGTTTGAGCTTCAGCCATCAACCAATCCCAGGATCAACAAAGCAGTGAGGTGTGATGGACTGACTTACCTGTGTGCACCATGGAAGAAATAAATATCAGTGGACTTTCTATCAGTGTTTGGGTCTAATGTTTATGTCATAAATTTCATGTGTGTGATCAATGAATCAGTGCTAAAAACAAAGGATTGTAAGGGAAAATAGTAGGATTCTGCTGGATTCTTGACTATACCAAAGACGCTGAATAAAATAAGGATGTGCATAGTTTTAAGCTTGGCCAAAACTTTGGACTCTTTCTCCTGTTCTTGGAGCTGCTACACAGGTTTTATTCCTGTGTTGCAGGGTGTTTGCTGCTCCCGAGGGAGACAGCTGCCATCGAGGAGTGTCACCGACTTAATTTATCGTTGTTCGCTTTATCTGTGTGGTTTTAATGTTGTTTTGTCCACTGATAGTTAAGACTAAGTGTGTAATTATAAGTCAATATGATAATAATAATATGAGAATTTTAGTGTTTTTCATATTTATGTAAGTAGGAGTATTATATAGAAATTGTAGTTTTGTACGTCTTCTAGTTAAAACATTTTTTAATATTCAGGGAGGGAATAAATATTCTCTCTTCTTCATTCAGATAGTTCAGTTGATACAAGCAAAACCAAATTCACCATGTTAGACATATAGATAAACATAAGTATTGCAAAAAATACATTTATAGTATTGTGCAAAATGAATAATTTATAAAGTCCAACCAATAGCAGGCAGTCAAACTTTAGGTACTTGACAGGAAGTTATACTTGCCATTTCTCTGGAGTTAGTCTGTCTTGTCTCCTCTGTCTCTTCACATTATCCTGGATGGACTCCATTATGCAGACATGATCTCTGTGGCTCTGTGTCAGACTGTATGAACCAGTCCTGTTTTGCTTGATACTGAAAACAGTTCTTTCTGACTCCGGTTGCATTTTTCATTTGTTGTTATGTTGCAGAATGAATTTGGGGTTGATGGCACACCTCTCCGAGAACTGCAAGACCAATATGAACTTGAAAACTTAAGACTGTAATGTAGTTGGCTCATTCCATGTTGGTTTTGTCATGTCATCTCCAGATTTGGAGGACCTTAGAAAACACAGTTTTGCAGGTAGTGAGCTGGAATGAGCAGCAATTCAATGCTGCAGGTGGTCAACTATTTTAAAAAGATTAAATAATTTAATCCATAGTATAATCAGTAATAAACATACTGGTTCTTTCTTTCTTTATATGTGCACATCTTTGCTTACACTGCCTCCTTCAGGACAAAGTGGGACAGAACAACTTCTCCATCTGTAAGAGTGGGTATTACCATTACGTTAAGTCTTGGGACATTAAATTTATTTAGCTTATGTCATTTCCACCAAAGCTCCACCCAACTAAATATAGAGGTCTAATCAACCAGTGATAACAACATCTTATATATGCAAAGCTATTGGTAACTGTAGCTGATAAATACAAGTCATAAAGTGAGGCAAACCAGGGAAAAGTGCAATATTTTCCTCTGAATTATATTCTTCCATCCAGTATTTTACAATGTGACATTATAATTTGCTATCATTGTGTATGTAGGGCCTGATAATAGCCCTGGGAATGTTACAGTAGATATGTTTAACAGCAGTTTTAGAATTTATAAATGAAACAATTCTTTGCAAAAAGATTTGTCTCTAATAGTTAGGCTTAGTTTTTGCATCTATGTAAGTTTTCTTTAATTAAAATCGAACATTTCTGTCCACATATCTCTCGTAAATATATATAATAAATCCAGAGAAAGACTTCGAAGCAGATGAACCCTATGAAGAGACACAACTTTAGGATTTGACTGTGGTCATCAAAGAAAGTGAAAATAACAAAGACAAAAACCATTAATGTCACAAAACCCAGTTTGTATCAGTTATTTGTCTTAAAAAGGCATCTAAGATGTAGTTTAGTTTCATTCATTTATAAGTAAATATGTTTAAATAAATTGTGCAATTTTACTTTCCCTTAAAAAAAAAACCTTCATTCATTTTAATTTCTTTTTTTTTTTTTTCCTCTACTTGTCTGTGCCTCACAGATTGAGAACCATCTATCCATTTCCTTCCAGTTATCCAAATAGGAGTCACAGAGAGGGCTGGAGCCTACTCCAGCTGTCACGGGACGAGAGGCGAGGTAGACCCTGGTCAGGTGATCAATCTGTCACAGAGCTAACACTTAGAGACGAGTCAATTTAGAATCACCAATGAACCTAAGTCCATGTAAAAAACTCTGAGAGAACATTTACATTCTACAACGAAAGACCCTGCGCTGGATTTGAACCTAGCACCGTCTTGCTGCGAGGCGACAGCCAGCGCTAATCGCATCAGTTTTAGAGCCACTGTTGAAAATGACAGACAGAAGCGTCAAATGTTTGGATCACCTTTTTTATTCAAAATGTACATCAATGGAATCAAACTAAAGTAAGATCCAGAATCATTTGAGGTGTGGGAGAGGTTCTGACTACAAGAGGTGATGACTGATACTAGAAAAAATGTATGGCAATTCCTGACACCAAAATGTTACACTCAGAGTCACGTCCAAAGATCATAGGTAATAAACAACAAGTCTCCACTTCGATACACAAAATATATCCTTATAAATTATATAAATGCTCGAGTATTTTTTTAATACTCCTATCTGGGGTTTCAATTCAACTCCGTCTTATACTAACATTTGGCAAAATGGGAGCTGAAATCATAGGACAGAGCAAATGTACATGAATTATATGCACCGATTTGAAGAAAACAGCAATGAAGGAAAACAGATAGCAAAACTTTGTTATTTAAGGGTTAAAAACAAGCAGGTCAAAGATCACTGCAGTAATGAAAAAGAGAGAGAGAGAGATGCATGCAAAATATAGAGTAGGCAAGTGAATATTAAAGCACAATGTGTAGTAAAAGGCCATGACATGTGACCTCCATGGTATTCAGCAGTGACATGTAAACATGGGCACCATAAACATTGCTTTGGCTCTTGCATGATTATGACTCTTAATTTAGATGTGCAGAAAACAAGGGAAGAGGACATCCTCATTATACTGTATCACTTTAACACATTACACATGGTTTATTAAGTGCTTCTGTTCTTTTGTTTAAAAGTAAGTCTCGATGATTCACTTTCATTTTATCCTAATGCCTCTGGGTTGAGAATTCTCTTGAACAGATGAGTGCATAGTGCAGGTCACAGCAATTTTATTTCAACTAAAGGTCAAATAATGACTTCCTCTGTGAGTCCTAAAAGTGTGCGAGTCCCACCCGACGACTTCTATGAACTACAAAGAGTCTCTCTATACATTAAGACATGAAAGCAGATTTAAATTGTGCCCGGTTCCTGACCTGCCCAGCTTTTAACCATCCTTAGGTGGTCAGAAATACCATGCGAGTCCACATTAAGGCCGTATTCAACCAAAGGAGATGCAATGGGGAGAGTAAAAGGTTCATACAGCGAGAAAAACAGGAAGAGGTAAAGGGTGCTTAGTTCTTGCTGAAGCTGCAATCCCCTCTTCAGGTGGTCAAGACAGATTAAAAGAAGCTAAAGAGACAAAGAGAAAAGAGCAGGCAGTTAGAGGGAGGAAGCCAAAGCAGACACGCTTACAAATAAAAGATTCAGAAGTGCGATTCATATCAAGGAGAGAAAAACTTTAGGTTTTGAATTAAATCTTAGTGATCATAGTTATTCAAACAATACACTATAGACATAAAACACCCGATTATATTGTGTCCACACCATGATTTTTTTAAAACAGTGAAATAAAAGGTACAGCCCGTGTTACGATCCCACGACTTGTCTGTGGTCATTCAGGTGCACAGAAATTTAAATAAATGAACAGGTGCATGTCTTCTCCATCACAACTGAAGTGGAAAAGGTATTAGTCACAACAACACAAAAAGTAAACATGTAAGCATAAGCAGAGGCAACATATCGTGGATTAGATTGCTCAAAGTGAGTTTAAAGCAGCATTGAAGCACATGCACGTTAACACGTATTATAGCAGAGCAGGTAATGTATAAGAAAACCCTGCAGGGATGGGGAGGGGGGGTCCACAGAGCCTCTGGTCACATTTGAGGTACTCAGTACCCACAAAGGCTGGTCCCTTAGCAAAGCTTGAGGGCTGAGGACCTACTCAGTGCAGAGCCAGGGATTACTGCAAAGGAAAGTGAAACCACACAGACCAATGAGCTGAGGATTGCGAGGAAGGAAAGGATCTTCTGTTGAAGTACTTTGACCCTGGTATCATGTGGAATTATGTGAGTTAAGGCAGGAGTACTTTCAACCCAAGACAATTCCCTCTTTCAAGAGGTGATAAAAGTAACCCTGAACCTTGAAGTGGTGGAACAATAAAGTATAAACTAAGTCAGCAGGCGCCTATTTGATCTGAGGGCCATGAAATAAACACACCTAAAGATCTTCTTTCAATAAAAAATGTTAAGCAAAGCTAGGACAGCAGCTGGCCAATGAACTTGCACAAGTA
This sequence comes from Diplotaxodon limnothrissa, assembly GCF_057381915.1. Taxonomy (NCBI): domain Eukaryota; kingdom Metazoa; phylum Chordata; class Actinopteri; order Cichliformes; family Cichlidae; genus Diplotaxodon; species Diplotaxodon limnothrissa. The sequence goes on along the minus strand of NC_140597.1, from coordinate 37,712,120 downwards.
CAACCTACTGGCACCAACATTTGTTCACTGTAAGCCCCTGATAAATGAAATATAACTATTTCATCCATTTATTAAATAAACCTTGATTTAATTTCCTAAAAATAAAGTAATGTTTGTCATAGACAATGATTATGTTCACAGGTATAATATATGGTGAAAAATTGGCCTTTATTTTATTAAAATTTTCTTTAATATATGCGTAACACTGATACAAATAACACTGGTCCCTGCAGGACAATTGACATTAAGATGATTGACTTTTAAAATGTGCCTTCATATTGAGAACAATAAGAAAAAAGAAAGTTACAATTGCACTTACAACATTAATATATAGTATGTAAAAAACCATCACATTCAGGTATAAAATATTAAAAGTGCAAATGTGAAAGCTAATACAACGATGCACAAAACACATGATGATGAATGAGGTATGGGAGAAGTGGCAAAGAGAGGAGGCTCACATCTGTTCATGCATGAGGCTGAAGAGAAACAACATCAGCAAGGGGACATTAAGAAAGTAAATCTCCATTTTATTTTTTATTGTTTAAAATGTCTTTATAATTCTTAAAGAAAAACAATGTAATGTGGTTACATTCTGCAATTAATTTACAGTGCCGGGAAGCACCTTTCTTATCATTCAAACTGCTTTTACAAGCAAGAAACTGTAATACAGTATGAATTTTATCTAGTTACAGCTGAGTTGTTGACTCTTGTATTGCTGAAGCTTCACATAAAAACAAACAAACAAACAAAACTTCACTTACTAAAATTATAGACTGTATATAAAAGAGAGCCATAGCTGCTGTGACATCAGTGGTTTGTAAAGCCCCGCCCACAAGAACTGGGATTGGAATTTGGAAACTAGCAATCGCAAGAAACTGCAACGCTCATACAGTAATAATTTGTTGCCCTAAAGTAGATCTCACTTAACCTATATTGTGATTTATACCGTAAACTCGTAGAGAATGTTTTTATTGAGGTATTAAACATTTATGCAATTATACTTCTTTTTATCAGCAGAGGAACTGCCCCCTAATGGCCATTGAAAAGAATGCAGACGTAATCCACTTTCGCTTTGACTTTACATTTTAAATCCTGAAGATACACCTATCTTTTATATACAGTGTATGATGAAAGCACACGGTGGCTTTTATTGTGAAGGAGATTAATCAAAGGAGACTAATCAAAATTTTATCTACAAGAGAAGCAACTTTACTCCCTGCTAACAATTTGAACAACATAACATGAGACAAATTGACAGATTTTAAATATCTACATCAAGACAAGGTTTTTTGGCTGCACAATAACGGACACAGAACGGACACGGGCTGCTTTTCTGTCGCACTTCTAAAAAAGAAGGTGCTTGTTGTAGCACAAAACTCTACTTCCTGTTACCACTTTAACCACAGGTGTCACCAAATAAGCAAGAAGTGATTAGCCTATCAGAAACCCAATGATTAACTACTTGAAGTGTGCTTTTCTTCAGCAAGACATTTTCTTGAAATGCAGCAATTTCAGACACCACAGTTTCATGGAGGCGGTTTAAAAAAAACAACATTACTAAGTCTACTGCTTTTCTTCAATCTCACAGTCAATCTGCCTTCATATTAATAACAGTCTATTCTTGTAAAGTCTGAAATCCAAAACAGATTTCTCATCCTTCATGCTTCAGTCCCATTGTTTTAATGCATGTTTCCATTTAGCCTCAGTACATTTCTGCCCATCACTACAGTAGTCATGTATGTTAATATCTTTTTAAAAGCTCACATCATGCAAAAAGTCACTAAATATTAAAAAAACAAAAAACAAACATGGAATGCATTTTGTAAATTTGCATAAAAAGAGAAGCCGAATAATTGCTTGTACAACCCACACAACTGACAAGCATCATTCAGCATGAAAAAAACAAAAGAGTAAGTCAAACTGATAGCAATGCCCAGCGTCTTCCACAGAGCAGGGAGGGGCATGTGGAGGGTTGGATTATGGGGTAATGTGAGGGTGAGGAAGGGGTACTGTAAAGGATGATGGGGTTGGAAACTCATTCACAGCAGGATGGCCACAAGGGAGCACTTTTTCTACAGGAATCCTTAGCTGGAAATAAGAGAGAAGGGCTGTTATTGCTTTCTTGGAGTTAAAACATCATCACAAGACAGTTTCACACAGGTGACATCACATCAACATTAGTTATCAGGGGGCGCTGACGGGGAAAACATGCTTCTTAAGGCAACTCAAAAGGACTGAGTGCAGAGGTGAGGATGTGAGTACAGCTGTCTATTTGTTTGAATCAGACAGTTAAATAAATCTTTTTCTTTCTTTTCAGGTTTTCCTCCCTCCCTTGAGTTTCAAACAGCGGGTCTTATTGTCTTCCTCGAGCCTTGCTCGTCAAACACCATCTTGTTTCCAGCTTTTTTAAGAGCTCTGAAATGCTTGTGGAGTTTACAGATTGCAAGACAGATGTCTTTATTCACTTCTACCCTCCCCAGTGGTTGAGTCTTAACAACATGTCCCTCTGTGGATTTGGCTTTTGAATCCACAAAAGTGGGGTGGGGTGGTGGTGGGAGTGGGGGTCGTCATATGGCTCTGGCTGATCAACAAAACATGTCATCTCTGTAAACAGAGAAGGGCCCTGAGGCTGCTAGCTGCTCTGGTGTGACCCGTTAGTTTCAGTTACTCTTCAGTTCAGCCTTGAATGAGTCTTTGTGCAAAGTCAGGGAAGGGCCACGAGAAAAAGAGACTGTTGTGCTTTTTGGGAGGCAGATGGAACAGTACATCAAATGGATGGGTGGGGATCTAATAAAGTGGCTGATTTAGAAGCTGGCAGAAGGACGGTAAACACTGCCAACTCAAGGATAGGATCGGCACAGATGTTTCCATGAAGTACTGCAAATCTGTGGCAATAAAATGCTACATTTGGATTAGCCATTTCTCAAACAGTGACGTGCTTAAATAACTTAAATGGGCAAATTAAATCCATGCAAATTAGAGGAGATTTAACAGCTTTATAAATCTTCAGATTGTGTTTACATATTCAGATTCAGAGAAGTATTTGGCTGCACAGTTTGACAGCCACTAATGCTTCAGTTTCATTTCTGGTTAACTTGTACTACTTATCAGTCAATCGTCTGAAGTACAAAATGTCAGATAATGAAAATGTTGCCTTTTCAAAGTCAAATAAAATGTTGCGAGCTCCATCAATGTTCTGTTAATCTGGGCCTGGGTCACGATGGCAGCACTCTCAGGAAAGATGCCTAGACATTCCTCTCCCCAGCCAACAATTCTAGCTACAGTAGGGATGCAGGGGCGTTCCCAAACCATCCAACAGACATAATCTCTCCAGCATGTTCTGGGTTACCTCCCATTAGTACTCAGACACATCTCCTATGCGGCGACCAGAATGCCTTGTGATCAGAAGCACAAACCACTTCAACTGGCTCCTTTCCACACAGAGGAGTTGCAGCTCTACTCTGTGCTGCATCTTCCCAGACATCCAGACACTCTTGGCTGCTACATACAGCTTGTGGTCCTATGAAGGTGGGAAAGTAGATCAACTGTCTTCACTACAACAGCCAAGTAAAGTGTCTGCATCGCTGCAGACACGCACCAATTTGACAGTCTTCTGTTCCATTCTCCCCTCACTCGTGAACAACACCCCAAGATACTCAAAAACTCTCCCACTTGGGACAGCAACTCCTCCCTTTTGCCCAGAGTGGGCACTCCACCCATGTCCAGCTGAGAACCATGGCCTCAGATTTGGAGATGCTAGATGCTCACACTCAGCTGCAAAGTGCCCCGGTGCGAGCTGAAAATGATCAAAAGCTGAGAGGTGATCCTGAGACCACCAAACCAGAGAACCAGTGTCATAAAAATCTATGAATCAGTGACAAAGGGCCGTTCTGGTGGAGTTAATAATGATTCCCGAATTGCAGAAGCTTCAGAATTTTAATATTTATATATTTTTTTTCACATCTGTTGGCGGTGTAACTCAAGAAGGGGGTCTTACCCGAAAAGGTGCCTCACGCAGCATGCAGCAAGTGTGGGAGGAGTTAACTGGAAAACATTACGGATGCAACATAGGTGACACATGCACTCACAGGACACATTCAAAACACAACATTCATCATAAATAACTGTCTCCCGGAGACTGAAAAGAACTTGATTATTAGACCCCGCTAGTCAGATTTAATTTGTGACCTTGAGACAGAGCCTAAAAAAGAAAATTAGAATGGCTGTGAAGAAAATCAATTAGCAAGAAGGAAATAAAGCAACAAGAAACCTCTCAGTGCAAGTGTCTTCTTCCTTTTCCAACGGGCACATCAGCTTTAACACAACCAGGAGTTGATTAGCACCATGAAGGGACCAACAATGTCAATAACACATCAGGCTGCACACGCAATACCAGCCTCAGCCTCACTAAACTTGTGGTATAAGCAAAAGCATGTCAGATCTATTACCAAAGCATTTGGAAAAGTGTATAAAGTATTGGCACATGTGTGTAAAGTTGTTTACACACATGTATTGAGAGCGTTTGATTCTGTGGTGAACCAGCAGCAGCGCTTAATTGCAGAGCAATGATTTCTGACTGAAATTCATTCATCTAACTCTGCTGACAGTTGGCTACTTTTCAACTATTTAGATGAGGACAGATTGTAATTTTCACCAGTCTCCCTCCCCTCTCTTCTCCTCTTATTTCTCCACACTGGCGATGAGTTATAGTCAGCTCACTTAGCGTGGAATTTAGTACTAACTACAATCTCTATTATTATATGGAGGGAAAACTGGAACATTCATCTGCCTCTGTGAATTAAAGAGCAGTGTCAAAGTCTGCTTATAAGGGTTTGCCTGAGCCTGTCAGCTATACAAATCTAATATGGATTAGCATCAAATTACACAAATCCACGGTGGGTTATTAACCAGTGGTGGCAGATAAACCACTGAGATATTGATATGACAGTTCCAATACATACTGATATAAAACCTTGAAGTCAGTTATTTTATCACTGGCTTGTCAACACCCTCCCAAATTCATTTCATACTCCATTTCCTGTAGTCACACAGCCAATGGTACACCTGTGAGGGTAAAGCCACAGAGCGGGATAACAATACTCACTTTTTCCTCTCTTTGTCCCTCTTGAGTGTGGTGGAGCCCCCTGCCTGCTGAGCTTGATTCTGCAAGAGCTCTGCAGCAGTCTTTTTCTGTTTGAATGTGTTGACCTCATCGTCCAGAGTCTTCTTCTTTTCTTCCAGCTTCTTTTTCTCGTCCTGGTGGAGTTTCTTCAGACGGTCGAATTTCTCGTGCAGCTACGTGACAAGAAACAGACACAGTTGTTTTGTGTTTTAAAAACAAAGCAGAAATATATCTGGCTCACATAAACACTGGTTATGCTGCTGATACTTACCTCTTTCTCTGCTTCTTTGAGCTCAGCCTCCTTCTCTTTAACTCTTTGGACAAACATTTGCCTCATTTCTTCTTCCTTCTTTTGCAGTTCTCCCATGAACTCGTTCCTCTTAGCTTCATATGTTTCCTGCAGACTGGCAGAGGAAAATGACAGAGGGAAGAAATATGAGCAATAGAAACAGTAAAGCAAATCTCTTATAAGATAAATTTAGCATATTTTATAAAACCATTCAAGATTTTAACCTCCATACTATGAAAACTTTCACAGTTACAGGCCCCCAAAGTGTAAAAAGTAAATGGGAGGTTGGGGGTAGAAATAAGATGATGAATGCAAAAATCAGCTGCAATAAAGGAGTCTGCTACCTGAAGGGCTTGCTGTCAGGATCCGTGTCCTTGAACCCCATTTCCTCCAATTTACATCTCCGATAGAGTTCATAGTGACGCGTGTGAGTCTGCTCTCGCAGGTCCTCCATGTTAACTCTGATCAGCATTTCCCGCAGTTTGACAAAGTCACAGTGAGTCTCATTTTCCACTGTGAGAAACAGAACACAGGGACTTAGTGCATGTCTCACAGAACAAACTAGAACGCATGCTAAAGCTACAGTATAAAGTAAATCAAACAAACTGCAGCAGTATAAAAAGGCAGTGTTCATGTCCTGTGTTTTCTGTATTGATTTTTGGTGCTGGACTGAGCCGAGCTGCATGCCTCCTCAGGACATGTGACACCATGTGAGTATGCATGCAGACAGTCTGGGGTAAACAGACCCAGTGTTTGATAAAAAGCCTTCTTCAGTCATAAATATTATACACTGCAGGCCATTCGCATTAAAACGGCGGTGTGGGTTTCATTGTTTTGGCAGCAATCCAGCACACTGAATTTTAAATGAAGTATTAATGATATGGGAAAAACGCTGACTTTAAGCTTTGGGGTTTTTTGATGTAATCCACATAAATATTAGACACACATCGTGGGAAATGCATCTCATATGGCTGCTTGTATAAAAGGATAGAATTTCTAAAGGGATTACACCAAAATTAAAGCAAATTTAGCAGAAAATTGTTGTTGTTTTTAAAATAAAGACTTCAGGGTGTTTTTTTATGTTTGATAGCATTATAAAGTAGACATAACAAGAAACGAGAAGAGCAGTCATACTGCAAGCATTTAAGCTGCGTGTGTTGAATAAGACCGAATCATATAAACATCTGCCCACATGCATGCATACACATTTGATAATAACAGCAAGCACGTGTCTGTAACAAACGGCATAGGAGCAAATCAGTGCAACTGGAGTTAAAGTATTGACAGTTCTGTCTACTTCACATACATTAACCACACCATTGATCAAGGAGGTCAATAAAAGCGACATAAAATTCCTTTATGGGCTAAAAGCTGGTGCTGCAATGATTTACAGTGTGATGGCAGTGATGGAACTGCAGGTTATATAACGGGTTATCAGCTAGTCTGTAGCAGCTATTTGAGTTGAGCAGAAATATAAGGGGAGGGAGTGGCTAGAGCAGCTGTGATGAGAAGGAGCATGCTCTCATTTCCTGTGCAGGATGTAACCCGGGCTTACCCTGCACCGTTCCCCAGGGGTACTGCCGGGCCTTCACCATCTTGTTCCCAATCTTGACTTCCTCTGTGCTCCCCACCACGGCAAAGGGCAAATGGCTCTGTGAAGCGTAAAGAAAAGCACGGTTGGTGTGCTGCCAAACACACACTCTGCAAATTCTCCACAGCTTCTCTCCACACACAAAGTAAATAAATAAATCAAACACCTTTTTGTTACCAAGAAATCCAGAAGTATTTGTGCTGCCGGCGTACGTCGATTCCATTATTTCAACTTACACAAGCTGATCATTAAGAACTTGTTTTTCCAGACAGCAAGTACTACAATAAAGATTTATGATGTCTCAGAACAGAGTTGAGGTCAGGCTGTGCAAACATGAGAGGAGAGGCTGCAGTTTAATAGAATCAGTTAAGGATAGTTAAGGAATTTGCACAGATCAGGACTAATAAACATCTAAGTGAGCCTTGAATTATCTGTCAGTGCACACAGGCCCTTTCCCACACTGCAGGTTTCCTGCAGAGCGAACTGAACACTCTGCCGTGCTGCGACAGCGGCTTCCTGACAGACTAAGGAGACACGTACAAAATCTGCCCCGACTCCACATCACAAGTTGTTACGCTGGTAAAATAAATTAGAATTAAGCAGCGTAGCTACATCCGTCTGCTCCCTTAGTCACACAGGGTCGCCACAGCAGGTAGCTCCACACGTTTGATTTGGCAGACTCTTTAATCCCAGATGCCCTTCCCGACACAACCCTGAAGGCATTCGTGTCCCCCTCCATGACTGAACTGTGGATCTTTTGCTTAGGTTAGCTGAATGTGTAACGCACAACAGTAGAAATGAGCCTTACGTTCATGGTGGAGTTGATCTCGGCCACGGATTCGTCATCGGTGGGGAACTGGTAGATCTGCACTCCGTTGCTGACCAGCTCACTGGTGATTTTGATTTTGAACTTGGCCAGCTCACTCTTCGAGATAGCATCTGACTTGGCGATGATTGGGATAATATTGACCTGCAGTTAAGAAATGAGGCGAGCATTCATGTAGTTATCACAATAGCGCAATAAGGTGAAGTGAAATATTTCAGACATTCAGCTAAATATAGTTTCACAGCTAGTTTCACAGCCTTTCCCCTTCTGTAGTCCAAATTTAGAAAGTAGTTGATTTATTAAAAAAACTCTTAAGCTGTAGCTAGAATTAAGTAATATTACAGTTTAAGAACAGAGTGCATAACACTTTTTCTTATACATGGCTTCCACTCATATATTCCCAAAGACTGCAGTAGTAATTTAAAAGAAAATGTGAAAAATGATAGGGGTACTGTTTGCTTTAACATTCAGAGAGTATAAGCAAAGTCAATACAGACAAAAGCTAAAACTCCAATCAAGAGATAAACAGAATCACTGTGGTTGTCAACTTAACTCAGGTTTCCTTTATATAAAAAGGGTGAATTTGATGCTTCATTTGATTCTTCTGCACAAAATGCACTAATCACATGCTGCCTGTTTCATTTAAGACGAACATACCACAGAGGAATACAGAAACGATGAAAATAACTTCTTTCATCACATGTGAATCTCCATTGCTCACAAATCAGGAGATCAATTAGTGAAAAGGTCATGATTTTTACACTCGATTTAAGTCAAAACAAATTTGCTGTCCACTCATGTGATAAAGCCAGGTTCAAAGAAAGCATCTTTTTGACATTAAATGCACTGGCTATAGGTTTTAATATATAAATTATAAAATATCATCTCGATTCATACTTCCCCCTCAGAGAGGACAGAAACATAATCTTAAGTACAGAGATAAAAATAGTAAAAGCAGCACAGAAAGTGAAAGCTTTCGTGTTATGTCTCAGATCACAGAAAGTTTCTCCAACCGTGGACATATATGTTACCCAAACAGTGATAATTCTAGGGAGGTGGGGAAAAACAGGCACAATCACCGTCGTATATAAATTACAGCTGACAGGTGGAAAATAACATTTCACTCCTACACAACTATTTTACAGTGCTGTGTCAGCCCACACAACCCCTGATTTTATTTATTATTATTTGAATGTGGGCCCCTTTCACTAAAAGCAAGGGATGCTCCGGGTCATGTGAACAAAAATATCTTAGTGCATCCCTTCGTCTGGTGAGGATTCAAAGTCTAGCTCGAGGACACTTCAGCAGAGCGCTGTTTGAATGTGCTCCTAGGTGAACGTGTAAACAGAGGAGGCTCTGCTCTAGATCACGCTGCTGTGAATGCTTGCTGGAGGGCACAGCTGCTCTGGCAAACGCTAGGCTGGTTCTTTGTGCAAAAGCCATGAGGGCCATGCAAATAAGCTGATGGGAAAGGACCTCACAAAAACCAGGCTTCAGTCACTGAGCAGACTGCATTTCACAGCTGACCTACACCGACGCAGCAACAAGCCCGAGCCAATTTACATTCAAGCAGATGGAAAGGGTTTATGGCCTATGACTGAAGAAGGCAGATTCAATGACACAGTCATGCAGTGTCAGAGCACATACCTACAGCATATCTATGACACGCTACTCAATAAACAGATATTCTGTAAGATCATTCAGCTGCAGCACAACTGTTACATAATAGAAACAATCCTAAACATCTTCTAGTGGACTCTTTGACACAAAAACAACTAAAGATGACACTCAGTGAAGTGAAGCTGACCTTGCTATCAAGTTTTTTCATGGTCACCAGATCCAGCGATTTGAGCGAGTGTCCCGTTGGAGCGATGAAGTACAGGCACGCATGGATGCGGGTGTCGTGGTAGCTGTGTAGCGTGCGCTTGATTTTCAGCTCTTCCTGTAGATATGCTTCAAACTGGGCATCAATAAACTCCACAATGGACTTGTAGCTGTTAAAAGATGAGAGACAGAGAAGATTTTTTCAACACACCACAGCATCTGAAACCAGCAAATATTAAGCATTTTTTTCAAATATAAGCTACATTTCTTATCTAAATAGTAAGGTATTAATATTCAGGATATCAGCGAATCATTGCAGCACTAGAGTCACTGTTATCTGTGGAAGGCCCGAAAGTATACTGAGAGTATAGCAACACAGAAGACAACTGTGAGTTCTAAAGACTTTGTCTCCTCTGGGAAAATCATGTAGGAACATCTCTTATACTTTTATTATAATCATTATCCAACAATCTGCAAGGAACCTAGCAGAGTAAAAGTCCACTACAAAAAGAGTCCGATCAGATTGGGAGATTTGAGTTGTCACATGTTTCTCCTCATGGTAATTTCAACAAAACTTTAGGGCTGCAGTGCATGTGTGAAGACGCCTGCAGTCAGAACATGTGAGAGCAACTACCTGGTAAACATGATTAATTTTTAACTAACTTTACAGAAGCAATGATCAATTTTGCTGTGTGTTAGGACAGACCGTCTTATCTGAGGAGGTTTAGTCTAAAGCAGGGAGATTTCAAGTCATACTTTATACTCATGCCAGGTCAGATTCTTGATGTTTGTAGTTTTAGAGTATTTGATTTATCCAATAACTAATTCAATCTTATCTGCAATGACACATGCGAGAGAAAATGAACAAAAGAGAAAGATGTTGGCCGGTTTATTGAGGACTACAGGAAGCTTCAAAAGGCATCCACTCTTTCCAGAAAACAGACCCATAAACACTGTGAAAAAACCCCCACAGCTTATGTAGAAAGTATAGGATATTCTGCCTGCAGCAGTGTATAAGATAGTTTAACCCCATGTTACTTCCCCTGGGATTTCCAACAATTGCAGGATTCCCATTGTACAGAGCTTACAAAGTTCACACAGTCTCCTCCTCTTCCTCAACTTACCCTCTGCATCACACTTAAGGTTTGGTAACAAAATCGTGGGTGTACACAGCAGCTTAAGTGTCATATCCTAAGGCTGTGATTTGCTTCTCATGCCAGACAGGAAAGCAGCTACATCTTAATTTCTGTTTCCCAAAACTGATGAGGAAACTACTTCACTTTAGACATCTGATGAAAGAAAGTTAAGCAACGAATGACACATAAGCTGCGGAGAGGCTTTAAGTACTCCCAAGATGTCAGGTTTGTCTGGGATGTATATTGCTCCCACTGAAAGATCCAAATAAAAGAAAGTTCTGGAGTTTGACGTCGCCCTCTCTCAAAGATGAAGCAGCTAAGAGTGGCTGACTTACCTGTCTTCTTTATTGATCTGGTCTCCAAAGCCCACGGTGTTGACAACAGTGAGTTTGAGGCGCACGTTGCTCTCCTGAAGTTCATAGGTGTTGGACTTGAGTGTGACTCCCGGCTGGTTGTGCTGGGTGGGCTCACCTTCAAACTTGGTGTTGAACAGCGTGTCCATCAGAGTGGACTTACCCAAACCCGTCTCACCTGCACAACAAACAGAAAATACATCAAGTTACTATCTTCATCTTACAATTACATCATTCAAATCACATAAAAAGGACCTCTTCATCTTTACTTACAGGGCAGTTGCTATTATTTCACTAACTGGAAAAAACTCCCAAACCAAAAGGAATTTAATGACAGGCCCTTTTCTTTGATCAGCTTTTGATATATTTCAGCTCAAGCCACTCTCTCTGACACTACAGTTGTGTAACTCAAGCAAAAAGAAAAAAAAATGGTGCCTGATAATGTTAGAGTACATTAAAAACAGCGTATTGAATATGCTTAAAACAGAGTGTATTACTCTCAAATGCTTAAAGCCACAAAAACAGCAGCAGTAGCTGCTATGTAATGTACTGACATCCATTTACTGTTAGATGACTCAGATACTGAGCTCCATCTGTAAGAAAATCTATTTTTATTCATTATAGCCTGACCTACAGTCCAACCATGTTAGCCCATTTTTGTGGGACATCTTACAACATCCCTATTTTTCTCTGATAGCACAAGCACACAGACACATCTTTCTGAGCAAAGCTCAGTTCACAACAGTTAAAATTTTGCATCTTGTTTGAAGAAAGTGAAGAACACATAGAAAGGACAGGATGGGTCAATGTGTGAAGTAAAGGTCAAAAATAACACAACAGAAACATTCTGCAGACATACCAGTCATCTTTGAGGCACACATCGTCACATTTTTGCTTGAGTCATACAGCAGTGCTTACAGTTTGGAACAAAACTGGTTTTTCTGCAGCATTGTCTTTGCATCCATATTTTGATTGGATTGTACTAATGTTTTTATAGATTATTTGGAAAAACTGGCAGTCAAAAAGCATTAAAAAGTAACATTATGAGAAAAAACACACATTTCACTCCACTCCCGAGTATAAATAGAATCTAGAGGATGTGTTTAGCTCGGAGGAAACTCAAAAGCCTGTCGCTCGTGCCCACCAATCATTTCATCATCAAAAAGTCTTAAGTGGACATATTCTGCTCATTTCCAGGCCCATATGTTCATTCTTGCACTTTACTAGAGTATCTTTGCATGTTAACAGTTTAGAGTAATCCCTCAGTTTATTCTTTGTCTGTATTAAATCTTTTTAACTCCTCCCATGTTCCCTTTAAGCCACCCCCCTTCTGATTGTTTGCCCCTTGCAAGAAAAAAAACAGCAGGTTTGAACAGCAGATGGGCTGTGTGCCCGAGATAACCACATTACAGATATCCCCTTTAAGTGACATTGTAAAGAGCCGAGAGTTTATGGACATGGATTACTTGTATATACAGTGATCTCATGATCTGAAACCTTTGCCTGGTTTAATATGAACATGCACCTGTAGAAAATATGAGACAAATGCATAACAGGTCTAGTTTAAAATATATAAACAGAGGGTAGTAATGTAACGTAATCTAATTTGCAGCATATCACAAAAACACATTGTGTTCAAGGTTAAGGGGAACTATCAGAGTTCCCACAGCTTTCTATGGTTTTAAATGTTATAGCTCTGCCATCAGAGATGTTTAGTTAAATATTCAAGCAAGAATGCTGAAGTTAGTCACAAAGCAAGTTCCCCCACAAAAGAAGATCTCATTGTTTTACTGCTATTACATCCACTGCAGTTTACCTTTTTTGTTTTTGCTAACTCACTGCCGAGCTGATGACTGATGAGTATTTTTGAATGTTGTAGTCTGCTAAGACTCATCTTTCATGTTACTTCCTGTGCTGCTCTGCACATATTTTATTGCTTTCTGGACATTTAACATGTTCCAGAACGGAAACCCTAATGAAAAGATGTTTGTATTTTCAAACAAAAACATAATATGAATACTTCTGATTTCTATAAATACAGTATCATAAACTATAACCTCCACCTTTCTCCCATTTTATTACTTACTGTTTTTCTTCCTGCCTGTCAACTCTGGCATTGACATATTACACATGCCTAACCTGAACAATAATAGAAAGGATTAAATAAATATATAAATAAAAAGGAAAAGACAAACAAGAGGAGCCTATACAGAGTTCTGAAAATGCAAATACGTTTGACATAATGGCACATTCAGATCCTGTTTCTGAGTGCAAGTACTGCCAGACATGACAGGCCTTTACAAAAATACTATAACCTCCACAATTGCAACAAAATGCCATCTAAATAAATTGAACATTATTTTCTCCATTCAGCTAGGGCTGCTGAATGGCTGTATTAGATTAGTTTTAGTGGGATGCTAATAAATTGGCAACTGAGTGCACATAATTGAATACTTCCAGCACTTAATAAGGCTGATGTGACTTGGTTCTCCAGTCTAAAATTAAACTTGTAGGGCATCATTTCTGACTGTCCTCTACATCCTGGAGAAGGCTTGTATCCTGCATTCAGTGTTGCATTTTTTTTTTAAACAGCCATGCATATTCAAATTAAATAACCACCAGCAGACACTTGACTTTCCTGAACTGAGAGCATCTTACTCATTACAGTAACCAAAGCAAGCAAAAAGGAAACTGAGAGTCAAACACTGAGCAGCTTTTTGTCTTGTGGAAACACTTGAACTGAAGCAAAGACATTGTGCCTGAAGACATAGAGAGGAAATCTCACATGACACACTCACCAACACAGAGGATGTTGAAGCAAAATCCGTGGTTGACAGACTTGTTGACCAGCTGGTCAGGCATGCTGTCAAAGCCGACATGGCCCGATAGAGGGACAGCACGAGCTCCTTCACCCTAAAAACAAAAGACATAAAGCAACAAGTCAGTGCCTTTCGATCACTAAACGCCTTCCACGTCTGTAAGCACGTGCAGGATTCCTTCTAACGTGCTGAAATATGCATCGTAACGACAGCTGTCCTGTGTAAATAAAACCGTACCATGCCTTCGACCATTTTTTGATCACGTTAGTCTTTGACAATGAGTTCAGGTGCAGTGCTAACTCACTTCCTGCTTCCTGAGCTGTGACTTTCTTCCACAGACGAGACAGTTAGAAACCACAATGTACATATATGGAAAGGTACTGCTGTTTGTGTCAAGACAGAGCGTTTAGAAAAATTTGGAAAAAAAAAGCTTACTGTTTAAAAATTAAAAAAAGAAAAGAAAAACGGATAAAAGCATTAGCATTACTGGCACTGAGTTTTTTGTTTTTTTTTTAAACTTCCTCTTCTGAGCCTATTTCACTTCCATTCACTCTATCACACTGTTTATAGACAACCTGTATCTGGACCACTAAACACAACAAGTGTAAAAACACTGTTGTTACATATGTGTGTGGGTGTGTGGCTGCTGGTAAGCATCTCCATCAGTGTGAACCTCCTTTCTGCAGCCTACGTTTTGCAGGAAAACAAAAAATGTAGATTATATGGCAAAAGAAAGAATATCTCAACCATCTCAACCTCAGACAACCAGCTATTATGTGGCTTAACATAACACACTGTTGCAGTCCAATGTGGTGAAGATTTCTGGGAGGAAAAACACTCTGTTTTAGACTCAATTTAAAATAACTGAGCAAGCTGAGGGCACTAAACAGTTGTGGATTATTTGGATGGCTGAAATTGGGTTTAAACAGCTGAGGGAGTGTTTGGAAAACTGGACAACCAGCCCTATACTCTTCAGCTGCAAGTGCAACATTCCTGAGACCATTCCCGCTTTTCATGACACTCACAGCCAAGTTACACACAGTGAGCGGGTTTCCATTCACTAGATATGGATATCAAACTGTAAAACCTTGCTATTCTCAGCCCTCCCTCTGGGTTACGCGGCTTCTTTCCAAGCCCCCTCCCAAAAAAGGCAAACTTAGACCACGATTTGTGCATTGCACGGCCAAATGTCTACAAGGACCTACGATCTATTTGTCCGTAATATTCATCAAGACAACGCCCGGAAAACAAAGTTGACGGGTCTTGCATAAAACAACATAACGGAAATGAGCATCGTAGCCGTGCCGAAATGGGGGCGTTCAGAATGAATGGCCTACCTATGGCTCTGTAACAGCCTCTCGTTTTTATGTGAGATAATAGATAAGTCGGTTACTTTAAATTTTAAATGTCTTAATCTGTTAATTCCGTTTACAGGGTAATTTAGGTTTTTACCAGTACAGGAAATCTGCAGGCGTTAGCATACCAAAATGAAAATATTCTACCGGAGAGCTTCGACTGTTGAGTGCTGGGCCTTAATTTGATATCTGGTTAAATTTTGTTTTTATACCGTGTTTAGGGACGCATAATCAGATTTCTATTAGCTCTAATTATAATTGATCTAATTAAGCCACGGTACACTGGATTTGGATGGAATAGCCACGAAAAACGGATGGTGGCTGGGTAAATCTGCTTGAAATTATACACTCTTCTGCGAAACGCTTGATCCATAACAAAAATATATAAGATAAATACATGAATTCCAGTGTGAAACAGGCTACTTACCGCTTGCCTTGCTATCTCGGTTGACGCCATAGTAGCTGCTGTTAGCCGGAGGACGAAACCTCTGCTGCTCTGTTTAGCAAAGGAAGCTGCACCGTTACCGTTACACCGAAAGATGGCCTAGCAGGAATGTACCACAAACCAATGCACTTTTAGATATGATATTTTTAAAAACTGCACCCATATTATGTATTTCTTACTTATCAAATATAAGCTACAGGCATACTCCAAATGATTTATTTAGAATTTTGCTTCGTAAAAATAATAACGATATAAATAAAACTATTTACTGTACCCCCTCAGGATGTCGCCATGGTTCCGTCTGGTGGTAGAGACGGCGATCTGCAGTCAGTAAACGACACATTCGTGTCAGTTAAGAACAAACGGTAAAACCAACGCGGCAACGACCAGTCAAGGAAACTTTTTAAAGTGTTTATATAACTTCAAAAAATTAAGCACTGTCAAACACACTTAGGAGATGTATGTAAGCACGGGAAGTAATGTTTATGGGTTTTACGTGAGAACTAACACGAATTCCAAATAAAGATCAGGGCTGTATTTCCTAAATACGTAATTGATTTAGGGTTATTGTTGTTTTACCATTAATTAATACATGATTATAAATATGTGCCGTGCATGATATAAATATGATAGCAATATTAAAGCATTTCTGTTGGCAGATATTTATTTTTTTAGCGTAACGCCCATTTCAAGTCATGTGTGCTACATCGACCAATGGGAGGTGGACCGTGAATTTAAAAACGATTCGCGGTAGCAGCTGTACAAGTTTTCGTACCAAAACAAGTTTGTGATCTGGGAGCAGCTAGCGGCGACTATCACAGAGGACTGAGGTAATGTTGGTGTTAACGGTCTGTTAAAGCAAATGTTGACTTCATTAGCAGCGACGGTAAGTTTATTAAATGGCGAAGACGCTTTGTCAATGACGTGAGCTAGCGTGCTAGCTAGTTAGCGCACTAAAGCAACATTTTGATTCTGTATCTCCCTTTTGTTTTAAGATTACCTCAAAATCAACCTTTTCTGTTCACCAGAAGTTTTATTCGTTATGGTGGAAGTGTTTTGCTTAACTTTACTAAACTTACTACTACGTGTTGCTGTTTGGCATCCAATAACATCAGTTTGTACTCGTATGTATTTGCATAAACTGGAGACAAGGATTCACTCATTTCCTTAATGAGTTTACCCGTGAACACTACATCTAATGTTAATCGATGCTATATTATTTCTACTTTATCAAACAAATTCTTTTTTTTCCTTTAAAAAGAAAAGCCGCTAGGAGGCAGCACTCTTTATTTTGATTGGGAAAATGATTTGAGTTTGTTTTTCAATCATATGGTTAAAAGGGTCCGCCCGAGCTATGCAGTTACTTGAAATTTAATGTAAATAACAAATTGTCCCAAAGTGTTTTCTCTTTGTGCTGCTCCCTTTTAAAGACCACCACAACAATCTCAGTATCCCTGTCATGCTCCCCTGTCAAACCAACCCTCTGCAAGTATCCAAACCGTCTCAGCCTTATAACTTTGACTCTATTGTTCCATCTGAACTGTCCCTCTGATATACTCATTTGGTCCTGTCCATCCAGATCACTTCCAGTGGGGGGAAAATAACCCTGACACCTCCTTTGCTAACATCTCCAAACTGTACATCACAGCAGGCCTCACTGTTTTCATTACACTGAGCTAAAATAAATTGACTAGTTTTACCAATTTGTTTTGGTCTTTCCTTTCAGTGCTTTACTTTCCAAATTCATTCTATTTTGCAGACTTTTATTTGTTTTGGTTTGAATTATAATTGCATTAGAAACAATCTGCTGCAACTTGTTGGAAGTTTAGAGGGAGATGAATGAATCTGATGTATGTTGCAGAACCTCAGGGTCACCTCAACTCTAACTAGAAGCTTTAGAAAAAGGATTTACACCTAACTTTTAACAGAGCGATTGTCAGTTTCCGGACCCCAAAGTAGAAGCTGGTTCAGTACGAGCAGGCTGAAGGCACTGCCTCCCATTCTACTTCTGGAAACTCTAGGAACTGAAATTAAGCCTGCACTCTGGGAGTGAAGTGCATTGTTGAAATATGGTGCTAAGAGGTCTTTAAGGTATGATGAGTAGAAGCATATTATGTTTGCTGCAACAATGCTGTAGCCTGTAATGCTGCCAAACTTGCCATTAGTTCCAGCACTGTATTCATAAAAGGGTACTGAACTTAAAGCAGTTGGCTATTAGGAGTTGATGCTCACCCAACTCTTTACTTGGGGAAAGTCTCATTCACACACATACAAATGCTGATTGTATTCAGTTTAGTACTACATGACAAAAGCAAGAAAAGGGCTAGCCTGTTAAGAGGCACTCTTTGCTGTAATGTATTAAACACTGCTATAGAAATTCTCCCTACATAAAGCTGCAGTAGCCAGTGTCTTCTTGTTTTCAGATGGCCAATATAATCTTTGCAGAGCGGGAAAATGCAGGTCTCCATGCACCTACACAGAAAATGAGGCAGCGGCTTCAGTCTGCTCCAGGTATGAAAATTATGTCTTTGGTCGACTTTTTTTCTGCTCTTGAAACACTGATAACGTTTGCATAGGTGCCACGTTAACATTTTTGTCCCTGCATTCAGAGAAACTAGTCAAATCTCCTACAAAACCATTCAGCACCCCCTTGCCATCTGGACGTAAGGCTTTCGGCTGCCTTAACGTAAAAGTCTCGACCCCTGCCATCAGCAAACAAGAGAAGAAACTCCTAAAACAGGTTGGACTATATAATTATTCAAGTATACACTAAATGCTTGGCTGTATTCTGACTTATTTGATTTTTCTCTGCCACAGCCACCAGTTTGCCTTGAGGAAACAAAAGCCAAAAATGCACCTCAAGCCAATGTGGAGTATCCAGAAACTGAGAAGTTGTTCTCTTATGACCCACTAGGTAACTGATGCTATAAGTTGTAATTGTCAAGTTCTGCTTGGTGGTTATTTTAAAAGGGCAAAAACAGTAAGGCAGAATTTGGAAAGTTGTTGCATATTTGACCCGTCAATTTTAAAATGCTGCTGCACTGTAGCACAAGTTTATGCTTTCATTTGAAGCTAATTTGATTTGGTTAAGTAATCGGAA
The DNA here is from genome assembly GCF_057381915.1 of Diplotaxodon limnothrissa. Lineage (NCBI taxonomy): Eukaryota > Metazoa > Chordata > Actinopteri > Cichliformes > Cichlidae > Diplotaxodon > Diplotaxodon limnothrissa. The sequence continues at coordinate 37,693,257 of NC_140597.1, read as the reverse complement.
GGTTTGCCTCAAACTTGTGAAATCAAAATATGATTCGGGTGTACTTGAATAAGGCCATGATGTGGCTTTTAAAATGTGTTTTAAAATTATTTTTAATGAAGGTTTTACACTTTCTTTTCTCTTTTTTTTCCCCCAAGACCAAAGAAGGAAGCAGTCGACTGAGGCAATTTTAGTAGTGAAAACACAGCATTGTATTCATGAATTGACCACATGTATACAAATGTGGGTGAGACATATACAAGGCTCTAGAGTGCAACCAATTTGGTCGCACATGCGTCCTAATTTCTCAATGGTCCAACTTTAAAAAAAAAAAAAAAAGTTGAGTAGCTTAGGCCCAGTAGAAGTGGATGTACAGTGGGGCAAAAAAAGTATTTAGTCAGCCACCGATTGTGCAAGTTCCCCCACTTAAAATGATGACAGAGGTCAGTAATTTGCACCAGAGGTACACTTCAACTGTGAGAGACAGAATGTGAAAAAAAAAATCCATGAATCCACATGGTAGGATTTGTGAAGAATTTGTTTGTAAATCAGGGTGGAAAATAAGTATTTGGTCAATAACAAAAACACAACTCAATACTTTGTAACATAACCTTTGTTGGCAATAACAGAGGTCAAACGTTTACTATAGGTCTTTACCAGGTTTGCACACACAGTAGCTGGTATTTTGGCCCATTCCTCCATGCAGATCTTCTCGAGAGCAGTGATGTTTTGGGGCTGTCGCCGAGCAACACGGACTTTCAACTCCCGCCACAGATTTTCTATGGGGTTGAGGTCTGGAGACTGGCTAGGCCACTCCAGGACTTTCAAATGCTTCTTACGGAGCCACTCCTTTGTTGCCCGGGCGGTGTGTTTTGGATCATTGTCATGTTGGAAGACCCAGCCTCGTTTCATCTTCAAAGTTCTCACTGATGGAAGGAGGTTTTGGCTCAAAATCTCACAATACATGGCCCCATTCATTCTGTCCTTAACACGGATCAGTCGTCCTGTCCCCTTGGCAGAAAAACAGCCCCATAGCATGATGTTTCCACCCCCATGCTTCACAGTAGGTATGGTGTTCTTGGGATGCAACTCAGTATTCTTCTTGCTCCAAACACGACGAGTTGAGTTTATACCAAAAAGTTCTACTTTGGTTTCATCTGACCACATGACATTCTCCCAATCCTCTGCTGTATCATCCATGTGCTCTCTGGCAAACTTCAGACGGGCCTGGACATGCACTGGCTTCAGCAGCGGAACACGTCTGGCACTGCGGGATTTGATTCCCTGCCGTTGTAGTGTGTTACTGATGGTGACCTTTGTTACTTTGGTCCCAGCTCTCTGCAGGTCATTCACCAGGTCCCCCCGTGTGGTTCTGGGATCTTTGCTCACCGTTCTCATGATCATTTTGACCCCACGGGATGAGATCTTGCGTGGAGCCCCAGATCGAGGGAGATTATCAGTGGTCTTGTATGTCTTCAATTTTCTGATGATTGCTCCCACAGTTGATTTTTTCACACCAAGCTGCTTGCCTATTGTAGATTCACTCTTCCCAGTCTGGTGCAGGTCTACAATACTTTTCCTGGTGTCCTTCGAAAGCTCTTTGGTCTTGGCCATGGCGGAGTTTGGAGTCTGACTGTTTGAGGCTGTGGACAGGTGTCTTTTATACAGATGATGAGTTCAAACAGGTGCCATTCATACAGGTAACGCGTGGGGGACAGAAAAGCTTCTTACAGAAGACGTTACAGGTCTGTGAGAGCCAGAGATTTTCCTTGTTTGAGGTGACCAAATACTTATTTTCCACCCAGATTTAAGAATAAATTCTTTACAAATCCTACCATGTGGATTCATGGATTTTTTTTTTTTTTTTTTTTTTTTTTTTTTTTTTCCTTCACATTCTGTCTCTCACAGTTGAAGTGTACCTCTGGTGCAAATTACTGACCTCTGTCATCATTTTAGGTGGGGGAACTTGCACAATCGGTGGCTGACTAAATACTTTTTTGCCCCACTATAGCTGTGGGCAATGAGGGGAAAAAATGAAAAGAACGATTGATAACTTTCCTGTCTAACACTAGTCCAGAGATGGCATCAGATAATTAGCCACATACGATCAACTGAGCCAGAGCCCGCTGATAGTAAAATGGGGAAAGTGTATACATTTCAAAGCTGGCAACATGATCCAGTGCATTTACTGTCGTGAGTGTGGAAAGACCATGGCTGGCAATACTGCATTTGGAGTTGACCATCTGAGGGGCATGTGACTGCAATGGAAGATGGTCCATAATATATCAAGCTGTTCAGTTTGAAGCCTTTGAGGCACTTAATGTAAAATTTCATTTAAAATATCTTGACGTTTTAAATTTCAGCTCAGTGCAGCACTTTAAGCACAACCACTTTCTCAGTAACTTATCTTTCTTGTAGAACTGTGTTCCAAATAAAGAACTTTGTGTTGACAAGATTGATTGTTTGATTTGTAAATTAACTAACAATCAATCTTGTCAACACAAAGTTCTTTATTTGGAAACCACTTGTCCCATTTTGTGATAGAAGTATTAGCTTGTAACCTTAACAAAAGGTAAAAATTTTCAATTCCATGGATCTCCTCAACAACCTTTCCTTGTTTTCTATTTGCATTTCCAGAGTACTTGAGGTATGACGTACCTGAAGACTTGATTCCTCTAAGTAAACTTGCTTTACCTGGACTCGCCTGTTTCTCACAAGTACCTGATATGTGTGAGGATGACTTTGAAGAGCTGGCACCACTCCCAAACCCACCAGCTGTGACTTTGAAACATTCAGGTATCAACTTTTGGTCAGGGGCAAAGAACCCTATTTCAAGCACCTGGTTTATTCAAAGAACCACTGCAGTGGTTAATAATAATCATGCATATTGCTGCACTCTAACAAAGCAGCTTTGTAAGGTTTAGTTCACCTAAATGAGTCATTCTCCTAGCTTTATTTATTTTAGATAAGTCTGCTGGCTGCAGAGCAACTGATTTTGCAGGGAAAGAAAACTGAAGGGGGGGGAGATTAAGCGCACAATACAGGTGTGAGAGAAGCATGGCACAATAGCGCATTAAACCCTGAATGTGTTAAGGACTTCTGGTCAGTAATCCCGGATTTGGTCTACTGCAGGAAATCTGTCATAACTTGCGACATAACCGGAAACGCCTTTCAACCATACACCGTAGCCTCCAACATAATTTGGTCATTGCAGGTTAGGTCAGCCTGAGGTGTAGTTGCATTTCTCGGGAGGTGTACATCAGGTTACGTAAAAGGCTATGATGTAAATGGCTTAAAAGGGGTTTGTGGTCAAATCATAAGTAACAACGTGGATTTCCTGCAGTAGTCTAAATCGGACAAGACTGAAATGACTGCTTTATTACAGCCAGGAAGGAAAGGTGAGAATAATAAATGCCAGTTAAGACAAACAGTATCACAGCTGTCTTTAAGGCATAGCAGAATTTAACAGACTGCAACTGTTATTAAATTAATGTTTAGATGTGCACGAGATGGCTTTTTAGTCTCTGTGGCAGCTCTGGTGTTGAACAGTCTGAAAAGATGAATGGAAGTAAGAAGTGAATTTGATTAAAATTAGGTGTCCTTTTCTTAGATCACTGTTTATAGAACAATGAAATGGTTTTTATTGGCCAAAGGGAAACCGGTAACTGAGGAATAAATTTAAATCCTAAGAACCTGTGACAAATGCAGATTCTTATCACAGGTCTAAGGTGTCTTCCAGGAATGGTGATGACTTTCCAGAGAATTTTGCTACAGACTTAACCTGCTCTACAGCATAAGTTACCATGGTGACATAACACAGAAAACTCGGGAAGTTTGAAGTTGCCTGTATAAGCTCAAATCATGCCTTAGGGAACAGGGCTGGGCTCTGTGTAGTACAAGGGGCCCAACGAGGAAAGAAATGTGGCTGTACAGTTCATTTTCACTTCACGTAATGCTGGAGATGCATTGGTGGTTTTTACACTTGAATACATTTTGCCTCTTACCTGTGCAAAATTGATGACTTGAACCAAATACCAGCCTCTGACATAAACGCTACTGTCAGCAGGGCCAGTATTGCCCAACATAAAATTAGGGCAAGGATATTAGTGCCTTCCTAAGCTATGATTCAGGAGCCTTTGGGAAATACGACTAATACATTTTCTTCAGTGTCACCCCTGGGCTCTCTTGTCCGTCACGCTAAAACAAACAGGGTTTTCCCAGAGCTTTCTTCCTGGAAAGCTGTTTAATTCCTATCAGCCCGAAATCATCTCATGTTGGTTCTGTCTTGCAGTATGGCGTACCCTGTGATGGCTGTTAACTGCAAGAGTAAAAACAAATTTAAATTCTGTTCCATCGTAGCAAATTAAATCTTCCCAACTCTGACAAGTGCACCTAGTATCAAGAAACCTCGCCTCAAAAACGGTTAAAACTATACACAAGCACAAAAGTGACAGCTGCCACTATAAACAGACTCTGGAATGAGACATTACAAACATGGCATTTATGTGGCCCTCAATTTGACCTCTACTTTCTCAATTTCTCAACCTCTGCTCTAATGGATTAGATGTACAATTTAGGACTTTGGGATTTATAAATGGTATGCAGCCCTCAAATAAAACCACTTTTATCAAGCAACTGTAATTGTATCTTTGCATCTGAAGTGCAAGTTTGAATCTCCTGGTATAATTAACTACAGGTATCATTAACCTTCTGTATGATTAAATTCCCCGTATCTCTCTTCAGATTGCCGTGTGGAGCTGGATGCCTTTCTTCAGACGCTCGAGGAGCTAACAGTGGAGCTTCCTCCAGAACCTGATACTGATTAAAGTTGTGTTTTTTGTCTGCTTTTAATTGAAATAAAGTTGTTTTTTAAATCGTGCCTGGTGTGTTTTATGTGCTAGAGCTCCACTTTATAATTGGTGACTGGCCATGAAAGTATGCCGGATATTACTTCCTGCTTTTAAAGTCCATCAGTGGTCATGTGAGGGTTTCCCGCTATTGGGAGATGAGTGGACTTTGTCTCGGTTCCTCTTGCAAGACTAAGAATAATCTGCGTCACGTAACTTTTTGGGGGATGAACGGTTAAAATTACTCGTGACGTGTTACGTGATTTTTAGATCACCTATTGGGTGGCACACCTGAAGAGTCGGTGTGTGCGGTTTGAGTGCAGAACAGGTGAGTGGCAGCCGTTTTAGACGGAAACTTAAGCGTAGGTTTGGCTTAACATGGCAAAATGAGGAACTGTGTTCGCCAATAATCGCGTTAGCTGAAATGTTTTTAAAGAGCTTTTTCCTCCCTTACACAGGGGACAGAGTCCAGTCAAGCGGAGGAAATGGTTTCATGTTTATAATTTGACATATCTTCGGGTGTTGTCTAAATAAAAAGGAAGTAGCCTTGAGCTCTGCAGAAGAATTCAGACATGCTTGGGCGCAGCTCGGATGAAGCTATGTCTGAACCAGCTGTCAGCAATACCGACGCCCACGGCGGCAGGGGGTCTAAAAAGGGCACCGTTGTGGAGCGAGTGTCCAGATACGGCATGCAGGTCATGCCCATGCCAGTGCCCGGGGGTTTCCAGCGTAGGACGAGGCTGCAGAGGCAGCAAGAAGTCTGTGACAGCGCCGCTCCGGAGAGGGAGTCTATCACACCCGCTATGCGTAAAAAGTACCTGAAGGAACTGCTTCTGGGGAACTCGTCCAACAGCGGGTTTAGCAGCGTGCTGTCCTCGCAGAATTACAGCCGCTCCGGCGAGGAGGACACGGATTGGGCTTTGTATCCGATGGAGCACGCGTGGATGCTCTCAGCGGTGGAGGGCAGCTATGAAATCATCATGGATTTTATCTCAGAGGACCCCCAGCTATTAACCAGGAAGGATTTCATCAGCGGCTACTCGGTCCTGCATTGGCTGGCCAAGAGGGGACAGGACGAGACTCTGATCAAACTTTTGCGCTACGCACAAAGCGAGGGCATCCCCGTGAACGTGAACCTGAAGGGCAGCGGTGGGCTCACGCCTCTGCACCTCGCCAGCATGCACAGTCAGTACATGGTCATCAAGTTGCTGGTCGGAGCTTTCAATGCCAACGTGGACGCAATGGACTACAACGGAAAGAGGCCCTGGCAGTATCTGAGGGAAAACGCCCCGCCGGAGATGAAGGAGCTGCTGGGGGCCTGGGATGAAGAGCACAGCTGGGGATGCACGCAAAACGTCAACAAGAACGGCAACAACAACTGCGCTGGCGCAGTGAACTTGACCGCATGTGAAGAGGACGATGCTGTGGAGGCAGAGGAAGTGAAGCACTTTGACCGGACTAAGAGGAGAAGCGGCTGGAGGCTTGGGTCTCTAAAAAAGCTGCTGCCCTCCTTTCCTCCTTTGCTTGGAAGCAAAACATGAGTGGGGGATGACACATACTTTCCAATATGTGCATCATCACTCCACTATTTTTATGTTAGTTTCAGAAGGGGTCGTGAAGACAGTGAAAGGCTAGTTTGTAGGCAGTGGTGACTATTCAAGCGGTAAAGATCAAGCTAAATGTTAAGGCAGCAAGAATGTGCAGTTTTTCAAGTATGCTTTCCAGAAACAAAATACCCATTTATATTGGTGGATGTGCTTCACTCATCCAAGACCAGCAGTGTTTACATGACTGATTTCTAAACAAATTTCAGTAAAATAGCCAAACTTTAAAGTGTTACTTTGTCTTTCATAAGCTGCTTTTAATGGACTTTTCCCACTTCCTGCCCAGACTCATTTGCGCTACTTGTGTCAACTCCAATATTAGTAATTGGCTGTGTAGGAGCTTTCCCTGCAGTGTATGAGCTCTGAAATCATTTTTTCCTAGTTCATCCTGCTGCTTATTGAGGCTTCCTTTAATACCTCTGGTATTTATTCCAAAGACTACAAAGTCAGAAGTCAAATTCACACTAAACAGCAAGTGAACAGTTTTCCATGAAACTGTGATTCAGAAGTGTTAGCTGTGTGGTCAAACACAAACCCCCTTTCAGTCCAAGTGCTTCTTTTTGCCGAGCTGTGTCAGCATGGCAGCTTCTACATATTTGATTTTCCTGAGAAAAGTAAACACTTTGCAGGAGAGAAAAAGACGCCACTCAAGCATTTCACATTTGATCAATGATCTTTTATTGTCAAACATGAGTATAACCAGAGTATCTGTACAAAATGATTCCTGCTCCAGATAACATGGCTTGTCCCCTGCAGTCAGTCCATCAGCTGGAGTTCCTGGCGCATGTTGTGATGCTGGGATCCACAGAGCCTCATGTTTACAGGCCAAGCTTGGTTCTCCTCCAGTGTCTCCTCTTGGAGTTGTACCTAAAATGAAAGAACAAAAAATAAATCCGTCAGGAGGAAAACACTGAGATTCTGATGTTGGCAAACTATTAAACTGTCACGCTGTCAAACCCTGAGTGGAAAGAATTAAAACCTCTCTGTACAAAAACATAAAAGGCTAATATTATCTCTGTTGCTGATGGTTTTACTTGGTGTCAAACTGCAAATAAACTGAATTTTTTGGGGGAGCTTATTATAGCAGGAAAAACAAACACCAGTGTAGCTAATAAATGTGATTTTAGTACAACCTGCCACCGTGGAACACTTAATGGATTACTAAATGCACCTAACCATGTGCTCTTCCTAATAAATGTATACCTTTAAAGAGATTTATTTTGGTAAGTTAATTTATGTGTGTGCAAAATGGGGGTATGCAAGTTTTCACAAAAGTCAAACTCACAGGCAGACAGTATAAAACGTGGAAAAATGCTTCAGGTACTGAAAAGTGAAGCTAAGTACCTTAAACCTGCAATCCTTTAAATGACCACAAGGGGAGTACTTTTCTGCTCACAAGAAGACTAAAGGTCTTTTTCAAACTCGAGACAAACGTCTGTGACCTCAGTAAAGCCTTGCAAGATTACGTTTTGGGCTCAACAACCAGTTTCAGATCATATTAAAAGTTCATTATTTGTGGTCTTCTTTTTTTTTTTTTTTTTAAGTCAAAGGAGGATCATCCAATGTTCATTGAGCAAGGATTAGTCCATCACAAATCATTGGGTAATGAGAACAGTCTCCCATGGTGTCAGATCTCTTGCATCACATGAGCTTTCAAAACACTAAGATGGTTTTACAACAATTTAAGTGGTCAAAACCATGTAAATAGTAGCTTTAACAGTCTCTATTGAGTGGTGAGAGCTTCCTTAATAATGCTCCACACCAAGGAAATATTCAAATGAATCGTTGGTTCACGGGTTCAGAGTATGCAAAGTTGTTTGATGTGCGTCTAGTTTCAGATTCTCCAGCACAGCATGTACATTGTGTATTCTTCAGTGTGATAAATATTATAAATCAATACAAAGCCCTATAGTGATTTAGTGAATTTAAATTCCCCTTTGAAGAGATAATTAGAAATAATGTCACTTTTTACAGGCACTAAATCACTGCAGTATTCATGGCAATCATGGCATCCACAGAGTTTATACAAGATGACGGAGCCAAAGAACAGCAGATCGGTCATTAGTGTTCGGCTACAGAGTTTCCTCATCACCGGCACAGCAAGTGAGAGAACAAGCTCTGCAGCAGAAACATGCTCTCAGCAGGGTTAATGACAGCACTCCACTGTAACTAAGTGCTGCAATTGCAGACCTGCTTTACATGAGATGATGTTCCTCCCTGCAATTACACTCAGGTGCGTCAGCACTTCCTGATAACACGTGCAGCTCAGCAATGAAACTGAATGTTGACAGCCCATTTAAACAGACACTCAGCTTCACTAAGATTTGAGCCATCTGTGAACCACCTAATCGCAACGCTGACATCACAAAAACCTGAAATTATGGAGTTCTTTTCAAATTAATCTATCCTCCCTGCAGTACTCTTAACAACCCGCACGGTGGAATTACTGATTTCCACCTTTAAGGAAATTTCATGAGCACAAATATTTTCGACACCAAATTTACAAGTTAAATTCAAAACCACTGCAACAAGGGGAAAAGAGGCTTAAAGGCATCTCCGATGATATACACTGTGCTAGAAATATTAGGAATACAGTAGAGCTGTGCGATATGACCAAAATCTCATATCCCGATATAAGAATTATATTGTCCCGATAATGATATAAATCACGAAAATTTAACATTTTCTGTAAATTCTGTGAATCTCGGGCAGCTCGACTTGCGTGAAGTGTTTCCAGCTGCGCGTCATGTAGCTGGAGTCGAGTGTTTTAACTGATGCATGAAACGATACATTTTTAGACATAAGTTGTAACGGCCGCCGTTTGCTTTGTGAGTATTTATTACACGGCGTGCTGCGGGGAGAAGCCTGTTCTAACGTTTGAGTCTAAGGTTTATTTTTTAGCACCTGACGGCTCTTTTTTTGCTTCTCATCTGTAAATACTCTGCATACTCTTTTACGTGATTCGGTTTATTTTGAAAAGTCTCAACAGGATCTTGAGCTTTATTGTGAAAAGGTTTATGTGGAAAATAAACAAGCGGACACGCGATGGTTTTACCGTCGTTGTTGATAATGACAACGCATAAAAACAGGCGCTTGTCCGTCTGTAGTGTGGTTATATTAAATATAAGAGAAAGAGAGAACTTTAACAAATGAATATAGTCACTACAGTGACCATCAAAACCATGAAAAAATATTGTTGTAAACAGTTTATTTTGCAACACCACGAAACAAACGATAGCGTAAAATGAAACGATAGACGTTTTTACATCGTCATCCGATATATATTGTTATATCGAACAGCCCTAGAATACAGTGTGATATCAAAGTTCACCAACAACATCAGCTACATCACTTATTGCTGCACCAGCTACAGCAGCCTCAACGGGGTCATTATAAGCTTCAAAGATACATTCATTTTACAATGGCTGCAATATGCATTAAAATGCTACAATAAAATTAATCTAGCATTGAACGGGACTTAAGTGAATTATCATTATTTATTTATTTACAGAATATTAAATATATTCATACACTTCTACTTTTTCCACAGCAAAACTAAATGATTTATTTAAAGTTTATTATTAACTAGAAACTTTCTCTCCTTAAACGGCAATGAGGCCGCACTTCATGCAAGAGTATTCAAATCTCTCCTCTCCCCTTGCCTGCCTTATGACTGGATTACAGAGAACTGATGAATTCACAAATGGAAAATAAAGGAAGCAGGGATGTGCAGGACACAACAATCAAATGATTACATTGACTGACAAAGCTGTTGATGTGGACAGCAAGGAGTCCTAAAAAAAGGTATAAAACCTAAAAAGTGACTGGCCCTTTTCCCATTAGTACCTACTCTGATCAGGGTGACTCGTTTTCTATTACAGCGCCACCTAATATGTGTGGGGTTGTTTGCTTTTTCAGATCGCTTGGACCCTGGCGAAGTACGTATTGAAAAAGTACCTGCTATCAGGTACTATGACCCAATGGAAAACCCTGAAAACCAGCTGACCGGAATAGGTTCTAATGGACCTGATGTTACTTAAACGTTCTTTCAATCTGGTCTGACCGATTCTGAGTTGGGAACAAATAAGCATGTTTATGGGTGAGAAGGATGAGGCAGAGGATTCCAGTGGTGGGGGAGACATGATGAAAATAAATATACTAATCTTAAATGGTCATATGCAGCTTGAAAGAATGTTTGAAACTAGACACTTTACAGCTTTTTTTTGAAAAAAAAAAAAAATCAACTTTCCCTTTTCTGTCTTGGTTCTCATAAGCCTGCAGCACTGAACAGAGGTGGATTACATGACTACAATAACGTGTACAAATGTGGGAACCCGTATACCGTCAGCTCTCGGCCTTACAAGATGCACAGGGCAGGTAAAATCAGTCATGGTAAGCTCACCTGATCTTGTTGCCGGTCTTCATTCTGATCCACTGAGGAATCGGCCTGTTCTGTTTCTGCTTCTTGGCGAGGAAGCGCTTGATTCTGAAAGTCTTGTGGGACGACTGGAAGACGTAAAAGACACCGTATTAGCACAATCGTTTAAAACACCAAGTATATACATCTTTAACCAAATGCTTCTGGTTTAAAACTAATTTTTTAAAGCTTTCAGTGCTAAAATAAACAAGCTGGCCGCTAGCATGCGCAGAACCACCGTACCGGCTAGCATCACTGAGCACTTTTAATATGCTCCATCTCATTTTTCTCGTATAACATACACATTGTTATCGTGACAATAATTTTAGTTTTAAATGCTTAAGGTTTCGGGGAACTTTAATAAGCCATGCTAGCTCGGATGTTTGTAGATTTTCTATTTACCATTTTCTCCACAGTCCTTTCCCCACTATGGCGGTGGTCGAAAAGAACGAGAGAAGTGACGCCACGGCTTTTTGACCAATAAGCGTCCAAAAAACTGTTCCACGTCCTACAAACAGCGACACCAACGTGTCATTAGAGGAAGTACATGTCATAGTTTTAACGGTTTGCCTTTCATTCAAGAGATAGTTCACACAGAGCCGGAGCCTTGAACTAAAAAACAGGATAACTGACTTCAGTTTTTTTTAGTTTTACCCGGTAGTCACTTCACACCAATATGGTCACAGAGCATCTAAAGCATCTAAAGTCTTTGAGCACCATAGCTGAATTGATCAAGAAACACAAAATCACAGGAGTTAATGTATTTCTGATATACTTTCCAGTTTTTAACTTTTTTCCCTATAAAATTGCAATATATGATTTTAAAGCAGAGTACCTGCTTTAAAATCCTAAAGTCTAGGTTTTAGTCATTACTTGACCTTCTTCTTCTTCTTCTTCTTCTTCTTCTTTCATATGGTCTCTGTAGGGGTTGCCATGGTAGCTCATCTGCCTCCGTCTCATCTTATTCCTAGCATACTCCTCAGCAGGCCAGGCCTCCTCAGAAACTGAACTTCTAACAGGAGTACACTGGAATCCATCCTGATAAATGGTGAACCAGTGTGGTATGCCATCTGCACTTCTGAAAGATCTTCACCAAGTGGTGAAAATGGCAAAGCACATTGTTGAGATGAAGCTCCCACATCTGGACTCAATCTGTGCCATCATCATGGAGAGAAAAGGCAAGCAGACAGTATCACTAAGGACAGTACACACCCCATTCTGTGGTTGAATCTCTGCCACCTGGCCAGCTCTTCAGAAAGATCATTCACTCACTACATCCACAAATCTTGTCTGTGGTCTCCCATGTTTCCTTCTGCCTGGCACCTCCACATTCAAGATTCCATGTCCAGTATATCCACTATCCCTCCTCTGCACATGTCCAAACAATCTCAGACTTGCCTCACTAACTTTGTCTCCAAATAGCCTGACCCGAGCTGTCCCTCTGATGTACTCATTTCTAATCTTGTCCATCCTTGTCACTCCCAGTGAAAATCTTCAACTCGGTCACCTCCAGCTTTGCAGGTTTCACTTCCACCTTGTAAACCTTCCCTTTCACTCTTGCTGTGATCCTGCTAACAGAAATGAACCCTGACACCTGTCTCCATCCATTCCACCCTGGCTCCACCCTCTTCCACACCTCTGTTGTGCACTGGATGGTTGATCCATTCTTCACTTATTCTAATTTGCCAGATTCACTGTTGTTTTAATGGCATTTTTTTCCTTCAGTTTTTCTTCCTGGCTTCCGCTTGGATAGACATGCTACATGCTTCCAACCTGCACTGTGTTTAACCTCTTAAAAATTTTCAAAGATAAAAGTTGTATTTTCTTTTGTAATATGAGCCGCAATGCTGCCAGCAGACACGTCCCTGTTTGTGTTTGGTCATATTCCACCATCACCGCCTCTTTCATGTGAAAGCGTCATTGTGAGATTGGGAGTTGATGACTGCCTTTGTGTCATCGCTTAGCCTGATTGCTGTTGTTAGCCTCAGTGAAGCCATAGTGCTGGCCTCAGGTGTCTATACTCAGTAAACCACAGACAACATAATACAGATGCTTGTCACTCACCAAATCCTAAGATGAATTTTAGAGAAGAAACAGAAAAAAACAGAAGTAGGAGCATAACTACAAGTGGAGAAAAGGAGTTTTATTTATATTTTTATTTATTTTGCTATGCTACAGTGGAAGTCATTGTGAATGTCATGGTAATTTGAGCTTTTAATGATTTCTTGATCTCTTTCCAAGGTAAAAACATTGTACAGCATCTTTAATGATCTTAAAAAACAAGAACTGGGTGCACGGGTTTGAATTTATTTTGGATTTTCATTAATCCTGAAGTATGCAATATTAAGTTAAATGTCCCTTAGCAAGTTGCATCTCGAGCAGATGCTTCTGGCATTATTCTGGCTGGACATTTGATTACTCTTCTTAGGAGAATTGATAGAGTTCACTTAAATTGTTTGGTTTCCTGGCTTTTAAGCATAGTCCACAAATTTTCAATAGAGCTGAGGCCCAGAAGCTTAATGTTATCCTGATTTTTCCATTTCAAAACGAATATTGATGTGTGTTTAGAATCATTGTCCTCTTGGAGCACCCTGCTGTATTCAAGTTTCAACCATGTAGCTGTTGATTTGAGGCGAAGTTGAAAAATAAGTAGTCCTCTCCTCCATTATTCCATCCACTTTGTGCAATGTACCAGTATCACTGGAAGCAAAACAGCCCCAGAGCATGATGCTACCACCACCATGATTCACATTTGGTACAGCTGCTGTTAAGCAGGTTTGAAAACATCACCTTTACTCCTCTGAACGTATTTCTTGTTACTGTGGCCAAATAGTCAAATCTTGGTCTTGTCTGACCATGAAAAAAACTTTTCTCCAGAAGGCATTTGGCTTTTCCACGTGGGCAGCTCCAAATTTTAGGTCAAACTTGAACGTGTCGATTTTTGGAGCAGGATGTAGATGTAAAACTTGACTGTAGTTGTTTAGAAATTATTCCAAGACATATTCCCAATTTGTGCAAACCTACATTTCTCCTTTTTAGATATTCACTGAGTTCTTTGAACTTTTTAATTGTCCTGAGTATTGGTCCACCCAGTGAGTGCTGTCAAATAAATCTCCAAAAGTCCAGATGAACAGAATCAACTTTTGGAGATTTACTTACCTGGATGATTGAGCATGCATCAAGATGTCAAATAAATCCGCTTTATGCTGGCAAACAGAAACTACCAGTTATTACTAGTATCATTAAAAGATTTGAGTGTATCTACATCATTGATCCTGTGTATACCATATAGTTGTTACTGTGTGTGGATTAGAGAAAATCCCAATTCCTGTTTTTAAGTTATTAAAGTCGTATGCTGTACAATCATTCCACCCTGGAAAAAGAAACAGCTCAAGAAATAACAAAAAGCCCCAAATTACCTTGACATTCATGACCACAATGAACGAAGCAAACTTCTGACTTCTCCTTCACTGTGATATAAATCCTCTAAGTTTTCTCTGCCCTCCCTGTTGTCTCTGCATCCAACTGCCGCTTTGCCTCATTTACTGGTGAAAAATTCTCAGTTCCAACTGAGCTGCCCCATTGAATGAGCATTTGTTCAATGGCACAATGACAACACCACCTGTTTGAAAGAGCACCAAAGCAGTCTTGACAGTCATGTCTCTAACATAACCGCTGATGCCGTGACATTTTTTCCACAGGTTGGGAGCACCTTGGCTCTTTGTTGTTCTTTTTTGACTTTTCAAATCCTCCTTATCCCATTTAAAGGTTGTAATTTTGCCTTCACCTGCATCCATCTGGTAATAATCATGAAGAAAAATAAGATAAACAAAGAAAACGAGATAAATGCAGTGTAACACTACAGAATGGATCGTTGTTATCTATCCATTTGAATTGCACTAGTCTGGTTTTATTTCAGAGTCCCTGGGCTCCTGCAGGCTCATTTATAGGCGCACTACTTTCTCCTTTTTCCGCCCCTTTTCACACACCTCATATGAAGCTCCGATACCAGACAGGTGAGCTGAAATAATATGAATCCAGCTGGAAACAACACATTATGCTGCTGTAAGTGTAACAATAGCTTCCGAACACCGAGCCAACTTCCTTCTGGTTCGTACACCGTGCATAGTAGCACCTCTCTGGCTGAAGTGAACATGAACGGAAGAAGGAAAGAAGCCGAAGCACATTCTCACCTGAGCCTTTCAGTCATGTCACATCACTAACCCACAGTTTGAAGTTCAGCTTTAAAAAAAAGAAACACCCAAAGAAAAACTGCTGCTGTAGCATTACCTCCAAGTGCTGCTGCTTCGCTTTTATCCTTGCTTCCTGCTGCTGATGTCCACAGCAAAGTCCAAGCACACCTACTTTTTTTTTGTCATGCAAATCTATTTCATTTAAATGTTTCACGGCAAACCGCGTCGTTATGTTCCAGGTCCAACCTGCAGGATAAACGAAATAATAACCCCCCCAAAAAAGGCTTTTGTTTATTCTTACTTTTGTTTTGTCTGCAGACAATAATCTGGGATAGATCTGCATGTAAACTGTGTCATTACCACGAGTTTATAATGTGAATATTTTACTTTGTACTGAGTTATGCTGATTCTGTAATATCCAAGCACAAGGTCGTGAGTTCCTTATTAACATTCTTACACTTCTTTTGATGGACAATTGTTTATTTCTTTAGTTCAAAGGACTAAGTGTGGCGTCTCTTTCTACTGCACACAAGCTAAAGACACAGCTCAAAGTATTTGCTAGGTTGTTAGCTTTTTCCCCCACTTATGACTGATCAACAATCCAGATACTGGATCACTTCATACCTTAAAAAAAAAAAAGATACTCAGACTTTAGTGACGATCTCTTTTATTAGTAGTCAAAAGAGGCTACAGTATGTTAGCATCACCAGCAGTGATATGTTTCCATGCTGCATTCAGATTAGAGCATCGCAGATGAATGTTTTAAGGACAGTTTGAGATTAGAAAAAGAGGAAAGGCCACAGATTGGTCGAGTCAGCTCCAATTTTACATGCCAGTCTAGTCAAAATGGCTGTTTCTCCTTTGTCACTGACTGAATGAAATGAAAACAGTTGATCCCAGATAACAGAAGCGCAGATTATATCTGCCAGTTCATGTTATATATGAATTGTACGGCTATCCAAGCAGAGTAAAGCCGAACCCTATGCCCTAAACATGAAACCCTCAAAGCAGTAATGTGAGTGTGCGAGTATAACATGGATCAAAATGGTATAAACAGGAACCTTAAAGCCAGAATAGGTTTTCTATTATTGTGGCCTAGGGTCTGTCTGATCTGTTGTGTTCCAGGCTCCCATCTAACAGAGGAGACAAGAGCGACCTGTCATATAATGGATTTACTTGATTTAGTCGAAATATAATACGTTTTTAAAAAGTGTAATAAGGCATATAGTGCATTGCGTTGACTTCTTGGGTGGCTGCTCCTCTCACTTGCTGGCTTTTCCTGTGAACTGTGAATAGTTCCCTAAGGTAAAGTCTGGAGAAACTGGGCTTAAGGATGGTGTGCATGGAGGAGTTAAAACGTGTACCAGTGAGCCCTCACACATTTAACACAAGCACAACTCAAAGGTTTGTGAGCATGGATGCTGGGATTGAGCCAAAGGTGTCATTTTTATGTGTACACTTCAAACTGAAAGTGCCAATGCTACAAAAGGAAAATCATTAAGGAGTGTAGAAACTATGCTGTAGAGCTCTGCAATGTAGAAATACTGACTGATTGGAAAGTTTGAGTGAGTTTTAGATGAAAGACAAGTTGAAAGCTAAAGTTTTCAGCGCCTACCACACATTTTCCATCAGAGAAACGCTACTGAAGTAAGGTCACTTTGAGTTTATGTGGTCCAAGAAAGCTTTGGCTTCACTAATGTGCCCTACAGCCAAACTCTTTCCAAAGTTTACCTCTTTGATCAAACAAAACTAAACAGGGTCACATTTAGGCACTAACAGGCTCCACAATCACACCTCTGCCTCTGAGACTGGGAGACCCTGATGCTGTGCTGCACGTGGCCTCCAGATGCCACTCTGCTGCTCTGAGCCCCACAGGCCTGTCTCCTCTCTCTTCACCAAACGTAAAAATGCTGCAGGTAGAAATCTGCTCAGTCGTCTTCTTTCTCAGCCACTTTCCTAGCCTCGGTATCTGGCTTTCTGTCAGCGGAGTTGGATTCAGCTCCTCCTCCTGCAGCACGGTTGCGGCTTCTTGCACCTGGCTGGTACAGCTGAATAGCAGGCCGGTCCTGATACAGACAAAGAACAGGCTCAGAAACACAACTGGATGAAATCGTGTGATGATTTAAGACCTACGGGCAGTTACCTTATTCCGTAGCCGCTCTCTTTTCCCACCGTCCTCCTTCTTGTTGTCCTTAGCAGGCTTCTCTGGCTTCTCAGTGTGTGGGGAGTCTGGCATGTTTTCACCCTTCTTCTTCTCCAAGGGTTTATCTTTTTTAACCTCCTCCTCCCGCTTCTTGAAGGAGTTATCTCCATCCTGATGTTCCCTTCTTCTCCGACGTTCCTCATCCTGTCGCTTGAAGCGTTCCCTCTCTTTCTGCCGACGCTCCTTCTCGCGCTCTCGGTCTCTGTCTCGATCCGTGTCACGCTCCCTAAACTCCTTCCGCCCATCTTCGTCCCCTCTGTGGGAAAAGCACAAGCTTGACTGAACCTATAAGGGACCATTTTCATTATATGAAAGTAAGTATTGAGCCACCTCTTAATTAAAATCAAGTAGCAATCCATGTAGTCTGCCTTTACAAACATTTATTTAAAAAAAACAAACAAACAAACAACCAACACACATAACAACAACAGTCTTCCTGTGGAACTCCTACATTTTCCACAATCAACTGTAAGCAGTGCTATTGCAGAGTGGAAGTATTAAATAACCACATCAACTCAACCACAAAGAGAGATCAGGTGAAGTCAGAGAGAGCTGAGGCTAGTAGAGTGTCAACAATGTTTTGTTGGCTCAATACCCACAGAGCTCAAACCTCCTCTGGCATTAACATCATTCCGGTATTAAATATAATGGGGTCAACCTAAAATAGCTTGTTCACTTGAGGGTTGAAGGTTAATGTATTTGGACAATTAAAAGAAGAGTGATGAACTAACTTCCTTCCTCGATCCTCCTTGTGCTCGATGTTCTGACGTCTCTTATGATCAGAACCTCCCAAAGATCTGTCCTCTTTATTTGGCTTCTCTGGCTTCTTGGACTTCTCTTTTGGCTTCTCCGGGTTGCCTTCATCTCCTCTCTCTGGCTTCTTCAGGAGCTACAACAGAAAAAGTAAACACGCATCAAGTACTGAAAGTTGGACACAGTTTTGAGCTTATTCTTTCAACTACTGCACACACACACCTTTATCTTTGGCTCGTCTTTAGCTTGGTCTTTGTCCTTCTCCAGCGGTTTCTCGAGCTTCTTCATCTTCTCTGCCTCTTTGCGTTTCCTCCTCTCCTCCTCCCTCCACTTACGACGCTCCTCATCGCGCAGACGTTTGCGCTCGAGTTCCCTCCTCCTTCGCTCTTCTTTCTTCTCCTCCCTGAGTCTCTGAAGAACATTAAAACAAAATGTGTGAGGCCAGCCTTCAGCAATGTATACACATCTCGACCTGAACTTATTTACCTGTTTATTCTTCAGGAAGTCCAGCAGAGGAGTTGTTTTTTTAGCTTGAACAAAGGAAATGATAAAAATTATTCATTCTGCAGTGCGTTTGTTTGAAAACTATCAGTATTTGACTGCGAAACATACCAACGAGTTCCTTTGATTTAGCCTCAATCTCCTCCAACAGGATCTCAGGTGTAGACGTTAGCTTCTCGTCGTCCCCGTTGTAATATTCAAGGAACCTTTTGTAATCTGGATCTTAAAGTCAAATGAAACACAAATAAACACATTAATGATTATAGCAAGACTACTTTTTCTGTATCTTTATATGTGTTCCTAAATTGCACTTAAAGTGGACCTATAATGCTTTTCCTTATTTTCTGACATGCTGTTTTACAGTAGATGAATTGTATTTATCAAGGGGTGAATATATTTACCTTCGACAATTGTTCCACACTTTGCATCCTTTTTTTTACTTCTTTTCTTGGCAGTTTTTTGAAAAGGTGAAAACTCCACAATGGCAGGATACTCCTGACCTGTTCGTAAACATCATGTGGAAAAAGATGAAACTTCGGGTCCTTCCTACGGAAATCTTTAAATCAGTTTAGTAACTTCTTCCCTATATATATATATATATATATATATATATATATATATATATATATATATATATATATATATAAGCAAGCTCCCAGGCCTCTGGTAGAGGACCCGAGCTTGAAGGATAAACCGCCCGCATGGGCGTGCTGGGTGTTGTTACCTCTGCTGTCAATGAATACATATCCATCAAAGCGATCTCTGAAGAGGACTATATCCTCTTGGTTTCTGAAGTTGATATAAGCCCTTGCAAAGAGGTGAGGGTAAAGGCTGAAAGAGGAAAACACATGTGTCACACATATACGAGTATATTTATCTTTTGTTAACAGTGAGGGAATCTTTACAGATAAACTCACCTCGTGTCGTTAGAGAAGAACTCCAAATAGTCCACCTCTGGGAGCGGTTGCAGTTGCTCCTCCAGCTCCTCTTTGGTGAGACTTGGTGGTAGTCGTCTGATCACAATCTATTTTTTTTTTTAATCATAGGTGAAGTTATTGTCCGGAGAACAAAGTTGGGGCTGATAAACAGATTTCTTAAGTTCACGCGCACTGTATCATTATACACGTGAAAGATGATAAAACACTACAACATAAAAATATTGCAATTTTATCAACCTGGCGGTTTATAGCAACATGAGCTAACGCAGCTAGCAAGTTTTACCTTTGTCATGGCCTCCTTCTTTTCCTTGGACTTCTCCGTCTTTTCTCCATCTTCACACTTTATCTCCACCCTTTTCTCCTTCGGTCGATTGTTTTCTTTGTCTTCCTTCATTGCGGCAAACTTTACTTAATCCGGGACTTGGGTCTCATCTCATTCAGCTGACTTGTTTACCTTTCAGCGAGTTAGCCTCTGCTAGTGAACGAAGTAACTAGAACTTCCTCACCGACGGTTAGCGCTGCGCTTCAGTATCAGCGCCGGAGTGGGGCGCTGCACATGAACTCAATTGTGCCTAGGCAATTAATTTAATAACTAAAATATATTTTGTGTTGTTTTATTTACATTCTTAATTAGTTTGTCCCTGAAAGGAATTATTCGGAAAGGTTAGTTAATGATGTTAGAAAGAAATAATGCTAGCATGAGCCAAAAAGAGCTTCCGCCTTTCAGATACACTTCAATTTAAAAGCTCACACGGTTGAGTTCGTGGGTTTTTTGTTTGTTTGTTTTAACAACGTCGTGTTTGGGGATTTCTAGACAAAAAAAAAACAAACAAAAAACAACAACAAACGAACGAAAGGAAAGGAAATTAAATAAATCAGGATTTTTTAAAAAGAGTGCATAATTAAAAATTTCGTGCTTTTAAGTCGATTTTTTTTGGGGCGGGGGGGAGACAGACTAACTCTAAACTAAAATTTTTGAGATAATAAAGAAATAGCGAAACGTTGACCTATAAATAGCTAAACAAACATTTGTACGTTTTTTTTTCCAATGACAAGTGTCCATAAAAAACAATTAACATATAATTTGAATTATTATAGAATTTTTACCACTATTTTTCCTCCCAACATATCCATGTCCGATCGGTTTCGTCTTTTGACAGTAAAAGGATAATTTAATCAAGTAATCATCGATTTAAATTTACGATCAAAATGAATTGTTGAATTGAAGTATTTTATCTTGAAATTCTTCAACAGGAAGTTATTGTCTTGTCCTGGAAGAGGAACGTAGGTCGTGCTGACGGTCGACATTTTGCTACTTTCTGGGATAAATAAACAGCGTTAGGTAGGTTTGGGGCAACTTTGTTGTCCTCGAAGTTGCTCTTTGTCCCCTGACAGTTAGACGCTGTAATCATGTGGTATGAAATTCTGCCCGGACTCGGCATCATGACCGTGTGTCTGATCATCCCCGGTGTCGCCACCGCGCAGATCCACAAGTTCACTAACGGAGGAAAGGTGAGGACGCAGGCGCTGCCAGCAGGTTCTCGTGTTGTGTACCAGACTGCTGGATTATAAAGAGTGTGTTTTTCCCCCGCAGGAGAAAAGGATTGCTCGGGTTCCGTGGCAGTGGTATCTCATGGACAGAGACAAGCGAGTGTCAGGAACCGGACGCTACTTTGACTCCAAGGTTAGCTTCCCTCTGCCCATAATAAGTAATGCTAATGAATAGCAAAGTGTCCAACTTACAGCCTTCCCCTGAGACTACAACTGCATATAAATATAAAAATCGCTTAAACTACCCGACAGTAGTGTGCACAGTTTCATAAAAAACAGTATGTGCAAATACGGTGCACTTTCAAAACCCTAGGTTTGTTTCAGTTAGTCGTTTCATGGAGGCACTCTTGGTAGCACATTTGCAGGATCTGGGGTGCATCTATACATAGGTGCGTTTTCAAATGGCTATAACTTCATCACAGAAATAATTTTTATCCAATTGTCTCCTATAATGATACTTTAACCTAAACTATATAATTATGCAAACTGATCATCCCATATGCTCTCTGCTAAATAACCAGATGCCATACTATAGCCTCATATAGTACCACACGGTGGTCTTCTTTGTTCTCGGTCATCAGGTATCACCAAAATCCATCAACTTTGTAAAATACTGAGGATTTACAGGCAGCGATGGGGGTGTTAGTCATGTGTAGAGCATAAAAGGAGACTTAAAAAGTCCACAAAATGAGTTATTAGCTTAAATGAACACAATGGCTGCTCATGTATAACTACGTTTAATCCTTATTTGTTTCTCTTTTTCTCACCAGGGACTTGAGAACATCCACTGACGAGGAACCTGGAGAGACCCGGGAGAAGAAAGTTCTTTGTTGTACATTAAAAGATTATATTTAACATTCAGTTGTTTGTGTTTTTCAGTCTTTTAAGATGGGTGATTAAACTCTTCCACACACTGGGAATCTTGTGAGGCTTCTTATATTGATTTCTACCAGTAACAGAAGGAGGAGTGCAGTTACTATTATTTATTTATTTTTTTATATCTGCTTAAATGTTGACAGGTTTACTGGACTTGAGATGTATAACAGTACCTGCTGTTATCATTTAGCTGTAATACAATTCCTGCAGCATCACATTAACTGTAACTAACTTTATTGTTCTGAGTGGCTTCAACAAATAACTGTTAAACAAAACAAAAAGACGTGATCTTAATCCATACATTTTTTTCAATACAGTTCAATTATGTCTTTCAGTTTTTTACAAATATGTTTTTAAAAAAAACTTCTATTACTGTCCTCCTTGTGCTTACAAAAATGTTCATATAAACAAGCAATAATGAAACGCTGTGGGGAAAAAATCCCCTGTAAGAAAAAAAATACAATAATTCTGTATTAGCAATTTTTAGAAATTGCACAAGTGAAAAACATCTTAGAAGTCACAAGACTTTCAACTCGTAAATAAATAAAGGTTTTAAAAAACAGATGAAGTAAATGTACATTGACCACTGATGTACTGTAATGACGTTAAAGAAGCTGAAACAATTGCATTCGCTGTGGCATTGTTTTGATAAGCTTCTGCAATGTCACAAGATTTATTTCCATCCAGTTTTGCATTCATTTTTCACCAAGAACTTGCATTGATGATGGTAGATTGTGACTGCTGCGCTAACCCTTCTCCAGCACATCCCAAAGATTCTCAAGGAGGTTAAGGTTTGGAGTGGCCAATCCATGTGTGAAAATGATGTCTCATGCTCCCAGAACCACTAATTCACAATTCAAGCCAGATGAATCCCGGCATTGTCATCTTGGAATATCCCCGTGCCATCAGGGAAGAAAAAAACCATTGATGGAATATCCTGGTCATTCAGTATAGTCAGGTAGTCAGCTGACCTCATTCTTGGAGAACATACTGCTGCTGTATGACCAACCGAAGCAACCCCAGACCAAACACTGCCCCCACAGGCTTGTACAGTAGGCATGATGGGTGCATCACTTCATCTGCCTCTCTTCTCACCCTGACGCACCCATCACTCTGGAACAGGATAAATCTGGACTCATCAGACCATGTGACCTTCTTCCTTTGCTCCAGAGTCCAATCTTTATGCTCCCTCGCAAATTGAAACCCTTTTTTCCAGTTTGCCTGACTAGTGGCTTTCTTATGGCTACACAGCTGTTCAGTCCCAATCCCTTGAGTTCTCTTCGCATTGTGCGTGTGGAAATGCTATTAAACATAGCCCTGAGTTCTACTGTTGTTTTTCTTTGATTTGATTTCATCAAACGTTTAAACGTTTAAGTGATTTTTTTTTTTGGCCCGGCAGTATATATCTGATACATATTTTGAAATGAAAAAGAAAATGCTTGGAACAAAGAAGCAGACTTTTGCTTTAGACTGTGGTCTTGGAGTGGCTGTAAAATTGATTTGGCTGTACTTTACAACACAGCTCAAACTTTTTTTTTAAGTACTGAAATTTTCACGTGGTTCCTTTCTGTTCTTAAGAAGCTATTTGCTCAGATATTTGCTCAAAAATACTGGCAAATGTTTATTTTAAATATTCAGAGTTTGAAGGTAACATTGTTGCCAAGCTTTCTTAAATATGCTACAATTAACTCTTCACAAAAAAAAAAGATCAGTTACTTAGTTTTAAAAGAAAAAGGCCTTATTTAAGTGGTTCACTCAGTCTGAGGACCTCCTGCACTTTAAAAAACAATAATACTACAAACTGCTCTTTTTTTCCTAAATTGTTTTCTACTCTTGATGCATTTATCACTTATAGTAGAACTCCCGGCAAAAACAGAAAGAAATATTAAAATGGCAACAAGATATGATAGTGAAAATTTATTTAACATTCTTGTTGGGAGCATTTGAAAAGATTTACAAGAGATGGATAGAAAAGGGAAGGAGAATACAACTGAAAACTTCTCAGACACAATTTTTACAGTTAAAACACTTCTGCACTGTACACTCAGTTCAAACTGAGAGGAAAAAAAAAGCTTTACACCTCAGGTCACCAAACAAAGAGTAAAGGTTCCAATAACAGGAGACAAACTGGTCGTTCACTTCTCCTCCTTGCCTTTGGTTTTCCTGTACACCATCTCCCTGAAGCTCGACAGGATCTTGCTCTCTCTCTTTCTCCTCTCCTCCTGGTTGAACGATGCCAGGGCTCGCTTTTCGTCTGCGCTGTAGATCTGGTTTTCCTTTCTCAGACGCACGGCCTCCATACGACGATGTCTGCGGGGCGAAAAATTTGTCAGTATTACAGGAAGAAAAGCTGAACACGCTTCTGGATCTGCTCAACTCAACCCAGCCTAGAGCACAAGCTAAAGCAAATGTTACAATGTGCAGAGATTAGTAAAGAAATTAAACAACATTTAAAGCAATCAGCTCTTTTTCCCCTCGGGGAAAAACAAGTATGTTTCTGTAAAAGATAAGATGTAATGCAGATCGTGGAATATCTGTTGATAGAAAAACCTGATCGTTCAGTATATTCAGGCAGTCAGCTGACCTAATTTTTCATGAAAAATTTCCATTTTCTAAACATTACGTACCTGCTGCCACTCATGACGTAACCAGACTTCTCGAAGTTTGCGATCTCATCGCTGGTGAGACCGATCTCTCCTCTTCTTGGGATACGTTTGCCAGCTTTCACGTACTCTGCCATGGCAGCACCTTCACCTGGCAACAGGGCGTGACCGAAACTGGAGGAAGGAGGAAAAAAAAGAAAAAGAAGCTTTTATCAAAAATTCTGCCAAATGATTTAGACAAGTTGTGTGGTGGAAATGTTTAACAGAGTCTGTCTTATTTTGTCACATCTGATAAACTGAATCACGGTGATTTCTATTTTTTTTATAGCCTAAATAAAACTGAAAGACCCAATCAATTATCAGCAATCTTCAATAAAGTCAACTCTACTATCACTTTTTAAAAAAAAATCCCAGTCTTCAAGCTCACCGTTTAGCAAGCAAGTTTGAAAATACGTAACCTCTGTTATTTTTTCTGTTTTCAGACATTTAATCAGTTTTCTGTACTGTGCTGTACAGGTACACTCCACTGTAAACAGCAGTTGTGTTTGGGAATTCAACACAAACTACATTAGGGTTAGATGCTTTTCTCTTTAAGAAAAAAGCAATCCCCAAATTCCACCAGCACGTCAAGTGTGCCACTAGGGGTGACAAGATTCTGGACAAAGTTTATTCCAACATCAAAATGGGCTACAGGGCCAGACCTTTGCCACATCTGGGTCAGTCTGACCACTTGTCACTGTTTCTAATCCCTGCATATGCCCCCCTCAAGAAAACTGCTCTTACCATCACAAAGAATATTACCATATGGCCAGAGGGTGCCTCTCAGCAGCTGCAGGACTGTTTTGACAGGACTAACTGAGATATCTTTGAACATCAGGACTTGGAAATGTTCACAGCATGTATGTGAATGTTTTACTGTTATATCTTATTAGTATTTTAAGTATTCTATCTATTTTATTTATTGAATTTTATTGTTTTATTTATATTTTGATATTGCTAGGGATGATGCAATGATCGGGGACCATTCTTAATTTTGTTGTTCTCATGACAATGACAATAAAGTTTCTGATTCTGATTCTCTTTAAGTTTGTTAATGCAGGAATTAACCCCGAACAGTGACTCACTCCAAAGGTCGATCGTTCTGAGACATGTGAGTGAGAGGAGCTTCGGGGCCGACCACATGCTCATCCATGGAGGTTTTCTCCACCCACATCACCCCATTGGGATCTTCCTCCTCTTCGTCCTCTGAGGCCTCGCTGCTGGAGTCGCTGCTGGACTCCTTCCGGCTTTTCTTCGCCTTCTTCTTCTTGGACTTCTTAGACCTGACGGGAAACAGGATGCTTGGTTAGTCAAATGGGCTGTTACCACGTCAACAGAGCTGATGCACAGCTTCGTATCAGAACTTACTTTTTGCTCTTCTTTTTCTTTTTCTTCTTCTTTATTTCTTCCTCTGAAACACAAAAACAAGACAGTTAAACTGATGAATCTGATTAGAGAAAAAACAAAACAAAAAAAGGGTGCTTTTCGTTCATCTTACCATCCGAATCTGATTCAAGCTCACTGTCCTCTGAGTGCTTTTTGTTCTTTCTCTTCTTGGACTTCTTCTTCTTTTTCTTTTTCTTCTTCTTCTCTTCTGATAATAACAGACAGAATGGGTTTGTTATAAATTCACAGAAAATGTTGGATTGCTGTAATTTATGTGTGTCCACACTCTGTGTACCTTCTGTGCTTGATTCTGAACTGCTGTTTTTCTCGTCTTCTTCAACTGGTGTGAACTCATCGGAGCTGATGGAGGTGAAAAAAAATACAGAAAAGAATTTTTGATACCTGAAAATAAGACAGAACAACGCCTGATGTCTCTGCCAGGGCGCCAACAGGTATGACACATCAAGACCTTTTAAATAACTGCTTAAATAAAATTTAACAGGAAAAGTAAGATTTAAAAGGTGGAAAAATTGGTTAAAACAAAGTCATTGCGAAACAGAAACTCTTACGGTGATGAGACTAAAAACATCTAAGACCAAGACACACAGAATTTAAGACAGTTTTAATTAAAAAAAATCTTTTACAAATAAATGCAGTTTTAAAGACATGTGTCTCCACAAACCCAACACAAAATTAACAGTATGTTCCTCACTTACTCTGGCTCTTTCACTCTGGGTGAATATCCCCAAACTTCAGGACAACCCAGCTCACCGATCCTCTCCCTCTCCTGCAGGCGCCTAAAACACAAGTTTGCAAAAACGTGTTTTTAACTGAAATGTCAAACTACACTTAGATTAGCAGCAAATCAAAAGAGGACGGCTTCCATCCGTTTGGTTTTTGGTAACAGATGCATTGACGAGCCCTCCACCTCCAGAGGACTGTTCATCTGAAGTGGTGGCACGTCATAAAATGCACCAATAGGCTCGTGTACCTGAGGACTGATTTGTATTATGGGAATTGCAGGGTTCAGGCTTTGATAGCTTTTCACAGTGATGTTAGACTTTTCATACCTGGCGATAAAAGCCTCTTGTCTCTGCCGCTGAGCGTCGTCCCTCTGCTGCTCGTAGTAATAATCATCTTTGAGGCCGCCGTGTTTTCCCGGAGGCTCGGACCAGTGGTTGCTGTGGTTGTGGCTGCTGTTGTTGTTGTTGTTATGGCGCTCTCTGGATCGGGACCTTGATCTTGATCTGGATCTGGACCT
The DNA here is from genome assembly GCF_057381915.1 of Diplotaxodon limnothrissa. Taxonomy (NCBI): domain Eukaryota; kingdom Metazoa; phylum Chordata; class Actinopteri; order Cichliformes; family Cichlidae; genus Diplotaxodon; species Diplotaxodon limnothrissa. The sequence goes on along the minus strand of NC_140597.1, from coordinate 37,666,106 downwards.
GGAGCGGCTACGATGAGGACTTCCTATGCGGATCCGTCTAATGTTTCTGGCCTCTTTGAATCGACGCTCCCGTTCCTCTCGCTCCCTCTCACGGTTGCGTGGCTTAGGAAGTTTGGGTCCGAAGCTGTCCGGAGACAAGCTACGGTCGCGACTGCCGCTGCGATGGCGACTGCGGGAGCGGGTCCGAGGTCTACGGGCCCGAGGACTGCGTGGCTCCCCGCCGCCGTCAGAACTCGATCGATCCGACAGAGGCATGCCCTCTGACCGTGAGAGACTCACTACAGGACGGGGTAAAAAGTAATTAAGTAATTAGTATCTAAGTAATCAGTATCTAAGAGGAGATTTAAAAGATGTCGCACACAGTTTATCTTCTTCTCCCTACGCAGAGAGCGTTTAATAACAGGAAGTACTGGTTGGTCCGTCCCAAAAAAGAATCCGACGTCAGATGTCATAGAGAACAGTTCCCAACATATTGATATAACACAATTTTCTTGCATTAAAATAATGTAAAAAAGAAAAAATCCTCAAAACTTGCATAATTACTAGCAATATGTATGGAATAAGTCCCAGTAAAACCAGTCAGATTAATTTAGGATATTTATCTATGTTTCTTTGGCTTATACTTTCTTTAAGTTTTTTTTGAATAGTTTTATAGGGAAATATTCCTGCATGTATACTTGTAGACAGTTTATGTGCATGTCAGTATTTTCAGATGACAAAACTGAGAAGGAAAGCATAACTAATTTAATTTGTGTATACTGTGTACTCTTGATAAATATGTATTGTGAAAAACGAAATACGGTATGAATTATACTGAAGTGTATAATATAATCACTATGTAAAGAAAAAAAATAGGCTGTTCTTAATTTTTTTTATTCTAAATTCATAGCAACAGTAACAACTATAAAAAATATATAATTTCTTAGGTGGTTTTGATATCTTTTTTATTTTTTTCCAAATGTTAAGCTGGAGTTTACTTTTTATTACTTTCTGTTTTAGCTTTAGATTAATTAATCACTAATATGAGGGGAGATTTGTCAGGGGCAGATTTAATCATTTTAGAGTAGGCATTACAATTTAAACATTTAACCAAAGAATAAAAATAGAAATTTCCAAAATGTTTGAAAATTTTTCTTTGTACATTTTTTTTTTAAAATTCAGTAATAATTCTGTTTTAGTTAGCCTATTTTTCACAGGTAAACATGGGATGAATAAACAAAAAATCATTAATTTTATATCAGGTCAAAAAAAAATATTGATTTATTTTATTTTGCATTTACAAGGTCGGGCGGGGGGTGGGACGCGGGGTAGTCCGAGAGTTTTGTGGCTGTGAAAAACTGTGAAAAACCCAACTTCCGGTTTTTCGCAACGCGCTCACGCGCCACCGGAACTACCGAGGTTTAACCGACCAACACACGGTCGTGTCTCCTACTGCTCAACTCAACATCTCTGGAAACTGGACTGCGTGTTCACTAAATTTGAGTCTTTTTAGCAGCAAAGAAACAGAGCAGCTCGGCACGTCGAGATGTCGCTCTCTATAGTTCAAGTTAAAAGAAAACCGGAACCCGTGAGCAAGCCCGTGGAGGAGAAATGCGCAAAGGAGTACTTTTTCACGGAACTGGAAACCACTGCTACATGTCTGATCTGCAAGCAGAAGGTTTTATTCAAGGAGTTCAATATGAAGAGGCACTACGACGCAAAACACGCGGAAAAGTATAACCCATACCAGGGCCAGAAGAGGAAGATGATGTACGATCAACTTCAGAGAGAGTTCAACGGCCTTTCACCGCCGGCTTCCAGCCTAAAAAGAGAGGATGAATTCAAACGCTATTCTGCAGGTACTTATTCGTTTATTCACCTGTGACCGTTGTGAGCTTTTATTTTGAAGGCGAGACTTGTGAACCGGCAGTTATCGCGCTGCTAACCGGCGTGCAAAAAGTAAACAGTTTCCAGTTGAAATAACCTCAGAACTGAGCTTTATTTGTATTTATATGAAGCTAGGACGATGTTTTTAAATGTACTTTAAAGCCACATAGTTTGCATTTGAATGCTTATAATCGCTTACGACTGCGACTCCTGGTGGCTGAGAATGAAAAGTGAGGCTCTCTGTTGTTGTTAGCCATTGTTTGTCGTTCATTAACATATCCGCCGGCTGCCACCCTGCTCACTCCTGACAAAATCATCAAGGTTTGCAGGTAAACCTCATCAATTTAACGCTGCTGTTAGAGAGGATTTCGATTTGGCCTCTATTCTACTAGAGGCATGCTAATAGTATGCTAAACAGCGGGCCGCGATTCATTAAGGAGGAAACGGTGCTACCTTTGTTAGCAATAGATGTCTTAAAAGCTTCAGTAGAGATAATAATTGCGCTCTCAGTGTTGCATTAATACCCCCTTAATGTCTTTTTAATATGTTCCTCAATCTGCCTTGGTGTCACAAGAGGCTAAAAATGTCCCGCAAATTAACGTTTACCTAGCGCCAGCTAAGGGACGGTTTTGTTTTTGTTGCCAGGCTAACGTAATTAGCATGTCTGACATTGTGTGCACAGAAACGGAATTATGCTGTCCAAGGTTATAATTAACAAAAACTAAACTAAAAACATACAGATGATCACTTTAGGTTTAGTCTTTGCTAAGGAGAAGATGTTCACTTGCCTGTGACTGAAATTATAATACATGATCTAAACTGCCAAAATGTATATCTCCTATAATACAGTGAGTAAAAAAGACACAAACGTAACACTGAAACCGATAATAGCTAAACTAAAAAACCCACCCTGGATACCAAGAACTATATTAAGATATTTTTTTATGTGCATAAATAAATCCACTAACAAAAATATAGGAGGCCAAGCTGGAGGTGGCAGAGTGGAAGATTTTGCCATAATTAGAAATTAGTATGTCAGAGGGACTTGTGCATAGGAAGGTTAGTGGATATACTGGACAAAGACTGCTGGATGTGGAGCTGCCAGGCAGGAGGATAAGAGGAAGACCACAGAAGATTCATTAATGTAGTACAGGAAGATGCAAGGATACAGTAAGAGTGGGTCATAGTGACCTCAAATGGAATCAGCAAAAAGAACAAGATGCCTTTAGTTTGTAATATTTGGAAGACATTGTAGTAGCAGTGTAAAGTGTTAGCTTAAACATTAGTTTTTCAACTATACTCTTTTATATTATACAGTGTCCCATTGAACCACTTTCTCTCCTTTTTCCATTATTCAGTTTATCAAGCAATAAACAATTTATTATTATTTTTATTATTATTAGTTGAAACAGTCGCCTGCAGATGCTGAGTTAACAGACTGACCAATGAGTGAACTGTTTCTATCCAAAAAAAGGGCCCTATAGCTCCTAGACCACCATGACTCTAGCTATACCAAAACATGAGCCATGATTCAGGCTGAACCTCCTCATGTATTGTTCTGGGTTGTTTTGATGTTCCTGTTAGAACTGGAAATGCAGGAAATGGCAAAACTGAATTTGAGCCAGCTCTTTTACTATCTGTTGACATAACTTGTGTAACTCACATTGCTCTGCATGGTGGCACGTTATAATTAAGACATGATATAATAATATGATAAGATCAACTTTATTTATCCCAAAATTTAGGAAGAAAACGGTAAGAAACCAGGAAAATAAAATAAAAACCGACCAAATATAGTTGCTTATTAAGTTAAAAATTACTCAAAATGTGAATATTCAATTTAAATCTAAAAATGAACCTGTACTTTGTTTATCTTAGTTTCATTTTTTTTAATGCCACTTAACTTTTATTTTTTAATTGTAGTTCTATTTCTTTAAATAAAAACTTTTTTGTGCATTTCCTTTTATTTAGTACTTAGTGATTGTTGACTCTATGAAAAATGCTTTGGATATGAATAAATGTTACTTGCTTCACGTTGTTGTGCATTCACAGGTTTGATTATGATTTGCTTTTTCTCTGTAGACATGCCGAGTCTGAAGCTGATATCTGCGACCGACACACAGTACTCAGCAGCTGTGCTGAAGAACATGAATGAGCAGCGGAGCCACGGATTATTTTGCGATATCACCATCATTATACAGGACAGGAAGTTCAGAGCTCACAAAACTATCCTGTCTGCCTCAAGTACGTATTTCCACCAGCTGTTTACCGTGGCTGGGCAAGTGATTGAACTAAGCTTCATCAGGCCTGAGATCTTTGAGCAGATTCTCAACTATATTTATAGCTCTAAGATTGTCAGAGTCCGCTCTGACATGCTCGAAGAGCTCATCAATGCCGGGCAGATACTGGGAGTAAAGTTCATTGCAAACTTGGGTTCACCATTATCACAAGTTAAGGGCCTTCCTGGTTTGTCTAAGGAGGCAGAAAGCAAAAGTGACTCATCTACAGAGATGATGCCGATCATCACAGAGTCCTTCTCAATATCTGCGGAGGAGTTCAATCAGGTAAACAAGCCTGCGGATAACGAGGAGGACTCGGACAGCGACGTTCTGTTTGTCTCGAAAACAGATAGTCAGAACAAAGTGGTCGGCTGTGGTGAAGTCATTGATTTGGAGAAAATGGATTCAGAAAATGTCCCGTCAAGCCAAAATGTAGAATCAAATCATGCAGTTTCAGAATGCAAAGACAAAGCTACCACTCCCTCGAAACCATCTGCTTCAAATCCTCCCAGCATCAGCTGTCCTAAACCAATTTTAATAGACAGCAGCCCTCTACAGAGCCCGGACAGCAGCTCCAACAACTCGTCTTCCCCTGCCAGAGTTTACTCAGGAAGTGCTCCCACAACACCAGCCAGAACAAGCAGTTTGACCCCAGAGCCATCGAGTGCCTCTCAGCCCCCTGAAAACAGCGACATAATGGGAGTCCACAAGAAGCAAGTGTCTACTTCATCTCAGCAGGGGGACTTCAAAATAAGACTCTCTGATTTATCGGAAAGTTCGACACTTCAAACAAATGTTCCCAAATCTGCTATAACGGGTAAAAAGACAGTGACGCTCAGCACAGCCACGGAAATCGACTCTATTTCGTCAGGCTGCAAGGTGTATGCCAATATTGGAGAAAATACGTATGACATTGTCCCGGTGAAAGAAGATCCAGGCGAAGGAGGCTCCAAAGCCAATAAAGGGAAGAGAGCTTTTATGGCGACACCATTGAAACCCTTCGAAAAAACACCCGTGTCACCCAAGGCAGGACCAAACAAGAAGAGGACCAAAACGGAGCTCGAGGACCACTACGAGCTCATCATGGATGGAAAGACTTTCTACGTGTGCATTGTCTGTAAGCGGCCCTACGTGTGTTTGCCAAGTCTGCGCCGTCACTTCAACACCCATTCGTGGGAAAAGAAGTACCCGTGTCGTTATTGCAACAAGGTGTTTGCCCTGGCCGAGTACAGAACTAAACATGAAATCCACCACACAGGAGAGAGGAGGTACCAGTGCTTGTTGTGCAATGAAATGTTTATAAACTACCAGTTACTCTCCGCTCACTGCAAGCAAGTTCACAATCAGGATCCTTGCGGGAGGAAGGAGAAAGACGACGGCGGCAACAACTTGTACCGCCTGCTTCCGTGTAAAACAGTGCAGATGAAGTCGTACTCGTGGACTACAGATGGGCCAGGGGTCCCAGTAATATCGGAGGACGGCAGCGTGCATCACATAACCTCAGTCGGCGAAGCAATGCACTCGTCCACCCAAAGCAGGATGTTGAACTGGGACGACATTTTCGTTGAGCCCGACGCTCACATGGCGCCTAACAGCCGTGCACAACCGGAGACAGCTATGAACACGCCTCCACAGGGTCCAGCAGAGTACTACTAAGCACAGCTGACACCACTCCTTTTATTATATGTGCCTTTTAGGTGCCCCTCTTTCTCCTCGGTTCCACATCAACAGTATTTTTGCGCAATTCTCAATAGTTTCAGCTGTACAGTGCGGTCTCATTAGTCTGTCAGTTGAAATGAGTGGACTAATACTGTAGTGATAACACAGGTACTAGTTTGCTGGTGGCGCTCAGTTATATGGTGAACGATGTAATGGGACCGTACCTCTCATGTTCCTCTGCTTTTTTAAAATGGCCATGATCTTTTACATTAGGTGAGCACAGAAATGGACGCGGTTCAAACATGATAGAAATGAAGAGTTTTTATGAATGAAAAGGCAAAAAAAAAAAAAGAAATTGCTCTTCTTGGCTCAAACCTGTGCTCTGTATCTTTATTGCCCAGAATATTTCAGCTAAATGAGCTGAAGCACAAATGAAACGGCTGTTTTGTTTTTCAGTTTTATTTTTTCAACAGGCTACATTCCCTTAATCGTGAAATGACATTAAACGGAGGCCTGTTTAATGAAATGGAAATGGGGTTACCTATTTAAAGTGATGTATGAAGCCTTATTGTGTGTATGTGCAGCCAGTTTTGGTTACATTACACATGATATGATGAATTTTCAGGACCGATCATTCCCGTTTCTTTTTTAAATCTCATTCTGTGCGAGAGAATGTTGATTATGAATTTCATTATATTTGTATTTTGTCATCCTGGGTATGCAGTTATTTAATTTTTGTAGCAGCCTGGAAAAGAAACTTTCTGTCTGTTAAAGGGGACCTGTTAAGATTTTTGAAAATATACGGTTACAGCAGGGGATGCTCGTATTAAACAGGGTCGGTATGTAATCTAAGGATCTCATTCATTCATCGTTCACAGTCCAGTGGGTCTGTGTCTCACCAGTGGGGCTCTCCCCAATCTTAATATAGGAGGAGCTTAATCAGCTTGTTTCAGACTAAGGCCCAGTATAAGATATGTGAGTATATAAATAAGGATTATTTTGTATCGCGAGTCATGCAAAGCCACTGTAGCATGGAGCTGGAAATGAGCTTAATAGTTCCCCTTTAAATACATTGTTTATGTTTATTTTTATTTCTGTTACTTTGTCACTTCCCTTTATTTAAAATTGCAAAATCTGCCCAGCTACATATAGAAGGCTGGAGATTTCTCCTACACGTGTGACGATAGGATGGAAATAAACTGAGCTTTATTACAGTCAATAGCTGTAGCACTTAGCATTCAGGCAGAAAACTCTTTGTTATAACTTTTCCGCTCTGTTTTTCACTGTGTCAGAGGGTAGTGATTGGTTAGTACAAGTAGTACTAACAGGGGAAACTGTACTTTGTCATGTCATCGTGCAGGGTTTCTTTTTAATAAACAGATTAACATCAGTATGTGATGTGTGGTGTGTTTTTGTGCTTGCTACACTCCAGTTTGGGCTCTTGACAGCAGGTTAACATTTCTCATAGTTTAAATTGGTCACACTGCCAGTATAGAAACAGAACAGCGCCTGTTTATTTCTTGTTTGTGCTACTGCACATTTCTAGTTTGTAGCATGTATTCTACAGTGTTTTATGGATAAATCCTGTAGTTTTGCTCAAAAGGGAGTGTATTTACTTGTTGTTTTTGTACTGAAAGGTTAGCAGCTCAGCTGTGTGAGGACTTTGGCTTTAAATCTTGTTATAAAGGTTTATTTTCTTTTGGTTCACCTGTAAAAATGTTTTCTGGGGTGTGATTTAGCATTTTTATTCCAACAAAACCAGTGGGGAACATTTAAATTTACCACAGTCTTTTTTTTTTTTTCTTTTTTTTTTTTAAACCATGAAGGTTTTGCTTGAGAAAGTAAACCCCATGTTTCATTAGCCCGTAGAACCATCTCTAACAGCAATAACTTGTTTTCGCTTTCTGTATGACTTTATCAGTCTCTCACATCGTGGAGGAATTTTACCCTTTTCTTTTTTATTGTTTCTTCACTTCATGGAGGTTTGCACACATTCACGACTCTCTTAAGGTTCCACGACAGCATTGAGGTCTGGACTTTGACTGGGCCATTGCCATTCAAATTTGCTGCTGTGCTTGGGATCATTGTCCAGCTGCATTCCCCAATTTGGGCTAAGCTCTAGCTGTCAGACAGATGGCCTTACATTAGAATACCACGCTGTACAGAGAAATTCATGGTTGATTCAATGACTGCAAGGTGCCCAGGTCCTGTGGCTGTAAGATGAGCTCAAGTCATCACTCCACCATCGGGCTTGACAGCTGTTATAAGGTCCTTGCACTGTCCTGGACTTTTAACATTTAGCATGCTAAATGAGGCCTGTCTGAGATGTAGCTCCGGGGTTTTTGCACTTTCTCTGAACATTGCATGCTCTGACCTTGGGGTAAATTTGCTGGGATGTCCACTCCTGGGGAGATTGTGGCGTTATGGTAACACTCATCTGAATGCTCCAGACCTGCAAGGTGCCAAAACCTCACCAGACTTGCTGATTATTTACTACTTACCCTCTTAATTTTGATGGAAGCATTAAGAGTGAGCTTAGTTTTTCAGTTTGTCACACACATTGTAAGACAAATCTTTTGAAGTGTTAACCATGTACAGCTGCTCTAGTTGCGTCTAACAACTATAAAGGTGGAACCGAGCGTAACGTCCGCTTTAGGAAGTTAAGTTCAGAGCACTGAATACAATTGATCAGTATGGGGGACGTGTGTACCAAATTAATAGCAAACCACTCAGCAGTTGTTCACAATGACCTAAACTCACAGTGACCTAAAAATGAAAAATTACAGGGGGTAATTTTATCCCCTGCAAACCACGAATACATAGCACCATAGTGCAAAAGATGTCAAACCTCCAGCATTAGTGTGTAAAACTGCTGGTTTCCTTTATCACGTCAGAAAATATACAATTACAGAAGTATGAAGCAGAAAAAAAATATAATCTGCCTCATATGTAGTAGAGGTGCTACCGGTGTTGTTTGACCTCTTGAAAATTTTACATCTTACTCCATGCACCTCAAAATAGGTGAAGCTGTGGCAGAAGTTCCTCCTTTGCTCCTGTGACCTACTGGAGAGGTAACCAACACCGAGTAGATAAAAAAAGAAACAGCACTATGTGAGTTACATAAAACAAGTTTTAATGACGTGACAAAGAAGAATGTGCAGTTTAAATTTGGAAAAGCCGTGATCAAAGCTGACAGTGACTGCTTTCTTGGACATTGACGAGGTTTCATATCAGCGAATCCAGCACTGACTGTTCACACTGAGCCTCACAAACTCCTGGGTCATTCCATAGAAAAAGAAAAACCAGAGTGAGGCTCCAACCTGAACCCCTTAAGAAGAGGATAGTTTAATGTGCACAATAACTTCAGGGGAAATGTTTCCTTTGTACTATAAAATGTTCAGATTAACGTACATGAGGGCAGGTCGAAAAACTGGCGCTTTTTAAGTGAACGAAAAATCGGATTAACGGGTGCTGAGCCACTAAAAACTCAACAACAAAAAATATATATATACATGAATGTCAGCATATGTGTCATGTGCTGGGGATTTTGTTATGTGGGAAGGCTAATAGAGACTGAAAATGGCGTACAGGCATGGAGGCTTATTGGTCATTGTATCTGCAAGCAGTCTGTCCTAGAAGATTAAATTAGATTTTATGAATCTGCCAATTCAATTATTTTAGTTGTGCATATTACAATAATCTATAAACATTTTAATGTGTATATTAATTGGTTACTGTATGCCACACGTTTCTATCTATAACCATTAACTGCTGAGTGTTTGGTTTTGTGTAAATGAATTCAACTAGACTTAAACTTGCAAACTGATTGCTATCGACCACAGGCTTTAATGATGGCCACACTCACATTTGTATTCTTAGATGGGCTTATTATTTCACTTCTTAAGTACTGGAGCTAACCAGGTGAAATTTCAGTACAGGATCCAAAGCTAAATTTACATTTTTGGTCTGATCTATTTCTTTATAATCAATATACCTAATCAGTATCATGTGATAGCTCCAGTCCAAATTGCACGCGAGGAACAGAAACAAGTGTTGTTGGTATCCTGGATGTTTTCTGAGAATTCGTTGGAGAAAACCTCAAAAATGCATTGTGGGTAACTTTTAAATGGTCATATCACTTTGTAGGATTTCAAACAGGTAATAGCTTATGAAACGTTTCATTTTTCCCTCCATTTAGTTCTCAGCCTCAGCCTCTAGCCGTGATTCCTTATGTTTGAAAACTGACATCTAGTGTTGTATAACACCTGTGAAGTTGCAGCCTTTGGTAGGTGTCTGATAATTTTAGATTCTGTCTAATCTACTGAAATGATCACGCTGGACCTTTTTTGCTTCTTGAAGATGGATTTCACTTATTTTTCTTTGTCTGCACAACAAACCCTCAGCAGATTCGGTGGATCAGGTTTGACTGATTTTATATGGAATGACCCTTCTGACACAAACGTGCTACTACTGCTACTTGACAAAGAGAGAGACACATATATGATGCTTACCTGCTTTGCTGCTGTTAGTGGAAACACAGTAAATGAGGTTTGGAGTGTAACTGGTATCTGATTATCCTCAACAACTACTGTAGGTACAATAGCTTATTTCTTCATTAATGCTGCTCTGCAAAGTTTGCCACACACTGATCAGGATATTCTTAAACATAACGTGAAGATTTGATAAATAGGAATCTTGGTCTGTTTGTATATGCTAGGCCTAACTGCATATTATACTGCTGCACATACATTATGAGCATGTAATACCTCCAGTTCTGCTAACTCTGCCTGTAATAATGCACAGGGACACTATTGACTGCTACAGAAACAAACGCCCGGGCCTACAATTTTTAAGTTTGGAATTATCTAGCTGATTCAGATTTTAAGAAATATGCCAAAGCTTTCACCTAGCTCAACGTCGACCTTGCACATGTAGCTGTACTCATCCTCCCAGTGAGGACGGGATCTCCATCTTGATGGAGGAAGCATTTACAGTTTCTGCAAAAGAGAGGTGAATGTAAAGCATGAGCTCTGTCGTTTTGTCCTTTTACAGAATACATCTAACACTGGAAGTCTGTTTACGTTGCATAAGGCAGATAGATGTGTAAACAGTCCTGGCTTTGACCAGGTTGTCTCTCTCGATGTGCATGTGCACAAACACACACAGTGCAGGCCAGAAGAGTGTGAGCGGTGCCCGGGGAGACGAATGCTTTCTCCCTCGCCTTGGGCTGAAGTCAAAGTTAGTGTGCTCTGTGGCTCTCCTCCCCTTCCTCGCCTCTTTTTCTTCAACACTCTTCTGAAGGATTATGAAGAAAAGTCCAGAGGAACTGTGCAAACACCCGATGATGTTTCAGGTGTTTCCTTTTCTCGCAGCTGTCTTACGGGCTGTATGGTGGGGGCTTCTCATCTGGAAGGTTGTGAGGAGGGGAGTAGCGTGGAGGGATCATTGTAGGCCAGAGGTGGCTGGCTCCAGACTGGGAATCGTCTGACAGGCCTGAAGAGTCAGGGAACACATAGGAGCCCTGCGAATAAAGGAAAACATTTATTACAATATATATATGCTTTGAGCTATTGTATGCTGGCATCAAATGCGTGAGGACCATGAGATACTTTATATGGATCCAATTGGTAACCCTAGAAACAATCGTCATTAGATCCTACTAACACAAATTTCCTGATAAAGAGCTTGACTGTTGTCCATAAATAATTAGAAGCACACACTTCTCAACTGCACCTTTAAAGCAGCTGCATACCTGCAGGTCGTAGGCCGAGTACGGTGGCAGGCAGGGGGCGGTGTTGTAATATGGGTTGAGAGACGTGACGGGCGGGGGAATCTCTGAAGGGACTGGAGCTGTGATGGCCTCTGGTTCAGATGTGCTCTCTGAGGCAGGAGCAGGTGTCTGATGAAGCAACAGAGTGCATTGATGTAACAGTTAGAGAGCTGCGATTACAGAGAAGCGGCTACTGATAAATCTGACATGCTCGTTCAGTGCACGCACCATGTCTTTGAAGCCTCCCAGCACTGCTGCAGTAATGATGCCCAGGAAGAGGGCCACGATGTTGAGGATCGTAGCCGACCACAAGAGGTGGTAGAGGTGTATGACGTCCTGGCAGCTTTTCACATCTGTATATTCATGGTAGCCTCCCATTAACTCAACACGGCTAGGCCAGTGGGGTAAAACAGAGAGGGTGAAAGCTTATAGTCAAGCCAGAAAAATCACTGACAGTGTTTAGTAGTTTTTAAAGATGCACCTACATAAACAAGACACAGAAAAACAAAACTGGGGTTGATTTATGGTTATAAACATTCAGAGGTTGCTGCTGGAAAACTGGGAGGAGACACGGGCTGAGGTTGGTGACACACAAACATGCAGAGGAAATGACAACCTACAACACATTTCTATGATGTTTTCTTAAAAAATAAAATAAGACAAGACAAGACCGAGTTGATCAATACTGGGCATTAATAGCCTAGAAAAAAGGGACCTACTTCCAAATCATGGATGATTTCTTAAACTTTTTCAAAACATCTTTATTCTGAGGTCCCATAAGAGGATGTTCTCTGAAACAAAGGTTAAAAAAGAAAAGAAACATCCTGGTCTGATACAATCACTGCTGCAGTGCAAATTAAAATGACACAGGAGCGCACATCAAAATATAAACACTGCATAGCGAGTAGGCACAGGTTCTGAGGGTGCTCGACCCCCTCGGCATACTCACTTCCCGCAGTTGTAGAGGTCGCAGCAGTAGCAGGTGTTGCTCTTCACTCGCAGGTTACATGCTGTATGACATGGCACCTGAAGTGCAAAAATTAGCTTATGTCTCTTCTCGTTGAGCCTGCATGGATTATTCAGCCCCCCAACAATTCAAGCCTATACAAATAATGATCACACTGACAGACAGCATTTAATGGCTCATTGAATATGAGTTAAATGTCTTTCTTACATCATGCTCAGACGCCGTGTCACTGGTGTGATAAGCACAGCGGCCCGCGTACAGAGGCCTGAGGTCCTGCAGAAGAAACGGCATAAAAGAAAGAACTGATGAATATGAAAATGCTGGAATAGTCTTATTTTGTTTGCCAACTAAAATTAATAATAAAGTTTTATATTAGACCTGCTATGGACATTTCCAGCTCCATGTTGGGAAGTTAAAGAAAAGCAAAAAACAAAACAAAAAAAAAGCTAATTTATCTAAGGGGCCTCAATTCATACACTCTGTGAAACAAGACTTTTCCATCCATTTAAACCAACTTTGTTCTGATTGGCTGCTTCTTGTAAGCAAAAGATTTGAAAAAGCAGGTGGGCGGGGATTAAGGATATCCTATCTCTTTTACATCATACAGCAACAAAGGGTAGAAAAAACTGTCAGAAACTGAGCTTCTACAGCCGTCTTCAGGCTCACAGGGATTACATGCACATAAACAGACCATTTTATAAAAAACTTTGGGCCAGTTTAATATAACCAGCTACCATTTTAACAGGAGAGATTTTACATAATTCTGTCTTACATGTTTTAAAGCTTTATTTTGTAAAATTTGTCTTCTTTCAGCTGCTTCCTTTAGTGATCCCCACAGTAGCTTTGAGTTTATTCTTCTTCAGGTGGAGTTTTAAGTTACTGGTTACAATTTAGTCCTTGAGATTCAGTTAATGTCTATTTTCTATAAGTATTTTGCTTTAGGTGTTTTGTTTTTGTCTCATAGCTTTTATGAGCCTGCCCTGTGTTTCCTGGGTCCTGTTAAGTCTCTCTCAGTATAGGTGTTGTCATGTTTTGTTACTTCCTGTCTTATTTTGCCAGTCATCTCGTGGGCTCTATGTTCCTTTCCCCCCTCTGTGTCCCCTCTCCCTAAAAAAGTCAAATATGGATTTTTTCACATTTTCTCACTTCTTTTTCACATTCTAGTACATGCTGCTTCTTCATTTGTTCCATGTTTCCTCTCTGGTCACCAAAGCTTGCACTTTTTCCTTTGTTTTGTCTTTTTTTTGTTTCTGGATAGTGACCCCAAATCTGCCTGACAGCATCATTTTGCCTTCATCTCTAGCATCCCCCTCTGTAACACAAACCCTTTGCATGTCCTCCTTACCTACATCCCACATGGAATGCTATATTAAGATGGACATCTGGTCTAAAATCTTTGCTAAATCAAACATGTGGACCATTTCTAGTGGGAATGCTTGAAAAGCATTCACAGTATTGTTCTTCTATTCTTTATTATTTTCTTTTCCGTACGTTTTTGGCATCTAACTCCTTCAAAACCATTCAACTTAGAAAAACCATTCAAACACCGTTAAATTCTCCTTTTTTGGACATTCTTCTTCTGTGTGAACGTCAGCTTTTAGCAGTTCAGCACTTTTGTTTTCAGGTTAAAAATTCATTTTTTTTCTTTATCTCCTTCAAACTTTTTAACTTAAAATTCATCAATTATTTCATTTCAGCTCATACATTCAGATTTAAGCGTTCACGCTGCAGTTTCTTCAGAAAATGCACAAAGGTAAAATCGTCAGGGTGAATTATCGCTACATGACCAGGCGTCCAAAAGTAACACTGCTTGGGTCAGTTTATTTTATGGCCCTGGGAAACGTATATTTGGTCTGACTTTGTTTTTTACTGGGAAAGAAAAAATACTGGGGTCAAAAATAAATCTACTTTGAAAGTTTGACGAGGACAGCAAAATGTGATCAGGCCATATTGAGTTTTATGGTTTATTTACATAATTTTTCCCCTGTTCAAGTTATTTTAAAGTTTAAAAAAACAAAAACAACCCTGGAAGAATGACAGACGTTTCAGAGGAAACACTCAGCATACTTAAATATATACTAAGATTATGCTGAGATTATATCTGTAAACCCTCACTACTTTTATATTTAATTACTAACAACTATGTCCCTACTCATTATTACAGTTTAATAATAAAAACACACATACCAGCAAACATTTTATATGAGGTGTCTCCTTGGGGACCAGTGCAACACTACTAGCACTCTGATCCAGGTGCGTTTATTTGAATTTCTTTTTAGAAAACAGGAGAAAGTTGCAAGAAGGTGAGAACTGAAGACTGCTCTCATCAATCACAAGTGATGATCCTTCAAGTGAATGTCGGGTCAGACAGCCGACGTTAACTCTCAGGCCAAGTTTGAAGTTGTGACTGCACGTGCAAATACAGAAAACAGCCAACCAGCCACTTGATGACACTGTGTAGCATACTCTGGATCGTTCAGTATACGCTACGATAAAAAGGAGCTTTTATGTATTACCAAATCAATAAGAATAAAACTGACCTCACTGTTCTCTGATGCAAACAAGAGCCTTTTTGAGCAAGCACTTCAGATGAAAATCATTAATATCACAAATAACACTGACATTCAATCAGCTGTAAAAATCAAGACTGTGCTTTCACTTTCTGTGTCCTCAAAGAACAAAAAATGAACGTGTGGTTTAAAACTGCTACCAAATATAGCAAAAATAGATAAGTTTAACGACCATGCTCCTCAATTAATGCTCCTAAATTCACTTGATTCAACAGTGCGCCTCTTCAGAGTCTAGTGTACCAAATGCTGTTTGAAAGGAAAATGTTCCACTTCACTGACGCCATTAGTGGCGAACGAAAACCTGCTAATGGGAATCTCCCTTTTCACACTGCCCTAACTTACTTCAGCATAATTGTTTTAAGAATGCATTAGTGGTTACTTGTTGTTTTCTGTGCTTTGCATCATGGAGAATAACAGTCTTCTACCACAAAATAAATCATCTTGTGAGACACCCTTCTGTCTCACAAGAAGGGTGTGGCAGCTACCCCAGCCTGAAAGATGTGAGCAGGACGTCGAGGAGGGGATGCGTCTAATGTAGCCTGGCGCCCAATAAGAAGCCCGTTATTAGTGTGTAATTAGAATGATCTAAATTTACAGGATAAGTTAAATAAGCTTTTGTGATACTTACAATGTGCCTCGCTGCAAATACTCCATCGACGATGGCACAGCAGAAGGCAGCCACCACTCCAAAGCTGATGAAGACAATGGATGCCACTAACTGTGGAAGAAGATGGAGAGGCCCGAGCTTCATATTTGGGTTTTCAATAGAAGGGTAAATCTTAACATAAACGTGCATCATTCTCATTTTCTTTTCTCACCAGTGGCCTTAAACCAGCTGAAATTGCAGTACACTCATGTATATCAGTGTGCAGAAGTACAGTTCAGATCCAGTTAGTGGAAACATCTAGCACTGGTCTGCATTGGTGCATCATATCTTTATTCTCTTCCCCCTCCTGCCCCCCCCCCTCTTTCTTAAATAGATAACTATCATATCTGATATCATATCTCACAGTACAATAATATTGAATGGGTTGCATTGTTGTATTTTGTCATGTTTCTCAGGTCTTTGTCTGAATTTCTACGAACATTATTGCTAAGGATTGTCTTATTGCATTGGAGTCACACTGGGTTAAATATGTACACTTGGGTTTTAAGGGGTATTTATTATTTTCTTCTTTTTTTGGGGTTGTATGGAAGCCCCAAACGCAATTTCATTGTTCTTGACAATGACAATAAATAAATAAATACTTAAAATAAATACACTCGCAGTGCAACCCTTTACCTAAACCCATCCACAGACCTCTTCTCTTTTCAGTCTTCGGTGAAACACAGCCAGTATTCGGTTACACATCACCCCACTCCTCTGGAGCCGCCCCACCACAGAGGAGGGAGGGAGTGTGAAGTGACACCACAGACTGAGCAGCTTGAGGTACAGTTTCCACAATCAGATCTGAGTCCAGATTGAAAGGCTGAAGCTCCTCTGACCTTTTAAAAGTGGACGTGGTTGTTCTTGGAGATTACTAAAGTAGCTTTTCATGAGTCAAAGTTCAAACTAATCTCTTGTGTACCTTGTGCAGAAACTCTGAAGTCCCCCCACCCCTCTTTTTTTATGCTGCCTATTCTCTGATTGGCTGCCCCTCACACACAGAAGGTGGGCAGACCTCCTGTGCTCACACCCAGAGCTGTATCCCTGAGATCACCATACTAAGGGGAAGCCTTCTTTCTTTTATAATCATAAAAATCCAATAGTAGAAAAAAGGGAACTAAATGTTCAGAGCAAACTGAAGCCTGAGCGTTTAGCTCACATGCACCACTTATGTGACCTCATTATCTATCACTTTGTGGAATTGACCAATATGTAGAGTACGTAAACAGCCTCGTCTCATAGCAGAATGTGAAATACACAGGAAAAAGCCATCGATTTGTTAATGAATATGAAATGTTACATTTTTGTCCACACTCTTCAGAGGGGAAGTGTCAACATGGCAGCCAAAAAAATTGTGTTCAGGAACACGGTAAGAAGGATGGACAATTTATGTCTGCAGAAACATGGATGAGTAGGTCAGCTGTTATCACAAACTGCTATGAGACTGTCTTGTTATATATGTCAGAGAGTAAAAAAAGGATGATTGGTCAGCTTTAACAATCACATTTAAAAACCACCAAAGAGTTAATGTTTTTAGTAGCATTTGTGTGCGTGTCATTCTGTCTGTAAGCATGATAGCTGGAAAAGTTTTGAATGAATTCTCATAATGAAAATTTAAATAAGATTTGGCTTACAGCCACCAAATTCTTCAAGGACAACTTAATGATGTATTGGTTGAAAACTGACAAAAAGCCTCAGTAACTTAGAAACTATGTCTCAGGTGTGTATTCTCAACATATAGAAAGAACCACATAAATGGTCACTTTCAAACTGTCCTTTAAGGTCAGTAAAAACAATCTGAAAAAAAGTCTGTGAAGGTCCTCAATCATCCAGGCCATCGTAGTCTAAGGAGCTTGGAAAGAAAAGCGTCTGGACTTCTTTAAGTTGCTTGAAGACGTTTCACCTCTCATCCGAGAAGCTTCTTCAGTTCTAAGGTCAAATGGGGTTAAGGCATCTGGGGAGGGAACTCAAAACTGGATTATAGATGGCAGACAGTTGGTGTCGTAAGCCCCGCCTCTGTTCAAAGATGGTCGCTCACAGTGGACATAGATGCTTCTTTCACTCCTCTTTCAAACCATCTGTCCTCTCTGTCCAAAATGTGAACATTGGCATCCTCGAAAGAGTGACCTTTGACCTTTAGATGCAGATGAACTGCTGAGTCTTGTCCTGTGGAGGTGGCTCTTCTATGTTGTGCCATGCGCTAAGGAATTCGCATGATAAGGTGGGGCCAGGTTTCACAATGAGCTCACCCGAAACTCTGGCTGATTGGGACCCACACCCAGTTTCCCACCTTGGCTCAGGCGATTAGAGGATCATCAGGGGGTCCTTTTGTCCCTCTGTGGGGGGAAACTCCCACTAGGTTTAAATCTGGGACTCTCCACCATTTGACCTTAGAACTGAAGAAGCTTCTCGGATGAGAGGTGAAACGTCTTCAAGTAACTTAAAGAAGTCCAGACGCTTTTCTTTGCAAGCTCCTTTGAATCTGAAAAAAAATTTGTCTTTTTGTAATTTTTTTGGTTTCTTTTGCTATTTGATGCCTCAAAGTTACAGCTGAAGAAATGACACTGGGGCTTATTAGACCTGACAAAACTCAGTTAAAGACAGAAAATTAAAGACATCTAAAAAGAATTCTGACCTATGTCTTTAAATTGTAGTTTGAGTGCTGTACTTTGAGGAAGTTTGTTATTGCATTTGTACATGTGGACATTGCATTCTTTTTGGGAATCATCTGATGGTGTTGGATATCGGTCTCACACTGCAGCTATATGTATACGAATAAGGAACATGCCCTTACTGAAGTCTGCTTCTTCACAGGTCATATCACAACGACTGATCGGAAGGTTTTTAAATGAACACTTAATACTTCACATATTTCTCACTGTGAGTATCAGTAATTAGCGCTTTACTTTTCTACTCAGACGTCACTTCACAGCCCCAATGAAACGTGTCAGCCAAGCAGTGAAGCTGCTCTATATACTGCAAGTGTCGCTGGAAATTTGACCCATTTTGATATGTCACCACAGACTCTGTGATATTTTTATAATTATTTTAGCAGGTCAGTTCAGTCAGGACAACCGTGGTCAAAAGACGACTGTTTTTCCATCTGCAGTTATTTATATTTGACCTCTCTGCCCTTCCCACATGCATACATGGACAGCGTAAGGCACAGACAAGACCAGGCATCAGTGAAAACAGATACTGTGCTGGTTAAAATCAGGCACACAATAAAAGAACGAGCTGAGGTAGAGGTGCGTTGCAAAGTGGCTGGCAGTGCACAGCAACTGTGGGAAGGTTAAAGCAGCTTAAATAGTGTGCTCTATATGGGATTTGCCAATTTAATGCATAAAAAGATATCAGCTTAGGCACCAGCTGTTGTGGGCCGGCGATGTCAAGACTGCGGCTGAGTTTGACTTTGCGGCCTCCCCGAACAAACACTATACTCCCTTTAAAAGGGTAACCCTACAAACAAAATTTGTTTGGGGCTATGTAGTAGTAGTTATAAGTCTGCTTAACATTTCAAATTCTGTAATACTAATGTGGGAATCTAAGCCTAGAGCCCCTCTCATAGCAGCTGTCTAGGATATACTTTCCTCTTGCAACATGGGCGACAGAGTATGCTCGCTAAGTGGTTAAAAAAAATACATCGGATGAGTTACTCTCTTTCTCAGCCCCTTAGGCTACGTTCACACTGCAGGCGAAAGTGCATCAAATAAGACATTTTTGACCCTATGCGACCCGATGCATATCCGAGGCATATATGCATATCTGATCATGGTCTGACAGTGTGAACGGCACAAATCCAATATTTTCAAATCCGATCTGGGTCACTTTCGTATGTGGTACTGAATCCGATACATATCCGATGTTTTAGAAAGCGACTGCTGTTTGATGGTCATGTTGCATTAAATCTGTCTTTTACGTCACTGACACAAGACAGACGCCAATTATCAGCACCATAGAAGACATCGTGAACGCTTCCTGGCCATCCAGTGTAGATGTCAGTGAAACTGTTGGGAAGACAACGTTGGAGAAATGTGAACATTTTATTTGTACTGTATAATCAGCAGATTCTGACAGAAATCTGCAGCTATCCTTTGAAGCACCGCTCCTCTAAAACAGCAATAAGGATCATTATTAGGCCAAATGTAAATAACAAAATAACTTTATAACTTAAAGCAAAATTGGGAAATGTAAAGTCCGAAATAAGTCTTTATATTAAGGGCCATCAGTCAAACATACTGTTTGGTCTGGGTCTAAACAGAGCGCGTTGTGTGACGTCTTCTTCGTTTGTGCAAGCGGGGCGCTTTGAGGTTCACACTAGAGCGCGTTTGCTGTCGCATTTTATTTGGAGTGTGAACAAGCAGACAAAAAATTGGATTTGATCAAAAAATCGGAATTGAGCATTAAGACCTGCAGTGTGAACGTAGCCTTAGTTGCAGTGAAAGGACTGCGCACCAGTGCACAAAGAGAACAAATTTGGTGTTGAAGAACTTGACTAGCCTACACAGAGTCCTGACCTCAAACAGACCTTATGGATGAATTAATCAGTCTGACCTCACAAATGTACTTCTGGACGAATGGTAAAAAAATTCCCATAAATGCTCCTAAACCTTGTGGAAAGTCTTCCCAGAAGAGTTGAAGCTGTTAAAGCTGCAAAGGGTGACATCATATTAACTCTATGGATCAAGAACGGGATGTCACTCAAGTTCATGCGTGTGAAGCCAGACACGCAAATGCTTTTGGCAACATACTGTAGCTGAACTCAGTAACCTCGCTCTACGAACCGAGAGGAAGCTTGGACCACAAGCAGCTCCTCGTGCACCCACCATGACAGTTAAAATAAACAGAATAAAAGCAGTGCATGAATGTAGACAACTAATACCAGTGCAGTTACAACGTCACTAACTAGTCACGCTATAAATAATGTCAGCACATGTTCTGTGTAATGAGATTTTATGGTGGTAAACAAGAGTGTGGTGTAATGTGCCAGGGCTCATTCAACACACACGCCTGCTGACTGGAACTCCAGGCATCTAAATGCTGTTGCATGATGGGAAAAAGTGTCACGACACAAACACATTCTTAACTCCAGCTCTGACAGAGCCTGCCCGGCTCCTCCCACCTGCTCCGCTCATCTGAAGTTTCCTTCCCCACATTCCTGCACGGACATCTGTCTTCCTCCACTTACACCCTATTTCTATTTCAGGCTGCGTAACCCCGACCCCGAAATTCAGGATAGTTTGTCCGATACTCAACACATGAAGCTCCTCGGGATGAGTGGGACTGCAGCTCCCATAATCAAACTGCTTTGTCTGCTGCAGGGTAACTGGGACTAATATTCAGTTTAATATCAGTGATGTTGAGATGAGGTGACACGAAGCACTGAAAGAGATCTCAGTGCACAGAGGTAATATAAATCCTCTTACCATCTGCCTCTTGTTCTCTATCAAATGAGCGCCGATAATTCCCAGAAAAGAGCCAAAGCCCAGCTGAAAGGAGAGAAAACAGCTGTTAGGGCATTTATCTAGCTTTGATTTCAGAATCTTGATTGCACAGTGCAAGCTCAGCACAAGTCTGATATATCAAGTATTAATAATACTTATCATAATCGTACAGTTGTTGTGATTTCTCTTTATCTTATGATGCTCGCTTTGTAAGTAAATTCCAATATGTTTTATTAATTTATCAATCGGACTAACGTGGCGTAACCTGCTCTACAGTAACCATTTATGTAAGCGAGAATGCTAAAAGCCAAGTACTGTGACGAACAGGTTTAGAGATTGAAACATATTACCTCATTCAGTGGATAATGACAGTGATGCTAAATAATAAATGTGGGTAATATTTACAGCTCAAAGACCTTCGGTGATGAGGTTTATCAGGGCTAGTGAGCAGTGGCGAGTGTGCTGGAAGCACAGCGACTTCACTTATCATGCAGCCTAAGAGAGAACAGGCCTGCTGGGCCGCGTCTGTCGATGGTAGGCGCCGGTGCGAATGTGTACTCACAATGACTCCTGAGTAGTAGCCGCCCACCGTGATGTTCTGTGTCCTGGTAGTCGCTGCCAGGCCGAAGATGAGGATGAGCACAGACACAATGAGCAGCATCACCGTCACAATTATGGATTTCCTCTTTCTTCTCTTAAAGGATCCTAGAAGAAATAAGTAAACATGAACACTGGCACAAGCAGTAAAGAGATTCAGGCATTTGCTTCAGCTCTCATATGGTCCTGCCACAGCATTTCATGCAGGTTCAGGTCTGGACTTTGAATAAGCCATTGTAACACCTTGATTCTTTTCTTTTTTAGACGTTCGTTTGTAGATTTGCTGCTGTTCTTGGATCACAGTCCTGTTGCATGACCCGGTTTCAGCCATGCTTTAGCTATCAGACTGACGCCTTCACATTTGACTCTAAAATACTTTGGTATCCAGGGGAGTTCATGGTGGACTCACCAACCCTCCACCACTTTGCCTGACAGCTGGTATGAGGCGTTTTTGCTGGTATGCTGTGTTTGGGTTTCTCTAGTGTGGCACAGCGGGTAATGGCCAAACACTCTGGTCTCTGTCAGAAGTCTTGTGGTTTGTTCAGATGCAACTTTGCAAACCTAAGCCATGCTTTCATGTGGCTTAAGGTGAGAAGAGCCTTTCTTACTCTGCTAAATTAACTACATTGTCCTGTACTGCATAGCCATTTCTGGAAATGTAAATCTTTTTAGTTTATAGCCTACATAGTTTTTTTCTTCACAGACTAAGAATTAAAACTACCTGCTCCTGATGCCAGCATCTGAAAAGTATTCAATTTGATACACAAAGGCCATCAGTTCTACTCAAACATAACAATTTGAAACAGTAAATATTCCGTTTCAGAGAAAACAAGGACACAGCTTTCAAGGAACAACAGCTGAAGCAACACATTTCTTC
The DNA here is from genome assembly GCF_057381915.1 of Diplotaxodon limnothrissa. Lineage (NCBI taxonomy): Eukaryota > Metazoa > Chordata > Actinopteri > Cichliformes > Cichlidae > Diplotaxodon > Diplotaxodon limnothrissa. Next base: position 37,643,431 of record NC_140597.1, on the reverse strand, counting down.
ATCCATTCTGGCAAAATGACTACTTTACCCAATGTCGGAGGGATTCATCCCTTTTAGCAGCAATGACTTATTCAGTGACTTAAAAGAAATTTGATAGAATTACCTCCTTAACTTGCAGGTTTTCTGTATATTTTTGTGAATCATCAAATAAGCGCTGATAATTCTGAACGAGAACTTTGCAAATGTTTTGAGATAATGGGTGAAAGCAATTGAGAAAAACCACAAAGGGACTCGTGACTGTTCCTTAGTATTCTGCCGCCCTCGCTTTGACCATTAGTGGGCACTTCTGTTGATGTGTCTCTGAGGAAGTGATAAAACCTGAAGTATCTGAAGAGCTGCTGCATGTGTGAATGTTTGAAATATTCACAGGGACCTGACTGAGTTTCAATTTAGCCCAGTTAATGATTCAATTCTTACCTAAAAATTAGGAAAAATTTACTACTATGGTTAAAAAAGATTTTTTCTTAACGTCAGCACCTACAAGTGATATGTTCAGATTCTTGTCTCCACTCACTCCACCCTGCCTGCGGTCTCTTCTTCACCTCTCTCGTGCACGGTCCATTGATTTAGCTGGTTGACGTCAGGTATTTAAACTTGTCACTTTCACTACCCTTACTCTTTGCAGTGTGACTGAAACCCCTGTCTCCTTCTCATTCACACACATCTGTTCTGTCTTGCTTCTACTGGCTTTCATTCCTCTTCTCTCCAGGGCATACCTCCACTCTCCAGGCTCTCTTCCGCCTGCTCCTTATTCTCACTACAGATCACAATGTTGTCTGAAAACATCATAGTCCATGGAGACGCCTGCATGTCCATCATCACTGCAAACAAGAAGGGGTTTAGAGCCAAGGCCTACTTTGACTCAATCGAAGCACCACCCTCACATACGTCTCTGCGACTCCTGACTTCCTTCTTCAGTACCACAGTTCCTCTCTTAGCACCCCATCATATGCTTTCTCTAGACCCACAAAGACACAGTGCAACAATTGTTAAAACACTGCATCTGCAGTGCTCGTTCTCAGCACAAAGCCATACTGAAGATCACTGAAGATTATCACCTCTATGATCACTGCAGCTCTGCACATCACTTTTGTTCTTAAAAATCTATTTCTCTGGCATATTCTCACTCTCCAAGATTGGTTAGCACATTTCCATCTCTATCCTTAACCACCTGAACCTGCTGCGCATTCTTATCAGCTCAAGCTCTCAGCCTAGCCAAATCATTCCTTCCTTAGTGTTCTGCCTCTCATAAACTCACTATAAGCCTTTTCCCATACTCCCATCTACTTTCTTCATCTCCTTGACTTTTCAAACCTCTTCCTACAAATACTGTCTTATACTTCCTGATTCCACGATCGAATCTCCTAGTTCTCTTTCATCTGTTTAGAGGATACACCAGACACTTCCTTGGCAGGTTCGCACGCCACTGAAGCTGCTCTCTGTCTAAACTCTTGCCTGAACTCTGCACAACATTCAACAAATGAAAGTTAAACCTCTAAATGCAAATAAAAAACAGTGACAGGATCCAGTTTACCCAATATGGACTCAGCCAAAATGGAAAACTGTCCTGTGGTCCATCCAATCAAAATAAAGCTTAGACCCTGTATCCGCTGGACTGAAGAGGAGCGGGACCAGCCCACTTATTATTGGTAAAAGTTCAAATGCTATCATGTGTTAATGTGCCGTTAATGCTGAGCAATATCTACAAATTTCAGAGCAACAAATGACATCTATAAAAGTGATTTGCTTTTTTCAGTGAAGGACAGGGCCAAAGCACGTTCTACACGTATTCCAACAGGGTGGATCAATAAAGAGCTTGAGCACCTGCAGCATTGAAGAGATGACCATAAACTATAAATAATATGTACATCAATGTGCCAAAGATCAGCCTTCAACGGTCAAATACTCTAAGGTGATATTCCTTTAATTTGCTAAAGCCAAACCTCATCAATGTAAGAAAGGAGAATGGCAGAGAGAGGCAGTGGCTGGTAAGTTAAGATGCAGTCTTCAATATCTACTCTCGTGCATTTGTTTCAGTCTGTGGTTGCACAAAACCGCTCTTTCTATATCCTCGGTGATTTATTCTGTGGTCACAGCCCATTTTAGATTAAGCCGAGTCACTTCCACACTCAGTTTTATCAATACATGAACATGTCAAGGTCAAGTCTGCTGCTGAATACTGATGCTCCAACCTGGAGATAAACAAGAAAGCACACTGAGCTTGTGTGACTAAAACATATGGCTACAGTTCATTTCTGTCTCCATGGTGCCTGCGTAGAGAAGGACGCGGCCTCTGAGATTAATGAGCCAGAAATACATGTGTGAGTTTGCAGAGCTTAGAGTTAAAATAACAGTTCTACTGTGAGAAAACTACTTTTCCAGCAGGCAACAGAAGGAGTGAAATGACCATGAGAAACTTGGTGCTGCCATCAGAACAGTTCACCCAGCACAAGATTAACATGTTACCATTCAGCTGGTGCTAGGGTGAGGCCTGGGTTTTGCTGCTGACACATGATAAAATGGCACAGTTTCAGAAACTAGAAGATGTTACCTTTAAAATGAGAAAACTCAGCATCACAATTTTTCTGCTTTTTCTCTTTTTTGGGGGAAAAAACCCAAACAGTTTTTAAAGAGACTCTTAAACAGTTTAGAAAAAGGATGGAGTTCCAAAGAGGCTGGAACTCTGAGGGTTTTATTCCTGAATGTAGCTGAAGAAAAAAGAAGAGGATTGATAACTAAACTGGACTTTAGTTGTTGTTTTATTAAACTTTTACCACATTTAAAACCGACTAGGCTGATATTTTTTGTTTCTTGTCAAACTGATACTTTTAATTGGACTCATTTGCACAAACACACGGGACACAAAAAGGCTGCGGCAGAGATCATTTAATTACCATTAAATTTCAATCATTAAATGTTTACAATCGAAAGGATTAAAAATTAATAAAAGAAAAAAATAGATTAATACATAAAGTCAGTCTAACTTTATCAGGCCAGGTTTTGATCTAGCACAGTTTTTCTACTGATCATTAGCTTGTGGAGGGAAATTGTATGGTGGCTACCAAATACCAAAAGAAATCCAGTGAATCACCAGAAGAACAGAAATGGATTTAAAGGTTTGGGTGGGCCACAGAAGATTTTCAAATTAAAAGTGATACATGGTGCTAGTTTTTGAATGGCAGATCTAATATAAATGATTCAAGGTTTATTTAATTTAACTTAAAATTCTGTATAAAAAAGCCAAAAGTAACAAGAAAATGGAAAATTTTCTGTTAACTAAGGAGAAACGTTTAGGTAGCTTAAGCATACTTTACGTTATTATTGAGGTAGGATTATGCCTTTTTTTTTTTTACTTATGTAGTCTCATTTGAAACTTTAAATGCTTGTTTTTGTATTAAATAAATGTTTCATAAACTCTTCACTTTCTATTTATTTCTGATCAAATGTCTTTGAGTAAGGTGCCACTTTATGAAACAATGTCCTAGAAACGCCCCTGCCCAACATGCCTTACAGGGATTTCAAAAAACAAACAAACCAAACAAACAAACTCCAAGGCAAACTTCTATTGTTTGAATAATGAACGATGTGCTGCCATCTGATGAGAATTACCCGCATTGCCAAATATATTCCCGCGACTTTTTTTCTCGCGGTATTTGATCGTTTAATCGATTTATTTTTCATGGTAGCTGCCCGGCATCCAGCTGACAAAGAAAGAGAGAAGAAGAACACGAAGAAGAAATGGGTGTGCGGCAGCCAGCAGCCATCGGAGCCAAACCTCCAGGCTGCTCTGGTTACTCAGCGCCGCCGCACCTGCAGTGACGCGCTGCGGCCTGGGAGAGGAAAAAATAGTCTGCCCGGTGATGCAACGAGTGTTTCAGGCTGCTTTTAAAAGACATGAGAGAAAATCATAAAACGATTTCATTTCTCTCATCCGATGTAAATAACAGGTGTGGATGAGCATTTTAAGGCTCACCTGGGTGTTACGGAAGAGGTAAAAGACGCATGAGAAAATCCCCGCAGTGTAAGTCAGTTTAACGGGTTTTAATTGACAGAAAAACCTGCTGCAGACACGCCGCTGACCTTGCTCGCACACCTACCAATGCTCGTCTCTGAGAGGGTCAGACCGCTGGATTGGAGGCTCTGAGGAGGGGGCATGCTGGCTGGAGGACGTTTTACCGAAGTCCAATCCTCTTCCAAATAAAAATAAATAAATAAATATATATAAATATTAAACAATCACGACTCAGTGCTGGGTGATGTAAATCTGAGGGCTAACGGTGGACGAGCTGGGGCATTCTCTGACGAGCTGTCCTCCGTCCCGCTGAAGCCCGGGCCCGTCTCATTTACATCCCCGCGGCTGCGGAGACCTCGCTCGGCGTCCGTCCTCTCGCCGTGTCGGTGTCGGACAGCAGGTCGCTGGTGCTGCTGCTGGTTGTATGTGCGCATGTCACACACACACACACACACACACACACACACACACACACACACACACACACACACCGAAAAGCAGCTACTCTGGAAGCCGTTACTATTTAAATAGTAATATTCGTTACTTTGCGTTACACTCGCAAACCGGTTAGCGTGGATCTGTTTTGCTTACCAGCTGCTGCAAGTTTATTTGCTGAAATATATAAACTGATATCAAGAGGAGCAACTACAAGCCTCAGGGCAACTTAAATTAAAAATCTGTCTAATTGAACCTTTCAGATTAAGACTGAAGTTTCAAAAATGATGTTGATTTAATAGAAATTACAAATAAATAGGAGGTATGAGAGTGAATTAACGAAGAAGCTTCTCGGATGAAGGTGAAACGTCTTCAAGCAACTCAAAGAAGTCCAGACGCTTTTCTTTCCAAGCTCCTTAGACAGTGAATTATCACCGAAAACAGGGATTAAACATCCTACTGAGCGCCTGTTTTGTGACAAATTGAGTTTAAAAGGGTTTTAAATCTTTTTTTTAAATTTTGTTTGATATTACGAAGATTTAAATTCACACTTCTAGAGAAGCTCATAAAAAAGTATCACCTTGGTGTTTAGTGAGCCTCAGGACGCGCAGCGAGCGCCACCAACCGTCACAACTACAGCGTTGCGTTCAAGAACTGCGAGACGTTCTGGGAAACTGTTAATCATTTATTCACAGGGATGCTTTTGAGTGCATGTCGAAATGTGAGGAAATCTCAGAAGTATCATGAACAGGAGCTGTTTTTCTTCTAGTGTGGCGGGTTGGAGGAACAGCTGAAAGAGGACTGGAAGAAAGACCAACTTAAAAAAAGCCACCTGGGAATTCCATCCCTGGAAATGTACTCAAGTGGACCTTAATTACAATTTATCACAAAAGCACTCAGACTTGGTTTCTTTCAATAAATTTCTAAAACACAGTGGAAAAATAGCAGCTCAGCTAAAGCAACACATGATATAAGTTGCCACGTCCTAATTGGACAAACATAGCGGTGTCCCTTACACCTGCGTCCCAGTGCTTTTATTCACAAATGAGGAGAGAGGACCTCCCCAAAGGTGCCCGCAGCTTCTCAAAAAAGACCTTCTGCTTTACTAAAAAAGAAAAAGTAATCAACAATGAAAAGACCAGGCAACTCACTTGAACTAGAAACCACTGTATATTTCAATGTATTACCCTAAAAACTAGAATAAAATACAATAAAACCTAAACAAACAGCAGCAGGGGAGTAAACTGCAATTACTCACCAACGACTACTGGGCAGCCAAACACATACCAAGTGAAATGCACCAGATCCACAGACATCACGATCAGACTATAACAACTCTCAATGTAAGTCTCAACACATTAAAACGAATTTCTACATACCTGTATCCAAAGATGAAACCCCCAAAAGACCAGCTGATCCTGAAAAATGGGCTATAATCGAACTTTGATGGAAGGGCTAGAGGAGCACGGTTAATGATGCATTCACAAACACTTAGATACACTGGTTTAACAATTATAAGAAATATGTGTTAATATAATTAAAACAAAAAAAGTGGATTTATAACTTCTTCTATTTGACATGAAATCTGGTTATCAGTTGGGACAAGAGAAAAAGGGCATTTTGGGGGGTTCTCAGGAGCTATTTTGTATTTTAAATGTTATTTGAGAGCTACTTTTTCAACAATTGTGTTTACACTTTGTCTCAGGACAACTGTAATTTACACACACAAACAAAGAAACGAAATGAAAAACAGCCTTATACACTGCCTGTGCACAGACCCTGAGCATGAAATGTGAATGTCCCCCATAAGTGACATTGGAGTATTTTTTAAAATAGTTACTCAATACAAATTAATGTAAAAAATGTCCAGTGTTCTCCAAACAATTTTCATTTCTGATGGAATGTTCTGATTTTATGGGCCCCGGCTGCCCAGAAAAATCCTGGAAGCACCCCTGCTCGCTTTTCTTTTGAAGGACATGTTCAGGTTATTAATCTGCACTGACAGGAGAACTACTGACAAATATATTTTTGTGACTTTTAGTTCTCTGCAAACATCCTTATTTGGCTTTTACTGTAAAACACGCGAGCTCTAACACACACGCACGATTTGCCGCGCATATCTCAAAGAATTGCTTTTTCCATGACGCAATTTCTCTTTTCATGTAAAAGGAGGAGGGGAACTTCTTAGGGACGTTCCCCCCTTCCACTTTAGTATGGGGGTAACAGAACGGTACGTGACCGGAGTGCTAATGGGATCAGGGATGAGGACTACTTCACCAGAGGTTAGTTTATGGTAATCCGTTGAAATTGTGGGTGCTGACAGCTGGATTAGTGCGCATACACGTGCGTGGAGTGTATCTAATGATTGATTTACTTTGATTTGATTTGTGATTTAAGTTAGATAAACACCCGAGTCAAAGATATTTAACTAAGAATTGAAAAATAGTTAATTGCTGGAAGATCTTTGCGCATTTACAGTACGCAGCCAGGCGCTGATTGAGTGTCTTGTGCTGGGAGAGGCTATAAATATTGTATTCACGCTTTGCTTCAGCTTGGCAGACAATGGCTGATGGTGTGCGTGTACAGCATGCAGTGCTGTGATCCAGGCCGCTGCCAAAACGTCTGTGGGACCCAAAAAAGAAAAAGCACTTTGCATCCCACCCCCAGCTTTTCTCCGGCCAGCGCTCATTCACTATGATGCGCGCCTAGTTGAAGGAAGCTCTCCACACCCGGTTCCCCCTGCACGCCTAAAACTTTCTAATGAAATCCCCCAAAACTTTTTGACAAATAATATTTTTTTTCCTCTGGGGGCCAATAGGGTTTTCGACTTATTAATCCGTGTTTTTTTAATTGAAAAGAGAACTTCAGGTATGTCCGACTTTTCATTCATCGATAGAGCACAGATTGTGTATTTCAGATAGCTTGGCTTTGAATTGAAAAGTAATTTAATGGACACCGTGGATTGTGGTTGGTTTAACTGGCACCTTTTCTTTCTGCGAAGAATATGGAGCCCAGTTCCACAGAGGGAGGAGCTGAGGAGAAGCTTGTTAGAAGTCTTGTGAGTGCTGAGATTATTTTATTCTTTTTTTCCCTCTGGCTCATGAGCGTTTTTGATGAACCTCAAAGTTATCAACCCCGCTCCCATCCTCCCGTAGCAGCAGATTCTTATAAAGGCCTCTCTCTCGCAAATGATGTGTCCCGTGGCTCCTCTGGGATCTGTGTGTCCTGGCCTCTGGATGCTGAGACTCAGTAACAGCTGGCTGTCAGAGTGACCCTCCAGTTCTGCTGTCTGCAGCTGCTGCTCCAAGCAGGAGGGTCCACTCAGAGGAGGTCAGCTCTCCCAACGAGTGCCACAAGGTCACCAGCGGGTTTATAATTTGCAGAAACGGAGGACAGGACCATCAGTTCATTAATATGCAGAGCGCTGTCTGGCAGTTTATGTTATCGGTCATACTCAGATCAGGAGGCATGCCATTTTTTTCCTGCAGTAATTTGAAAAGCAAATAGGTTTCACTGTAGAACTCAGCAGTTTAGAATATGTGTGGTGAGGGCTTTTTCTCTTCTTCTTTCCACCAGCCTCACAAAGTGATACTCAAGCATGGCCAAGAGCTGGAGGAAGAGCAGGAGGAGCTGGCCGAGCATCAGCCTCTAGAGCAGGAAGACCTCAACTTTGAGAGATGGAAGCGCAGGCCGATTCCCAAGAGGACGCTCCACCAGAAAATAGACGACCTGAAGACATACCTGTGGAATGCAGAGACCAACGAATTCATGGGTCGCTCTGGGAAGAGCTGGAGTGAGTTGATGAAGAAAGAAAAATTCTCTGCTGTTGGGTTATGGGGAAGGGACATTTTGTATCATATATTTTTTTAGTGCATATGACCATAACGACACTTTTAATGTTGAGTGCAACACAGTTAATCATCCTAAATAACATGCAAATGTGATGGTTCAGTGTGTGTGTGTTTTTTAAGATGCACTCAGCGATAGTTTTAGGGTGAGAAATGTCTTTCCAGTCCAGTGACTGAGCTCACTGTGCTGCGAGTGTGTGTGTGTGTGTCCTCATGCTCAATGTTTACATAGGTGCATGGATGATTCAGAGTGTCCCGACAAAAACAGACTGCCTGGGGACGATTCCCCAGCGGGACGCACTGTTCAAGGCCTCACATTGGCCAGGAAACACATTCCTCTACATCTTACCATGCTCTCCACAGCCTCTTTCCCAAAGCCTTGGCGACCTCATTGCTGAACTTAACATGCTTGTGGCCTCTCAGTTGCAGTAAAACACGTAGAGGTGTTCATGTTCTTTTCCCCCGCCCTGTAAATCTAACTGCCAAATCGAGCTTTGGGCGCTGGAGAACTTTTTTGGCATGAGCGACACACTGGACGAGTTTGTTGAGTCACTGGTGATGGAGCAACCTCTTGGTATAACCAGGGTAGTTGCTATGTGATGCTGTTGAGCCCCCTCTCTTTTCACACAATGGCAAACATGATCCAACTGTGTGCAGAAAGAACTTCTAAGGAAAGTGTGTGTTACTTGCATAAGCTGCAATGCCGGATCCCCGGGCCACATAACCAGTGTGTGTGCACACTTGTGGAAGAGTGGGGCCCATGTGTCTGCTGAAGAAAGACCCCGAGTTGAAGTCTGTGCTGCGTGTCCTGTGAGACGAGTGTGTAAGAGGGGACACAATACCAGAGTGGGGTGATTGGGGTTCCTTGGAGCTGGCTGTGCCTCTATGGCTGCAAAAGGACCTTCACTACGATGGCAACCGGAGGTTCACTGTGTTCCTGAGTGAAAGGACAGCTGGGAGAATTCTCACTGAGCTCAAACAGAAAGGCCTTTGTGGCTCAGGGGATGCAACGCTGGCTACAGCTAGTCCCCTGTGAAATTGCCCACACAGCAAAAGCCATTTTATTTAGGACACGTTTAGCTTGATTAGTAGCTAATGGACTGTTAATTGAAAATTGCAGACCAGTGCTATTTCTCAGGATTTCTTTGGCACAAGGTCCGTGCTTTAGCTAAGTATGGGTTTCATACCAAAGCCAGTGGAGTTATTCGCAAATGCAGACACGAGGGGACCACAGTGCTTTTTTTATTCCTAAACAAATTAGTGACCGTCCTGATCAAGGACAGTAGCTGGAGTCCAGACAGACCAAATGGTTTGCCTGAGCAAAGTGGGAATTGTTCATGGTTCGTTATTCCCCTTCACTCAGATCAGATGTAATTTATCAGGAGCTGTGTTGTCTGTTATGTAATCCACATTTGTGCAAGTACTCCCTAATGCCTCTTTTTATTTTTTTCCTTCACTCTCACCATTCAGGCCTCATCCTACTCTTCTATGCTGCACTTTATTTGTTTCTTGCAGCCATGTTTGGCGGCTGTTTGTTTTGCCTCATGTGGTCTATTAGTCCCTACCACCCCACCTTCAACGATAGAGTGATGCCACCAGGTAACTATAACTCCAAACTCAAACCACCTCCTCTGTTCTCTGTCCCTCTAGCTGTCCTTCTGTCTGTTGCTTCTCCCTGAATCTCAGCACAGTTGACTGTCTCTGCGTCTCCACTGGCAGGTATGACGATGGCCCCGCACCTAGAAGGCCATGAGATTGCTTTTAATGCATCTGATCGCAAATCCTGGAGGAAGTACGCCAGGTCTATGGAGGAATATCTAAGACGTGAGTGATGCGATCGAGGTGGGGTGGTCAAAGCTGGGAGGTCTGACAAGGTTGTTGAGTTTGTTTAAAATGAAGAGACATGGAATGGGTTAATCCTCATCTTCACTGCCTTTGTCCCTCTTTTTTCTATTTGGTCCTTGCAGGGCATGCTGGGAAGGGAAGCCTCTTTGTGGGCAGAGGGTTGCTATTCAGTCCTGGGTGTTTTTTTTTTCACAATCATCTTTTGTCAGGCTTTCTTAATCAGAGGCCTGCGCCTGGCAGGGCACTGCAAAGGTTTATTTATGCCCTCCTCTCTCTCTCATTCTCCCTCCCCCTTTCTCTCTGCTCTGTACTTTCAGCGTATAACGATGCTGCTCAGCAGAGGAAGAATATTCCCTGTGATAAGGAGACATACTTCATGCAGGACGACTTGGACGAGGCTGCAGAGCGGAAAGCGTGTCAGTTTAAACGGTCCTGGTTGGGGCAGTGTTCAGGGCTGCAGGACGCCAACTTTGGCTATTCTCAGGGAATGCCATGCATCCTCCTTCGAATGAACCGGGTAAAAAAAGATGGATTTTAAAATATCAGAAATCCAGATTACTGTACTGTGAATCAATTTTACTATCAATTTACTGTGTGAGTGACATCTTGTGGTCATTCTAGGTAAGACAGAGAGAAAGCCTTTTGTCATTGGGTGCTTATTTCATGCCTAATTAGAAACATTTTTGAATGTTTTCACATATTTATTTGTGATTTTTCTTGCAAACAGAAACAGTCGGTGCCCCACAAAGAGGGCAAAGGAAACTCACCATCAGCTGTGCCTTAAAAAAAAATCTACTTATCTAATTCAGTTTGGGACAAAGATGATACATAGCGTGTGCATGCAAACAATGCAGGATGGAAAAACTACAAGAGAGAAAATGAGGCTTTGGCATATTAAAAAAAATGGAATATTTCACTTTTAAATGTAAAGACATTGTCAGATGAATCCACAAAGGTGCATCTTTACATTTGTGCTTACAGAGTGAGACATTTTCCCTCTTACTCTTGTTCTTCTTTAATAGATCCTCGGTTACTTACCTGGTCAGGGGAAACCGATAAATGTGACCTGTGGCGTTAAGGTAAAGTTTTTCTTTCTTGATTCTTTGACTCATGACTGAAAGTGTATAAAAATAAGTAAGTCTGTAAAATAGACTTACTATTTTAAGTTTCTCTCTCAGAAAGGACCACCAGAAGTCTTGGGAAAAATTGAGTTTTTTCCCAAAAGCATTTTTGAAAACAAGTATTATCCATACTACGGGAAGCTGAGACATGTGAGTGAAAGTTTCATGATTGTCGGGGAACTGCTGCAGCAGCAGTCGAATTTAAAACACCCGTCGGGTCTTAATCTTCTGTCTCTCGTCTCTCAGGTAAACTACTCTTCACCAGTCGTGGCTGTACGTTTTACGGGCGTGCAGCAAGGCGCTAACATCCAAGTACAATGCAAACTGAACGGAAAGGGCATCATTAACGATTCTCCCACTGACCGCTACCTGGGCAGCGTGACCTTCTCCTTGGAGGTCGGAGCGTAAGGCGAAGGTGTCGCAGGACGCTCACAAGACGAGGCAGGAAAACATTCACGAGACAAGATTTATACTGAACCGTTATTTTCCATGAGATATGTAATTTGCCCCTGTCCTCGTCTTTCACTTAAATATCTTCTGCTGTGAAACAAAATCCTCAAGAAGTAGGTATTTACTCGTGTTTTTTGTTGTTTCTTTGTACCACGAGTGTGCTACTGGCACCTGCACCCACAACAAACAGTGCTGAGCACAGGAACGAGTGCCTAGAGCGAGTTATTCCTGTTCGATTCCTGATATTTTGTAATGATTAGTGAGATTAACCGCACTAAATTACACTCTGCCCATTAGTTAGAGTTTCTGGCTATGCAAATCCAATTATGAATTAAACATTAATAGGGAACTAGAGTTCTTTCAGGTTAGATCGTACGTTTTTGTGCACATTTTTGTGCGACCAAGTGTACTAATTTGTTTTGCATTATATTTTTCAAACATGTATATTGTAAGAATTCAAAGAACTATCATGCAAACACTGAAAGCAGGACTTGTACTGTACTTACACAGTAAAAAAAAAAAGACATAATAAATGCAAATACATGATTACTATATTTTTGTTGAATAGAGCAGTATTATACATTTATGATAAAGTATCACTTCTTCTTTTGTAAAAAATATTCGCTTTGGAAAATGAAATACTATACATGACTGATCAATAAAGAGACGCACTGTGCTGTGAAATAGTTTGTCAAAGGTCTGCACCGTTTTAATTATGCTATAACTATTTTGTGATAGTATTAATCATGCCTGAACTGTGCTACTAAACTTGGTATCAGTGTTGTATTTATTCCTATTATAGCTCTTACAATAAATACAGTGTTCTGGTATGTACTGCAAGTTTTCTTCCACATCACTAACAGCCTGCACAGACTCTGACATGTTGCTACAACATCTAAATTGATTTACTGCAGAAGTCTCATATTTTTAAAGAATGTCGTATTATACAGAGGCAGCTGCTATAAAACAAGGTTATAAAGTAAACACTTAATGCTTCCTTAAGAAGTAAGAGGCTGCTGCTCAAATGCAAAATGCACTTGATTAACCACAAACCAAGCAAGAAAGACAGCAGCAGTGATCTTAGAGAAGTAATTATTGCTGCCCATCAGTTTGGGAAGCGTTTCTAAACAACTTTAAATCCATCATTCTAGAGTGAGACTGATTACGTACATTCAAATTTCCAGTACCAACTTTATTGGCATCTCAACAGCTGTGTTATATGCTGGTGTCGAACAAAGAGGCCAATCAACACGCTTACCATCCACTGGAGGGTAAGTGTAAGGAATCGGTTCTCAGACTTTTTGAATCGTTAACCACAAAAATTTAATTCTAGTAAAATGTGTAATTGGAGGTATAATGAGGACCCAAGCACAGGACATGGAAGCAGGTTGAAACATTGGCTAAAGAAGCCCTGAAATGGATAAGGGTAATACAACTGCAGGCATCCAGGAACTGAAGAGTAATAAGAGATTAACACGAGGGGGCTCTACCAAAGGGAGGATCGTGTTTTCATTTTATACTTCGCTCTTAGCTTTTCATGCCCCAGTGCAGCAGCTCTTCGTCTCTGTGTTGTTGACAAAAAGAGGGGGTACCACTCAAACGCTTTGTCTACATTTTTGCTTCAAGTTCAGATAAACTGTCAGAAACCCATTTATACAAAGTCAGCATTGATACTCGTCTCCATATCAGTTCAGCATTGTGCAACTCCAGGGTCAACTTGTTTTCATGTCAGTAGCTGGCATGAGAGTCACGGCTGTGCGTGCTTGTTACAGGTCATAAAAAGCAGGTAGCCAATCAAAGTCAAATGCACAGTTTAGGCCATTTGATCGTTCAGCAGTGTAAATGTTTACGCCCGTTAACCTTTGAATGCAGTTTAGTCGCAAGACTCTCGAGCTTGTAGGGAAAGTTCCTACGACACTGGCAATAGTCACCTACAAGTTCTAATGATGTTATCGAGCACATGTTTTAATTAATTATTCAAAGAACACAGAGAGGGTAGTTTTTTTTTCTTTATATAATGTTCCTGAAACGTTAAAAGTTAAACTAAGACATTCTCCCTGCAGCATGTTGAGCATGGCTTGGAGTACCAGATTATACTCTAATCTTTTATGAAACATTCCCACAATGATATTAAGGTGGGAAAACATCCTCCAAACAACATTATGAAATGAAAATGAAAATTAACAGATTGCGTTAGAGCAGTGGTGTCAAACATAAGGCCCAGGGGCCAGAAATGGCCCAGCAAGAATGCCAATCAAGCCCACTAGATGGCTTTTTATAGCATTATAAAACATTTTAAATTTTATAACATTTCTAAATGATAAAGGCCTCCACCCTTACTACACCAAAGTAATTAACTAAAAGATGATCAATTAAAGGAAAGAAAATTTCCAGTTTTTCTGAAAAAATAAACATTTTTCTGTCTGTTAACAAAAAAAACCAAACAAAAACGTTCTATTTTATGACAGGACAGTCCGGTGAATGAGCAATTTCACACATTTATTTCTTAGCAGCAGAGATGATTTGCATTTCTTTTTTGTGTGTTAAGATATCTCAGGGATTACATATTAAGGTAAACATCTTAACCTGACAGAAAGGAGTGTTTTGCTGTTCTGGCCCACTTAAAATGAAAGTGGGTCGTATGTGGCCCACGGTATAAAATGACTTTGATATCCCTGCATTAGAGGTGAGTATTAGAGTAGCAGCTCATCAGGTTCACAGGTTATTTTAATTTCTTAAGTACTAAAAGTAGAGTAACACGTTTTCTTGTCACTGGTTGACAAGAAACTAAACTAAGCAAAATTACAATCCACTGACAAATGTGACCTTAAGCACAGGTTGGGTGGAGACCCATTAGGTGTTCAGTGTGTCTGAGGTTAAATGAATCCTGACCATGAAGCTATGGTGGTAGACAGGTTGACTGATGAGGTCAGGCATGAGTCTCTGTGGACTATGATGTTTGCAGATGACATTGTGGTCTGTAGGGAGAGAAGGCAGCAGGTGAAAGAGCTTTGAGAGATGGAGGAATGAAGGTCAGTGGAAGCAAGACAGAATACATGTGTATGAATAAGAGGGAGACAGGTGTAACAGTGAAGCTGCAAAGAGTAGAGGTAGTGAAGTATTTGAAATACTTGAGGTAAACCATCCAAAGCAATGGGCAGTGCATGAGAGAGGTGAATAGAGTGCAAGTGAAGAATATCAGGGCTGATTCATGACAGAAGAGTAGCGAGACCAGCTCTGATGCATGGTTTGGTGATGGCGGTACGGCCAAAATGACAGGAGGCCAAGATGAAGGAAAGCGCAGGGTGAGTGACTCAGAGACAAATTTAGAGAACAAAGCTGAGATGGTTTGGATGTGTGCAGAGGAGGAACAGTAGATATATTGGATAAAGGGGGTTAAAGATGGAGCGACCAGCTAGGAGGAAACGAACGACCACAGAGAAGATTCATGGGTGTAGTGGAGGAGGACATGCAGAGGGTTGGTGTGACAGAGGTGGAAGATGCTCGGGTGATCCGTGGTGGCGATCCCTAAAGGGAGTAACTGACAGGAGGAGGTAATGTTTGGCAACGTTGTGTGAACATTTTCTGAAACATTTAGTTTTGCATGATTACGATGGGAAACCCCCCCCCAAAAAAACCCCAACTCCCCAAACATTTAGAGGCCTGATGTTTATGAAATGCTCCTCTAATTTAATATTAACCTAGGTAGAGTGCTTCACCTGAAGTATTCTGAGGATGCTGTCAGGCTAACAAATACAACATGATCTGGCTTCACATCCATCTTTTAAAAGTTTTGAACTAAATGGTTTGATTATCATAAAATGTGGACTACCAATCCATCCAGAGGGTTTGCAAAGTCAGCTGATAAAATGTTAAAACCATCAGAGCATAAAGTAGAACAACATTATCACTGAAGATTTTTTTAAAGCAGGTTATCACCAAAGACTTTAAAGGGACCCTGCTTTAAGCATCAATAGGACAGCAGTCAGGAGATGAGTTTTTCTAGCTAAGTCTGCACCTTGACAAGTAAAGCGAAGTAGAAACAGTTAAGAAAAAAAATAAATAAATGACAATGATACAAAACAAGAACCAAACTTTATTTAATTTGTTCCCCACTTGTGTCAAACAAGCTCATCACATCACATTCTTCATCAGATGGAGACAAGCTTCAAGCAAGCAACTCGAGAGGTGCACAACAGAAAGGCACGAAACTGTCGGGGAGTGACCGGACGCTCAGAATCACATGAACGAAACGGTGCGACTCGAGGAAACGTCGTCTTCACACCTGAACTTCACCTGTCGTTAGTGTACTATGACATGGACGGGGTAGTATGCGGTTTGATCCGGGTGATCGGTGTAAGCCTGAGTCTACTGCGTTTGAGCTTTTTCAAATATCACAGGGTTACGAGGGGACACCACCATGATTAACTCACCAAGTACTCATGTGTAAACAAATGTTCATTTCAGGAAAATATAAATCTCCTACCGTGAGTGAGAAACAACATTAAACCAGAAAAAAACAAAACTAAACAAAGGTGGTCCCAATGCTGGTTAAGTGTCCTGTTATCGTCCCTTTAATTGAGCTACAAGTGACCAAGTGTGTGCATCAAAAAGAGGTTCATGTTACATGGAGCGTAATACAATTAGAGACTCAGTGGAAAAATATGAATGTCTGGGAAATTAATGACAGTGGCTCTATTAGCTTGCTTGTACATTCATGTCATCAAAAATCAGTGTCATTCATTCTATACAAGAGTAATTTACACATATACTATTATACAGCACAGAAACCGAGAGCAAAAAGCCTCTCTGGGGTGGCGGAGGAAGTGGAAGGCTAATCGCAGCCATAAAGTTAACTTTTTAAAACATGCAATCTATAATCAAACGATGCAATATCGATCATAAATGTTTTGGTACTCTATTCAGTCACTGGCAATAAAGCAAAACGGAGGGGATAAATTTGAAAGGGGGTTTGCGAAATAAGCTGAAAGGTTATTTTATTTTTTTAAGACGTTGTCTCACGGGAAACTGAAGAGAGCATAAATCTGGGCAGGAGAGTGCTGGGAAGGTGTTTTTTTTTTTTAAAGAGCTGTAAGGGGCAGAAGACGCAGTGGGGTTGAATTATACGGACTGGTAGCCAGTGCGACTCTTCCTCCGACCAATCAGGTAAGAGATAAGCACAAGGATGATTAGGAAGCTGAGTGCCACGCCAACTGCGATGGGCACCAAAAAGCTCAAATCAGAATCCAGGAAGCACTCTTCAGCTGACAGAAAGAGAGACACAGAAAGGACAGGTTAGTGCTTTAGGAGGAAAAACACTCAGAGGAAGTTTGGGTTAGAAATGCAGCAGGAAGCAGTGAGAAGAGGAAACAGCAATCAGCAACATTACAGTAGTGTTGATTTTGGTGGTTGTGGGGATAAATAAGTCAACACAAGGATTTGAGTCAGTGTAATAGTTATTAAAGTAAGTGATGGAGGTTTGGAAGATGCACAAAAACGCCTTTTGCCAAATCCAATTAATGCCGCTCTTATACAAAGCTGGTAAGCACAGCTTAGCATAAACACTAGAAACTGGTCATGTCAGCATCTTTAAAGTCTGCTCATTAACAGGTTAATCTGAAAAGACCGTTAATACAACCTGTGGATTTTAATATGTACAAGTTGTTTGTTGCCATGAAGAGAAAAAAAAAAAAAAATATAATAATAGATTTCTGAATCTAACCACCGCCAGCCAAGAAATTAGTTCAGATTTATTCCTTCTGCTTAATTTGTGCATCTTAAACATTTAATTTAAAAAACATTTTCTGCAAGAAATTGTGGCACTACTGTACTGCCTGGTTTACATGGCACTCATGGTTACATTAGATCAACATCACAGCCTTTATTCTAAGGAGCTGGCAGTTTCTGTATCAGCCGAAGTGCGGCCGAGTTCAGGGTAGGAATCGTGTAGAAAACCAGCTTAAGTGATCTTTTGAGCTGCTGGCACAGACTTCAGTTAAATCTAAAGATGCAGTCTCAGCGTTTCCAGTCTTTACGCGAGGCTAAACTGTAGCTTCAAATTTACAGACAGAACAGCGTCAATTTGGCTCTCAGCAAGAAGAGAATCTGAACACCTATCAACACTACATAAACACAATGATAGTTTTTCCCCACAATTAGTCAAAGGCAGCAACTATCCTTTGTATAGCTGAAAGCTCTAAATGAGAAATTAGAAAGACTGATAGCCGGTAGCCATGCTTCTCCTTCTTCCGATGAAGTAGGCCAGCAGAACAATAAGAATGAGAACAAGCAGGGCAACTCCGACAGCTATGGGAACAAGGAAGCTCTCCCCATCAGCCAGGCATTCCTCAGCTAAACAGGAGTGAAGAGAGCAGAGAGGTGAATGTCTCACAGGCTTAACATAGGACAGAAATATAACATATGGTTACTGAAAGGACAGCCGAAAGATAGAAGTGGTCTGACAAGTAAATCTCCCAGGTATTAAAAGCATAAACATTTACTCAAGTGGTTCAACAGCACAATCTTTTATTTCTGTAGAAAACACTAAAAAGCTCAGTTGACACAATTTGAAATCCAATTTATTATAGCTAACAGCATGAGAGAATGCAGAGGAAATCAGTTGCATCCACATAACACACAACAACAACTGAGATAGTCTTGCAGCACAGATTCCCTTTGTGTGTGCACGTCTCCTCCACGAGTGGAGGGAAATTAAGCAGCCAAACATCACGCAGCGAGTAAGCAGTGAGTTACTGAATGCACAGGACAAAGTTATTGAGCAAAGCTTGTTAGATGATTTGACAAGTGTCTAATTCAAACTCTTAATGCTGCAAAACCATCTTCATCATCAAGGCAACTTGTACAAAGCTGAAATACAAACTGCAACAATCACAAGCAAAAGTCAAAGCTCTTAAGTGCCATTAACTATACGCATATACAGTGACCTGGAAAAAGCAGAATTTCACAAGCATCTTGGGAAATAAAAAAGTAATGATTTCTGGCTGCGACAAGCTGAACAATAAACAGTACTCTGCTTGAATTAACATACAGCTACTGTCGTGTCACACAGCCTGCCTGTCATTACAAAGAACACATTCTGTGGCCTGCAATACCCGACTGCTACTCTGATCCAACTCCCTGATTCGAAAGGTCCTGAAAACTTTCAGCTTCTTTAAAAATCCATTTAATGTCAAGTTATCACTAATTTCAGCACACCAATTAAAGTTATCCTGGCAGTTGTGTGGTTGTTTGCACATTTATTAGAATAATCGGATTAAATTACAGCCTGAGGTCTTAAAGAGACAGGTAAGCTGAAACCTAACAAACAGTTTGGCATTTGGAAAACTGGACTGACTTTGTTAAGAGTTGTAGCACACAGATTAACCAAACATGATATGAACGTGTCAAGTTGTGAGCTAGAGAGATGCACGAGAATTGTGCAACACGTCAAACCATTCCTGCACCATTTGTCGTCATTCCTACTCAGTTTAGTGACATATCTAAAGATGCAGAGCTCTGAACCCAAAGTTTTCAGGGGCTTTAACACCCACTGATCCAGCAGCAGCCACCTGTAGAGCTCAGGCCAAAGCCCAGAATTTTACACAGGTGAGATCATGTGACAGCAGAGTCAACGTAAGAAAAATATAAAGAGTGTTTAAGTGCATTTACATGCAAATATCCCCATTTCAGAATCATCTGTGCTGAAAGTGAATATCTACATAATAGTATGATCCCTTTTCTAAACAATGCCAAAATGTCTTCTGAGTGAGGAAGAGAGAAAACTGCCCCACACAACTTCCGGTTTGAACAGAGCATGTGCAAATTTAATGACTAATGATGGCTTCATCACAGGTTTGTCACTCTGGGGGTCGTCACAATCTGTTGGCGAGCCATTGTTAAAGTAATTAGCGCCATGTGTGCTTTTATATGTTCAATGCCATAACCAGGACAAATATCTTATGTTTCTCCTGCTCTACAGGGGCAAACATGGACTAAGGCATATTCATCTACAGCCTTTTAAAAGGAGCAGACATTCATCTGTGTTAATGAACTTCCAGGGAGGGGGGGGGGGGGGGGAAAAAAAAAAAAAAAAAAGCTGCTGTGACATTGAGGTTTTCAATTGATTTCCACAAATTCTCAATGGGGGTTAAACAAGAAAACAAATGTGTTTTAAAGACAAAAACAAAAAGGGGAATGTCTGCTGAGCGAGTGCAGGATCCTACAGAAACCAATTACATGGTCACATCTTGTGCTAGAAATGTGGAAGACGTTCAGGGGGCTTCGTTTATGAAAAGGTAGACTTTGCATGACCAGATATCCAATTTGAACAAATGCTTGATAGATCTTGCACTTGCCCATTAACCAATAAAAAAACAAAACAAAAACATGAGGAAAACAAAAAGACACCACAAACACTTGGGGGGGTAAACAAGTCTGGTCCTTGAGAGAAAATCCTGCATCTTTATGAAAACCAAAACTTTACACCTCAATGATCAGACAGTAAATTTTGAGTCCCCTCCACACTGATGCCATTTCACAAAACTGTAGATTTAGTTTTAGACCAACTCCTGAATGTGAGACCATGAAGTTAAAGGACCAGGCTTGGGAACCCCCATAACATCACAAGATCGACTGCAATATGAATTTAAAGAGTCTGATATCCAACGTAAGTCTTTCTTCGACCAATCACGTAAGCAATCACTACAATGAGAATCAAGCCAGCCAGAGCAGCGCCAACAATGATTGGGACTAAGATGTTTGGGTCGTCCACTGAACATTCATGGGCTGCAGATAAAGAGAGAGTCAGTCAGCAGGTAGAACAGTGCGTTTGTGATTTAACATTGTGAGACAGACATGTGACGCAGCAGGACAACAGGTCAGATTATCTGTAGTTTGTTTTTCGAGCACACGACACCAAAATCTCATCTCTTTCAACTCAAGACTTAATGACAGATGTTATTGCAGATGTTTATGAAGTAATTAGGTGGATGAACCAGACCTCATTTTCATGATGTTTAGTGCTTTAATTTAAGACTACAAAGGCAATAAAAAGCACAGCTTCCTTCAGTGATGTCAGTAAACTGCTTGCATGTATAAAACTCTGGGGCAACCTGATATTTAAAGTGCTAGCATGCCTGTAGTTCTCAAAAAGAACCGATATTGATAGTATTTACTATTCGATATTGATTTGCAACAGCACAGAGCTTTACCTCCTCCATCTGGAATTTCAATGCAGTCACACAGATGTTAACCTAGCCAGTGCACACATTAACCATCAACTATAAAACATAAGTCATTCTGTTACAATGAAGAGAGCAGCAATGGCTAATCAGCAGCAAACGTGCAACAATGAGTGATAAATTAACAGGATAACACAACTGTGTCTAAAGGTGCTGTGTTTCTCTTAGATTGGATATGATAAGTCTTCCAGCAATTACATTACCTCAAACATTTTATCAGCAACAAAAGTGCAATGCACCAAAAGAAAAGCACTGCACGGGAGATTTGTCAGCACTATGAAGAGAACCTTACAGAGGCTGCCCCTTTTTTTTTTTTTTAAATTATGCAAGACAACTTTTGTTTTAAAGTCACTAATCTTATGAAATTGAGGTCTGGGTCCAAACTCTAACAGGTAAAACTAGCATGTCACAGATCCACAACTATGCACAGTTGTGTGAGCCTGGTTTGGGAGAGGATGATTACCGAACAGTTTTCAACACCAAATAGAATTTCTTTTTTTAATGTCTTCCCTAAATAATAACCTGTTAACCAGCACTGATAAATCCATTAAAAAAAAAAAAAAAATTCTTGCCTTATTCTGATCATGATCAGAGCCACTGTCTGTACACTAGGAGATTTCAAAAATAACCTACCTGTACTGAAAACACCTTTGTTCACTCCGAAGGGCTGCACATGCAGGCTGAAGGTGTGGATGGAGAGTGCGTCGGTGATGTTGAAAGTCTGCTCCTTGTTACACATGTAGGAGCTGCCGATGGATGCCTCCCACAGATTGAGGCTGGAGTTCTCCACAGAAAAATTACCTTCAAGGAAGAAAGACAGCACATAGTTTGCCTTCTTCTCAGTGCATTGCCTGGTGTATGTGATTATACGAGAATCGTTTAGTTACCAGAGCTCGTGCTGACACTGATGTTCAGATCATGCAGGCGGAATTTCTTTGTGTCCTGTAAAAGTTTAGAAACCAAACGGGAAACTGAAGACTTCGTTTAAGTCAACGGCATTACCCGTCACTGACACGGAGATTTAAAATAAAAGCATTTTAAAAGCATTTTTCCTCTTTAATTAATGAGTTGTATAACTTTAGGTTCTCATACCTCCCGTCTGAAGTAAATACTCATAATACAAGGTTACATAACCACCTTTTACTTTGTTTTCCTGGAAGTGGAGTTGTCATGTTAAGGACAGTAAAATGGCTAAGTATGTGCAGTGTGACCCTTGGTAAGTTTGGCAACATTATTTACCACATAGATAAATGATTTTACCTCTGAGGACTTACATTGGTAAAGGTAAACCTGATAGTCATTTTTTTAGATGCCAAAGTAAGCTCACTGCTGTTGACACCACATGATCCAGAGACATTGGCCATATTGGGATCCAAATTCATTTCCTGTAAATTTTAAGCCAGACAGAACAGAAGCAAAATCAACAAATGATAAATTATCTGTCAAGGGGGGGGGGGGGGGGGGGGGGGGTTACATATGAAAACCTACCTCGCCCTTAATACCAATGCGCAGGCCAAAGTTGGCCAGCAGACAGACTGTGCCATTTTCAGTCCTGATGCTGTAGTTCCCAGTAGTGGGTACAGGGAGAGTGGGTACTGGGGTGGTAGTAGGGACAGGCATAGTTGTTGTATTGGGGGCAAGTGTGGTTGTATTGGGGGCAAGTGTGGTTGTATTGGGGGCAAGTGTGGTTGTATTGGGGGCAAGTGTGGTTGTATTGGGGGCAAGTGTGGTTGTATTGGGGGCAAGTGTGGTTGTATTGGGGGCAAGTGTGGTTGTATTGGGGGCGGTGGTAGGGATAGTTGTAGTTGTGGCATTAGGGGCAGCAGTAGTAGTGGTATTTGGACCAGCAGTTGTACTTGAGATGGGTTCATCTGCAGGACAGGAGCTTACTGTGCGAGGAGAAAACAGAAGAACACGTTAACAGAAATGTACAAAACGCTACAGCCAGGATGAGCTGCGTCACAGGTCGCGTACTTACTTTCAGAACTCTTGTTGCCATCACTGATAAAAGCCTGTATTTGCACATCCCACAGCGTCATGTTGACGTCACCACTTTCGATCAGGTCCTCACTTTTGCACGAGTAGCAGGTATCCATGCCTATGTTTTTAATGTCAAGAAGCCCTCTTGCCACAGTAGGTTCTAACAAATCCAGAAAAGTCCAAAAAGTCAGCAAGATCTATCGCCAAGTTTTTAAAAAAAATAAATAAATACACATCAAGAGATGTAGACGTTACCTTTTGATTTAGAGTTAGGGAAGTGGACAGGGTCGCCGAGATTGTAGGTAAAGGTGACTACGTCCGCCTCGTAAACTTCTTCAATCTTGGAGAAGGTTATACTGAAAGCGTGACCCTCTCCAAAATTAAGCATCAGCCTTGAGTTCTTGGCATCACATGTACTTTTAGTTGAATTGGCGTCATCAGTTAAAGCAAACACAGCTGTCTGAGTCTGAAAGACAGTGTAAATGATCATAGGAACTTAATCTGACACACTTGACAAGTTTAACATTTAACTTGTAAGATGGGCAAAACAGAATACATTTCAAATTAATAACAAAATGGATCCACAGCTAATCAAGCAAGGGGTAAGCTCAGACAGTATAAGATGGATGCAGGTAATCAGAATGGCTATTGTGAATCCTCAAGTTGAGTGCTGTCACAGTCACAAGCTAGGCTGAATAGTCATTCTCCAGGGTTCAGTCATTGACTAGCCTTTTGTGACCAATTACCAAAATAAACTTCAATCACATGACATTAGTGTTAGAAACCATGAAGTTATCATGAAAGCATTTCTTGATGTCACTGAGCAAAGGACATGTCTTCAACCAGGAGGCACCCCCTGCTGGTCATTAAAGAGAAAGCTGTGTCAAGGCATTTCTGCTAGGGCTTCACTTTTTAGATTCAGAAGCTGCATCCATCTTCTATACAATCTATGAGCAAAACAAGAAAGCTTCTAATTTTCAGTCCGTGATTACCGACCACCTCCAATCAGCTTTAGATTTTAAATTATGCCAACATGTCCATATTTTTTTCCCCTTTTTAAAAACACAAATACAAGTAAAACATACAGTCAATGCCAATGATCAGCACAAAAGCAGATTCTGAAAACCACAAGTCAAAATTAAGGAACCAGTTCTGTCATGTGTTCATAGAGCTTAGACATGAAGCTTATTTAACACTTGCAGCTACTAGCCAACAGTAGCCTAGTCTATTAACACTTGACAGGAGTTTGTGATAGCAGTTTAACATTGGCTAAATCAAGACTAGCAACATGACTAGCACCCATCCTTCATCTTGCAGGCTTCAAGAGCAGTGGAATTTCATTTAAATTTCACCTGCCCTGACAAGCCCGAACAGCACAGAGTTTGTAAATGCTTCTTGATTTGCAAACAGGGTCTCTCCCCTCCTCATGTTGATTACAGTCTTTAGAGGCATTTTAATGGACTGATGTTGACAAATGTAGGAAAAAGTACAAGTTTAAAAAAAAAAAAAAAACATTTGTGGGGATCCGTTTTATTATAGCTTGTCTTTTTAATTAAAAAAAAGTGTGCGTACCATGTTTACTTATCTTTGTGGGGACCGGAAATTGGAATGTTACTATACTTATGGGGACAAAATGACTGTCCCAACAAGGTTGAAGGCATTTGAAACTCAATAGGGTTTTAGTGTCAGGGTTACAATTGTCCTAAACCTAACTTTAACCTAAGGGTTAAGATTAGGCATCCTTTTTATGGTTAGGGTAAGCAGCTAGGGAAAGCATCATGTCAATTAGATGTCCCCACTAAGATATGAAAACTGTGTTTAAAAAGTAGCATTTTGATAAACAGATCAGATTGTAGGGTTTAAAAGAAACAAATTAACTTTAAGAGATTACTTAAACAACACCTCACAAGACAACACTGCAAGAGCAGGATATCCACCAGGAAAACACCAACTAAAATATTGAATAGCAAAAATGTGTTTTTTCAGGGAACCCCTCATTTCCTCTTCACATGACTGGAACAAAAACACTGTCACAGCTAAAGTGGTCTGATAAGAGCCAAGCTGCTATCACACGTCAGCACAGTATTTATATGGACTGCTGTAGACTTAAGAATCGTGATTCACATCGCTAAGACAAAAAACACCTACCTGGTTGTCAAGATCTTCATAGGTGACCGAGAATGTGAGCTCCAGATTGGCATAGAGGCATAACTTTCCATCTTTTGTGACATTGAACTCAATGCCATGTGATAGCTGGAACACTGGAAAGAAAAGGAGCATACTTAGTATTTTTTTCTTCTGTACATACAATTCTTACTCATAAGAATCATTAATTGTGACATTTTATGCTTTAAAAGGTCGATGAGGGGATGGAGTCAGTCCCTGCAGACCAACAAGTGGGCAAAGTTATGAAGATGACATCACTCACAGGGTCTCACAAAAGCCACACCAATCCACCCTAATTTAAAAAAACAAAACAAACAAAAAAAAACCCACACACAAACAAACAGGAAAAAAAAAAAGTCCAATACCAAGTGTGTTGTCACTTTCATGTGACTGGTCATGTGTTCAGGAAGCAGAAAGCTGTAGCTCATGGAAAATGACCAAAAAAATATAAAGCAAAGCACATTGCAATAAAAGTAAAGCAAATGTGTAAGAGCGCCATGGAGCACACACTATAACAATTTCATAATTTAATGATTAATGTTGATCATGTATGTCTGCTGTGGTGGAACTACAACACTGATAAGATGGACTACAAAATCACCATGTTGTTTTATGCAGGTCATGTAAACATAACTTTCTTATCAAGGCTGGGATCTCAGATAAGACGTTTTCTAAGTAAGTCGTTCATCCTGTCCAACCTCATTTTGTCATCCTGCTGGAGAGAACACCTATAGTAGGTCCTGCCTTCATTACAGCCTTCTCTGGAGGAGGTTAAACTCATGACAGATGTACAGCAACAGATGTTACTAACGCAAGCCTAATCATGGCAAACCGTAAATAATAATAATAATAATAATAATAATAATAATAGTCACCCTTAGAAGCAGCCAATTTTTAGTCACAGTAGCTTAGGCCACCAAGCTTTAGGTTTAACACATCCTATTATTGAGGGCTGAAAACCTATCAGCAGCTTATCACATGACATGATCCCCCCCCTTAAAAAAAACAAAACAACATTTGAATTGAGACTTGCTTAAACTTGTTCTGCGTCACCCATCAGTTAAACTGAGTTTTCCTTTCTAAAAGATGTTCCAGTTTAGTATTTGTTAAAGCAAACAATTTTTCTTTAATATTTAAATGCCAACAGCTATTATTGCAGGGTAGCCAGGAACCTTCGGAAGCACGTAAAAATTTAACTCCAACCTAGATTTTTAACCCCCCCCCCCCCTAAATCATGCGACTCCAGTGCAAAGGAGTGTCAGCATTATTGTGTCCAAAGGTCTCAGTTTCCAGTCCTGGCCTTTTCAAAAACACACAATATAGTGGCCTTGAGTAATATTTCTCCAAGTTTTATAAAAGTATTTCAAAGTTTCTCTTTGGACATGTCATTCATGTTTAGTCCAGTTCTTAAAGCGGACCATTTTCAGAGAAATGCTTGTCCTTTGTGAAACCAACTGACACTGACCTATGAATCATCCAAGCATGACAAACAAGTCACCCGACTCAAGAGATGAACCAGTGTGCTGTCTACACTGACAACTTAAGAGTTGCTTTGTGAACACATTACTGGTTTACAGTCATTTGAAATCATTTTATGGTGAATTAATGAAAAACCAAACAACTCCCACACAACTACAAATACAGACTTAAATGTTCAAGATACTCCGGACCACAAAAATGTGCGTGCAATTAAACAAAGGCCGAAGTCCAGTTATACGCCAGCTGTGGTTTTAACCGCATGCTCTCATCATCTCAGGTCTGCAGGTAATGTGATAAACCTATAGAGTCCACAAGACATACAAGTGTTCATGAAATCTCTTACAGGCAGATATACAATCTCAGCTATACCTTAACAAATTTCAGGGCACTGAAATACCCCCTTTATTATCAGAGTAAAAAGGTACACAGCATAGTTGCAACAGGGCCCGATAAGGTGGCATATTTTCGTATCAGCCTGCAATAGATGAGAACTTTCCAGAAAAACTACTAGACAAACAGCGATCTATCCAGCTAAGCCCAGTAATTAGAAGTTATCGTCACTTAATCAAATAAGCGTCTGTAAAATCAAAGACTCTTCAATAATCCAGATCTGTAGTTCTACTCTGCATTTGCTTAGCTTTTTATGCTACACTTTAGCGCTACGGTAAATCGTTTCAGCTTCACGGTCACGTGCCAATTTCCAGCAAACTGTCAAAAAGCTAATGCTAACTATCGGACCCACGGCTCGTTTAATGTCGCACTTTCTATTCATTTCTGCTCTTGTAACCTTGATCTGTTTTAGGCCAGTATTATTTAGCAGAGGATAGGACTCCGACGGGTTTAGGCTTCATGATTAACTGGAACTTTCGCTTCTAAACCTGGTGTTATCTAATCACCAAGCCATCAGACACTAGCAATTGTTGTCCAAAACATTAGCTGCAAAATTAACGCGGAAATAGCTACTTTTTATTTTTGAGTTTTTTGTTGCCGTTTTTTGTTTTTTTCCCCCTGGTAATAAAGCAGCTATATATGTGTAAATCTGAAAGCTACATGCGACCGCTTGGCTGCGTTTCAGTTTAGTGTTGACGTATGTAACAATTAGCCATGAAGCTACGACGGCTAACCATCACGACTGAACCGCTTAAGGCCTGTACTTTATACTCACTCTAAGCAAACACGTTTGTGTCAGTGCAGTTGAACACATCTTCAACTACGTTTATACTTTTGTCATGTTTCTCAGGTCTTTGTCTGAATTTCTACGAACATTATTGCTAAGGATTGTCTTATTGCATTGGAGTCACACTGGGTTAAATATGTACACTTGGGTTTTAAGGGGTATTTATTATTTTCTTCTTTTTTTTGGGGGGTTGTATGAAAGCCCCAAACGCAATTTCATTGTTCTTGACAATGACAATAAATAAATAAATACTAAAATACTAAATACTACTCTGCAATTTTCCTTTCCAGAACAGCGGTAAGATTTAGCCCTGAAGCGACAGGCCCGGCGCGTCCCAGAAGTTTAATCACGCCACTTCTCAGAAACAGTGAGCGATTTTTCCCCCCAGCCCCCTTCTTTAAAGTTAAGCTATTTTGAAGACACTTACCGATTCCAAACACAAAAAAGAAAAGGCAGCGAGACATCATGGCTGGGCAGTTTGCAGGGTCAGCCGCTGGAGAGAAAACAACCGACGGAGACGCTCAGTCAGTGGTGTTTGGCTGCAGCTACCACCGACGATACCAGGAAATGACAGTCATATGACAGACGCTGACGTGCCAGCCCTATAAGAGGTGTGGAGCCAGGCCCACACCTAAATCTCGTTGATGGACTAATTATTGGCCCGTGTGCGTTTTAAAGCTCACACGAACCTAAGTGTTTAATAGCGCCTCATAAAATCTTCACCAATGATTTCATACTATTATAATTAGGGTGACTAGATACCTCCCTTTATGCCGGACTCGGCTTCTCAGTTAACGAAAGTGAACTTTCACGAGAAATACGCTGCTGTGCAAACGTTTTGAGCTAACCTGCATTTCTTTACATTTTGGAAGTTTTCAGAAGTGGTCTTGAGTAATAGTTTTCCAGGCTTTCTGAAGATCTTTCAGAGTTTTTATTTGGACATTTTGTTAAGCCACTTAACACTGACTTATTAATTGTTCAAGCATAAAAAGGGACCTAACTCGAGGGATAAACATGACAACTTGGAAAAGAACCAATTTCAAACTGTCTTTAGGCAGCTTGTTATTAGCAGCCTGTCAAAAAATGCATATCATTTGTTTTCGTGTCTTTAGTTGGATCTATAAAAAAATATAAAATTGGATTTTTAAACCAAAAACGACATTCCAATTCTCAAAGACCTGTTAGCTGAAAAGTTGGCATATCTCGACATGGTGAGCAATGACCTTTGACAAAGATTTGAGCAAATTGGACTAGTGCAGGACTAAACAACCTGGAGGCTTAAAACTATCTACAGTCAATGGTCACAATCTGAAACTCATGTCCTTAAGAAAAGGAAAAAAAAATCCTCTTATTAACTGTATTTCCATGTATGTTTACTGCCTCAATAAATCACAGCACCTATTTATTACCATGCCTCAAGACCTTTGCGCAGTACTGTATGGCTCAAAAAAAGAGATGTTATTTTCTGTGGATTGATGGATAACCATTATTGCAAAACAAAAAAAAAACAAAAAAAAAAACAAAAACGTGAGCAGACAATATAGAAAATGGGATTATAGAAGCCATCCCATTAAAAACAAACTTTAGCTTATATTTAAGCTTACAAGGTGTAAATTGCTTTAATATAAAATATTCCATCTGTCCATCACATAATCAGCATCACACCGATAACATCTGTTTAACTTAGACTCTCTTTCCAGCTTTAGTACCCAGCCTCACATAGTCATACGCTGAAATAGTTGGGATCTGGTCACCCTAAATATAATTACACGTGTTTGAAAACCAGTGATTGAACATGACATAACCCACTGAAACAGTTATTTTAATCTGAAGAAATCTAACAGACTCATACAAACAACGGCATATCTGATCAATCATTGTCTGCCTCATATGTTGAGGCGTTTTCCATCCACTTTTCAGTAAGCCTGATAGGGAGACTTAAGAAAAAAAGTGTGTAGTAATGACATTGAATGTGGACTCTCATCGTATTGTGCTTTTACTAAGGGTCATCAAAAACCTAACACAAAGTGGACTGCCATGTCAGATTTTTTAAAATGCTTTGTGGTGCATGTACAAAAATGACCTTCAAAGAAAAAGCAAAAGAGAAACTTAAATGTGTTTACTTATACAAGTGGGCTGCCTTAGCAGCTTCATTATAGCCTATAACAACAAGAAGTGCTCCATTTTTGGCACATTTTGTGTGATTACAAACATCGCTATATCACTGGGCTACATGGCCTTGAAACTGTAAAACTTTGCTGATGCAGGATCACACATTTGCCACAGAAATTCCCAAAATTTCCAGTTCCCTACTTTAAATGTTAGTCCCACTTTTGACACTGACAAAAGAAACAAGCATCAGTTTAATTTTTATCCTTTTTTCTCTCTCAAACATGTGGTACATTTAGAGCATTGTTAGGTGTGTTAGCATTTGCCTGGGATACTGGATGAACAAAAAGGAAGAAAAAAAATAGTGACTTGATAACAAAGAGCATATTGATGCAAACCAAGGACAAAGAAGAATCTAAGTTTGAAAATAAATACTTTTCCTCTCCATTTAAAAAAAAAAAAAAGAGCAAACTGAACAATATCTGTGTGTCTTCTTTGTCCCAGCTCTCTCAGAGGCACTGACAAATATGGACAATATTCTCTTTTCAATAGGCATGCAGTCCACAGGATCACAAGACCCCTGACGAAAAACCCTGTGGAGCTATAGCCATTCAGTTGTCGGTCGCTGGGTTGAAGATGATAATGGATAACATCCACTGGAGCAGACGATTTAAGAGACCGAGCACTCAGAACGGCTTTCATCCTGACTGGACCACCTGCATCCACCTTTCTTTCATCTAAGCCACATAGTTGTACTGGTTGGAGTTCTCCTTGTCACGCTCCATGTAGTCCCTGTCAATAAGAGACTCTATCCTCTTTTTCAAGTCAGCAGGCTGAGAGGAGAGGACAGACAGGAGGCACGAGTTAAAACATGAAAAACATGCCAGCATTTCAAGCTATATTTTGAGGTGTGATATAGAAAAAAAACAGAAGTGAAAAGGCAGATTCATGTTAGTCTTCCCAAAATTTATCATAAAATAAAAAGTAAATTAAAACACCTTCTCCTTTTCCTCTAGACCTGCATAAAGGTTATAGTTTTTTTTGTTAGTTTCCCCCCTATTTGATACACGCTGTTACACTGGAGCAGGGGTCCCCAATCCCAGTCCACGAGGGCCGGTGTCCCTGCAGGTTTTAGATGTGTCCTTGATCCATCACAGCTGATTTAAATGGAGAAATTACCTTCTCAACATGTCTTGAAGTTCTCCAGAGGCCTGGTAATTTCATGTGATCATGTGATCCAGGTGTGTCGACCCAGGGTGAGATCTAAAACCTGCAGGGACACCGGCTCATGTGGACTGGGATTGGGGACCCCTGCACTGGAGGATGCTGATATTAAACACTGCCAAAGTTTAAAACCCCGATCCCCTAAGAGTCATATTCTAAATTTGGTCAACACAGCGTAACAGCAGCGTCTAACATTGTTCCTACACAGAGCTATGGAGACCATTATCTATAGCGCTTTACTCAGTCCCTAAGGACCCCAAAGCTACATTCAGTCATTCACCCATTCACACACTCACACACTGGCAAGCTACATTGTAGGGGGCGCACTGACAGAGGCGAGGCTGCCGGACACTGGCGCCACCGGGCCCTCTGACCACCACCAGTAGGCAAACATGGGGTTAGTATCTTGCAGCCAGGAGGCAGGAGGCAGCCAGGAGGCAGCCTGGGATCGAACCACCGACCTTCTGATTAGTGGCTGACCTGCTCTGCCGCCTGAGCTACAGCCACCCCATGTTTTAGCAGGATCAAAAACATGTGAGACAACTGGTCTCTTGACACTCTTGTTTGTGGCGTAGCTGCTTCTTTAAAAAAACAAAAACAAAAAAAAACAACCATGGAAATTCCAGACTGTACAGTTCCTCTAGTGGTCACCTGAGGCTGGCACCCAAAGCAAGCCAATTCCTATAGAGTCACATCTTAAAATGCCCAACTTTTCAGCATTAAAAACAGATTTACAGCCTTGTAGATAAACAAACAAACAAAAAAATTCTCATGTAGAACTATTTGTGTCTGTGCGGCACACTGGTACTGCATATGGTTGCAGCTTATAGTTCTTATGGAAAAAAAAAAAAAAAAAAAGAATAAAATGAACACTACAGTGGACAAAAAACACCAAAGTTAAAGCTTTTAAATGCAAAACTCAAAACCAATGGGTGACCTGACAATCATGTGAAAAAGTGCATCTTTATAGGAATGGAGAGAGTCCCCTGAAAACTTTTTCACATGACTGCATCTTTTATCCTGTACGTGAAGAGCAAACGTGTTAAAATACAGAGAACTTCTTTGCCGTGAAGTGAAACTTTCAATGCAGCCACTATCTCGGCTTCTCATTTTGGCTTCTTGATCTCTGACTATTTTTCCCCACTCCTTCCTCTTTGTGGTAAACACTGAAGTCACCCCCTATCATGTCCAAGCAAACTTTTAAACCGAATCAGCAATCTGTCACATCGAAGCGTCACTGCTGTCTGGCCAAGTCCTAGTGGGTTTTTTTTTTTGGTTAGATCTAGTTTAGCTGAAATTGTCGACTGTGGAAGAGCGGGGGTCTGTCCAGCAAATGAAAGAAACTTCCTTTACTGGAGGACTGAAAGTAGACGAAAAAGGAGAGGGACTGAAATGGTAAGTGAAAGTAGTGAATACCCAATA
This sequence comes from Diplotaxodon limnothrissa, assembly GCF_057381915.1. Lineage (NCBI taxonomy): Eukaryota > Metazoa > Chordata > Actinopteri > Cichliformes > Cichlidae > Diplotaxodon > Diplotaxodon limnothrissa. The sequence goes on along the minus strand of NC_140597.1, from coordinate 37,610,924 downwards.
CAATATTCACATGTAGGAAGCCCCACAGCTTGGAAGGTTTCAAAAGCTACATTCACTTCTCATTATTTCTACTACTAGATCATGCATTAAACCCAGTGTAGTCCTTCTGTATGTTAAAAATACTGGCAACTACCAGTGCTATTTCAGCCTCCTAGTGGACACACCTATCAACTTAAAATTGGCTTATTTTCAAGTTATTGCATTTACAAGATTTTCAGAAAACTAGACCTTCAGTTCGAGGTCACTGAGATTCAAATTCATCTGAGACTTGTAGTAGTTACACCTATGGTATCAATTTTAAAATCCTACGTTCTCAAGTTATTGCATTCACGAGATTTTCAGAAAACTTGACCTGAGGTCAAGCTCGTAGATACACTTATGGTGTCAATTTTAAGGCCCTACGCTGACTCATACTCGAGTTATCACATTCACAAACTTTGGTGTCCGCACCTGGTGATGGCATTCCCCATCAGCTTTTACGACCGAGTGGTAAAAAGAAAAAAAACAAAACAGAAAATCATTTGTGATTATCACCTTGACGGGGAACTTCAGCTGACTGTACACTTCAGACATCAAAAGATTATGGGTCAGAGTCTTCCTCATCTTCATGATCCGCACAATGGCAGCATCGATCTGGTACTGACGATCCTGAAAGACTCTTTCTGTGGTGCTGGCTTGCTCCTCCACCTGAGTAAAAGAGGAGAGTTAAAAATAATTTTCCGATCCTTGAAAGATAATTTAGAAAAATACGGTGAGAGCAAACATACTGTTTCTTTCATCTGGATCTGGTTTATTTTGATCCTGAACAGCTTGTGTTTGAAGTCGTCATTGCAGGAAAACTTGTCCCCATCTTCTACATCTTTGCTTTTTGGGATTTTGGTGAGGACACGTGCTTTACCACATGCAAGTGACTGAAGAGTCCGCCGTAGCTCACTGTCCTCTGTGGAAAGGCCCAAAGATCAGTGTGGCTGGGAAAAAAATAGAGGATGCCATTTCTTCATGAAAAAGTGCTTTAATGTGTTAATACAAACCTATTCCTGTTGCCACTTTGATCTCTTCCAGGGTGAACTCCTCTCCCTCATTAAACATCAGTAAGACAAGGGTTTGGAAAAGTGACACCTGCAGCTCCTTCTTGCCCTTTTGCAAGAAACATCAAGACGATTAGCATTAAACTTGGCTCACTGAGTGAGCAAAACACACAAGGTCATTCTTAGAAAAGAGTTCAAACCTCTTTAAATTCAGCTTTTAAGACACAGTGGCCTAACGTCGACTGCCACTGCAGCTTCCTGCCACTGTGTTTGCCCAGGTAGAAAGTCTTGAAGATCTCCTGCAGTCGCACCATCTGGACAAAGATAAGAGAGGTGTTACAAAGCGACGCTCGTTATATTGAAAAGTACAAAATCAACCCTCAGTATTTGCTCAGGACTAACCTCAGGTGGCAGGTGCACTTCCATAGGGACGTACGTTGGCCAGTAGCCCATAGTGAGGATATTCACTGTCAGCTCGATATTGCCGGGAATGTTTTGGCACTGCATATACTACAGAAATACAAAGACATGAGTTTATCTACCCACAAAGAAGTTTTAATCTTAGTAAACTGAAACTAGCAGGAAACTGAATCCATTAGCAGGATTTTAGACTGAAAACAGGCAGTGTTGGTGAGGGTCCACCCTTTCAGTTTTATTGTAATTACACAAGTCTGAAGACAGAAAATCAAACCAGACTGTAATTATATGAAGAAACTGAATTTTACAACACTGGAAACTAATTTCACCAAACCCTCGTTTACAGAGCTATTTTAGTAACCAGGTATTACAGAGATACTTCTATTATAAATGGCTCTATTTGTGTTTATCATCCTCCCGCTCTGTTTCCTTTATACATGTCAGATACTTTGCAATACTTTAATGTTAATACTTTCAGTTTTTATTCATCTTTATACATACATTTTTTTCCCCTCAAAAAAATGATTCAGTGCGCCTTATGTATTAATTCTGCATCAATAGCAGGGAAAGTTTGTTGTCTGCATTTTAATACGTCAGAGTTTATATGCACATCCGTCCTGGCTGACTGTAGTTGGTGGTTGTCTTTCTGACGCACCCACAAAACAAAACGTACATTAAGCCAGCTGCCTACTGTCTCACACCTCTTCCATGAAACACGTTGTTTAACTGGAGAACTGGTGCAAACCAGACACTATTCTCAGACTGAATGTGCCCCAGGTTTTATGTTATGCTGACAGTTGAATTACATCTTTTTGATTTACAATGTCTATATTTCAAGCCCTCAGGGAAAGCAAAGGTAGGCTAACACTTTGGTTGCATTGTCGGCAATTTTTTTCTTTTTGATAAAACTTCAATGAAAAGATTTGTCTTTTTTCACCATGTAATGCTTCAATATGTGTGAACAAAACCTTTTCCAAAATGTCATTTTTGCCTATTTATGTAGGCAAAGTGTTACCTGTTTGAACTGCACCATGATGTCCTTAGAAAGCTCCATGTCCTTGAACATCCCCTCCAACTTGCTGGTGAACGCTGCTCCACATTCTGAAAAACAAACGTTGTGAGTCAAAGTTCAATCAGTCACTGTCAGGATTCCATCATGTAGCGCCTGTGTGCACACGTGCTAAGAAATGGCACTAAGCTATGAAAACTGACCGTGTTTAAGCTTTGACAGCATTGATTTTTCAGCATCAACAGAAGCACTTTTTCCAACCAGCAACCTCTTAGCCAGGTCCTTTTTGTAAAACGCCTCGAAAACATCTTTTCCTGCAAGGACATCAAAGTCTCACAATAAAGGCCGCACAAAGGACAAAGTACTGTACTTACACAACTGTTACAGTAAACATTACCATAGATGAATCTAAAGATAATCATGATCTTATCCAGCATCTTCTCCAGCTCTTCATCCGTGGCCTCTTTGTTTCCTGCCCTCAGCTTTGAATCCACATGTTTTGCTATAGAGAAATGTTGATTATTATCATGTTGGCAGAATTATTGTTGTTGATTGTTATTATTTTTCTCTTCACTGTGTGGCAGTTATGAATGGGGAACATGCTTAGTTACAGACCTATGAGCTCTGCAGGTTTATTTGGCCGTTTGTTGATGAATGTTTCAAAAGCTTCCTTCATGGCATTAACAAATTTCTCATTCTTCATGAAACACACGTCGATGATTAGATCCACTTTATCTTTAAAGTCCAGCAACTCCTGCACCATGGTTTTGTCTTTTTCCGGATTGATTACGATCGTGCTTCCAAAAGCCTGAATTTGTATTTTCAAGACATTAAAAACAATTAAAACAGTGAATTGATTCTGTCTTCTCTTCAGTCTTTCATTTAAAAGCTGCCATACCTTTATGTATTCTATCCAGTGCTGCAGGAGCACGCTAACGCCACCACGCACTCGACTGAAGAGCTGATAGAGGAGAGACAGATCCTGAATTCTGTTCTCATCCAGCAGGTTGGTCAGACCTGCAAGTTTCAAATAACAGCTAGAGGTCAATCAAGACTCAGTATGAGGTTCAGACAAGACAGTCACATATCAGGTACTTCCAGAACAGTCACTTATGCTTCACTAAGAGTAAAAAAACTAGGACAGCAGGTTGACTTTAATTTCATTCCCACCGACTGGATTCATTGGAATCACTCTCAGACTGATTGCCAAAGGTTTACAAATAACTGCAGTCTAATTTTTCATGCAGATTGCAAACATGTTGCAATCAGTATCAGTCAGTCTGCGCAGATGAGTGAAAATCGCTTGAGGTCCATCTATTTGCAATAGAGGACTCGACTTAACTGGTTGCATTCTGGTTATATTCCCAGAATTCCGCATCAAAGTTACTCGGCACCGATGTCATTCTGCATTTAAACTGCCATCCTGCAGTAACTAGAGAACTATTTGTTAAGGAATTTTTATTTTAAATTCATGATGTTCTGGCTAAACTCTGAATGTAAGTAGTGAATACGATTTTCTTTGTATGTAGACGACAGCAGATTTGATTTTTTCCCTCTTAACTTATCACAGTTCATCTCTGTATTATCACAAGCAGATTGCATGCAATTGCTAACTTGACTCTGTTCAATTGCATAGTGATAGTCCTGTTGCCATCTAGATGCACGAATGTTGTTTTGAAGACACTGACTGATTGGTCAGAGTGGTCATAGACCTGGGGTCCGTTCTTCGTACCTCGCTAAGTAAGTTAGCTGGATTTGATTGTTGACGATTTCGCGTGATCCTGGATCGTTCGGTTCTCTGAAGCTCATCCGGGACTTGCTGTCATAGCAACAGATCCGTAAGCGTAAACCTGCTCGGGAGCAGGCTTACTTTATGTAAACAGGATTAGATCGCGGCCACTCAGGTATGTCCGCTTCATTTATACGAAAGCAACAGCGATATTTTACCACTAAAGATATCAATGTAACTAAAGATAATGCAGTACTTGATTCTTGTATTGATTCCATACAGATACACACAGGTCATTTCCTAAAAAAAGGGAAATGTACTATTAATCATTCTATTTCATGTATTTGATTATTTCAGATGTAATTCATATTTTAGAGTAATAATAGTAAATTACTTCATGTAATCAAGATGAGAGACCACGGCTATAAAAGCGAAGGTGGATTTGGGAAGTCTGTCGCAGCCATGTCCTGTCCGTATACGCGACCAACCCATTGCGGAAGGTGCAAGATTGATAATGAGAGTTTTCAGAATTCAGCGTATATTGCGGGACAGACAGGATCCTTTAGCTCAGCGCGACAGTGTGCTCATTGAGAGATATCGATTTTCCCGTGAGGGTATTATTCACTTAACCAACTTGTTGACGAGGGGGTGCAGGACCACCACCTGTCTTCTTCTGCTCTGCCCTTTTCTTGGTTGTTGTTATGAACAAACAAACAGATTATTTCAGGGTCTCTTTCCAAGAGACTAAAAGCAATATAAGTGATAAATATTACCATTCTGTAGAATATTCTTATTTCACTTTTACTTGTTCCCATGTTCTAGTGGGTCCTGTTGTGGCTCTAATGTGAAAGAGGATATAATGTAATATAATATAATATAATGTAATATAATATTGGATAATATGATATAATGTAATAAAATATAATAAATTTACCCTACCGCCTACTGGTGTTGGCCAGAGGGGCCGATGGCGCGATATGGCAGCCTGGCTTCTGTCAGTCTGCCCCAGGGCAGCTGTGGCTACAACCGTAGCTGCCTCCACCAGTGTGTGAATGTGAGAGTGAATGAATAGTGGTATTGTAAAGCGCTTTGGGTGCCTTGAAAAGCGCTATATAAATCCACTCCATTATTATTATTATTATTATTAAATTACTTACGAGTTTAATTTGTCAGCAACTTCCTGCCAGCCCTCTCTCCTTGCTTTTGCAGCCTTTGCAGTGTTCCCTTGCGTTTTAATTAAACTCTGAAACTCCTGAAATCCCTCACTCAAGAGTTCTTGCTCTGCTGCCGAAAAATACCGAGCGCGCTCCTTCGACATTTTCGCCGACCAATCAAAGGGTTGCCGATCAATGTTTCTACTATCGATGCATAGCCCCTGTTAAGCCACCCAGTGATCTCACATTACTTCATCCAGCTGTACTAATCGTCAACAACAGGTGTGTTCGGAGAACCGGAATAGCGAGCTCAAAGTTGGCGCGATGATTTGATCTTGGATGTAGTAAGCGAGGTACGAAGAACGGACCCCTGGTACCCATTTTTGAAGCTACCATATCGAAGCCATGGCATCACAATCACTGCACACAGTTACAATAGGTCTCTTTCTATACAAAGCGGTGAAAGACAAAGAGACTTAAACAAAAAAGTTACAGGCCACTAGATATCTGCCTTAATGAGGACTTAAGATTTGCCTGCTTTTTTGTAAACCTTGTTGTTCATTGACTTTAATTCAAATTCTTCACAATGGAAATTACCTATGTAATTTATTTAAATTTGACAAATATTGTGAGCTAAAAGGCTGTCTTTATATCCCAACAGCCTTTTAGGACCTAGAACTGGTCCAAGTTTGAGAACTACTACTCATATAAACAACATAAAAACAAAAAGACTAATGCAACATTATATGAAACTAAAAATGTCTTAAATCAGACACACTGAAGAGAAAATCTTGTTAAAAAATTGCCATAATTTAAAATATGCTGTAACAAGGACAAAAAGGTACATTTAATAAGCTAAACCCTCATTTGTTTTACAATAATTTATTATTATATAGTGACCGCTTATATTAAGTGTTTACCTTTTTGCAGAGTTGCTGTGAGATGTTCACCAAGCAGCTGCTTCTCCACAGCAAGGATGAGCGGTTTTCTGAGAGGAGGAAAAAGCTCAGGTTACGCATCGATCTCTGTCACCGTTTATTTGCTAAGTGAACGCTTCAGTCCGACACTCACTGTGTGCTCTGGTCCAGGTACGTGATTACTCTGTCAGCCTCCTCCTCCAAGCGCTTGTTAACATGATGGAGATATTCTGGTACCTAAAAAACACATTTACATTCACACCACAGCTTTTAATGCTTATTCTGTAATGCAGATGAAAACTACCCATCGAAAGATTACATAACATCATAAAAAGTTGTTTTTCTTGCATAGAGGATAATTTGGCAGTCTTCACAGAGAGGTTTGTAGTTTTATTTTCCCTACAGTTTCTTCAAATTAAACTATAAGAATTGAGCGTTTGCAAAACAAAGTCTCTGCGCTTCACCTTTTGTATAAAAAAACAACAACCAAAAATCCACATAAACTAAGCTTCCAGTTGCAAAGTGAACGTTTTATATACTTTCTGCTTCAACCAGGCAAATGTTTTTTTTGCTGAGCTAAAAGCTTCACTCAAAACACGTTTACGGTGCCAGACCTGCTTTCTGCTTTACTAATGCTTAGTTCAGTGGCTACATCTGTGTTCCTCCTCTTCTATAATGAATTTCCACATGTGGTTAAATGGTTGGCTTTTTGTAAAATTTCTAACAACATCAAAAAATATTGAATCCTTTCTGAGGCATTAGTTGCTTATTTATTCCTTAGAAGAACCAAATGTGACAAAAAAGCTTCAAATCCTCACATCTGACAAGACAAACCCAGGGAATGGTTGGATGTTCTGTTAGAAGTAATTAACAAGAATTCTAAGAACAGCTGCCAAGGATTTTTCATGGGTTACTAAACTAATGACTTTAAGAATTGGTTTAGTCAGCTGATCAATGAATCGTGGATAACAGACGACAAAATAAAAAGAATGTGTTCCGAGTATGAGGTTATATAAATCACCTCTCTCTCCTGCATCAGCCTCTGTCCCTCTGCAGCGTACAGTCGATTAGTTTCCTCCAGAAAGCGTTGCTCAAAGGACTCTTGATAAATCTGCCAAGGAGGCCGACAGAACACAGGTTTCATTAAAAATATCTGACAACAGGAAACAGACACTTTATCACACCCGTGTGCAGGTGAGCCATGCAAACAACACACTTTTGTTGTGGTTCAAATAAACGGAGGAAATCCAAACAATCTTCAAAAACACATTTAGACCGTCACTACTTAATATCTGGGTTATTATTTGAAGAGTTGCCCTATTACCTGAAGGTCAGAGAGCATGCTCAGCAGGCTCCTCAGCAGACTGCGGTCTATCGCCTCTCCGTTTCGCTCCCTCTCAATGAGCAGCAGAATCCCGTCGATGGTTTTGCTCTGAACCTTCAGATCGCTGATGATGTAGAACCGGAACAGCTCCAGACCCATGTCCCTGAAGACCACAACAACCCGTTCACCATACAATAAAACAGAAATCAGCCCGAGTACGAAGCTAAAACCACAACATGGCTGATCACTCACCAAATCGATGGCAGCATGGAATTCTGTAAAACGTAGGTGCGATCCAAAAACAGGAATATACTCCTAATCATGATCTGTGGAACAAAGATACACAATTAATCACGCTTTCAATGTTCAGATGACCTCCTCCAATCTTACATATGAAGTTTAAAGGTCCTACAAAGCCTGCTGAGATTTCTCAGATGTTGCAGCTTCATTTGTTGGTGGTTAAAAAGTTAAGAAATGGAACAGAAATCACTTTAAGACGGAGAACAGATCGTTAGCTCTTTCAGTTTGGGGGAATTTTAATTCCCTGAATATCCATGTGTTGTTTAGGATGTGAAGAAATCAGTCAGAAATCAGGATGTGCACATATTTCTATAATCATTGCCTTAGCTGTAAGCAGACTAATGTTACAACCTTGGGCCAGTAAAACTAAAAAGTGGGTCTGTGCAATCCTTCTTACTGTTTAGAGTAGTAAGAGCGCTGCAGAGGCAGTAAGAGTAATGTATTGTGGTATTAGTGTTAGTGGAAGGATTTGATAGCCTGCAAATAGTAAATTTATGGAGAACACATGGGTTAACTGCTGCTGACTACCCGAAATGTCTAAACTATCATTATGGGCTGGATGGTCTGTTGTGTGGTGGCATTATAGGAAAATTCTAATTTTTAACATTACATTTGTTTCTCTCTCTTCGCTGTCAAATACTCTAGTTAGCACAGATGCATCTGCTCCATACTGCTGTATGTAAATTGCCTACTATTATTGAAGTTTCATATGCTTGTTATGCTAGTTTTCAGAACCACACCCACTTCCTTCGATACCTGATCACTTTCACTTAAACAGCTTCTTTATTAAGTGTGTGATTAAGAAACCGTTACTGCGCCAGCAAGCTGGATGCCCTGTAGCGATTCAACTTTAAACACTAGCGTAGGTAGCAGACTTGAGATATTCTATAGTAATGTCGTAAATTTCCATCTCCTCTAGCGTTCCTCACTCTGCTGGACTGGCTGCTTGCAGGCATTGCACAACTAAAACCTCATACAAAACCCAAGATAGTGATATTTGCAAAACAGTCCATTTACAGGGCCGGGGTGGGGGGTGACTAATGACAGATGCATTTGAGTTGCACTACTTGGAATGTAAGAGCCAGAATAGTTTGTCTCTGTTTGTAATATTTCATTTACAAGCCCCCCGACCAACTCTATTATAAATCAGTTTTAAAAAATTGCTATGTTTAACAGTTTTTAACAGTATAAAACATACCATTTGTCTACAGTGATCTTGCCAGCACTTGTCAATTTTCTTCAGGAAAAGCACGCTGTCCAGGGCATCCGTGAGAACAAAGTTAAGGCAACAGTGGACACAAAATAACAACATCTTCTCTATGCGATTCAGCGAGCGAGACCGTGAAAGGATATTCTCTGAACTGATCAATTTGTGCCTTGATGTGGTCTTCACACACGGCCCTCAGCTGTTTGTACAACTTGGCAGAGATCTTATGGAAGCAGAGGTTTTCCACAGCCTGAGGGGAGAAAACAGAGCTGTCGGAATAATGATAACGGCACAGTTGCTGTTTGCAGATGGGGGAATTCAGCGGGTCTGTCTGGATACCTGGTAGAGCTCCTCTAGATTGTATTTGATTGACGTGCTGTTCTGTATGGCCTCCACCGCCTCCTTCAGCTTCTGCCAGGTCTCCTGCGTGTAGTTCTCGGGCAATTTGGGCTTTTCTGTGAGAAAAACAAAAACAGAACTGTGTTACCAGTCTCACTCATACTTAGAGGACTGATTATGAGAAGGCATAATCAGTCTGTCTAAATGCAAGTGAATACGTCTGTGATAACTTTTTAGACTGACTGTAACTTATTTTTGGTAAATTCCCAGTTAACTAGAATTACTTAAATTCCAGAATTTTCATTGGTGAGAGAAAAATGCATTTACCAACCAAGAAAGATAAACTCATTTGTGAAATAAGTCACAACCAAATTTGGGTTCCTCAACACAGATGTCCCTCTCTTGTTTCTATGTCCGTCTGCATGTGGTCTCTCACGCAAAATTACCATTTTCCCACTCTTGTTTTGGAAAATGATTCACTCTGCTCAGCTCAAGTTGCACACATGACAGATTTTTACGGATTATTTTTAATATACATTTAAAGAACGTTATCATTATGAAAACAATCTGGTTTAGTTTTGGGGCAAAATACCGAGGTTGCCACGGTGATACGAACCCCACTTTGTAACGTACATGTTGCTAAAATGAGGAGTACCTCTAATTGAAATAAATGTTACAGTTCATGTTCACAAACGCTAACAGACTTTTTCACATTTGCTGAGACCACACTGCAATACTCCTTTTAAATTTTTCTCTTGATTCTCTCATTTCTGTCTTATAAATATATAAGACATCCCATGAGAGCACTTTAAAAAAATATGCTTTTTTAAATGTTTGTGCAAGATTCTCACAGTTTAAACTTCTTAAATTTTTTTAACTCTGTGGTTTGATTTGCTGTTCTTGTGTTTTTGTCTGGTCACCTTAAAGTCAAAGATGGTTTAAGTACTTATCACAGTATTAATCTGTTTTTTTCCCCACATACTACACCCGGTCCCAGTCTTCATTTACTCATTGTTGGCCATCTATAACAACTGTACCATACAAGCTGAAACCACAATATGAATTTTAGTGTATTAAAAAAAACTGCACCTCAGTTTTTCTCAGTTTACTGACACTCGGCCAAATATTGTATCATCGGGTCTGTGACACACATTTGCACCAACAAAATGTCAAACCTAAAGACTCCAGATCAGGTATCTTTAAAGTGAAGATTTCTTTGTTCTCATGGAAGAAAAATGGGTTGGGGTGAGCAATCAATAACGCAGTTTACAGTTTATAGGGCTGACGCAGTGTTTACAGAGTAAACATCTTTACTAATATATATACAAATATATTTCATATATACAAAATGGGTAGTTTTTTAAAAAACTTTCCAGCAATGTATCTGATAACTTAGTTGCCTCAGCATCACTGTCTGTAATAAAAAACTGAATAAAATAAAAAAGAACAATATTTATTTATTTGATATTTGTCTTGGTTAAAACTTGCTGCCTTTGTTTCTACAGCTTGAATTATTTGTTTAACACGTGTAAGGTAGGATGCTACTCTAACACTGGTTACTTACTGGTGTCTTGTAATCCAGTGTGGGCTGAGCCTGAAGACTGCAATAATAAAATACAATTAACTGATACTCTGCTATGTGTGCTGCAGCCCAGATTTCAGGGTTTTTCCTGGCTTAGAAAAGATCATCAAGGGGTGACAACCAGAGCTATTACAGTGTTGTATTCTTCTTATTAATTTATTATTACTTTTTATTCCATCTTGAATTTTCATTTTAAATTTTTGTTTATATATATATCTATATATCTATATAGATATCTATATCTATCTATCTATCTATCTATATATATATATAGGGTTTTTTTTTTTAAGGACAAAGTCTTGAATTAGTCAATTACACAGAAATTTTGAATGTATTTACACCTAGTTTTGACTAAGTGTAATCCGATATAATCGAATACACCTAAGTACAGACAAGTATAGTAAGCTTGTCTCTGTGTCTAAAAAACATTGCTATGTTAGGGATCAATAAGCCACACTTCCAGGTTATCATTTCAAAATTTTGAATTGGGTTCTTTAAAATTCTCAACTTAGTTTCAGCCAGTAAGTCAAGATTTCGAGATAATAACTCCTAAGGTCAATTTAATGTTCACTTTTAGTTCAAACTACCCACACAAGCGGTTTGATGAAAGACTAATCGATATTTTAACGAAGACCCCTATCATACATGACGGTACTGCACGCATAGGGAAAATATGGCCCGAGGACAAAAACTGCTTGGCTCCTGATGTCTTTAAAGAATAATCAGACCAGAAGCTTCTGGGAAACAAAATACAAAAAAGATTTATGTTCTTGGATTTCAAAACAACGACTGTGAGAAGTCAGTGCTGTTATTTCACTCATGTTGAACAGACGGCACTCCACTGCAAACAACTGCTCTGTGATGAAAAGCAACACCTTCAACCTAATGGTAAATATATCAAAATACCAGAAGGCCGTACAGCCTTTAAGTGGACTGTTTTATTTCAGATCTAATACTTTACTTGAATCCATTAATAGAAACGCCACCAGTGGCCCAGATGGACTTGAGGCTGGCCTAACATAGTTTGTTTTACAGCCCATCGATGGCATTGAACCCTGCAATAATAGTCTGTCAATGTTTACTATTACTTTTTTCCCCTGGCCACTTTATAAACAAACGTATTTTATGCTCAGGCAAATGAAACTTTCAAAAAACAGTTAAAGAACATGGTACACCTACAGTCATTAATAACTGTCGTTTGGTGGGATGTCCACATACCTAAGTCCTCTTTTTTTGGTATGTAAGTGGAAATGGGCCTCTACTTAAACAAGTGATAATGTCCTCCAGTGTTCAACTTAACAGGCCAACAGATCAGACGATTACTGCCCCACAAAGAGAAGCCAATTTAATTATTTTAGTGGAGTACATGCTTTCCCTCTCTTTAGACTCACCCCTCCATGCTGCAGGTACTGCTGTTGGAAAGAGAGGATGGCTGCTGTCAGCTCGCAGCAATGTTTACCAGAAATCTGGCATATTTAAAGATCTGGCAGCTTTAACTTTAGCTCCTGATTTTGGATAGGGGCAAGTGAAACCCATTTATAGGTTTAAACTATCCGTACAGGTGGTTTGATTTAGCAAAATCAAAGGGACTTATTAACTTATTTATAGTTACCAAGATTACTAATCAAGGAAATACACATTTTTCCCAAGTTTGCCAAAGCCCGTGATATCTTTGTCCTATGTTATGGTACAATTTTTAAGCATTAAACTCATAGATAGCTGTTTAAAATGAGCTCTAGTCTCTGTTAAATGTGTCGGCCAGCTGGGACCATATCATTGTGATATAGCAGGGATTTGTAAGTTTAAGGTGTGTTTTTTTTTTCTTTTTAGGAGCTTGGACCCCATCATCCACCAGTGTCTACCTCTGAAGTTCTTGATGACTAGTTTCTTGGCAGCACCGGGTTTACTGTTGGAGAAGGTGGTGGATCCTGCAGTTTTCGTCAGTCCGTTTGCGTGGTGCCCCACGCCGCCGGGCAGGAACATGGCTTTGCTTTTGTTATTGGAGCACGAAGCAGCAGCAGCAGCAGCCTCCTCAGCCATTTTCACATCGAGTCCAATGAAATCCACTGAATCCTCAAACCTCAACTTCTTCTGAATGTGCAGCGGAGTGGGAGAGGAAGAGGAGGAGGAGGAGGAGGAGGAATTCAGGGTCTTTGGAGGCGAAGAGGAGATCGTGTCACTAGTGTCTTCCCTCTCCGAGCCGTTTATTTTCCTCTTTTTCGTAGATGTGATGTTACCGCTGTCGGTTTTGACATCAGTAGCCGCGGGTCTAGCCTCCTGGGTTGGCGGTGGTGGGGGATTAGGGGAAGATAAACCTGTTGGAAACATGAAAAAACGGGAATACTAATTCTTAACAGCCAGTCTTCTGATCGGAAACTTCCAGGGTCGCCGGGAGGGGGGAAAAGCTCAGCGTCCGAGAGCTTTTATCTGCCTTAACGCGGAGAGGTTAAACCAAAGTCCTCTATCCTGTATAAAACAGACAATAAATCACAAACTACAGAAGCTCCACTTGAACCTAGCCTCGTCGCTGTCTTGTTATTGCTGGCAGGAGACGAAAGATGGTTGGCTATTGCTTCCTCTTTTGCCTCGCTTGTCTAAGCGCGTCGTAAAGTCGTGCAGAGAGTGAGCGGTTTGAGGAAAGCGGCTGTTAATGAAAAATATTTACAGGAGAAACGCAGAAACTACGAGAACACGCTCACATGGGAGGAAAACAGCCGTCGGCGAACACGGGAAAAATCCGCTCAGAAAAGCTAGTCCGTGACCCCACCGGAAGTACTTTGTACAAAAGTAGTTTTTGCACAAGCGTGTTTCTTTTTTTCCAAACCGTTTCGGCCACAAGATGGCGCCCAGGCTCGACGTTTGACGTAAGTGTCACGCAAACAAATAAATAATAAATAAATAAATAATGCAATCGATGAATGAAAAGGTTTTGTACCGAGTCAACCTTTTTTATTATTATTTTTTGTTTTGACCCATGACAACTAATTTTCTTGGTTTGTTTGCCCTATATGTTTTGAATGGTCAACTACTTGTAATAAAGTTAATTTCAATTTAAAAAACCAAACAAATCAACAACAACAAAAACAAGGACAGATAAGTTTCAAACTTCTGCTTCTTTGTTATCCGATATTTTTTTCTTTATTTAGAAATGACGTCAGTTCAAACGGCACCTTCTGTAATTCCCACACTGAGTGCAGTCAATCTTTTCTGGGAAAGTACCCATGAGTTTTGGCACGGGATTTGTATATTTATCTTGGATTGTATTACTTGCAGCTTTAACTTTGGCTTGAAAAGCTTACTTTGTAATATATCTCACAATATTTCTGGCAGGATTTTATATCTATAAATGTACAAATTTCCAATTCATTCATTTTGGTTTTGGGTTTCTTTTTTTCTGTCTTCCCTGATTTTCTGTCCCCCTTATATTAACAAAGTTAAATATTTTAACTACAATGTTCTTTTTGCACTGTGGTGCGAATGTTAAAGTAACCAGAGTGAAGTATATATAAACTAATTTTTTTTTTTTTTTTTAAAGTTGAGATGATCATGGGATTTGAACCAGTAACCTTTGGCTATGAAATGATAGTGCTAAGTAACCATTGCACCAGCAATACTTTTCCAATAGAATTTACTAAGAAAGACTTGACTGTATTCAAAATCGATATTGATTATAGATTTTACCGCGCAGAAACTCTGGATGTTCAGATAAACATCTGTGATACAATATTTTATTATTCAAGATGAAATTATGAAGAACACACCATTTATCATACAACTATTTCTTAATGAGGGAAAATTACAATTCATGAAAGACTTTCAATATAATACCATCGCCATCTTAAAATTCAAACAACAAACATTGCTTTATTAAATGATTATAATATGCTACAATATGTGGTAGGTGACTGGCTTTTCTTTCATTTTAGCAACAGGTATTTCACAGAAAAGAAGATCAGACACCAGCTAGGCAGGATAAGAAAGACAAACGCAACAACATTGTCATCCCCTTTGTAGCCGGTGTATCAGAGAAACTCGGGAGAGTTTTCTCCAAGCACGACATCCCAGCTTACTTCAGACCCAGCAACACACTCAGACAGAAACTGGTTCATCCCAAAGACAAACTTCCTAAACACAAACTTAACAATGTAGTGTATGCTGTACAGTGTAGCGAGGAATGCCCAAATCTCTACAATGGAGAGACCACCATATATATATATATATATATATATATATATATATATATATATATATATATATATATATATATATATATATATATGTATATGTATATATATATATATATATATATGTATATGTATATGTATATATATATATATATATATGTATATGTATATATATATATATATATATGTATATGTATATATATATATATATATATGTATATGTATATATATATATATATATATGTATATATATATATATATGTATATATATATATATATGTATATATATATGTATATATATATATATGTATATATATATGTATATATATATATATATGTATATATATATATGTATATATATATATATATATGTATATATATATGTATATATATATATATATGTATATATATATATATATATGTATATATATATATATATATATATATGTATATATATATATATATATGTATATGTATATATATATATATATATATATATATATATATATATATATATATATATATATATATATATATATATATATATATATATATAATATATATATATATATAATATAATATAATATAAACATTTTAAAAACTGAGTATGTGTATAGTTTTAACAACACCTATATATATACACATATATATATATATATATATCGGGACTTTGTCGTGATAAGAGAAACGGTTGTGTTACGAATATTACCTAGGTAACAGGATGACGCGCCTTTTGACCTGACTTGCCGTGTGACGTGAAAACTGTTGCAAAGTGGCGCAATCCACGCACCGCTGGCCCTCCACTGCTGAGCAGGCGTGGGGTTGCATTAGCTTTACTTGATAGATGTTCTTGTGACTTTTATCTTATTTCCCTGAACGTAGTCTAAAGCAGACACCGTGACAAAATTTCACCCACTCGAGGAACGCTGTAACGACGACCAACGACGATGTTTAAAAAGTACGTTATTGGTTATTTTAAGTGTTGTAGTTAGCAACAGCTAGCTCACTGATTAGCATCCTCGAATTTTTTAAGTGGGCTCAGCTAATAAGACAAGCAGGCTCGACTTATGATAATATATGATATATTTTGTTGCCGATATAAAATTTAGGCTGCGGCGGACTAACAGAAAATAAAGATTGTTTAAGGGTGCTGTGTGATGTCTGAAAATATGCAGACGCATGTGGTTTGCCTCTTATGACTGAGCTAAATGAATTACTTACAGGTCCTACTTGTCGCTGTGTACTGAAAGAACATGAAAAGTGACATTTCAAACACTGAAACTAGAAGTGTTTTGAAAATATCCATGACCATTATGTTAATAACTTTAAGCAGATTTAAGTCGAATTTTTTTATTTGAGCTTACACATATTGGCGACGAGGGAGATGGATTGATGGACAGATCGAGGTACAATTACGTTATATGATAAAATCAGGTGTAAGTCGTTGAAGTAAACAGGCCAAGCAGGACGCCTCCTTAATCACTTTTATCTGCTCTCTTCTCATGCTGACTGTGTACTGGGGGATAATAGGTTTACTGTTTATAGATGCATTTGGAGTTTGAAACATACCTCCTGTGAGGAATGCATGGAAAAGTTCAGGGCTGGGGTGTAATCAGCATATGAGAACATTTGTTGCCAACTTTTTTTCAGTTGCTCTCTTTTAGGGATTGAAACGGCACGTCCTCCTGTGTCACACCAATCCTTTGCATGTCTTATAGTATAAATCTATGAACCTCCTATGTGGTCTTGCTGTTTTCTTTCTACCTGCCAGCTCTATATTCAGCATACTCTGACCAATATATCTACTGTTCTTCCTCTGCACATGTCTAAAGTATGCCAGGCATACCATACATCATAACCTCAAGTTTACAATCCAAGATAGCGGCAGTGAACGTAGTAAAAGTGTAAAACTTTCAATCTCCCACTACCCCAATTTCCCCCCACTCCTGCCTCTTCTTCAGTTCTCTTGTGTACCATCTTTAGTTTATGGTGATTGACTCCAGGGACTTAAACTGATCCACTTAGTTTTAGAGAACTCCCAGCTATGGGGACCAAAAGCCAGCACACTCAAAGAGGCCATTCCAAACCTGGATAAATGTGGGTTGTGTCAGGAAGGGCATTCAGTGTGAAATCTTTGCCAGATCAAAGATCACAAAACAGCTGTTGTGTTGACAGCAAATATTTTATTCAACACGATGTATATCTATAATAATGTGTAACATGGGTTGAGAGATATTGGTTGTTTTCTAAAACCATGTTTAAAAGGTATAAATCAAATTCTTAATGCTTGCATACGTTCCTGATGTTTGCTACAGCACATTGACTAAATACTTTAACTTAAGGCTCAGTTTCAGTGTTTTTTTTTCTAGTGTTAAACATGTTACCTTTTCTCCTTTCAGATTTGATGAAAAGGAAAATGTGTCCAACTGTATCCAGCTGAAGACATCAGTGATCAAAGGTATCAAAAATCAGCTGTTGGAACAGTTCCCTGACATCGAGGCATGGCTCAATCAGATAATGCCGAAAAAGGACCCTGTGAAGATAGTGAGATGGTATGATTGCTCATTTTAATATCTGTTATTTTTATATGTGGTGTATTTTTTCTAGAACACAAACCCAACTGTGAAAAAGTTGGGATGCCTTGTAAAATCGGAATAAAACAGAATGCAGTAATTTGGAAATCTCATAAACCCATATTTTATTCACAATGGAATATAGAAAACCCCAAACTGTTGAGGAGGTAGAATTCTGTATCAGACAAGAACGGGACAGCATTCCTCTTCCAAAAGTCCAGCAGTTCTCAGACGTTTAGAGACTTGTTAAGACAAGAGAGGATGCCACACATGGTAAACATCGCCCTGTCTCAACTTTTTTTTGGAATATCTTGCTACGTCAATTCAAACATTTGATGTTTTCTTTTCTCTGTGGTGAACAATAAGATTTCCAAATCATTGCATTCAGTTTGTATTTACTTTCACACAACCTTCTGAATCCAAACTGAGTTTGTAGATTCATCCCTACATTTGTTTCTTTATTTATTGCAGCCATGAACACATTGAAATCCTGACAGTGAATGGAGAGCTGCTTTTCTTCAGACAGAGAGAAGGACCTTTCTACCCAACCCTCAGACTGTTGCATAAATGTATGTGAGACCTTCTAATGCCGGCTTATTGCTCGCTGTATTTTAATTTCCGCCTTCTGATGACCTTTCTGTTTTTTTTGTTGTTGTTGTTTTTCCTTCTTGTAGATCCTTTTATTCTTCCACACCAGCAAGTAGACAAAGGGGCCATTAAATTTGTCTTGAGTGGAGCCAACATCATGTGCCCTGGGTTGACATCGCCAGGCGCTAAACTCTACCCAGCTAAGGCTGACACAGTTGTCGTATCCTTTCAGACATGATGCTCTGTCTTCTAGGTTTAAGCATTTATTCTATTTCATGTGAACTCCCCCATTGGTTTGTCTTTAATAAGTGAATTCAGGCAATCATGGCAGAGGGGAAACAACATGCACTTTGTGTTGGCGTGATGAAGATGTCTACAGAGAACATGTAAGACTTTACTGAGTAAATCCCTCACTAGTTGCTGCTGCTTCTTTTTCCTTAAATGTGCTCAACCCGCCCTTTTGTTTTGCAAACAGAGAAAAAGTCAACAAGGGAATCGGGATTGAAAACGTCCACTATCTGAACGACGGACTGTGGCACATGAAGACGTATAAATGATAACGCCAGCCATTTGGAAGATGTACGGAGCTCCTGATAGCGAAGCATGAGCTGCCAGTCAACTGTTTACACCTAGAGACTTAGCTGTGTAATCTACTGGAGGCTTTGAATCAACCGTCACTGTCATGCAAAAATAAAAGAAAGAGCTTGCTTTAAAGTGTATCTCAGTTGGCATTTTGTATTGCGGGAAAACAAATTGTAAAATGAACCACTTAAACAAAACTTGAACATGTCAACATGCTCTGATGTGCAGTTGCAAGAAAACGTTTGTGTGAATGCTTTGTGATTAATAAAGGTTTCTTGATTTGATTTCTCATGAAAACACAGTCTGCTCTTCATCTAAAGCCGTAATTACGGACAAATACAATCTGATTAAAAATGCACAAACAGTTGGACTCTTCCTGTCTTTATTAAACGGGGCTGGAAAAGAACGTTGAAATTACATAAACATTGTCGTTTTAAGCATGCAGACCCTGAAATAACCAGGAAGCCCCATACCATGATGCTCCCTCCACCGTGCTTCAAAGCTGGTTTGAGGTCTTCCTCTTTGGTCTTCCATTAACACAAAGACGGATTTTTCCAACTTCTCTAGAAAAACAGTTGTGATTGAAGACAGGTCCACATAAACCAGACTTCGTGAGTGCGGTCTTTATTTTTATGGATTGGCACCACTACAGGGCACAAATCCTATATCTCCTTAACTGTAATGCCTGACTCCGAGTAGCATTGGGAGAAGCGATTAGCTCAGAGATTCTTACCTTTCCCAGCCTGCACGGAGAGCATTTTAAATAACAAATCTGCTTAAAAAAATATTGAAATGAGCTATTTTCAGTTGCTTCCTTGTGGCAAGTAGTCACCACAACATGCAGAACATGCCAAATCAAACAACGTTTGATTTGGCATGTTTTGCAACACACCCTTAAAGGGTATTTACACTTATTTGATTTACTGGAACTGAACCAGCATCACTTTCGTGTTAACCATTACAGCATCGCAATAAAGAAAGAGAAACTAGAACGAATTATGTGTTATTTCTATCATCTTTATTTTCTATTACTGCGACTCTGATAAAGATCAGACCACAATTTCTTAGTAACCAATTCAGAAATCTTTGGAGAAACTCACCTTTTCATAAAGCAGCATTTAGTGATGCAGTTTGTCACCTCAGGGTACAGGATGTGAACATATTTACATATAGAGCAAAGGCGTGTCAGTGTGCGCAGACGTTAGACCTGTTATTCTGCCTCTCTTTATTGCATGAACCTTGCCATATCTACATGACAGGTCAAATAACATTCAAATATCCACTTAGAACTGATACTGTTTACAGCCCTGCAATAAGTGCCCCTTTAAAAGATCTAATAAAAAAAAAAAGTTAAAAAAAATATAAAGTTCTTTAATTTAACATATGCTCTATTTCAATCCATCCAGTGCTGCCATCTAACTACCAACACTTTCCAGTTGCTCCAACAGGTTTTTCCATCTATCTCCAGTAGAGCGTACCTGGAAAACTTAAAAGGAAACATTCGGATCAGATGCCCATATCACCACAAATGACTGCTTTTGACATGTGGGAGCAGCACCTCTACTCTGAGCTCCTCATATCCCCAATGCTGAGCGCAGCAACCCTACAAAGTAAACTCACTTTGGTTGCTTGCATTCAGGTCACCAAGGAGTTTGCATGTCCCTGTGATCCAGGAGTTTGTGTTGTCAGGAGAGATAAACCCTGGTAAGCTTTCCCAGAGCAAACTAAGAGAAAACCAGAGTAAGAGCAATAAAAGAAATTGCCAGTTTAGCCAGACCTGCCAGGATTTGTGAGGCGTAGCAAGATAAAACCCAGAAGAAATAACATGGATCTGTTGTCCCGGGGGGCCCACGAAGTGTGGTTGCAGGCACTGAGGTCAGGAGCAATCAGGACTGTCAGGGGCCTGAGTGTGTTGATTCCCATTCCCACAAATCTTTGCTGGCCCATACAACACAACAAATCAAATTAAGTTTCTCTAATAATTATTTTTTATTTTGCTTTTATTATAC
Organism: Diplotaxodon limnothrissa; assembly: GCF_057381915.1. NCBI lineage: Eukaryota > Metazoa > Chordata > Actinopteri > Cichliformes > Cichlidae > Diplotaxodon > Diplotaxodon limnothrissa. The sequence goes on along the minus strand of NC_140597.1, from coordinate 37,589,982 downwards.
AAAAGTCACCTTATCCATTCACCTTGACTCCCATGTGATTTTAAAAGAAATGTGTTTTAACACTAAGATAGCCTTTAATTTGTTTATTTACAATGTCTTCATATGTTGAGATAACCAAGTATAACATTGCCAAAAAAGAAGAAGAAAAAAAAGTGTAGTAAACTTATGGCTGGACTGCACAATAATCGATTCAATACTGATTATTGGTGCTCCAATACATTCTTCAAATCAGAAAGATGATTCTTAAAAAAAAAAAGAAAAAAAGAAGAGGTTCACTTGTAAAGAGTTAAATAATTAAACTCTCATTACTTCATACCTTTAAGACCAAAAAGAAGACATACATAACCATACAATGGTAACTAAGCTATGGAGAGGACACATTTTTGATATGTTACCTGTCTTGGTTGCCTTCAAAGGATGAAACTTCTATTCAATCACACAGTAAAGGAATGGGCTGCTGATTGTGCCAAGTGCAAAAGGTACAAATTTACAGAAAAAGGTTAATCCTACCCAGGATCCAGTTTTATAAACAGCTTTAGAAAAACATCTCCCCAAAGTTACGTGTGCCGTCACAGAAGCACCACAGTTAAAATACCACGTAAAGCTTGAAGAACTGAAGCTCTAATCGTTGTCCGAATCTTTAGGGGGATAAAACGTTAACCAATCGTGAAAGTCGTGCCCGTAAGGACGAAGTCTGTAAACTCCAAACATCATAACGTGCATCTGATTTGGGGACATCCCGCCGTAAGTGACCGCCATGTCAGGGCAACAGCCCTCCACTACATCAGTGGGATTGTCCTGCATGCTCTGTTTTATCATGTTGACCACATTCTGCTTGTTGAACAGGCCCTTGCCATGTCTATCTTCGCCATTTTCCGCAAACACACCGGCATATTTCAGGCACAAGGCCAGCTGCTTGTCTTCACCCATCTTCCACAGTGTGTGGGTTCTTTCAGGACATTGGCCTTCATCTTTGAACATGGTCATCAGCCTTTTCAGAGCTTCATAGCTTAGTACAATCCCGCTGCTATACTCCACATACTCGAGCTCTCCTGACTTGACAGCATTTCCCAGGTAGAAAGGTTCATTGGGATCCTTTGCGAGAATGAGATATTTCAGATTCTCAATGATGGCGAACGTGGTGGGTTGGGCCACAAAGAACCAGCGCAGGTCCCCAGCATTCTCATACGCATGTATGAGAGCTTTGCGCAACCTTGCCCAGTCATCTTTTTCATTCAGGTCTACCGCTTCAAGTGCCTTGGAGCCCTCTGAGGTGTAAAACACAGCATTGTCACAGTGTTTGCTCCAAGTGTCCAAAACGGTGGCCCAGTACACAAGAGTCTTGGGCTGTACCATGATGATGCAGTAGACCCGCACTTGATTCTTCAACTCCTCCACTCGACTGTCAGAGAGGCGTTTCAGCTCGTCTTTAGAGGGAGCATAAATATGGTGATGATGATGATCTTCTGTCGACGACTCAGAGCTGAAATTAAAGCTGCCCAGGAACGACAGCACCAAGCAGAAGACGCCTCCCAATAGCATCCCCTTCATGAATGAGCACCCATCAGACAACATGATGGCAGACACTGGAGGAGTAAGAAAATTCATTACTAGGGCAAAGACAAGCGTTTAAATATTATCCTGAAACCTAAGGGCTGTTATACAAATGTTTTTAACCATTTTTTTAAAGGAAGGTTTAAAGCATAAAGCAGACTCTTTAAAAAAAATCAAATGCACAAACCTACTGCTTTAAATATTAATTGTGCTTGTTTGAGTAGTCACTGCCAAAGACCCATTTGAACCAGGAAATAGGCTGTAGATTGTGTTTAATTTTTAGCTGTAGTAATGAGGATTTCTCCACTTTTGGGATAAATATTATATCTATCTTAGTCATCTGTGATGCTAACTAGGTTTTTAATTGTTCAGCAGACAAAACAAGTGAGCTGAACAGCTTTCATTTTATTAAATTGAGCTTCATCTGGATAATAATAAAACTTCTGATGCCTTTTTGGTGCTTGTAGAAAAACCATACTGAATGTGGCACAAATTGTGGGGAAAGCAAACCTATCTAAATGAGTATAAATCTGAAAATATACTCATAACTGTAAAAAAAATGCCACATAGGGATCACTTCGGACTCAACCTTTATGACTATCCTATTGAATTAAATCGACAGTTTTGTTCTTCTCCTCTTTGTGTCTGTTTGAATACACGCAGTATGGTATAACGTTACAGGTTATTCAAAGGAATGGGAGTGGGGTTCCTGGCCATTCAATCATATCTCTGCCTCAAAATTGTGTACTGTTGCTTAGGGCTGGGCCATATTATACCGTTCACGGTAATACCGGTATAATGTTAGGCAACGATAGGAAAATGAAATATCGCGATAGAATGGGAGTAAAACGCGCATGCGCAGTGCCTTTGTTTTCATACGCACATGGCCGATTGTTGAGTGAAACAGATGAACCAGAATTGGTTTGTAAAAATGGTGCAACTTCCGTGATGTGGAACTGGTTTGGTGTTTGTCCGTCAGATACACGACAAAGCACATTTTTTTTGCAGAACATGCAAGCGGCCGTTGTTATTGTCGTATTTGTCGGACTAAGATGCTCTTAAATCTGGGAGTAATCTGGGTCCTAAACTCCGAATTCTTCAGGTCAAACAACACTGCAGCGTCACTTAGAGTTAAAAACTGTCTAAATTCTTTCATCTTTAATAAAACGATCAGCATTGCTGCTTTACCAGGTGTAACTATAAAGTTTAACTTCCAGGCATCCATGAAAGCAAAAGTTATTACATTTAACGGAGTTAGAAGTTAGCAGGAAGCTAGCGGAAGTTAGCTCGCTAGTTTCGCTAGTTACCTAAGCATGATATTGCATGTTCTGACTGAGAGATTTCTGAAAAAAATCAAACGTACAGCTCTGCTATCACTTCCAACATAAATGAAGACAGGAAACTAAACAGCAGTGACGTTTGTAGGGTTACTGAAGTTGGGCTAGCTGGTATATAATGATGTGCTACGTGATCGCTAGCGACACAGCTATATTAGCATAACATAAACAGTGAAGCTGGAGGACGAACACTAACACTTTTCCACTTATAAAAGTTAACGTGAAGGTTCTTCATGGTTAGAGACAAATGCAATCGCATGGCAGGATGCTGTACACGGACCAAACTTCAGTCAGGAGAACAACTGAGATAATCCATCCACAATACGAGGTTAGTCATTAATATACTGCAACAACATGGGAATAGAGCAGCTGCCAGAGAATTCAACATTAATGAAACAATGGTACAGAAGTGGAGGAAGCAAGAAGAATGAGTTTAATAAAGTTTGATTTATCTGACTGCTTTGTTTCGCTTAATGTGCCTTATAATCCCGTGCACCTTACGGTCCGAAAAATGCATACTGCACACTGCAGTTTAATGTTGCAAAGCACCTATTTTTAACTTCAGTGGATATTATACATGGTTGTGCTCAGGATATGTCAGCCCATTTCTACTGGAAATGCCTTTTGGTTAAACTTTCAGCAAGGAATTTGCATTTGCACTGTTACATTTTTATAAAGCTTTAATGTACATAAAAACCAGCTTCTTGTTTAAGTGAAAATAAATGGAAGGTTGTCTTTTTGCACTAGTAATGTTGTGGAGTTGTATTTTGTCTCGCATCAATTATATCGTCGGTTATATCATTATCGCAAATTTTCAAATATATATCGTGATAAATATTTTTGGCCATATCGCCCTGCTCTACTGTTGCTCACTCCTGCCACTTTATCTCATGTGCAATATCCCATCGTATGGAGGAAAGACCTAAACAACTCTATCAAGGCTTGTCAAACACATTGTTTGACGCAATCAGCTTGCACTTCTAGTTTGACGTGTCTTCACTACATAGAGACTCTCAGCTTTACATTAGGTTATTTATAAATTAATAATAAAAATGATTTAAAACAAACAAACATCATATTTGTTTAGAAATACTTCGAGACAAACGACAAACACCCAACAGGCTAGCAGTGTTGTTGTCAAACTGCGCAAAATCATTCTAAATCGCTGATTCAACGTCGATAACTTTATAACAGCACTGGGAACCAACTGTTAGCTGTTAGCTCCCTGCCTTCTCAGTCTTACACTACGAGGCTCACTCGGGGGTCTTTCTAGCACCACCAGGACAACAAGCAGAAGGAATTTACTGTACCTAGAAGCGTTACTACTGTCGTGCTTCCTGTTGTTCTCCTGTTTGTCCAGTCTTTATTCAGCCAGCTGTCCTGTTTGGAATGACTACAAACGTCACCCAGCAGTAGAGCCAACTGTTCTTCTTCTACGACCTCAATAAAGCAGACTAGACGCTACAGCTGCGTGACACTGCCACCTACTCGTTGTTCACTACGCGTGTCACACTCGTCTTCTTCTTTGGTGGCTTATAACCCATATAAGGGTGTATTACGGCAACCCACATGGCGGCAATTTTGCACTTAATTTCAAAACCCAGTAGCAGACGTGGGCAGATTAAATACTGACAGTATCAATACCAATGACTGATGTTGAGAATAGCACAAAAAAGGAAGCTGATGACAATGACATACAGTATAAAAAGTTGGGGTTATTTTAGTATTTATTTACTGGGTCTAAAGAGCTGCATGCTTGTAGCACGAGGCAGTCTCTGCAAACTTAGTCTACAATGCTAAGAAAATTCAATAGAGAGAGGAGGCATGCAACTACAGCGACATGGTGTTTCTTTAAGAAGCTTCAAAAGTGTTTTAATCAGCAGAACACAAAGACAGTATTAAGGAAAATGAAGACATATGATCGAGAAAGGCCCTACACCAGACAGAAGATTAGGGACGTGACTAGTTTCAAGAACTCCTGTTAGTGTTTGTAAGGACAGCACTGGCGTTGAACATCACATCCACAGCTGCAGGATCCAAACTGCAGAATGTGCGACGGTGATGCTGAGACCACACCTTGCAGCAATCTGTTGACAATGTAAGTACAGTGTACTGGAATAAAAGTCAGGAAGATGGTTGAGAAGAAAAGGGCTAAGGTTCAGTGGGACTTCTGAGTGAAGGTTTCATTTGGCCTTTTGAATCCCAGAGAATAAATAAGATAGCTTCCAGGTGTGCTGGCTGGAACAAGTGGCAGAAGCAACCCCCCTATCCAAACCTGCGAAGAGGTGCAGAAAAGGAAGAGAAGGAGCAACATGACACTGGTGAACTTTGCACCAGTGTCCTTTTGCTTTTGTTAAAGACTAACATAGGTGTCCTCTTTGCTTCCTTTTATTCCATAGTTCCTTCTGCTCAAGTCTTCTTTAATATTGCTTATGACGCACATTGACATGAGACAAACGAACACTGGAGGAGAAACATATAAAACAGAAGCTTGACATTAAAAACAACTGGATAAACTCTGGGGGAACTGAACACACAAGAAATGAACTTAAAGTAGAAACTGAAGCTAAATAAACACCAAATATTTAAGACCTCTAGAATGATAAATTATATAGACTTCATGAGTAGTTAAAGTATAGAGGAACTAGAAATGAGGTAGGTGTTGTCACTTGCTGCACTCTTCCCCCCAAGGGGACACCACAGTGGACAATGCACATATTTAAACTGGAAAATAATTTATGCAACCCTCCTATTTATCCAGTTTTGGCACCTTCACTAAGAGTGTGTCTGCTTGTGTTTCCTCCCAGGTGCAAACCAGGGCCTTTTTGTACTCGAATGTGATAACCACTCAGCTGTGGAATCACCAGATAGAAAACCAAACAATAAAACTAAAACTCAGCTTACTGTAACCATGAAATCATGAACCAAAACACAGAAGTTAAAAGTCCCTAAACAGGTACCAAATTAAGAAAATGCATTTAAAGTTGCTCCTGTTCAGCTGTTGACCAGCTATAAGCACTCAGATGCCTCTCATAAAACATTTTATATCCTCTCTCTGGGACACATCTTCAGTGATACTCCTTGGATCATGCGGTGTTCCGGGTCTTTTGACATCAGACACCATGGTCCTGGTCAGCCAACCAAAGCCCTGAGTTGTGTCCTAGTGGCTTTCTCTGTGGCTTCACAGACACCTTCTGGGCTTTCCTGTAATTCACGGTTGTTTAAGGACTTAGAGTGACCATCCTGCAAAACCTCTGCAGCCAACCCTCTATCGGCTCACTCAAACTCTTCCAGCCTGCTATTTCTTCATCAGCTCTGGGTACTTTGCATATTTCTTATTGTTTGCGTCTTCCAACCTTCTTCCCAGATCACAATAAGCTCCTGCATTATCGGGGTTTTATTGTCTTGGAGGTGATGATCATGCCTGGGTGGAGTAATGTCATGACAGTGTCTTGTGGAGATTTCATCATGATCAAAACTTCTGAGTTTTTCACGTTAGACTAGGCTATATTTGACTGTTTCCAGTCAAATAAAGATGTAAAACAGTGATCTAAATTCCACATTATGGGAATTAACAGATAACTGATGTATTCGTTTTTACAGCACTTATCTTTTATTTTTTCTTTACCTTTTTTTAAAATAATTTGATTTATTTGTGCATTTGAAACTGAGCTTTTGACCTTAAACCTGAATCTTTGCTGTGTCTTTGCTTCTTTCCATTCATTGCTCAGCTGTCAGATGCATCAAATGTTGTTTTCAGCTGTAATTTCAGAGGCATGAAGACAATAAATCACCTGAGGCCATGCGCACTCATCTCAGCATGAGGAATCTTTCAGTTTGACAAAAGCCACCAGGCTCCTCAAACAACAGAAAACTCTAAATGTGCCACTCTTGTTGAGTTTGCCTTTGATTTACAAACTCAAATATATTGTATTGTAAATTTAAACTTATAAGTAGTAAATAATTTATTTATAATTTATTTATTTATAATAATAAATAATAAATAAATAAATTCTTTAATAATTTATTTAATTTATTTATAATTTAAAGTTTGATTTAATATGGATGATGCAGTTTAACCTTGTTCTAATGCAGACATCCGTTCATTTTATTCAGAGGTGCAGGGGAGGCTAGAGCCTATCCCAGCTGTCACAGGGCAAAAAGTGGTTCACAGCCTGAACAGGTGGCCAGTGCATTGCCAACCTAGCACAAAGAGACAATCATTCCTGCCAATAGAGAGTCACATATTAATCTAACTCTATTTCCTTGGACTGCAAGGAATCAGGAGAACCCAGAGAGAACCCATGCATGCTCCACAGCCAACCAGTGGATCTGAAAGACCTTCTCACTGTGAGGTGACAGTGCTAACCCCTGCATCGCCATCTTAACATAGGCTGTGACATCCAATATGTACAAGTATTAGTTTACATACGGCAGATGCAAAACTATAACTTAAATTAAATTCCCCCAAATCATTTTGCTGATCTGAGTTGCCTTTAGTCAGGGTTCACTGTGAAAGACGTGCTGCCTGTGATCAATTTCATTTCCCCTGCTTGTGTTCCTCATAGATGACAAGTTGTTTGTTTGTTTTTTCTTCATCATAAAAACAGGAATGAAATCTTTATTACACAAACCTGAAACTACAAAGTATTATTGACTCAGGTAAGTGCTGCTCTGCAGAAACGGGTCCAGGTTTTCAGAGCGAGAGAAAGACATTAAAAAAAATCGAGTGGTGGAGAGCCAGCAGGCAGGTGAATCAAACTGTTCTCCTTCAAGCAGGAGGACTGCTTTAAAAAAAATATTGGAAAAAAATGTTAATTTTTTTTATGTGTGTCCATTAGAATGATTACTGTCCTTTTTTCTCCCCAAAATAACTTCTAGTGATTGCCAACAATGCATATTTAATTTTTTCTAATGATAATTTCCAACATTTTGGCATGTTGCATTTTATAACGCATGCATACAGAAGGGAGCAGCATTGTATTATAATTTATATCCAGCACTTACAATGTCACTTCCTAACATGAGCTGCACCTCATATTCACACAGAAATGGGAGAAAACTGAGTTCAAATACTTTGGAAGAACTTGAATTTGAAGAACCCGCAGTTTTGAAACATCTACATTTTCATTATCGGTCTAGATATAGACCGGTAATGAAAAGTATGTTCTTTTGTACACACAAAAATATTCAGATCACAGTAAGATAGTCTGTTTAAAGAAGAATTTTATGTGATAAGATACACTTCATTTATCCCAGATTTGATACATATCTTTTGCTACAGTACAAAAACCCCCAAAGCCAAATTGCTTAAATAAATTAATAATAATAATAATAATAATAATAATGCATACATTTTAAAGTTTATACTTCACAATAAGCTGGACTTAGTTTTCTTTATAAGTGACTTTTATTTTGAAAGGGTAGCAGTGCACATTGAAGCCTACAGAGATTAGAAATACTCATTTGGAAATTAAAACTGAAACAGCTGGTCTGATGTCTGTACAGGGATGACAAAAACAATAACACATGTATAACTTGTATTATGGTTTATAAGTCAAGTATTTTGTATATTGTATTGTATAAGTATTATTTATAAGTATTGACCTCAGTCATAACTGATGTCCTCACAAAGTGACTCAGAAACCTTCAGTGACACACTTCCACCAGCCCAGTGATCTCAGACATGAGCAATGACACGTTCAGGCAGCCCATCACGTAGAAAGGGTGCCATCACGGCGTCTCTGGACAGCCTCTGATTATTGTCGGAGAGTAAACATTTGTTTGGCTGCTCTGTACAAGCGCAGATAGGCTTCAGATGAATTGACAGGGTCCCCTAAATTGTGTCTATGACGCCTGATCCATCGCGTCAAGACCATTAAGAAGGAGGCTGGGTGAGATGATAGTGCATCGATCAGGTCGTGATGGATGGTGCCCTGTGAATATATAAGTGAAGTTCTCGGTCGAGTAAAGGGAGATGAGTCCAGATCTGGTCATCAACACAGAGACACCATGCTTTCTGCAGCTCTGTTTTACCTTGTAGCTGTGATTTGTTCAGCAACATGGACACACGCTCTCCCCCTTTACCCTGAGTCCAACCTGGAGCCACAGACAGGTAAGACACTTTTAAAACTGTTTTCTTCTTTTCAGGTTATATTTCTCCTACTGATTTCTTCGTGCCATTTTTAAATCTCTTGACCTGATCTCTTGTCACCCAACACTTGGACAGTCACATTGTAACTTATCAATGAGATGTGTGATAAAAAAAAAAAAACGGAAAAATGAATGAGAAATATGTTTCATCTGAACAGATTTCATTCAGAAACTAGTTTCAGAAGTGGAGGACGGCACCAATGCTGCAGAAGGCGAACAGAGAGATGTGAATAATATTTATCCCCTACTGGTGCATCACAATGGAGGGAGGGACTCATGGAATAAAGGTTAGAAAAAAAACATAAATTTGCACGTAAACAGGAAAAAAAATCATCAAATTTTGTGGTGAAAACAGATTGTACAACTCTAAATTTTATAACTCGTTTCAGGGGTGAAAGATTCAGCACAGCAGGATAAGTTTGCAAACATGGTGAGTTTGATCATCTGCACATTTGTACACTAATAAGACATAGACAGAGAAGTCTTTCACAAAAACAAGTGAAAGATGCAGAAATGTTGAAACAATGAGAAGCTCAAAGTATCATAAAATAAAAAGAGTATTCTGAATGTGTGGGTAAAGGCGAGTTTATGCCAGTGAAAACAGTGTCCCTGTGAACGCAGGGTCTGCATCTAAATCATCATTTTGCTTATTTTTAGGTCGAGGAGCTGAAAGAAGTTGTACTGAAATTGGCTGCCGCTGAGAAGCTTCGGTCACAGGGTTTCCTCAGATCAGAGCAGAGCCTCCCGAAAACGAACAAAAGAGGTGCGTGACTCACATGCCACACCTGCTCGGCCACCGAAACGCAACGATCGAGTGAAAAAGGATGTTTAATTTCTGGGATGGAGTTTTTAACACAAGCTAAGATTAATTATTTACACTGTAAACAATGACAGATGTATAAGCTTTAAGCATTTAACACCTTTTATAACACATGTAGCATAGCTTTTGCATGATATAAAGACATTTTTTATTAAGGTGAAACAGTACAGGTAGAAAGGTTAAAACATTTCACTAATAGATATTGCCATGAAACTCCTCCAGTGGATTACACGCATTAGGAATATTAATATTATTTCTACTGCTACTACTATGGTGTTTAATAGAAGGCAAAGGCAAAAAGATAAAGCTATAAATCTCCAAAACTTTATGTCTTCCTTCATATTTGCTAAAGCCGTTCAGTGGGTTGATTGTTACCAGGCTGATTTTATATTTGACTATATCTAGACTTTCCACTAATCTAGATGATTTGTTCAACCTCAGCTGACTGCAGGTTTCACCAGCCTTATAGACAGTACACTATGGTCATAAAAGACCGTAGCGTCTCCTGCCTCTATAGTGATGATTCTTACTTTCTCAGTGTGTCAGTCAGTGTTTGAAATTCTCTGTGAAAAGTGCTCGTGATCATTAATCAGTTTAAGCCACAACAGTTTGCAAATCATCAATGAGAAAATGAATGTAAAGCTGCTGATTTTGCTTATTTTACAACTTTACTGTTTATAAAGTGAGTGAAACCAGCAGTCAGCTGAGACTGAAGATGTGGGTTGTATGAGTTGAATTTGCAATGAAAATTCTGCTGCCAGGTAAACAAATGATCTTTCTAACATACGCAAGTTATACTTTCTCTATCTACATTTGGACTCACTTGCATAATTTCTTCAGAACCAAAATCCAAATATTGGATAAAGCGATAAAGTGATTCTGGAAATCCCATGTTATAAAATAATCTATAAGTAAGACCCAGAATGATATCTGAACATCCCCTGTATATAATCATTCAGGATATATGCATGGAAATTAAAATGGAGAGTTTTGTCGTGATGAGTGCTGCTGAAGAGAAGATTTCTACCTGAAACAATGAAAAAGAAATCTCATCTTGACATTGACTTGAATTGGCTTTATTGTAAACATCCATACATATTCACTAAAAACCACCAGGAAAAAAAATGTCTAAAAGATATCACAGTGAACCTTCTAAAGCCAAATACCAACATACAGCTTTCTGAAATGTTATATTTAAATATGCAATAACTATGATGCTACATAGTTTAAATACAGTGCACCAGTAGACAGAGGTGGGACCAAGTCATTGTTTTGCAAGTCTCAAGTAAGTCTCAAGTCTTTATCCTCAAGTCTCAAGTCAAGTCTCAAGTAATGTCAGGCAAGTCAGAGTCGAGTCTCAAGTCACTGGTGTAAAAGTCCGAGTCAAGTCACAAGTCTGAAACTTTGAATTTCAAGTCCTTTCGAGTCTTTAAAAAAAAAAAAAACAACGAAAAAATAATGTTGCAGTTATGCTAAATGTAAATGTTAGACCATGTAATTTTAAAATCTGTGTTTTTCTCAACACATGACAAAATAGTGAACTTAGAAAATATACACAAATTGTGAAATTGCACCTCTTTAAAATGCAGCTCAATTAAACCTAGCTCCAAGAATAATTTTCACCGACAGTTCTGAGATAAGCTGCATGTTATTCTTGGATGCGGTTGTAGGACCAGCTTTAAAATCGCATGACAAAAATATCATACATATTAAAAAAAACTGCATCACCAACGTAGCCTGGACAACATTTGCTAGTTAGATGAAGTCAGCTATCTCATCTTAGCATATTTATATGCATATTTATAATTATACGGTTCTTGGAGTGAGTGCATACACTCATGAAGTTTAGTAACTTCCGGTCACTGCAACAAGCCCAGGTACAGTTTACCGCCGGATGGGTGCAGGACCTTGAAATGCACCGTGTAGAACGAAAGACCATCGTACGTATCATAAGTTTACCAGTCTCACAAATCGTCTTCATAAATACACATTCGTTAACCGTTTATTAATAGGACCTTTGAGCTCAATGGTAATTAATTAGCAGTGGAAATAATTTCTGGTAGCATCACAGAAATGTAGCAGTGACAATAATACTGTATGCTGTAATCGTACTGGGCAATTAGTGATACAAAACACCTGTTTTATCCTGTGAATAAAAGTATATGTTTTTGTCAATGTACCATAATAACAGAGGCGAAACGCAATATTGTGTCAGGACAATTCACTATTTATGCACAATAAATAAAGGAGCATAGCGCGACAATTTCTGTTCAGCGCCAGACTTGCTTGTAACCTATATCACCAATTATGTTAAGAAAAATGACGCATTAACTACAACAGAAGACTTGCCTTTGTGTAAATGCTTGGAGCAGACTAACCTGTGAGCTGGAGGGTTCTGGGACGTTATATTTGGTCTTTGAATGGCTGCAATCCAGTCGCGTCTTTGTTACTTCGGAAACATGGCTCGAACAATTTCTCTTCAACGAGGTAATCCGATAACAACCGATCTCTTTACCCGTCGGCTTCCCGTGGCTGTCATGCGACCGGCTATTGCAGTTAATAATACAACAGCTTCTTGACATTTTTGTGTTTCTTTTTATCGCTGTATAACTGATTTTAATTGAAAGCCTGCGTGCGCTAGTACCGCTTGCCACGAGTTCCCAGAATCCTTTGCGGTTCTACCCGTGAATGACGTCACATTTTCAATCTCTATATAATATGCATGTTAAATTTTGTATTTGGGGTAAAATATCAAGTCTTTTCAAGTAAACCGGTTCAAGTCCAATTCAAGTCCCAAGTCATTGGTGTAAAAGTCCAAGTCAAGTCACAAGTCTTAGAACATTTTTTCAAGTCAAGTCTAAAGTCATAAAATTAATGACTCGAGTCTGACTCGAGTCCAAGTCATGTGACTCGAGTCCACACCTCTGCCAGTAGATAACATGCAAATTTCAAACTTTAACATTATCAGATATTTTGTTTGCATGCTATCTCTTCGCTGCTGTATCACTGGAAATGTCCCTGATGTGAAATATCATCTTAACTTATTACTGAAATAGTAACTGAGTAAAACAACAAACAAATAAAGGTCCCCTTGCATTAAACAAAACAGTGTTCAGTATTTGTATTGTATCTGTAACCTCCCTGTGAATATTTAAGATAATATTTTATCCTGTAAACATGTGCACTACACTACAGAGGAGTAAGTAGAGTATATATAAGATATTAATGCAATTACAAAGCTCAGATATGTTCAGTTAGTCTAGAAAAACAAGAAAAACACCTTGAAGGGAAAAAACTGACAAATAAAAGATGCGAGTAACATCTTTTTTTCTCTCTTTGATGTCCCCGACAGCATGTTTCTGGAAATACTGTGTGACCAACTAGAGCTCAGAGACAGCAAGTACGATGTGGTTTCAGCACGGCCTGGTTTGAAGCGCTCTCCCTCTTCATCACCAGTTTTGTTTCCCACCACGTGGTATATTCATCGTCTGCACCGGATCAACAGAAGATATATTTTTGAAGCTGTAAAAGGTTTTTTTTGTGGCTGAAAATAAACTTGAATATCAGAAATGCCGTTTCGCGTTCCCTGGTTTTACCCGTGAAAGTTCAAATGAATGACAGAAACCAGATTATGACAAAGAAATGTGGTATTTATTTTCATTAGTGTGACAGTGTGTGACAATTCAGTGAAACTGTATTTGTACACAGTAAGATATACAGGAGTGTTTTACATAAAAATGAACTGTTTACGCAGCCATTGCTCACACTAACACAATCATACATATTTCTATGTGGCTGTTTTGATTGTAAAATGCAAAAAATATTGATATTTACACTATAAACAAAACTCTACTAAATATAAATCAACAATCAATTGCACATATGGCCTTTTTTTGTCTGTGAGTGACCTGGATAAACAGTAAATGCCAAAACATTTGACTTTGGCATGTCTTGGAGCTCTAAAGCTATATGAGCTTGAGGATTTTAGGGTGTCTGGTTCACTGCCACAGTTTATTTTTGAAGTTTGCAGTGCCCTCTACAGATCACCATCTCTACACACATGGTTACAATTGATTAAAAAAAAAAAACACAGAACAAAGGAGTGAGATGTTTATTTCCTCTTGTTGGCCACGCTCAGGTAAGCCTTCTCAATTTCAATGTCGGCCGGGCACGTCTGTTTGAACTCGTCTCTCTCGTCAGCGTTTTTAAGGTATCTCCACACGCCTGTGAAATGGGCTGGAATCTCAAAGTTGCAGTACTTTTTGGCAGAAACCTAAAATAAATAAGTGGAGAGGAAAGTGTTTTAGGAAGTCCAGGGATCGGTTAAAACAAGCACTTATCTCATTCAAAGTTTAGTAGTTCGCATCATAGGTTCAGGCCTTCAAGATAAAAGAAGACAAATTTCACGACTGTTAGATGTTTAGTGATGTATGAAAGTAAACCTAACACATGGGTCATGTACTATTCCTTTAGGTTACTAAGACAAAATATCAACGAGGATGCTTTTAAACAGTGTTACAGGCACATAAATGCTAAAAGCAGGTCACTTTAGCCAGTTGCTAGGTGGTTGCTAGGCAATATAATCATAGCATAATATTTGACATAGGCGAAAACCTTCAGTAGTTCAGAAGCAGAAGTGTGCCAAGTCTGGTTGCACAACTGATGGTCTGGGAGAAGTTTGCAGTCAAACACACTCATGAACAGAGATTTAGCATTTATTAAAGTGAGAAGATCAGGAAAACTATTGAGTTTCCATCTGAGGTAGTTTATTTTACTGTATTTTGCAGTTTAAATTATAATAATCAGGATTAAATAAGGATAACAAAGTGTCCAGCTATCTGTTCACACAGGGATTCTTCTGATCCACTTTAGATGATCAGATGATTTTTTCCTTCCTTCCACCTCTGTTTCCTTTCAGCCATTAGTGCACAGATGTCTCACCCTGATAACGTGCAGTTTGGGCAGCAGGTTGCAGTCAGCTAAGGTGAGTCTGTCGCCGTCCAGGAACTTCCTGTTGGAGACGGCGATGGTTTCCACTGAATTGTGGTCGATCTCCTCGGGGAGGGGGCTGTTCAGGTAGTCATCCAGACGCTTGAACTCCCGCAGCAGGTTTTTCTCTTGTACTGTCAGAAACACAGAGACAGGTTTCATGGTGTGTTTTAAGCACTGCTGGTCAGACACGAGAGCTGCGTTTAAAAGCAGTTACCAGGCACCTGTACTTTATGTGAGAGCTTCAATTTTATGCAGTTTTATGCATTTGAGGGAAATATTGTCCTTGGTACCAGTGACACCACTACTGTAATTTATGTAGTTCCAACCTACTTTGCATTAAACTTCTATCTAATGTGCAAAAACTCGGTTAGCATGTCTCATATTTTAGCACATTTGGGGTGAATCTTGCTGATGCTGAGATGCACAATCTTTATACATGATGACAACGTCAGGTCAATGTGGTTAATCCTTCACAGCAGCAAATAAAAAAGGGGGCTGAATATTTTAGTACATATAATAGTTTATGTAAAACAAAATATATTTCAACAGGTTTTTGAACATGTTTTGAAGTTTGTAAAGGAATTTAATTGTCCAGAGGTTTGATCCAAATAGAGGTTTTAGGATTTTTCTCTTTATGAAAGCTTCATCTTGGTGTATGTGGACTGTCACGTTTCCATGTTTTGATTTGGAGGAGCTTTTTTCTTTTGTTTGCTTTGTGGGTGTGCGTCTGGTTTTTTTATTTGTTTCTTCTGTTGTAGAAAAATTGAAAATATGTTGGGAAAAAAGTTTAGAGTGAGTGTAATGAGAAAAAGCTCATTTTAACTATACTGACTTGACTTGAACCAATATGCAAACACAAATGCAGTTCAATACTCTGCAACATAGCAATATTGTATCAATGCTGCATGTCTATTAAATCTAACTTACAGGCGTTATTTGGGCTGTTTTTGATAAAAGCGGAGAACTTTGCAAAGATGTCCGCTCCCACATCAAAGGACTCTTTGTTTACCGGGCTGAGATGAGGATACCTGCAAATCGAGAGCAGAAAAGAGCGCATCGGTTCAGTGAACCGTCATCAACATCATAAGATGTTTATGTAATGATTAAGCGTGACGGTACCTGGGAGGGGCCAGCGTTTGTTCGAGAAACTCTTCAATTTTGATGAAGTCTGTTTTGAGGGTGCCGTTGTAGAGGAGGAAAGGAGGGTTAGTCCCAGGGGCCAGGTCTTTGAGCTCAGCTGGCTTCCTGGAGATGACACAGATTGATGAACAAAGGAGAGGAGAGAATTTGAGTTCTCTTAAGCATACCAAAATAGTAGTTTATCAAGACTGTCAGAATCAAATATTGTACTCTAAATTAATGAGTCAACACTGGCTATTAGTTTAGTTATGAAAATACACAGTGATGGGAGGGGCTGCCTTTTTAAAGGCCTGTTTTGTGTGTGCTCTGAATCACTTAATTATCTGTATCCTTTCAAAGTTTCCAAACCATGTTTGCTTGGCACGTAGTGGCCCTGAGAAATTCACGCAATAAAGCCTCAATTAAAGGAGGTGATTGTTTGAAAGTGACACAGAGGTCTTTGTACGCTCCTGCCTCAAACTTCTACAGAACGGAGCGAGTAAAACGTCAATAGGCGTTCAATTGGATTAGATTACTGACATACACACACACACACACAAAAAGGTTCTCAATTTCTCCCTCGCTTTCCGCATAATTGAGTTTTGTGTGAAAGTCCCCACGACCAGATGCTCAGGAAGTGTTTTTTTCCACTGGAGCAGTGCTTACTTCCTCATATCAACAGTGGTCACTGTAAACTTCACTCCTTTGAGCCACAGCACCATGAAGAGCCTCTGACAGAAAGGGCAGTTCCCCACGTTTTCACCGTCATGTCCAGCCTGAAAAATACAAGAAATAAATATCCCATGAGTCCAAAATGTTCTGTTTAAGTGACTTCACTTTTTCTCTATGATCTCATCTGCAGATTAATAAAGTTATTTTGGAGCTGAGAAGGTGCGTCTGGGATACACACAGTCGATTTCCTATGTGGAGGAGGGGAAACCCTGGCATTGTGTTGTAGCGGAAAAACAACCGACACCAACGCAGAGAAGTTTAAAGGTCCACCACATATTGACCATATGTTAAATAACAGTGTGAAATGTCTGGAAATGATTTGCTTAAATGAGAAAATTGATGACACTCTCAAGTCTGTGTGGTAAACCTGAAGAAAGCTAGTTGGCGTAGCTTAGCTTATAATCACTGCTAGCTAGATGTGTATTCGCCTCTTCACACCGAATACAAAGCAACTGATATGAATTTGTGTTGTTAGACACAAATTACGGCAAATCCACATTAACTTATGTGAACATTTAGGGAGCTCCTATCAGTCGAGATTCTCTAGATATCACTGACAATCTCAAATAGAGCACACACTCATTGCTACAGATTCTGTCAGCCTGAGCTTTAAATTGACTTCTCTTTTAAAAGAGAAAGAGAAAAAGGAGAGCGCTAAGAGAAAGTGAGAGAAATCAGATGACTTCTTGGTAAGTTTTGAAATACTGTAACTTGATTCCAGCTGTCGGTTGTGTTCGTCCTACTCATATTGGCTGTTTTGAGTGAATATTTGGGGGTTTTCAAAACCACTGCAGCAACTGGACTGACAGGAGTGATAAAGATGTGAAGATAAAAGATAAAGTTTTAAAGATGGATGTAGCCTTTGGGTCTGAACAAAGTTCTTTTTAAAGGCCACCAGGGAGCAATATATGTGGTTACAATAGCCTTCTCTGGGGACCTGTGTAAACACTCCTGATGAGCTTATGGGCTTTCAGGCTGTACTGGATAAAATGTTAAATTCATTCTAAGTGTCAGAAAGGAAGATTAAACTCACTGATCAGTGAGCGTGTGCCACGTTCAGTATCAAAGCGGCAAGATGCCGACTGCAAAGGAGTTCATCTCGTATCTTTAAAACAGGACTTCACAATCCAACATGTGACATCACGCTGCTTCCATCTTTATCCTGTCTATGGTAACACGTGGTAACTTCACTTCCAGAAAGATCAGCGGTCAGCTGATGTTTCCATTTGTTTGAATTTGTGCAAAAATTGTAAAAAATATCACTTGTAGCTTTAAGCAGGTTTATATTCTGGGCTCTTATCAAGTCTCATCAACGACAACATGCCATTTTAGACTTTGTTTACATTCTTCATTATATTAAGTAATGAGATATAACTCATAAGTGCTCTTTAGAGGTATTTTTCTGCTACTTTTTGGACAGTTATTACAGTCTTTATGCTAAGATGACTGGATTATCTGCTGGCTCCAGCTCCACATGAGAGTGTTACTTAACTTTTCATCCAACATCTGGCAAGAAGCTGCACGTTTAAGTGGCTGAAATATGGCACGTCTACCACTCTATACTGCCTTATTTTGTTTTTGCTATTGAGCTGCCTTATTGCATATTTCAGAATACACAGTTTCTCTGCACTTGTGCCTCAACTAACTAAATCAGGAAAAAAAAATCAGAAGAAAAAAAGAAGTAAGAAAAAAAAAAAGAGAAACTTTTGTGACTTTTAGATAGATGACTGTATTTGAATGTGTGCGTAACTAAGGTGGGTGTGTCTGTCCAGGCTTGAGGCCAGTCTCCATATGCTTCTTGCTCCTTCTGGGTGTGCTCTGATAAGTTGGAGAGTGTCTCTGATAAGAAACCAGCTATGGCCCACACCGAGGATACAAACACCCCAACATCTGCAGCGTATGGTATCTGGGGACAGCACCAATCAAAAATAGAGCTGCCCTCTGATTGTTGCTGCCTCTATGGCAATAATTGTGGACCACTGTTGTTTGACAACACTCATAAATGAGCAGCAAGCCTTTGTCAGAGTGCCCCTTTTCTTCAGAAGATTGTTTTGACAGGTTTAAAATGGACATGAAAGGACTGACCTTGATGAACAGCTCGATGTTTGGCTCCTTATCAGAGCTCTGTCGAAGTGCCATTTTATCCCCCAAAAGTTTTTGTTCTGTTTTATTTAAAAAGTCCAAGTGCTCCTATTAAAATTTCCCCCGAAGTCAGCAGTTGCAAAAATCCACAAAGCTGAAGAGAGGAAGCTGAGTGTGGTGCTGTCGTAGAGGCACTCTCCTCTGGTTTCACGTGCTTTCTGTGGTCCTGGGGAAGTCTCACACCTCAGGGCTGCCTGTGTTTGTCTGAGGGCTCCTTGGAGGCTATCGCTCTGAACATATTTTACAAGTTAGGGGGAGAGGGCGGATCCGAGTAATGGGCGGGGTACATGCCCCACACTTATATACCCAGAGCCTAGCTCTATGAGGAGAGAGCTTAAAATAGCTCTTCTGCACATTGCAATACACAGGAAATGATAACACAGGGTGACTCACACAAATTAGCGCAATTCATGAGAGCTCCTCATTCCAACAGCATTTAAGATAAAAGAATTCGTTTAATGGAAGACATCCACTGTGTTTTAAAGGGCAGTAGTGAGACAGAAAGTATGAAATGTTTGCTTTAGTCATTAATAACATGTAAATATGCTTGAAACCAGTTTTTATACAACATATAGATGGCTGACTGAACCAGCAGCAGACAGATAGTAGTAAATAATGGAGCAATTTACCTTTGTGTGGATATTTATGTGGTACTTTACTGTATTCTACTCCACTGTGTGCCATAATGAAAATATTTTACATTCTACTTTTCACAAATATATGATTTTATTTTAAACAAGAACAAACAAAACCAAATAACAATCCACATTTTAGAAAAACACAACAAATGATAAAATAATACAAGTGACTTTTTGTTGGAGCTACATCCCCTCAAAAATGGCTTTCAGTATATGTGCTGTTCCTCTATGTGGAGGCTTTATCAATATTTGTCTTCTTCAGTGCTCAACATTTACTCTGCACATTTTTTCAAAAACAATAGTATTAGCAAACAAAACAAAAGCTGGAGTTCATTAATGTTTAATCATTTGTATTATATCTGTATCCTTCTGATTAGGAACCAAGCAGGTACAGCTTTTTTATCACATCAAGGTGCTTAACACTGTAACTTAAATGGACTTTTAGCTGTTATTTCTCAGTGACCCCTATGTGACCCCTTTGGAAACTTAATTGCCCTCCCCTGCTGTAAGGTAAAGACCTGCGATATTAGAGGGAAAAGACGAATGTTGAGAAGATCCCTTTGATCAAGCATTTGGCGACAGCGGAGGAAGAGCTCCCTTTTAACAGAAATAGTGCCAGGATCAGGGAGGAGCAGGAACCTGCAATGACCTGGTAAAGAGTGAGTCGAAGGAGAAGAAAAAGGAAAGGAAAGGGGAGAGGATAGAGACACTGGGACAAAATACAAACTATGGGAGAGAGTGGACTAATGTTAATGGCATGCAGCAGTAATATATGAACACACTGTGAGAGATAAGATAGAGTTAATATGGTTTATTAAGTCACTGAACAGTATAGTGGCCTGTAGGGATGAATATGATCTGTGAAACACTGACTGGACAGTCCTGATGTTTTGTTCTCCTTTCGGGTGTTTCAGGTCAGCTTTTTTATCTTTATAATGTCGTTCCTATCAGTCTCAGCTGAACGTACTGTGCTAATCTAAGCTATTAAAGTAAGATTGTGAATACTGTAAAGCGAACAGCTGCTGAAAAGCTTGTTAGTACTATCACTATGAACGTGTTACAAATGAGTTCAAAATCCGACTTCACAAAGATGTTAGCGTTACCGTGAACTCTGGACTCAACAACACTCAATTTACTGTTTTCACTGTGCCTGTTTTCTTTACAGGGCACAAAAACCAGTAATAGAATAAAAATTCAACCCCAAAAAGCAAATTAGGAGAACAGAGAAAGTCAGTTTAGTCACTACCTTTACTTCCACCTGTTCACTTTGTTTTTCTAATAATATTTTAGCAAAAGTTTGACTAATGTAGCCTTACATTGTCATTTCTATACCTTCACAAGTTCAGACTGAGAGGGAAACAGTTTTGTTACAGATGCTCGCATAAAATATAAACATGGAAAGTAAAGTAGACTCTATATTAAAAAATGAGTACTAATAAGTCACTCAAATTGCAATGTTAAATTAGAATTAAATATTAAAGTTAAAGCAATATTATGTACAGTACAGACAAGATATTGCAGACTAAGTGAAAATAGTTGTAGGTAAGGAGCAGTTATAACGTTTGATGGCCACAGATAGGAATGATCTCCTGTGGCTTTGAGGTTGCGTCATAGTTGAATTTCTACAACCAATGACTGTAGTGCGTTTTTAGCTAAACGTATAAGGTCTGAATGGGCTTTGCCCTCTTCTTTAAAAAATGATGTGATACTTTGGGGGTATTCTGAGGATGTTCTGAGTAATGAGCTGTGGTTGTGGGAATCCCCCTCAATAATAAAATAAGGGCATAAAAAGGGCCAACTTACACTGCTCGAATAGTGGTGTTTGGAAATAAAGAATATTAAAATACTTTAAGATTTTGAATTTTAGCGCTAAAAGAATATCAAATATCATGAAATTTTTCAGCTGAATACTGTATATGCTTGCCATATTTTAAGTAGGAGGTCTCTTGGTCAATTAAAGACTGAAAATGATAGTTTGTGCTTAAGAAGTGGAGACAGGAGTGGAGGGGCAGTCCAGTGTTTATTGTAATATGGCATCATTTACAGTAATTAGGGGAAAGGGAAGTTTTATGACAAAATCCCCATGCTGCGGTGTAGAGTTCCTTACAGAAACAAACAACACTGGCGAGATTGTGAAATGTACCACAAGGAATTGAAAAAGAAGGCTTTGTGCCCCATTCTCATTTATCTGCTCGAGAGGATTTGAGGAATTTGCATCACAGAGCGCGAGCATGGAAACAAACCCATCACAATGAAACTACCAACAAATCCCGGAAATCTGGCAAATAACACCCCATCGCCACAGGAAATATAACTCAAAAGGAGAGAGATCATGGAGAAAAAGTCCTCCTCCTTTTTCTTTTTAAATGTCTTCGGAGTCATGGAGGTTACTTTCCAAGTGTTTGGAAATCCGATGTCCATTTCTGCTCACTCATAACACATCCTCTAAAAAATAATCACCACCTCTGGGAGGTGAGTGGAATTTTACTGCAGCACGGTGGGAGTGCCTCTCTCATTTACTCACATGATTAAACTGCTTTTCAGTGGTCAGTCTTTATTATAGCATTTGCTGTGACAGAGGGTGTGTCCATTGAAACCTGTGTGACAAAGCGCTGGTGTTTTATTAAGAAATTCAATAGATTCGCTCTCACGGGCGACTGCAGTTATCGATAACGTCTTGAGGTCAGCATGGGCTGATTTCATGGGTATTTTGTGTTGTGTTTGGTTGCCATGACGACACCGTGTTGAGAAAGAGGGGATGAGTAAAAGGGAAATTAAGGTTAAAATCACAGCCATTATAGTAAACTGAAACCAACTGATTCAGCCCTGCCAGCTGGGGTATTCAACAGGAGAGTTTTCCAAAGTATCCCGGGAGCGTGCATAGCTTACTAATGATCTTCCACTTCCCAGGAAAGCCCTATCTCCTGGAGATAAATACACATATCTCCACTGGACACACACACAGCAAATGGAAATGGGGGGGGAAAAGTGCCTTATCTCTATGAACAGAGCTCTCAATGTGGACACCGAATCCAAGAAAGTTGAACTGGATTTTGCCATTACAAACACACACACACACACGCAGCCACACAAAAGGTCAAACTGTTATCCTGTAAACTCTGCTGCTCTGTGGTGGATTCCAGACTCCCTCTTTTACACAAGAGGAACGTTTTGATCTGTGAACTTCAGACATTCATAGGCCTAAATTTCAATAACATTTTAAGTGGGCGACACGATGAAACTAATTCCCGGACAACAACTTCTTGGCAAGATGGGTGGGATACCAACATGCTTATATACAGATCTTTTCGAAAAATGGCCGGCAAGCTTATGTTGCACACAGAAAAAATATCAGGAAACTGTTGCAACATGTACTGTCCCTCCCCTCAAAATCCCAAATGGCAGTTAGTCAGTTTTATAGTTGTTTCCACATTTTGTTTATGGTTCAGAGACAAGCTGTTTTTTTTTAAAGATAGAAAACCATCATACCAAAAGCACGAGAAGAAGAAAATATCTCCTTATTCAAGTTTAGGAATAAGCATGAAGTTTTTAACGTAAACACACAAAACGAAGCAGCATATTTTAATCCCAGTTACATGTTGCCAGAGATAGTCAAAAATAGTAAAATTACAAGTTGTGCTCAGTTTGCAGTTGAAATCTAAAGATTTCTTGTTGAAAATTTTGCTTTTACATAAACTGATCAGCTAAGGCTGAATCAAAACAATGCTGAAGTTCAACAATTAGTGCTATATAATACATAAAGACACAGTCAAATGGTGTGCTGTTACCCAGTGGTTTGCAGACTTCCCTTTTTGAGGCCTGGAGTTAATTTCTCATCCTCGTCTTCTTTATTTAATAAACCAGACTTCATGATTGAGAGGTGGATCTGAAACAGGGGACATGAGGACAACTTCTCAATAACAGTTGTAACAAGGCATATCCTACTTTATGCTTGATTTGGACATGTTTACAAAATTTACCAAAAGAACATGTTTCACATATAACGTTAAAAAGTATTGATTAAAGTACATTTGGAAATTGTTTACTGAGGTCATAAAGCAAGTGTAAATTCAGGTCACGTTGTTACAGATCTCTATATAATTGGATATCTTTGATTAACCAGAGGAGCCAGCCTCTGTTGGATTTAGAAAAAAACAAATACATGTCCATGTGACTTTCTATGGTGTCTGCTTGCCATGTTGCTGCAGATGGATTCCTTTATGGACAGGTCATTTGGCTACTTTAACCTTTTATACCTTGTCTGTCAGTCCCATTCGCATGAACTTAATATCTCAGGAAAGCAAAATCTGGCGCAAACAGCCACTTGATCTCAGGGATGAACTAAGTCAAAGTCAAACAAAGTCAAACAAAGTCAAACGTCAGCAGGACCACACAAATACATATTTTTGGCCCTAACTCAAGAATTCATGCGTAAATGATGACAAAATGTTTTGCACAAATGTGTGGTAGGATAACAGGATAAAGTGATGAAATTTCATATGCAGCAGGTCAAAGGTCAAGTCTGGTTAGACATGGATGTAAACTTGACTGATGAGCGATAGAACCACATAAATGCTTGGCAGTAATTCTAGTTTATTGCTCAGCAGGGCCAGCTGTTTCTTGTAAACACAATGGCATCATTGACCTACTGACTGCTCTCTCACAGGCAGTCAATCTCACAAACAGCCTATTACCACACAAACCCTGTTGCAGGGTCTGTTGCAGGATATTCACAATGACAGCGTCTTGGAGTTTCTGCCGCTCTTTTTGTCTCCTGCCTCTCCTCCTGGCTCTGAAGATGCACACAGCACGTTCGGCTCCTGATTTCTCTCGTAAGTCTCTTGGTTTTGAAATCAATAGCGGACTCAAAATGCTGATGCGTTGCTTTTCAGCTGCATAAAGAAGCTTCACAATGACATTTCCTAACAGATTTCCACATCCTGCTTCATAAGCAGCTTGTCATAATCTCGCGGAGAGACCAGAATCAGGGTGAAGAGGCTGCAGAACAGATCCTGAACTTGGATATCCACTCAATACAACCAGATACTCCCATAGCAATAAATAAACTACAGCTGACCTGTGTTTATCATCTGAGCTGTTTTCCTATTTGGACTGTGTCACTACTGACATTATGGAAACATTGGTACTGTATGTTCAGACACAGCCAAAGGTAGCTTTTGTCTCAGACACTGTTCTGTTTGCATGTGCATCTCTATATCTGATCACAGCAGAGATCTTTTGTTTGTTTGTGTGTGTGTGTGTGTGTGTGTGTGTGTGTGTGTGTGTGTGTGTCTAATAATAGCTCATTGTGAGTGAGTGCCTGGTACTGTGTCTCGTTTGTTCCCTAAAGCTTTAAAACGCCTCTGTGGAGCACACACACACACACACACACACACACACACACACACACACACACACACACACACACACACACACACACACGGTTTCCATCATGTCACAGAACAAAACATTGACTTATATTCATGTCCTAGAGATGTAACCGTAACTAATAAATAAACTAGCCTTAAACTTGACCCTAAACATAACTTAAGTCTTAATACATAATAAAAATTTGCATTATAAATCTTCACAAGGCGAGATATACTGCACGTACACACTAGCACAATACAGTACAGGAAACACACATGGGAGGGGAGATTTCACTTCAGTGTCTATGCGCTGTTGCTGATGATGTTTATATGTGTGGTCATAGTCCAAAAATTGTCTTGGCGAGCTACACCCAGTGAGTCGGACACCACCCTGTCGACAGGGGACTGAGCTGTTGTAGGGGCTAAAAAAAAAGCTCTAAATAAGTCAAACTGTTGACTTGTTGACAATGAAAGGGTCGCAAATTGTGCATGAGTAAAGGTAACTGAGTCATCCAGTCTTTATTAGTTGGTTAACATCAGAAAGAAGACCCTTTATTTCTTTCTCTTTCATCCAGGCTTTCTGAGAAATGTTTTTCGCTTGTTAAGCTACTTAACATTGACTTTTGAATTATTCAAGCTTAAAAATTTCACCCAGCTCAAGGGATGAACCAGTGTTGTGTCTACACATAACAGAGAACTTAGCAAGAAAACTATTTCAAATTGTATCTTGAGGTACTTTGAGCCGCATGTCACGAAAGCACATGAATTATTCCCATTTTTTTAACTGAATCTAAATGATTATACGGTTTGACGGGATTAAAATAGGATTTTACGTTGATAGACAGTGTGGAGCGCGCCCTTAAAAAAGAGAAAACTGGAAAAGCAGAGGACAAAAGAAGAAGTGTCAGGTCTTAAAAACTATCAGCAGCAGACAAAATGTGTCTGAAAGACATTTCCTGAAGAATCAGAGAATAATTCAGCAAAGATTTGACGCAGGAGCTGAGAGATGCATGTGGCCCTTTAGCTGATCCATCTACTGTTCACTGATGCCTCATCAGAAATGGTCATAATGGAAAGGCGGCAGACAAGAAGTAATTCTTAAGAAAGGGAAACAGGAAGAAAAGGCTGGCGTATATGACGCTATACAGGAACTGAAAGTGGAATGATGAATCAAATTTTCCTTCAAGAAGCCTGGAAAACTGTTCCTGAAGACGATTTAGAGATATTACAAGAAAGTCTGCCTAAGAGAGTTCAGACTGTGTTGAATGAAGAAAGGTTGTGGCACTAAATATTGACTTTCAAGCTTGTTATATTTGTGTAATCTCTGCTTTTGCTTTATATACTTAATTCCCATTTTTCTAGTAAAATATAAAGAAATAAAGGGGGCTCAAGACTTATGCACGCGACTATAAATGAGGTGTAAGATGTGTTTGAAATGATAAAATAGACATCATCAGCTCTTTTTATCTTTCAGTGTATCTTCACAGCATTCTGAAAAACCACACGGCTCATGCTTGTGAAGGAGAAATTCTCATCATCAAGTGTCCCTCCAGGACGTCTGTGGCCATCCTATCAGCCTTCTATGGACGCCGTGTTCCCAGTCAGCATTTATGTCCTCCTGCAAGCACAAACACAACTGCGGAGGAGGACACAGAGTGCACTTCCTCAGTTGCTATCGAGGTACACATAGCAACATTGACATAAACTGTGAACTCACTGCATAATCTGCCTTAATCATGCTCTTATGGGCGACTCCTGTTGAAGATAACAGTGGTCCACATGGATTTTCCTGTGCTTGTAGAAAGTGCTGTCAGAGTGTCAGGATCGGCGGTCGTGCCACATTCCCGTCTTAAGTCCGGTGTTTGGCCAGGATCCCTGTCCCCTCACCACCAAGTACCTCCTAGTCTCCTACAAGTGCAGACCAGGTGCACTACTGAGCTGGACAGTCCAGTCACTTCACCACTAGCGAACACATGACTTTTAAATTTATGTTAGCTAACTGACAAAGAAAGACTCCATCACATAATTTGTGCATAATAAAAGGTGTGCAGAAAACTATCAATAAGAGGGGCCTTGGCTTGAAAAAAAGAGCTGCACAGTAAAGTTCTTAATTAAAAAAATCTATTAGCATATAAAGCTGGTAAATAAAATCTTTTTTCTTTCATTTTTTCTATAATTAAGTAATCGTCTTGAAATTATTATTAGTTTAAAATATCTTATTTATGTCTTTTGTATGCTCACAGACATCTAAAACGTAATAAATATAACGGTAACTTAGAAAAGAGGAACTGAACTTGGTATCATTTAGAGTTTCTGTAATATTCTTCCTCAGTCAGCCTCTGGTTTCAGGCCTGTTAAGCAAAACATAAAAAGGAACTTACATTTTTTGGGGGTGTTTTAAAAAAAACGGGCAGTCACACATAAAACACAAAACTGTACATTGAAACATTTGCATTCCAAACTGAAGTGCATATAAAGTCTGAGTTACATAAAATTAAGTGGGAGTCTTCTAAAATTGTGATTGTAGCTTTTAAACAAAGCCACACAATCAGTCCACTAGTGACTCTTATAGTCTCACATCAACTTCATATGCACTTTGACATATATTGTCGCATTAAATTACCTCTTCTATAATAGGTTATGACTGGATTTGCAATAATCAGCTTGAACAGGAGGAATAATAAATAAATAATAAATGTCTAACATATAGTAACAGCCTTTTTAACGTGTTTCCCTTCCTTATTACTGGGTCAGGCCAGGGTCACGTCTTTCCTGGATTTTTCCCTATTTCTTAAGACATGACTTTCAGATACTGTTCATCTGATGTCCATAGCTCATAGATTAGTGTTAAGTAGCTTAAAAGACAAAAACAAACAAACAAAAGCCATCGTCTCAAAAAGAGTGGGTATAAGGAATGCTTAGAAAATGAGTGAAAAAGCAGCTAATGTCCAAAGACCTTCAGAGAACCTGGAGAACTGTTGCTCAAGACTACTTTGGAAAAAAAAAACTGGCTTGAAAGCAAAATATAAAGAAATGCAGGGTAGCTTGAGTCATTTACATAGCTCTCTAAACAGCTGTCAAACAAGGTTGTAAACTTTTGAAATAATAACAATGAATGCTTTCAGCCATCAGATTTTCTTAAAACAGCTACAGAAAGTTCTTGTCAACTTTTAGATGTTCTTCAAAATGTGCCATTTCATCTGTTTTTCAGAGCACCACCGCACACGACTGGTGTGTGAAAATGAGCGTTTGAGGCTGATGTGTAAAAATGAGACTGTCATCGCAATCTACTCTGCCTCATTTGGACACCTGCTGCACGGCAGTCCTCACTGTCCTCAGGAACCTGGATCAAAGGCTGACATGGGTCTGCAACAGCAGGGGGCTCAAGTGCCATCTAGTGGCAAAAAAGTGGAGCTAAAGTCCTGTATAGACATGATGGAGAATTACTACTGTACTGTATTTAATCATTCATATAAATAGGAATTATTTATTCATATTCATTAATTTCTAGGTGCTCAGGTTTTAGAGAAACAGCTTTTCTTTAACAATAAAATGTTACTGTTGTCTTCTTCGTTACAATCATTGGTTTCATTTATATTAAATTATTTCAGAGTGTTTGTCTCCGGCGGCCCTGAGGAAAGTGTCACGCAGGTGTCACAGCAGAGCAAACTGTTCACTAATAGCCGATACTCGAACCTTTGGGGACCCGTGC
Source organism: Diplotaxodon limnothrissa (assembly GCF_057381915.1). NCBI lineage: Eukaryota > Metazoa > Chordata > Actinopteri > Cichliformes > Cichlidae > Diplotaxodon > Diplotaxodon limnothrissa. The sequence goes on along the minus strand of NC_140597.1, from coordinate 37,561,414 downwards.
TTCCCCGGCACCAGGAAACACCTGCGGGTGTCCTTCACTTGTGGTAAGTGACAAATCTACACCTACTCTTTTTTTTGGCTTGGATGTAGATGCATAGTATATTTTCTGTATTTGCATACAGCTGCGTATTGTGACAGTGTTTCATTTCCTCTTTAGTCCCCAGATATCTCCTAGAAGATGTGGGTCAAGGTCCAACAGATCCTTTCATGATCTCAGATTACACACACGGTGAGTGTGAAAACGAACGTTCACAGGTTTCATTGCATGCAGCAGACTTTGACTGGCTATTGAGCCCAGAACCCTCTCGCCTGCAGGTGGATGGTACACTGGCCCCACCTACAGGCCTCAAAATGTGTTCTTAACCAACTCTCTGGAGATCTTTGACAAAATACTGGGTATGTGTACTGATGCCTGTGGATGTCAGGCTACAGCCACATATATAGAAATGTCGGTGTTCAAGCACGTTGGTGGACACAGTCGAGATACTGAGCTCCAAAACGACATGGAAAAATTAGAAGAGGTGCTGGATAAAATGAAACGTATTGTTTTTAAATTTGATTTAGAGTAACTGGAAGCCCTTATATACCACCTGTCTATTTTCTCAGTTGCTTATCTAGCCTAGTGTTGCAGGGGCTGACATATATCTCAGTCGTTACAGATAGAGAGGTATGATACTGGACTGACATTCATATAGCACTTATGTACTCTTTACTGGCCCCTTTAAACCACAATCCACATTTACTCTTTATTCTGCTCACTTTATGCAATTCATTTACCTCACGTCCACAGCCAATTTACACTCACCAGTTAACCTGATATGCATGTGTTTGTACTGCTGGAGAGAATCCACACAGGCACAGCAAGGACATGCAAATTCCACACAGGAAGGCTCCAGCCAGCCTCTGCTTATCAGTGTGCCAGCCACTTGTCTGTGCTGATAAGTAGTAATCTAAAATTTGCGTACATATTTCTGTATTATTTCCATTTTCATATAATTATTAGCTTATTATATTTAAAAATAACTTTTCCTAATTTCAGTCTATTTCTTTCCTTTCAGTTTATTATGACATGTTATATTTCGACATATAAAAAAAAACAGTTATGTTTGTTCCCTTGGATCATACATTAACCTGCTGGTGGAAAATACAAATATTAGCCATTATGTACTCTGACTAAGATAAATAATCATATATGGTTTTTGCAGGGATGATCCTAATCCAGAGCCAATGCTGTGTCTTTGTTTTTACAATACTGCACTGCCCAGGAAGATTTTTCAGCTAAATCAGTTTATAACAATATTAATTTAAATAGAAAGAAAATATCGATAAAATTATTTGGATATTTGAACTGAAATAGGAGCACTTGCAAATTGATTTTGATACATTACTCACATGAAATGAATTTACTGGTTTCTTTGAAAGGTCACACCTTGTATTAATAGTGTTTTCTAAAGCAATTTGAGAAAGATGAGCTGAGTGGACACTTGTGGCTTATGTTGGCAAATTTTTAATTTCCTCACACATCTCTCTTCCAGGTCTCCCAGAGCGAGTTGCTCTCTACTTTGTCTCCGGCATCTGTGCTGGTCTCGTGTTCCTGCTCTGCCTGTTTGGTGTTCGCTCCACACTTGTGAAAGACGTTAAAGATCTGGTTTCTGACCTGAATGATGAGCTGAAAGCATCTCGCAGACGACGCAAGGAGCTCATGGAGGACCTCTTTGAAGAGGATGTCTCTGACACATCTTCTTTCCGCCGCCTCACACAATCCTACCGGACAACTGACATCTTCAGTCCACCCACTTTAACAGTAGAGATGGTTGAGTGGGGGGAGGAACAGACTAGGGATCTGCCCAATGGAGACATTTGGCCACACAGAGACTCCAGCCCTTACGCTATTCACAAGATTAAAACCTACAACAATTGAGAGTAAAGCATCAGTATACTGCATTAGAACGATAGCTGCTAACTGAAATCATACTGAGATAGTGCTTTTACTGTAAATTGGACCTATTATGCTCATTTCCAGGTCCAAACTTTCACTCCTCTACTCTTCTAGAGGAGCTTTGCATGACTCAAAATCCAAGATAATCCTTATTTATCTTGAGCTGGGTCCTTAGTTCATTCACAGTCTGAAACGAGGCATATGAACTCCTCTTCCTCCAAGCCAACTTTCTTCTGATTGGGTGCCCCTCACAAACTCAAAGCTTAAGCATTAGGTGGTTGGTTCCTAAGTGCCAGAGATGAATTAGGGAAGTCCCCAATCTTTGACATTAGGCAAAGCCAAGAGTAGAAAATAAAGTCTGAATTTGAGTGTTTAGAACAGCCTGAAGGGAACCTCTTGTACATACAATAACCTCATTATTTAAAAGCAGTTTAACCTGAACAGTAATGAGGTATATGTGACAGAAAATAAGTGAAAGGATGATAGCTTCTCTCTAAATGTAACTGAACCTTCTAATCTGTCTCAATGCATGATGACACTACTAAAATACATGAAAACCTAATGGTGGTTGATTACAATCATAAAGATTAACATCACATGTTTGTTGTTTCAATTAATTTCAAATGCTGCTGTGTTTTATGGAATAACAGTGGACGTGCCACTGATTTAATTTTAATAACTTCAATGCATTTTTGCAGTTACAATATGGAAAACCAGTATTTTCAGTGCACTGTGTGACTAATAAATCATTGGGTGAGTTAATGCCATTTTTAATGTTTCATTAAAACGTACAAAAATAAAGCTGCTCTTTTGTGGGGGAAACATTTCATATTATTGCTGAAGGATGGAGAGTTAAATGTAGAACAGTGCAAAACCAAATCCTCAAAAATAAATATATAAATTGAATAATTTCCAAATATCTACTAACAACTATATTTTGATTCTTTGTTAAATTTTTGTGCCTTTTCGGATTGATAAAAGTAATTATATCTGATTAACTGATAGAACTACAACACAAAAGTTGTGCAAAGTCCTGACCCACCCTTTATTTCTTTATATTTTGCTTATAATTTTTTTGGTCTAAGCAATTGTTCTCCAGGCTTTCTGAAGGTCTTTCAAAGTTTTTCTTTTCACTTATTTTTCTTCCAGCTCTTGTACCTGACCATCTTTAGAGGGATGTTTTTTGAGGCATCATCAGAAATGTCTCAATGGTGTTGGTGGTCACAATTTATGAAGTCATGAATGCAATTGTACATGAATTGTACAAGTAGCCTGGAGAACTTTAAAAAGGTTTTATGATGAAAAAATAGCCCGATATCAGATATTGATTAGTGGGTAGAGGGGTTTAAAAGTCTGGATCCAGGAAATGGAAAAACATACTCAAAGTCTTTGCACAATTGCTCTCAGAAATACATCAGCTGAGGAAAGTATGGGATCAAATTGTGGTCATAAATATTTTGTACTTTTAAATCAGAATGTGTATATATGTGCATCTGTAGATAAGAATTTGTGTGTGTGTAAAAAGAATTTGTGTGTGCGTAGAAAAGATTTGGGTGTGTAAAAATATTTACACAAGTTACAAATTCTTTTTGTTAAGATCTGGTTACAGATACAAAGGAAAAAAAAATACGTGTGAAACTCAAGTTTTAACTTACAAGTACGAATTTTGACCCGATTTTTCTTCCTTTCAGCTGATCAATGTCATATCAGTCACAAATTTAACTATCCAATCAGAGAACAGAATTGCAGTACTTACTGCAGTTTTGTAAGTACAAAACTGATCAAAAAATATTTTTGACCACAATTTGAGCCCACAGGGAAAGAATCAGTGTTTAAACTGTGAGTACAGTTCAGCTGAAGTCATTATAATCCTTAAAATCACAGTCTGGGATGAATGAAAAGACTGTTGGTGAAACTGCTCTATCACATGACAGACTGCTTAATTTGAAGGGGTCACAAGTCAAAGCGGATGAAACTCGCCCCCACCCCATTTCTGCACATAGCTTGTTCTGAAGACTACTACTTATGGTAGCTTTATCCAAATATGTGGTACCTTGTTGTACTTTTATTATATTTATTTTTTGCATCGTTGACTCATTGGCATTATGCCTCTGTAATAATAATGTCATTATAGATTAATAATGAAGTGAAGGTGGTCAATTTTCTCCAAAACTAGGACACCCCTCAGTTTTAGCATGTAGGTAATACTTTATTTGACAAGAAGCACTCCAGGAGCACAAACCTCCACCAAAGCAGGGCACTCTCTGGGAAGTGTTTTTTTAAAGGAATAGTATTGTATTTTGTGTATATTCATTTTGGGGGTTTTGTTGTTGTTCATTTAACACATACGTTACAAAGTTTGTAGTGTAAGAGTAGGTAATGGCTGATCGTATTGATTTGACTTGAGCTTATTATATAATACTACATACTATAGTATATTCTGACTAACTAGGCAGCTCATTTTCTTTCTATTTAAAAATTCTTTATTTAAAGATATAACACACCTTCAGTTGTTGTGAAATGTAAAACTGATCAGAGGTCAAATGTGACTGATGTTTGAATGTAAACTGTACTGTGATATTTAGAATCACCATTTACTTGTATCCTTTCCTAAATTTTGCCAGTACAAACACAGAATTTTATGTAAAGTTTTAAAGATAAAAGACAGTATAAGTTTTATCTTATTTGAACTGGAAAATGAGGTCTAATATTTAGAATCCCTATATTTCTATATGTTGTAAATTAAACCAATGACATTAAGAAACATAGTTTTAAATAGTTCTATAGCAATATTACTTTGACGTGAAAATCAGTCTATTTAATTAGAGCTCGGAGGTCAAATTTGACATATTCTAAATCTTTATATGGCCATTTTTAAATATGGTTTCTCGGTTTTGACAAGTAAATCATCAGCGAAGGATGCAGGCCAAATTTGAATGGATTGTTTAGATGACCACACAACACACTCCTACAAATTTTATTAGAATTAATTCAATTTTTTTTTTAACTATCGTGTTTACAGGAAGAAGGAAACGCGTAAAAACACTGCGAAAAACACATAACCTCCTTGGTGGCGGTAATATTAAAAAATGTAAAAGCGATTGTATTAGTTACACCTCATCCCTATTAATGTGGGACAAGACACCTTCCGGACATCTTTAATCCCCCAAAGAGGATGCGTGAAGCTGGAAAGTTAATTATATGCAGATAATATTGTTTTACCACACGATGTCGCAGGGTTTTCATTATATGTGTCAGGGCTGGGAGGCTTACTCACTTAGCATTGCACTCCGAGGCAGAAGATGGCGTTATTAAGCTCATACTCGAAACCAACTGCCGCAAAAAACCAGGATGATGAGTCCTTAAACAGGGTGAGGAGCGGCAGGAGGAGGGAGCCCACCACATATCAAACTCTGTGCTGTAGCATATGCGGCTAAATCATAAAACTGCCAGCTAAAGCTATGTAGCCTGTGCAACCTGCTCTCTGGCATTCACGGGGACACGAGAAGAGCCGGGGTTTTCTTCTTTCTTTTTAAAGTTTCTAACTGTGATATTTTTAATACTATCCGGGAACAGCAGCAGCAGCAGCAACAACAACAACAACATCATCAGCTGGCGTTTAGCATTAGCAGCCAAGCTTCGCGGAAGGAGGCCGCAGCGCCGGGTGGAGGTTTAACTTTCCCTGCCCTGACGTCCGCACCGAAGTGATATAAACCCAAATGATAAACTGATATTTATTTCCTCTCGGTAAGAATGGATTCCTCTTTGGGGATATGCAGCGAGGAATGCTTGGCAATATCCTTTCTGAGTTATGGTATTTTTTGTTTTGTTTTTTTTGGCTTTAGCTTGTTGGCTAACGTTAGCTTTTAGTGAAGCCCATTAGGCAACGTTAGTAATTCAGTAATATGGAGATATTCAGTAACCGTGCACTTAAATAATCATGTTATAAAGTAGCTACAGCTCACTTTTAATCCAGTTCATTGCTAACCGCACAGATATATGCACAGAGTCATGCAATTAACGCTAATTAAAATCACTTGTACAGAATAACGTTGGCCATCCTTACACCTTTACATCCTTAAGCTAAAAATATTACCTGCACTGGCACCAGCAAACCCAGCATCTGCCGTGCTTTGTCCCACCTCCTGCTGTTTTCATTTATAACCTTAAGTTGCCCACCTTTTAACTGGCATGGCTTGTTCTAACCCTTCGGAGTATCTGTAGTGTAATCTCAGTTTACAAAGCCTGGCGTGACAGTCACTAGTTTCTCATTCTCAGTCACAATAATTCCTTGATTGTGCTGCTCACACTGTAAAATGCCTGGAGCTGAGGTCTGGCCAGAAGGAGCCCAGACTCCTGTCACTAATTGAACGCGGTGGAGAGTTTATGTAAGTATCAATGAGCCAAATGACTGAAAAACAATGTGATTTTTGTCAAGCAGTAGATAAACTTATTGAGAACCATAAGTAGTGGTAATGAGTTGTCAAAATAATTTGAACACTCTTAGGCATTTACTGCAGCACCCTAGGTTTGTGAGAGCTCGTAAAGCTGTGGTTTGTAGCATATCTGAGGTGTCTGCCCAACTCTGGGTTTGTCTTTATGTTTCCTCCTATCTCTGACCCACAATTGCTGTGATATTGGTATGGTTCAAAATACACTCTGTTAGGTCAGAAAGGTGTGTGCCGTGATGGCGTCACACTGAGTACTTGGCAGGATGATGGATAATTATATAGTTTAACTGGCCACTTGGTTAGGTACTAATAATATGGCAGTAACTCAGTGCATTTAGGCATGTAAATATGGTCAAGAAACCCTGCTGAAGTTCAAACTGAGTATCAGAACACGAAAGAGAGGTTATTTATGTGACTTTTATTGTAGTGTGGTTGTTGGTGCCTGATGGGCTGGTCTGAGTATTTTAGCAACTGCTAATCTACTGGGATTTTCCAGCACAGTCATCTTTAGTGTTTACAAAGTTTGGCCTGAAAAAGAGAAAATATCCAGTGTGCTGTAGTTCTGTGGGCAAAAGTGCCTTGTCACAAGTCTGAAGGGAATGGCCAGACTGCTTTTAGCTCACAGGAAGGCTGCATTAAGTCAGATATCCACTCATTACAACTAAAGTATGCAGAAGAGGATCTCTAAACACAGAGAGCTGAACATCATTTACACACCACAGCCTTCCTGCATATTGTTGCTGACCATGGCCACCCTTTATGAATATAGTGTATCCATCTTCTTATGGGTGTTTCAGGCAGGATAGCAGACCATGTCACAAAACTCAAATCATCTCAAACTGGTTTATTTAACATGGCCGTGAGTTTACTGGTACTCAAATGGCCTCCAAAGTCACCAGCTCTCAATCCAATAGAGCACCTTTGGTATTTGTTGGAACAGGAGGGTTGCATCATGGATGTGAAGCTGACATATCTGCAGTAGCTGTGTGATACTGTCATGCCAATATGGAGCAAAAATTTTCCAGCATCTTGTTGTGTCTGTATATAAAGAATTAATTTTGAAGACAAAACTGGGTCTAGCCAAATATTTGCAAGGTGTTCCTAGCAAAGGGCCTGTTGAGTGTAGTTGGATTATCTTTTTAGGGTTGGGCGTTATCTAACCAATAGATCTTGCAATAAGAAAAGGAAAATGATGCATGGCTATAAGTAGAGCTGGGCGATAGAACGATAACGATATGTATCGCGATATAACTTTTACTCGATAGAGAAATTAAGCTATCGCGATAGACCTCGCCGCTCTTGTCGTCTTAAAAAAAAAAAAAAAAAAAAAAGGTCAGCCAATCCAAATTCAGTAGCGCAGAGCCGAACCAATCACAGCCGCAGCGTCACGTCGCGTGACTTGTTACATACAGCACAAGTGCCAAGCCACACGTGTGTTTGTTTGGGAAGCAGGCAGCGGGTAATGGAGGAAATGAGTGTGCCGACTAGAAAAATCAACCGAGCGTGACCGAAGAGAAAACAGATGATGGTTCCAATGCCGGAGAGATTGTCGAACGGAAGAGCCATAGAAGTTCCGTAGGGTGAAGGTATTTCGGCTATTTCAAGTCTGACAAAAAACAGAGTAGCGTGCACTGTAAATTGTGCCGAAAGCAAGTCTGGAAATACAATAAACTGGTGCATGCGTCACACTGTGCGCCACGTTATTGTTTCGGTGAAATGAATTTCTACAAGACTGTTACTGTTAATTCTACTCTCTGCAGTGTTTACTGTCCCTCCACACATACGACTCGGTTCTGCTTCTATGCCCCAGCTTTGTTTACTTTTTCCCACCGAGGCTTCTAGACTTCTGATTGGCCAACATTTCTGCACGGTTAGGAATCTAGCGCCACCTGCTGCTTTGGCATGTTCATAGCAGCGTTTTCCTTCATTTCTGCCTTTATGTGTGGACGGGATTATTTTTTAAAACGAAAACGGAAAATCTCAGTTTTCAAAAATACGTGTGGACGTAGCCTCAGTCTCTGACTGGAAGCGCTAATTCGTCATTCGGCTTTTGTCAGACTAAAGTAACTGTTAAAACTGTTTGAAAAGCTCAGCTATACAACAAGGAGAGATTGAGAATTTCCTTTTAGTTCTCAGTTTATTTGATATTGACAAAAGTTAGTCAGTTTTGTCTGTTCTTCTGTAAAACAAACTAAGATTTATTTTTAGAATTAATATTTTGTTTCTAAGTGGAATTGACAATTTAGTCTGTTTCGTTTGTTCTATTTTGAAACTTAAACGCTTTAGCGGCTGCCTTTTGTGTAGTTTGCAATATTTGCCTTTATTTAGCTGAAAAAGTCTCATGTTCCTTAAGTACATCTACCCTGTTGAACTTATTATGGGAAATAAATATTTAAATAAAAACAAGCTGCTGATTATTTCACATTTTACTTGTGAGCAACGGCACATTTAAATCTTACAAATATAGTTATTTGGCTTATATCGTGATAGATATCATTATCGCCTGAAATGAAAAAAACATATCGTGATATGAAAAAATCTCATATCGCCCAGCTCTAGCTATAAGGAATGATCTGAGAAGTGCTCTTCAGTGGGGCAGGAAGAAGTACAAAGAAAAATAATCCAGGAATAATTGATAGATTTTATGTGGTACATGTAATCATAAATAATTACTGCCTACCTTCAGGTAAAATGATAAGATAAGACTTACTTAAAAGTAGGGGAATTTCTGTCTCAGGCTTTCTCATGGTCCCTGATTTGATTTTACCTGAGAGAGTGCCTCAGTATGTTTCTGTTTCTATATTTTCACTGTAAAATATCTATCCCGATTTCCTGGATTTTGTTCTTTGTAGATTTTAGTTTCCTAGGCTAAATGTAAAAAACAAACAAACAAATGCAACATAACATAGTCAGAAATTTTTAGTGTCAGATGTCATGCAGCACAGCTAAAAGAGTGAATGCTGCAGTTTGAGTGACTCTTCATGGCGCTCTTCCTCTGAGCTCAGAAGGACACTTACAGTGGGGCAAAAAAGTATTTAGTCAGCCACCGATTGTGCAAGTTCCCCCACTTAAAATGATGACAGAGGTCAGTAATTTGCACCAGAGGTACACTTCAACTGTGAGAGACAGAATGTGAAAAAAAAATCCATGAATTCACATGGTAGGATTTGTAAAGAATTTATTCGTAAATTAGGGTGGAAAATAAGTATTTGGTCACCTCAAACAAGGAAAATCTCTGGCTCTCACAGACCTGTAACGTCTTCTGTAAGAAGCTTTTCTGTCCCCCACTCGTTACCTGTATGAATGGCACCTGTTTGAACTCATCATCTGTATAAAAGACACCTGTCCACAGCCTCAAACAGTCAGACTCCAAACTCCGCCATGGCCAAGACCAAAGAGCTTTCGAAGGACACCAGGAAAAGTATTGTAGACCTGCACCAGACTGGGAAGAGTGAATCTACAATAGGCAAGCAGCTTGGTGTGAAAAAATCAACTGTGGGAGCAATCATCAGAAAATGGAAGACATACAAGACCACTGATAATCTCCCTCGATCTGGGGCTCCACGCAAGATCTCATCCCGTGGGGTCAAAATGATCATGAGAACGGTGAGCAAAGATCCCAGAACCACACGGGGGGACCTGGTGAATGACCTGCAGAGAGCTGGGACCAAAGTAACAAAGGTCACCATCAGTAACACACTACAACGGCAGGGAATCAAATCCCGCAGTGCCAGACGTGTTCCGCTGCTGAAGCCAGTGCATGTCCAGGCCCGTCTGAAGTTTGCCAGAGAGCACATGGATGATACAGCAGAGGATTGGGAGAATGTCATGTGGTCAGATGAAACCAAAGTAGAACTTTTTGGTATAAACTCAACTCGTCGTGTTTGGAGGAAGAAGAATACTGAGTTGCATCCCAAGAACACCATACCTACTGTGAAGCATGGGGGTGGAAACATCATGCTATGGGGCTGTTTTTCTGCCAAGGGGACAGGACGACTGATCCGTGTTAAGGACAGAATGAATGGGGCCATGTATCGTGAGATTTTGAGCCAAAACCTCCTTCCATCAGTGAGAACTTTGAAGATGAAACGAGGCTGGGTCTTCCAACATGACAATGACCCAAAACACACCGCCCGGGCAACAAAGGAGTGGCTCCGTAAGAAGCATTTGAAAGTCCTGGAGTGGCCTAGCCAGTCTCCAGACCTCAACCCCATAGAAAATCTGTGGCGGGAGTTGAAAGTCTGTGTTGCTCGGCGACAGCCCCAAAACATCACTGCTCTCGAGAAGATCTGCATGGAGGAATGGGCCAAAATACCAGCTACTGTGTGTGCAAACCTGGTAAAGACCTATAGTAAACGTTTGACCTCTGTTATTGCCAACAAAGGTTATGTTACAAAGTATTGGGTTGTATTTTTGTTATTGACCAAATACTTATTTTCCACCCTAATTTACGAATAAATTCTTTACAAATCCTACCATGTGGATTCATGGATTTTTTTTTTCACATTCTGTCTCTCACAGTTGAAGTGTACCTCTGGTGCAAATTACTGACCTCTGTCATCATTTTAGGTGGGGGAACTTGCACAATCGGTGGCTGACTAAATACTTTTTTGCCCCACTGTATAAGGACGATGCTGCCCGCGGGGCTGTGGTGATATGGTTGAGGGTTCAAGTCCATTCAGCTGATGTAAACTTGCTCCACACATACCACACCACTTCCTAGTTAGAGTTTACTCAACAACTTGTGTGTAACACTTAGTTTGTGTACTTTTTACACCTCTAGCATTTGTTCAGGTTATGTTGTGACAGTGTGGGGTTATTTTAAATTGTCACTGTGGCTTGGGTTGTTAAGCATTTTTTTTTTTTGCACCAGCAGGCAGCTCACTGCAGATTATCTAGAATTCCTTTGCTTCCTAGGCTGTAATGACACTCACATGAGCACACAAGCTACATGCTCAACTAACTCTATTAAAAAACACACTAAACTAACAAGTAGTCCTTACAGGGAGAAATAGCGAGATAACCAGCTCCTGTGTCAGCTTTAATCTTTAAATCTTTCATCAAAGTCCCCCCCGACACCACTTATTCGGGTTGTTAAAATGATTGGCTCAAGAAACTTGAATTTAAATAGTCTCCAGGACATAAAGTTTGCATATATCAGATTTCCAGTCACATCTAATAATAAATGCTTAAAATATTTGCTGATAAAGATATTAATCAATATTAATTTTTAGGCATTTTCGTGGCATTAAAGAAAGCCATGCTTAATTTTGTTTTCGATTTTATTGAGCAAACTATTAGGTGAGGACCTCTGTCTTCTTAGCCAGTTCACTGTTTTCATTTACAATAATGAGGAATCGTGTATTTGCCGCAGTTTAGTGTTTTCCATACTCTCAGCTATAGTAGAGGTGCTACACCCAGAGTGATTAAGGTTATTTTTAAAGATTTTAGACATCCAAAGTTGGTTAAATAGAAATGGATACTAGAAAGTCAGATAAATACGTTTGACAAATCTGAGCATCATGAGGTCCGCCACATATTTTATTCATTGTTCTGTGTTGTGTGGTCATTGTAGTATTTTTATGTTCCCCTGAGGGGTTTTCGATTTTCTCGGTTGTCGATTGTGTAATTTTCAATATCAGACGTTGATTCTGGTCAACGCCGAGTTCCTCTGACACGCTTTTTTTCTCGCATGGCTGAATCATTTTCCTCTCACTATATGCAATTTGACTTATGGTGAAGTGGAAGCGTGGGCAGTTTCCTGAGCGCAGTGTTGACCCCGATTGTTAGTCAGCAAGTGTTAGAAAGGAAAAAATGAGCCTGCCTACATCAAACCACATCACGGACTTGAAGCTGATTAAGCTGAATGTTTATTGACGCAAAGCTTGTGCGGCTCCAGTGGACTTGAATGACACACACTGTTTGTTTGTTAATCTTTAACTGCAGATAAACATACGTTTTGCATGTGTGCATGTGCTTGTTTTAATCACTTGATAGTTATAGTCTATCACTAATCTACCAGCATTGAACCTCAGATGTTGACTTTAATATTTCCATACTGAATGTTGCATGAAACTTGCTGCTAATTGCAAAAGAATGGCCGTTATAAGAGGGTTATATTGCTGCAGGTTGTCTGTATGTTTCTTGTGTTTTAGTTGGATTTACTTCTAAGCTTATGTGTTATTAAGCACCACAGAGCTGATTTTAAGTGGGAGTTTGTACTGTTTTGATCCAGACTGGGTGTTTTAGCCAACCCTGATGCTGTTGTGTCTCGTCCAGTGGCTCAGCTATCGATACCCATCAATGCTAAGTTTGAAATTGTACGAGGTATGTGACCCTTTTATTATTCTCCATTTTTCTCTTGTTTTATATCCTGAGTATAATCAGTCAGGATACGTTTGTGTATTTTCCTGTGAGCTCTCTCCGTCACACCTCACTTTCTTTGACCTCTTTTCCATGTGAAGTTAATGTTTAGTCAATATCACAGCACCAAAAGTAAAAGTGAAAGGAGCTTTTCCATTGCACCTAATGAGAAAGTGTAAAAATTTCCCACACAGTGTCACAGTATGGTGAGCAGTGGTCAACATTAAAAAACTGTAGAAATACCTGTAACAGCACTAAGTTTCCCCCCTGCAGCACTATTTAAGCTCTCCTTTTTTTCCTTTCAGAAGCTGAAGAAGCTCTTCTTATTGATTTGTCAGTAGATCGTAAGTAGTTTTTTTTTTTTCTTTTTCTTTTTCTCTTCTGATATGAGATTTGAGTCAATATAATGTGTAAAAGATCTTTTATAAAAAGGTGTTGGAAGCCAGGCTTTCAGAGGTGAATCATGACATTAATTATAACACAACACCTGTCTAGTTTTACTGCATTGTTAGAGCATGCCTGCAGCTTAATGTCTTTATTTAGTAGTACACTCAGGTCATGAGTTGTCAGGGTTTTCTGAAAGAATGCTGAATTGGTTCACTTCTAAATCAATTTGTTTTGTTTGCCGGACAGTTTGCAAAGTCTAAGGATGTGTGCTTTCTCTTTCCTGCTCAAGCTTCCGTTAAAGTACGAATCAAAGGAGAAAAAGCCCCAGAGCTGCTGTTGGAACTGCAGGATGATGATCGGACTCAGACTTTCCTCACCCAGGTGAAGAGTGCTCAACCAGTAGGTAAGACGCGACTGTTTCATCTAAAGCAGTGGGATAGTTAATTATTTAATGACTCATCTAACATTTATTTACAAAGGGTGGATTACACCTCTTGCTCATTTCCTGTGTTTTCTTGCTGCTGACATACTGGTGGAAAGACTACTTGGCCTCAGTTTTTGAAATCAGATCCACCTCCATGGGTGTAAGCCCACTTCTTTGAATGCAGCAATAAAGGACAAAAAACTTTGTTTGTTTATTGTGATTTCACTCTTAGATTTACGTTTTAGCCTTATAAGCTGTGGCCAGATGTGTTCAGATATACTTATAATGCATAAAGGTCTTAAATGTTATAAGCCTCTGTTATGTTGGGAGCATGAGGAGATTATATTAAATGGTGTTCATGCGTTGCTTTTGCTTTGATCTGCACCTCACTGTGAGTGCTGAAAGAAGTAATAAAGTAATCTTATCCACACCCATCCGTAGTTTATCTTCATTTTATCTGGATATCTTAACTGGAGAGAAGAGCTTCTAGGAATCTGGATGTATAGAAGTAATTCACATGCCGTTGTTGAACTCCTGGCAGCCTTTTGGCTAAGAACACTGGGATAATTGTATTCAGTTACATGACCTAATCTGTACACGTAAGTCCAGGGTGGAGACGTGTAAAGCACTGCAGGATGTGTGTGTTTGTTTTATTTAAAATCATAAATAGTCAAAGTGTATTAAATTTGAAGCTGTGCAGTCTTTTTACGTATAAGTAACCAGTCAGCTGCCTGTAAAACAAAGCTTTGTATTTGTTTTTTCCCCCCTTGCTTGTTTCTGAGGTTCATGATTATATCTGTTCCACACAGATTATAGATGTCATGCATCTTTAGCTGACAGGTTTTTGTAGAACGCACTCTTAGAAAAACCCAGCGTGTGCACTTGCATCCAAAAATACAAGACAAGGAAATGGCCTTGCATGCCTTGAGTGGTTTGTATTATAGCGTGACATAAATGTAAAAGAAGATCTGTTATTTCCTTAATTTATATACAAAGTAAATTAAAAAACGGTCTAATTTACATGGATTTTTCCTAATTGCTTTTGTGTTTAAACCGTGGCTTTAAAAGTCTTTTGCTTTTCCTTTTGCCTGTTTTTCAAAAGTGCAGTAGAGACACAAGAATTAATGTGCTGGAAAATGTAGTCCAGCTGGCCAAGAGTTTAACCCGTACACACCCTAACTAAACATCCTCCCTGGCTTTTGAATCAGCGTTTTGGTTACGAGCTCAATGACCAACATCTTGCTGTGACAAATATTTTGAAGCAGGATGGTGGTGGCACTCTGAGGAGCTGTTATTTCTCAGAACCTGTTCATCCAGTTTACCGTCATTTGCTGGTTAATGCTCATCATATCCTTCAGTAAAAGAAGTACCAGAAACCCTTTCCTTATCGCTCTTGTCATAAGGCGCATGTTCATGTGATGACGTTTCTCTTGTGATTGCTGTTCGTCTTAACAGGATGTTTAATGTGGTCTTTCTGCCCCTGTTTCCAAGACCACATCTCTTTTCGTTTTACACTTGATTATTTTACGCAGGTTATTTTTATTTTAAGTTATCTTGTAGAAATAATGCTGACTAAATTTTGGTTCTGATCCTTTTCATCTCAACGGGCACATGTATTAAGAAGCTCGATTTTGCTCTTTTGTGCTGCTATCTAACGCTGCTAATTGACTTTCTTAGTCAAACCTGCCAAACCAACAGCGATGGAGCCCATTACACCAACACCACAGAGAACTCCAGTACCTGTGCCTCCGCAAAGGATTGCTAAGACAGCTAACCCACCCAAACCCACTAGTGCAGTGCCCCCCAGTCTTAATAACAACACTCCATCAACTCTGAATAACACAAGTAAGAATAAAAGCACTCATAATAGTTGATACAAAAAAGTCTTAATTCTTTTTAAGTTTACTTTTGTTTTTCACTTTCTCTGTCTGAAGATCCAGTTCAGTCACTTGTTCCAGACTTTGGCTTTGAGAACAACCACACTTTCCAAGTGGAAGAAAAGAAAAATCACCAGAATCGCATAGTTGCCTCTAGGGAGCCTCCACCTCTCCCTCCACTACCTCCTCGCAAAGCTTCTTCTATTCCATCCTATCCTCCGCGGCCTGCTCCAGTCCCTAAAGACAGAGCTGCCTCCTTACAGGCCAAAGACAGCTCCTCAGTCACTAGCAGCAAGTCAGAGTAAGTTAACCTCTGTCACAGCTAAGTAGATTTACTGTACATTAAAACTATTTTGATTAGCAAGCAAAATGTCCATAATACTGCTGGTTTGAAAGTATTTTCCCCTGCTTTTTCAGTAGTTTTAGGTCAGGGTTTGACCGTGCAGACAGGCCACCATCTTGGTGTGAGAGCCCCACCACTAACAGCATGAGACAGGCCATGTTCTCCACCCAGGCAGGTCAGAGAGAATACCTAATCAAACACCGCCTGGGCAAGAAGGAGAACGAGTATGTGGATATCCGGCCCTTCAAGTAAGTGGAATTCATTAATTTCTTTTTGTTTAGATAAGAAGAAAAAACTCGTGTGAAAATATGATTTAGACATTATAGTTTAGTTTAGAAATGAGAAAAAAATACACTAGGTGCTTGTCTCTGATGTTTTTTTTTATTTTCCTTTGCTTTTTGTGTGCCTTCAAATCACATGTTTAATCTGCATGAGGTCTGAACCAAAGATTGATCCGATTCTTTCTACCATTTTTAGTCTGCTGGACTTCTGCTCTATGCATCTGAGCTTCTATAAAAAAAACAAGAAAAAAAATCATAAAATAAAACAAACCAAAAAGATTCTTCACCATTTTCATAACACTGAGTGGAAAGTTGCCTCTGAAACATGCTGCTGCACATCTGGTAGAAGTAGGGCTGTTCGATATAACGATATATATCTGATAACAATATAAAAACGTCTATTGTTTCCTATTACGCTATCGTTTGTTTTGTGTTGTCGTAAATTAAACTGCTTACAGCAATATTTTTTTTCATCGTTTTGATGGCTATTTTAACTTCCCAAAGATGTAATATAACCACACTACTGACGGACAAGCGGCTGTTTTTACGCGTTGTCGTTAGCAACAACGACGGTAAAACCGTTGCGTGGCTCCGCTGTCCGCTTGTTTGTTTTCCATGTAAACCTTTCACAATAAAGCTCAAGATCCTGTTGAGACTTTTCAAAATAAACTGAATCATGTGAAAGAGTATGCAGAGTTTACGGATGAGAAGCAAAAAGAGCCGTCAGGCTCTCAACGTTGGAAACTAGCATTGATTGCAAGAGCAAATTCACTCTGGGAACTTAACTGAAAGTGAACAGAAGCCAAAAACTGAAGAATACTACTTTTGTTGGCATTAAATATATAAACTGCATGTTTCCTAGGTTTTTCACAGGTACGTGGAATGTGAACGGCCAGTCTCCAGACAGCAGCCTCGAACCGTGGCTCGGCTGTGACCCTGAACCTCCAGATATATATGCTCTTGGGTCAGTAAGAAATCATACAGTACATTTGTTGCAAAAAAAAAAAAATCATATCATGTTATTCTCAGGTTGTAAGTGTGATGATTTGGGTTATGCTTCTAGTTTTCAAGAATTGGACCTGAGCACTGAGGCTTTCTTCTACATGGACTCATCCAAAGAGCAGCTGTGGGTCGATGCTGTGGAGAGAAGCCTGCACTCAAAAGCCAAGTACAAGAGGGTGAGCAGAGAGACTTTCTAAAAGATGAGTTGACTAAAAAGTGAAGCCCTAATGTGGAGCACAACAGGAAAACACAATGATGGGAAAACACTGTGGAATAAGTTGAACTCCTCACCTTTGCACATGCATCCTGCCAAATTGATGAGTAGGTGGGTAAAAATATGAATTTTCATTTTTTATTGCTTCAGGTTCGGATCATACGACTCGTTGGGATGATGCTTGTAGTTTATGTTAAAAAGACGTACAAGAATCACATAAAAGATGTGGCTGCTGAGCACGTGGGGACAGGAATCATGGGAAAAATGGTATGTTCACACTAAGACAAAATACAACGTGGCTGAAAACCATAAATGAGCCATGACTTTTTAAAAATTTTTTTTTATTGAAGTATCAAAGATCATGATGAGCATGTAAACTGTCTGACTGTGAGATATCCCTGCTATCTTGCACCTTTAGCTTCTTGGGTAATGTTTTTAATGAACGTGAAGTTGTTGGATCACTGTTTTGGATTAATTAAATACTAAACATGTTATCTGCAGTTTGCATTGATATCCTGGGTTTATTTACCTGAGTGTCAATAAGTCATTCTTGTTTTATTTATCTTTCAGGGGAACAAAGGAGGCGTAGCAGTGAGGTTTGTTTTCCACAACACTAGCTTCTGCATCGTCAATTCCCATCTAGCAGCACATGTGGAAGACTTTGAGCGCCGCAATCAGGACTATAAAGACATATGTGCACGCATGACCTTCCACTTACTGGACTACCCTCCTCTCAGCATCGTCAAGCACGAGTGAGTGCCTCAGTCATTCGCATCCAGAAATAATGTGCAGTGGATGACTTTACTGTGAGCCTTAGGTTTTGTTTACCACTCCTTTAATTTAGTCTGTTACAGTTTCATTACATAACCAGTTTTGTAATGAAATTATAAATCTCTGATTTCTGAATCATCATATTCATTACCAAGATGCTACTTACAGCGCTTTCTGCTTCTTTGGTGTGTTTTAGTGTTGTAATCTGGCTCGGGGACCTAAACTATCGTCTATTTATTACCGATGCTGCTGACGTCAAACAATTCATTGTTCAGGGTGATCTAAAGAAGCTTCAGGAGTATGATCAGGTAAGAAACTGTTACCTTGCTCAATGTTTCCTGTGAAACTGACATAAATCTCACTACTGTTTTGGCTGCCTTTTAACATTTAAAAACGGGGACAGTTCCTCTTTTTTATTTTGTTACTGTTAGGAACAGGAAAATGCCTCCCTCACTGCTTCTTACCCTCGCTTGTAATTTTAACGTTTTCGGAACAAGCATGAAAGAAGTTAAAAATGTCCACTCACTGGCCACTATTAGATGCTCATTCGCTCATCAATGCAAATATCTAACTAAATATAGATGGATAGATAGAGATATACATAGATAAAGATTTGGACTTGATTTTGAAACTGAGAATCAGAGTAGGGAAGAAAGGGTTTTTTTTTAAATTTTATTTTAAGTGACTTGTACCGTGGCATGGTTGTTGGTGCAGGTGACGGGGTCCAACCTGATACTAGCAAGGTGCAGATAATAAAGTGACCTATGGGTGTTTTTTCATTTTATCCTTGTCAGATTCTTATCTGCAGTTGTTCAGTTCTTAGTATGTAAATAAAACCGTGCTTATCTTGGTAAGTAGACTGTGCTTATGTTTGCAGTTTGTCAGATGTCATCCTGTCTGTTAAGTTCGGAAAAATTAAAACACAAAGTATTTCTTGATAAATATGAACTGGGAAAAGAAATAAGGGAAGCTGATTGTCAAACACTGGTATTACTTACTGTCAGGTTGTGTAATCTTTCAGTTTCTTTCGCCTATTTATTTCCAAGCAGATGAGCTCTGTTTTGACTTTTTGAATAAACAATATTTTCCTGTTTCTAATTTGTAGCTGAACGTTCAGAGGCAGACAAAGAAGGCCTTCACAGACTTCATGGAAGGGGATATTACCTTCATTCCCACATACAAGTTTGACCCTAAAACTGATCGATGGGACTCCAGGTAAAGCCACGTCCCTCTGTTGAATATAGCAAACACAGAAGCTTTTTCTTGTTTTGTTTTTTTTGTTTGTTTTTGTCCAAATTTGCTATTCATAGAAAAAAGTAACCAAAGGTCATCATACATATAAGCCATGTTAAACTACAGTGTGAGGGTTGAAAGGGTTGTGGTGTTCTGTTTTTCTTGAATAAAATATCTTATCTTGAATCCTGACTACACTGTTTTTTCCCCGGCCTTTTTGTTACACTAACATACAGTGTCAGCATTACTGTATTTGTGAGATTTCTGACTCTGCTTCTGAAACTGTGCCTGTTTCCTGCAGTGGGAAGTGCAGAGTCCCAGCTTGGTGTGACAGAATCCTGTGGAGGGGCAGCAGTGTCCAGCAGCTAGCATACCGGAGTCACATGAGAATGCAAACTAGCGATCACAAGCCCGTCAGCTCCCTCTTTAGTATAGGGGTGAGGATCTCTGCAGTCGCATAAAGCTGGCAGTCTTGCGTTTCATGTTTTTTACACAAAACAAATGCTATTGCATGAATAAAAGTTACATTAATATTTGCATTCATGCGTTTGTGTAACAGGTGAAGGTGGTAGATGAGCAGCGCCACAAGAAGGTGTTTGAGGAGATTGTTCGAGCAATGGACAGGATGGAAAATGACTGCCTTCCATCTGTTTCTCTAAGCAGGAGAGAGGTAAGAGTACTGTTACACTATGGGTCTCTCTTAAGTTTATTCTTAATATAATCTTGCTTCTCTTCCTTTGCTCTGCAGTTTACATTTGAGAATGTCAAGTTCAGGCAGCTTCAGAAGGAGCGCTTCCTAATAAAAAATGATGGGCAGGTACCCTGTCACTTCGCCTTCATCCCCAAACTTAATGACTCGCAGTATTGCAAGCCTTGGCTGCGAGCTGAGCCCAGCGATGGAATGCTGGATCCAAGTGAGTCCCATAGATCCCAGTAACACTCTTACTTTGTTAAACTCCTTAATCTTGTTGGTTCAAATTTTAGACCTATAACCAAGATCTGTGAAGTAGTTTAACAACTGGTACTGAATGCATCCCGTTGTATCCTTTTTTTTAAATGATCACTAGCTGTTAAATGCACTTAATGTTAATTTTGTTAAAAATGAGTTTACCACTCCTCTATGCCCCGTATAAGTAAAAAGTAGATCATTGAGGCACAGTTAAAAACACGTTTTCCCTGCAGGAGAGTTTGCACTAATCCTCCCTTATTGTCTTGAACAGATGAGACCCTGGAGATCTATCTGGAGGTGTATGTCAGTAAAGACTCTGTCACACTGCTCAACTCTGGAGAAGATAAAATAGAGGACATCCTGGTGCTTCATCTGGACCGTGGCAAAGACTACTTTATTACAATCTCAGGCAATTACCTGCCCAGCTGCTTTGGCACCTCGCTGGAGACTCTGTGCCGCATGAAGAAGCCCATCAGAGAAATCCCCATTACCAAACTCATTGACCTGGTAAGAGGAAGCTAGTCTGGCAATCTTGAAGAGACTGATGCTTTTAGTACAGTGTAAACAGATAGGATTAGTGAACAGAGACATATTTTCCTGAGATTTGTTCAAACTGATTGCACACAGCAGATAGAGTAGGGTTTTTTTAACAACCTGAACCCTGGGCTAGGAGGCATTAGGGGTTCTTCTGTCTCGTAGGGTAAACTCAGTCACAGAGAGAGCCTATATTTGGAGACTGTAAAATATCTCAAACTATATTTCTGGCTATGAGGGGCCAAGGGAACAAGGAAGTGGCAAAAACATAGGAAGGGAGCTCCTAAAGAAAAGGAAAGACTGGCTCAGCTTAGACCCACTTTAGTTTCTTTCATATAAATAGACTCCTCTAACTTTACATGATTTCCTCTGTCTGCTTCTATTATGCTATTTTGATCTAATCTGATCTGGGTTTGGGATGTAGAACTACTATCACGGAGTACTTCTTTAGCTCTACTTTAAGCTTTTTCATTTTCCTGCTGCACTACTGATTTGATCAAATGATTTGTGCAAAAACAAAACAAAACAAAACAATCCAGAATCTGTCACTTTTCTGACACTTTTTCTGTTTATCCCTGGTGCTTCTCTCTGCTTTCTTTCCTCCTTTGTTTCTCTTCATCGCCTCTTCTTGCCTTGATCATTCATTTCCACCTCTTCACTGTGGCTGTGGGCTGACTTCTTGCTCAGGGAGAGGACAGCTACATGGAGAAGGTAAAATATTAACACGGATACTGATCACTTATCAGGCACAACAAGGTCACTTTAAGTTGAGATACAAGACCACCTCTTTTATCAGCTTTATGGGGCATTATTAATCTCCCTCTTTGTTTATGTTATATATAGAAACTGGTTCCTATACTATAAAGGTCAGTCCCATTATTAATGTGTGTTATGTATGAGGATGAACTTTTTCCAGCTTTATAACACAGCAGATTTCACAGAGGTGAACCATTTTTTGCCAGTGGACATAAAATTAATCTTTGATCATGAAAAGAAGTGATTTTTAATGAAAAAAAAAAAGATCTGTGTCCAGCTCCTGAATTGTGTCGGCATTTCAGACTTTGCATGTAATCACTGAGAGCCAAAATCCCAGGTTTGAGACGGCTATAAAGATTCAGACAGTTTTTTCTGCTAGTGGATCTTTATGATGTCAGAGAGAAAGAGAATTTCTTTTCAATAATATACCAAGACAGCAGCCACCTGCTGCACGAATCTGTTTGTAATGGGTAGCAAATCGGAAGAAAACTGACTGAAAATGAATGGAGCTTAAATAGCTTGTTTGAAACGATGTCTCGAAATGATGTGAAGTTTGATTATGAAGCCACAGAGTGTTTTTATCATTGAAATCTCTGTGTTTTGAAACTGAAAACTTAAACTGGGAAACCGTAGACACCGAGTGCCGTTTAGCAACCTGTGGTTGACAATTCATTAGCCAATAAAGATAATCAGAATAATCCTCCATTCTGACTCTACATGTTTTTATGGACATCAAACTAGTGACTCAGCCCATAAAGTCGTCAGAAAAGTGTGTGCTGGTGTCACAGAGCGAGGAAGCTACAGCTATACAACTAGAAGTCTCTTTGCAACCTCATGAGTCGCCCCCTGGTGGTCATTAAAATGAATGCAGGTTTGAAGCACTCAGCTTTGGTTCTGTCAGGCGAAGCCGAAGGACTGCGTCAGTGCTCAGTATACTGTAAATAAGGATTATTTTAAACGATTAGTCAAATATAAGTATCCTTTATTTTTGTTCAGCTACCATTATTAATCAGTACACACCCTTAGAAGCTAATCAGAAAGTGAATCAGTGTGTGCTCGTCTCACATCTCCCAGCCCTGACACAGGCAGCATTTGGTAATCCACAGGCAATCAGAGACCAGACAAAGCTTTAGTTTGGTTATACTCTGAGTGTGATTGTGTGTGGGGGGGGGTTAGTCGCCTATTAAATCTTTCATGGGCCATTGAGAGCAGAGAGGAAACATCAGCCTGGTGAAAGTCAGACACACTAAATCTCATTTCACAGCAGGCTTGCCTTGCTGCACAGCTCCTTTATGCACATGACTGAAGCTAATGAGAGGGAGTGTTGAAGCTGAGACATTCATATGAAGTCTAACTGCAGACCTCCTCTTCCTTTTTATGACTTGATGAGTGAAAATGGGAAACAGAGAACCACTTAGAATATAAGCATGCTCCATTTTCTTGACACTGGCGCAATGTAATGCGTTTTATGTAAAAGCTTTTTGGCCTTGATCGCTGTAAGATTAATTACAATGTAAATATACTTCTTACACCATATTACATTAGTTCTGTATGTTAGCATCTTCCCAGCTGCTCTCCAGTTTCCTCTGCCCTCATGTGCAGGCTCAGTAGCTGGGGTTATTTTTAGGTGTCTCTCGTGAGTCTCGGGGATCCATTTTCAGTGACAAAAAGGA
Source organism: Diplotaxodon limnothrissa (assembly GCF_057381915.1). Classification (NCBI taxonomy): domain Eukaryota; kingdom Metazoa; phylum Chordata; class Actinopteri; order Cichliformes; family Cichlidae; genus Diplotaxodon; species Diplotaxodon limnothrissa. The sequence goes on along the minus strand of NC_140597.1, from coordinate 37,538,218 downwards.
TGTGATATCCAGCTCTGAGTAAAATGGCTTTCATACAAGTCTCCAGAGATGATACTGACCTCACTGCTACACTAATGGATGTGATTTTTCATGTGAAACCATTATTATGTGTTACACCTGATCAAATCGGTATAAACACTGTATGACAGTAGTACTCCGCTACTGTTTGTCAGAATAAGACATTTTGATTTTTGTCCAAACAGGAAAAGTCCAAGATGAACTTCCTGATGGTGGATGGAGCCGGTACTGAGGACAAACCTCTAAAGATCCCCAAGGAGGTGTGGATTCTGGTCAACCACCTCTACACAAAGTCCTGTGATCAGGTGAGAGAGCTTCAGCTCGTTTCTGGATATGCCAACATTTTTTCACCTCTAGGAAAGAGTTTAGATTTACATAAATTCTTGCAGTGCTTACTGTCTGATGCATTTCTTTATTGCCAACTGAAGCTAACATTACCCCTCATTGACATACTTGATAAATAATGTTATTAAAGGGGACATACTGTGTTTATTTATAGGTGGATGATGTTGTTATTATTATTGTTATTACTATTATGATTATTATTACTAGTATTATTGTTGCACTCTGCTAGAGTAGCTTAGCATGATAGGTCTCTTTTGGAGAATGTCTGTGTGCTTGAAAAGGCCACTGACACACTGAAAAACAGCATTTTAGAGAGGGAACATCAACAAATACAAATGATGAGCAAAAACCTAATGGTACTGTTATCTTAGAATAACCTGAAATTACTGATAATGTTTCATACGTTTGTGCAGTGTTTTGTAAAACAGTGTCCCGTGAAACCATTATCTTAAAATATCATCCGTTTGAGGAAAAACTTGATCCTGCTTAGTTTTGTGCATTTTCAGATAACTCGAGTTTCTGAGTTCTTTATTTTGGCCTGTAGAATAATTAACGAGTGCAATAGATGGTCTGTTGAGTAATGGCAAACATATATAGGTTGTCTGTTTTTCTCTGAAGGGAAAAGACTGGAAAAGAAGTCAATAAATAGGACCTTTTAGTTATAGGAGTTAGACACAAAGGGCTTAACCAACGTGTTTTGGCTTCTTCAAACTTTATTCTCAGCTCCATGCACCTTGGAAGTGGGTGGAGTGCCAGAAACCTTCAGTCTGTTTCATTTGTCCCTGGTTGTCTTTCAGGAGGACTTATTTCAGACACCAGGCCTACAGGAGGAGCTGCAGAGCATCATCGACTGTCTGGACACCAGCATCCCTGACTCCATCCGTATCCTATAAAGCCAGTTCTAAAAGCAGAGCAGATTACATAACAGGGTTTTTTTTTGTCATCCGTTGATGGCAATAAGTGTTAAAATCCATGTCAGCTGGTTTACAGCTGGTAGTAAGACGTTCAGGCAGGAGCAGAGTTCAGAGACTATGTGAAAATATGGACCTACAAGAATTTTCTTAACTGTTGGTGTAGCTGGTTGTAACCACTCTGTGGCTGAGGCACTGCTGATCTTCTTGGAGGCTTTGCCAGAGCCAGTGGTGTGCTATGAACTCTACCAACGGTGCCTAGACTGCTCTAACGACACCCGCCTCTGCAAACAGGTACAGTCTGATTTATAAAGAGTGAGGCATCGTGTTCATGTACAGATGAGTGCAGTTCGTTTTATGATGTGGTTAATCTCTGTGCTGACCTTGATTTTTGACAGTTGATCTCCCAGTTGCCCCGGGCTCACCGCAATGTGTTTCGCTACTTGATGGCCTTTCTGAAAGAACTTCTCAAACACTCACAGAACAACAATCTAACAGCCAGTCTCCTTGGTAAGGTCATCTCCATATATCATAATACAGAGTTTATTTAAGCAGATTCTTCCATCACAACCACTTAGTTCTGAATTAGCAGTAGGACAATATTAATTTAAGTAAATTGAATCTTTTCAAATTAAGAGCACAAATCAGTGAATTTTAAAATTGTTAAATATATAAACTATTACATTGTGCACCACAATACAGTTACGCTGTAACCAAATCAGAGACGGAGCTTCCAGGCCTTCATATAATAAAATGCCAGTATTGGATTGAGTTTATACAATAGTAACCATATATTAGATTAAACATTTGTGACCTAAAAGGCATAATGTGAGTAACTAATAAATTTGCATTTTGTATGTTAAATGTTGACCTGTTATTTGCGGTCAGTCTCAATCACTGACATTTTTCCCCCTGTTCTTTTACCTTAGCTACCCTCTTTGCCAGCCTCCTCATTCGACCACCTCCCAATTTTGTGGGCAGGCAGACGTCACACGAGCGCCAGAAAGCCATCGATTTTGTTCTGGGTTTCCTAATGGCCGGAGATGAGGAGTAACATTGAGGGTTAATTATGGTGTCAGTTTGGCCTGGAGCTGATTCCCAGCCTGGCTCTTCGGTTGTAAAGGACCTGGTATTTTGACATCGACTGGAGACCAGTGCAGTTCTTCTGCACCCTACCTTTTACAAACTGTCGTGTTAATATGTAAGGTACTGAAGACTCTTATTAGAACTGGCATATCTTCAATCCATGCACAATAGGACTAGTTGCAGGATTTGGAAGCATTTGGGAGAGGTTTGAACTGATGCACTTTGTGATGACATAAAGGACCTGTGCCTCCTGACTAGAGTTGACACTTCTTCATGTAGGTGCTCTTGCCAAAATAACCCCTAAGCCGTGAGTGTTATAAATGTGAAAACACTATATATATATATATGTATCCATAGATGCTAAATAGGAGACTCACTTACACTAAAGAAATGAAGAGACTTCTTTAGGTTTGAATAAATGGACTGAAGATGTTTAGATATATTGTTAAAATAGTTTGAAATGGGATGATCATGCAAATCTGTCACTAAGAATGTTAATGCATAAGATAAATCATGACAATCATTTATTTTGCAGCGTTTAGCTGAGGGGACAATATTAAGATACCTTTGAGCTTATCCATGGTATTGTAACTGTTTATTTATGTTTTTGTTTTCCTCCAAGTTTGCACCATGTGAACACTTTCTACTGCAGTTTACTTTCAGTTTTAAAATGTTTAATTGGGTGTCTTCTTGCGTGTTTTTATCACCCTGTTGTAGAAAACTCTTGGTTGTAAGTGTTTGCTGTGTTTTGTGTAACTTCAGCCGTCAGCCTTACCTCCAGTTTCCTCATTTCCTCTTGACTTGCGAAACAAGTCTGTTAACACACTAACTTTCTGGTCAATCGGAATCGGGTGGAGATCTCACTCTTTTCTGGTGGTGTAAATAGTGACTGTTTACCTGTTACCTGGTTGTTTGACTGTCTGCTGGTATGAATCTGTGATGGTGTTTAGTTTGTCCTGAAGGTGGTACTGTTGGTGTGCGTCTACGTGTGTTTACATGTCTTCTCCCTCACTTAAAGCTCTTTATTCATTGTTTTTAGGCAGTTCTGTCCCCTTAGGGTAAATCCAAAAGACTAATGTTCTCATTTGAACTCATGCAGCATTTTCTGGGTGTGAAATTAGCAGATTTTAATGGCTCATTACTCTGCAGGAAGCTGCCTGTCTTTGTGCCACAGAGGACCATTCTGTTCTGCAGCTGATTCTCTGTAATAAGGAACTTCTAAGGCCCATTTCCTCTGAAACGGTTTAACCCATAAGCTTTTCACATTAATGACGTAATAATTTACCCACGATGCCAGAAAAACCAGAGTTTTTTCACACATGCCCCAGGACCTTTGCAGACGACATATACACATGATGCAATGTGAAAATGCTGACAATCGTGACTCTTGTATAAATAACTGTTGGTCTGAAGTAGCTCATTCTGCCTTATTAACATCCTTACTTCAAAATCCTCTGTTGGCCTTTTTCAAACTGAGATTTGCCAAACGGTGGCATGAGTCTATGGAACAATTATTTTGGGGATTTTCTTTTTATATATAGATTTGGGAGAACTGTTTTACAACAACCTTTCATTTTTGTCTGTAGAAATACAAGCTTCATGATGTCAAACAGAAGAATCAGTGTAATCACCACCCTCTGATTTTTATGTGTTGTCTTATTCCACTCTACCAACTGATGTTAACAGTGTGTGGATTCATTGTTGTTCCTCTTTTCAGTTTTGTCACAAAACTGAGGTACGTTCAAAGGTACACAAGGATACATTTGTTTTCAACTTCTCAGATATTTTTTTTTATTTTTAATTTATTTAAATGAAATAAAACTGTGTATAAAGCTGTTTTGTGCCCCACCTCAATCTCGTCCTCTTGGAAATCTTATGCAGACAAACGGTGACTGCACGGCAGGTTTTTGGGCCTTACTCTTCGGGTGCATGTGAAATCGTCACTGGGTGATGTTCACGCCAAAGTTAGTCTGCTTCACCTCAGTGCAACATTCTGTTTCCCTCCAAGTATAAAATCCTCCTTCGATCTGCTGCTTCCATTTGGTTGTTGTGTCTTATCTCAGTCTGAAGCCATTCAAAGCTATGGCCATGCTCAGAGTGTCTTCCTACCGCAAGCTGTTTGAGGACGACAGCTGGAGACGAAACGGAGGGTTGAGCGTGCGGTGTGCGGGGCAATACCGGGCCTCTGTCAGGTCAGTGTGGGTTTTGCTTACCACTTTTAAGATATTAAGGTGTACAAACATGTCCACCAGTTTGTCTGTGAGGGGTATGGCATTTTAACCTGAAAAATGTTATAGATGAAATACATGAATGAGATTTCATTTAAAAGGGTAACATCTGAAATTTTCCCCTTATGATTAAAACATAGTGTACTGCTTTACATGTCAAAGGTTTCCCGGTGGATGCTGAAGAACCTTAGTGGTTATAATAACATCTTTATTCATCCCAAAGTTGGAAAATTATTTGTTATAGTCCTTAAGAATGAAGTTAAATACAAAAACGATGTATGACATGTACGTTGAAATTGGCCTCCCCATGACTGACTGTGAGGTTGTCAGCAAATAAGCAGAGATTAGGTTATCTGACAGATTGGTCAGATGTAATAATGTCACTATCAGTCGAGTGCTTTTTCCAGAATTCAGGACAAAATTACAATTTTATTTCTGCGGCCAGTCTCACACTTGTGGTCATAGCAGCTAGCCTAACAGTAGTAAATGATGAAAGCCATACGTTATATATTTGAGTAGCTGGTCTAAATGTTAGGCTGTGTATTATTTGTTTTGGGTTTTTGTAAAAAAACAGACAAAAAAACAAACCCTACACTAATAGAGAGAAACCCCAACAATCCAACAACCTTGGTGACAGCGGGAAGGAAAAACTCCCTTTTAACAGGAAGAAACCTCTGGCAGGACCAGGCTCAGAGAGCTCAAGCATTAGCTGCAACTAGTTGGGGGTGAGGGGAGGAAGGCGAAACAAAATAAATTGTGGCGATCGTGGCTCAAGAGTTGGGAGTTTGCCTTGTAATTGGAAGGTTGCCGGTTCGAGCCCCGGCTTGGACAGTCTCGGTCGTTGTGTCCTTGGGCAAGACACTTCACCCGTTGCCTAGTGGTGGTCGTCAGAGGGCCCGGTGGCGCCAGTGTCCGGCAGCCTCGCCTCTGTCAGTGCCCCCCAGGGTGGCTGTGGCTACAATGTAGCTGCCATCACCAGTGTGTGGATGACAGGTTGTGTAAAGCGCTTTGGGGTCCTTAGGGACTAGAAAAGCGCTATACAAATACAGGCCATTTTTAAATGCAGAGTGGTGTGTAAATGAATAGTAATTGGGGGGGAAAAGGTGAGTGAAGAAGAAATACTCTGTGCATTGTGGGAAGCCCCTAGAAGCCCAAGTTCTATCTCAGCGTAATGAAGGGAGGAGCCATATTCATCATATTCATTTTCACCTAAAACTAGTGCAATGTGTTAACTTCATTGACCTTAATTTGCAACATAAAAATTTGAAATTTTTGGGGAAAAAGTCCTGTAATATGGTCTAATAACACTCTGAAATAACATAAGTTAGAAGTTAGAACAGGATATAGTAAAAATGAGATATAAGATGACATTTTGATGAGAGAAAATGTATATGGGCTAAAATCTGACATCTGGGTATGACTTGAACCTGTCTCTAGGTAATATTAATTAAGCTGTAAACTGTAATCTCATCAACAATTATAACTTCAGAGGTTTGTGGTCTGAGACAAATTTGAAAATTCCCAAAACACCGATGTGTCAAAATGTGCTTAACAACCTAAAATGCATGTCTACATACAGCAATCAATGCATAATAGGTAGGTAAAGTAATCAGCACTGAGGTACCAACAACTGGTAGTGACAAATGTCTTCAGCGCACAGACGCCATCACAGGGTGCAATCTTTATTTGCTGTTACGTCAAACGCAGTCGAGCATTTCAAGCACAAGAGCAGAGACTACACACCTCTGCCAAGACTGAAAATTCCCTTCGCACCATGCATGAGCGGAGTCCCTTTATCCAGAATCAAGAGATTGGTTTGTGATATAGATAGAAGTTGGTGTTCCTTATCATCATCATCATCTTCATCATCATCATCATTTTTTTAAGAGTTGACTGTTACCCTGTGTTGGTGAAGAACAGTGAAGAATCCTTCCATGAATTCCTGCATCCAGATCCAGACTGACTCCCAAACATGAGCACCTCGAAGCCTGACCTCTCTTAAATGTATCATGCAAATCCAGAATTATGAGTAAACCTGCTAAGAAATGGACAAACTGAACCAATAACTCCATGATGTCATGTTTACAGTGAAGTATATTCAGTCTGGATAAATGCCTTGTTTGGATGCCCACGAAAAACATCTCATATATGAAGTGAGAGCAATATATGACATAACATACAACACAGAAAAATGAAAGAAACACCAACAAAAGAGAACCAAAAATCACAAAATTAGCAACATTTCAGCCTTACAAAATAAAATGAAATGGAAGAAAATGAGCAGGGATAAACTTGATGAAGCCTCTCTGTATGTGTTTAATTTATTTTTCTAAAACCTTTAAAAATATTGAGTCGAGTCTTTGGTGCTTTGTGCCTTTTCTCAGGGCTGCTGCTGTTGATGACTGTGATAAGCTAGACTTTGCAGCTGCCAGGGCTCAGAACAAAGAAGGTCTGGACCAGTTTGTCCAGGACCGCACCGTCATTGCTGCCCTCAATGACCGCCTGGTCAGGCTGATTGAGCTGGTGAGGACAAACACTGTAACTGCTGCCTCTCTGCTGGTTTCTTCTGTGTATACCTCACGCTATTTAAACCTGCGCCCTTTAGGCTCGTTGTTTTGAGGACGACAATGAGTCTCTTGAATGTCAGATCACTGAGTTGGAGGAAGAGCTGAACAATCGCCAGGCCTCTTCCAGCATCACCTCCACTGTGGCGGTGCCCGACCACAGCCTGGACGCTGTGGTGGAAAGACTGGGCAAGCAGAGGGTATGTGCTGTTGGGTGTGTCTGCTGCATGTCTCTCCGTGCGATGGCATGCCTAAATGAGGTTTTCTCATATCAGTCCGCAAGCACGTCTCACGTCATGACATCAGCCGGATCACACTTTGCATAATTGTGGGCAGGTCTGATTTACAACCTTGTCAAGATCCATCAGTATCTGGCTGTTTCTCACCACAGGATGAGATTCTGAATGACACACAGGAGCTGCAGAAAGAGCTCAAGCTCCTGAAGAAAGACTATGAGAAGGCGTCGCAGCAGAGGATCTTCGTCCGGCAGGAACAACAAGATGTGGCTGAGGTAATTGTATTTGGCAAGTATTCTGTTGGTATGCATGGAAATCCCATTGCTGCTTCAGAAAAATGGTCAGGAGGGAACTCTACTCTGCTCGACAAATAAAGAATAATTTGTGCTTTTTTTCTTTTTTAAGGACTATAAATTTATTTGAAGATTTGGTTATAACAGTAGGTTCAGTTCCAAAAAGCTAAGAGAGCACAAGCGTAGTAAAATTCAGGGTCACATCAGAGTCAACCATCCATTAATATAACCACTCAAATAATGACGTCCTTATTTGAGTGGTTATATTAATGGATGGTTGATGATCGAAGGGAGTCAGCTGGGGATTGAGCATCAGACCAAGAGGCCTCCTAGATGAGGAGGAGACCCTGAGGAAGACCCAGGACACACCGGAGAGATCACGTTTCGTAGCTTGATGCGTCGGTGTCCCCCAAGAAGAGCTGGCCTCTGCTTTGACTGCTGTCCCCATTTCACCGACCACACGAGACGCAAAAAAAAAGGATGGATGGTGATCATAGGCCCAAACACAAACGTCAGGATTCCCCACAGGGTCGTGTCATCTAGTCTGTCAAGGCTACAATTTCACTTGAAGTAAAATTATTTAGTTAGAGCTCAACTCTTAACTGAATTTACTACTGTTGATCAAAACTCACAAAACAGAGGCCATTGTATACTAAAATTACATTTTGCAAATGTGAAACCTCAAGCAGTAAAGTTTATAATGTATAAAACTGCCCTTTAAATAAGTTTGGTGGCTGTGTCTACTTAAATATATTAGTATTAAATCACTTACTTAAAACTTGAGTATGAACCGAAGCATTTTCTCTCTGATCTGACCGTGTTGCGATAATATACTTTGAGCACTAGATGGCAGGGCTGTCAAGCATCTTCACTTCCCACTCCATCCAGCTGACACCTGGCACAGCTGCTCCTCTGTAGTGCTGCCCAGTGGGTTTTGATCACCAGCAGTCACACAGTCTGGGCTGGTGGCCCACTGCAACCTGAGCCACCAAACTTTTCTTCCCTCGCACATGCCAGAGACCATCGTTTCCTTTCCAGAACCAGGCCAGATGCGAGCGAGGCTTTCATTTGTGCCTCACAGATGTAACGCAGGCTGTGATATGGTGCCGTAATGTTCCTGCTGGCTTGGTGGGAAATCAGCAGGGAGGTAGAGGAAGAGCAGAGATGCGGAGGAGAAGAGTGAATACTACACAGATCGGCCCACAACAAGCTGCATCTTTGTCAGCATAACGTCAAAAAGCCACATTTGGTTTGTTTTAGAGCATACCGCTGGCTTTTGTGTGGTTTCTATCCTACTCCATCATCAAGGATTGCACATTTCACCTCATTTTGATTTTCTGTGGCTACAGAAAAACAGAGTGAGTCTGAGTGGATGAATTAATTTTGCATATATGGAGTTTAGATTCATTTAAAGGTAAAAACAAGGTCAGAATTACATTAGAAGACTTTCTTTTGGTCAGAATTTCAGCTGGTTTTAATCCTCATTGGGATAAAAATAAACAGATAAATGGAGAGCACTAATCAATATTTTTATATTAAACATGTCAACAATAATACACGTGACAAGGCACCACTCATGGTGAAGACTTAAAGCTCCAACTCTTCTGCAGTTCAAATGGGAAACGGGAATCAAATTTAAATGACTGAATTTTTCCTGGTTGTTGGTGTCAGATGGCCTCGTCTGATCTATTAGGAACCATGCTTAGGGTTTACAGAGAGTAGTACAAAAAAATATATCCAATGAGCAGCGTTTCTCTGGCAGAAAATGCCTTGTTGACATCAGAGATCTGAAGGGACTGGCCTAGATGCTTTGGGGTAGCAGGAATGCAGCAGTAACTCAAATAACCACTGGTTAAAAGCAAGGTATACAGAAAAGCATCTCTGAAGGCACAACACATCAAATCGTGAAGCAGATGGGCAACAGCAGAAGAAAAGCACACTGGGTATCACTCCTGTCAGCTAAAACAGGATATGGAGGCTACAATTCACACAGGCTCACCAAAATTGGGCTATATAAGGTTGGAAAACTTTCCCTGGTCCGATGAGTCTCAAGTTCTGCTCCAACTTTTGGATCGTAGGGTCTGATTTGTTGTAAACCAAATGAAAGTGTGGACCCATCCTGTTGGTTCAGGCTGATGGTGATGGTGTAGGGAATATTTTAACGTGAGCATCTTTGAAATGCTACATGAGTTTTGTATTTGATAACAAACCATGTCACAAAGCTCAACCCATCAATAACTGGCTTCTTAAACATGTTAATGAATCCATTGTACTTAAATGGTCTACATATTCCCAGATCTCAATCCAATCCAGTAAAGCTGACAAATTTGCAACAGCTGTGTGACGCTATCATGTCAACAAACATGTGTAAGACACTTAAATTTGACCCAACATGCTTTTCCTTATTGTCTGTTATACAGTATTTTCAGGTTGAGAAAGTCAGTTGGAGCTAAAATTGCTACATAAACAGAAACGGCTTATTTTGAACAGTGAATCATGCAAAGCTACCCTAGAATTAAACTATGGAGCTGGAAATGGCAACTTGAGTAAAAGAAGTCTGTGACTGTGTGTGAACACTATGGAGCAACTACACAAACTACAACAGGTTTTTCTCCAGCTCAGAGAGTTCAGCAGCAGCAGCCAGTCTGTTTAATCTGCTGCAGTACATCACTGACCCTGCCACCCTCACAGCAGGAATCCACAACTTTACCACCAAACTCTTTCTTCCTAAATGTAAAAGCAGGCACAAACAGTAATTGCATTCAACACCAATTAATCCAGTTCTTTAAAAAGAGTAGACGAATTCAGAACCCCTGCCGGCAAATAGATTGGGTGACAAGGCTTTTGTGTCTAGTTAGCCTCCTTCTCATCTTCCTCCTCCTCCTCCCTTTTCCTCTGCATTGCGGCGTGTAGTTGCTGTTCAGTGACAGAGTGGCTGGTGCTGATTGTTCTCAAAATTGGTCTTCAGGGTGGAAACAACTTCATGTTTTTTCCACCTGTGGTTTGATTTAGTTTGCAAACTGCAGAGCACTCCTCAGACACTTCCAGAAATTAAGTTCAACTTCTCTGTTAACTTTACTTTCTTTTAACAGGAAGTGGATGCTGTGACAGCAGAGTGTTTGGCTCTGAGGGAGCAAGTGACTATCTACGAGGAGCAGCTGGCCAGCATGGAGACCCTGCACAGGACGGTGAGAGAAAGGGAGTTTGTAGCTGCAGGCTGATGAAACAGGAACAGTTTATAGTCACAGAAATGGCTCAAAATGTAGCACTTAGGTCAGACAGGAGTGTTGGAGGAATGCCCAGATCTGTGTTGACAAACGCAGCTCCTCGCGACCTTGGTCACCTTGCTGAAGAGTTGTAACCAGAAACGGCCACAACAACAGAAAAATATGAGCAGAGCATTCAATTCTAGATTCATAAAATCACTTTTTTTAAGGGCTTTGTACTAAATGCAGTCGTTACTAGTCTTTTAATGGGAAGGAAGGTGTTTTTGGACTGTTACACTTTTAAATTTTACCTCAGGGGTTAAAGTGGGATTTGTTTAAGTGGTGGTGGAACTTAAAGATGGGCTGTTGAAAACAATTACTTGAAATAAGTCATCAAGTGATCAGCTGCTACTCTGGTACTCGCTGTTTTTTGTTGATTTACCCAGCTGAATTCAACAAGATATAAGCAGATATTTCATGAACTATATTCCTCATTTTCCAACACATAGACATTATAAACCTAGTATAAAAGTTATAATTCAGTGACTGAATCCGATCAGCATTTAAATATAACTTGATGTTTGCTATCTTTGATGTAACTTCACATTGTCCATGAACGACACAGCCTGCTCTGTATGAGTCCAACATGGCATCAGTTACTGTAAACTTCACCACAATACTGCAAACTAATCGGTATAGCATGCACGAAACTGTTAGTAGATCCACAGTATCCTCATGCAAAGTTTGAACATCATAAATTGAGTGTTTTGCAAAAATATTTTCCAAAAACATAATGCAAGAACACATAGATCATATACCTGATTTAAAAACTTTAAAATGAGTCACATGTAAGATTTTAATTTTCTGTAGAGCACCGACTGCCACTTTGCATCTGCACCATGAACAGATCACAGGAATGTGTTAATTGATATGTGAATGTGCCAAAAATTGATTGTCTGTATTTAAGCTGTTTACTTCTTGACCTGTAATGTATCAAAAACATCCCTCTCCTGAATGGTATAAATTCATTTTTGAGGCAGATCAAACATTTCTGTCTCAAGGCAAAAGCTGCAGTCAGTGTTTGGCAGAGTAACTTTTATATTTAGTTTATTTATCGAGGTAAAAAGTCTCTGTGAGATAAAAACGGTAATAGGCACCAACCTGCAGATTTAATTCCTCATTGATCGAAGATGCAGGAACACCTTCCCACCGTTCTGGGCATTTTACAGCAAACAAACAGGATGTGATTGAATTGCAGACTTTCAGTTAAAACCAAAATATTGCAAAAACATTTGATGAATTACAACCAATTTAATACACAAATATAAAATCACAAAAAAAGCATGTTATTGTCCAAAAACAGTCCTGTGAAAAAGAGAGTTTTTACTGGAGTCCTGTGTAGAACCGAGTACACTTAGCGCTTCACGAGCTTTAGCAACAACAACTTAAAGTAATTGTTTTCTGTGTGATTTTATCAGTCTCTCACATCGTTGTGGAGGAATTTTGGCCCACTCTTCTTTATAAAACTGCAAAGGTTTCACCATAGTGTTTCAATCAGGTCGAGGTCAGATCTGAGAATAATAAAAAATATGCCCATATTTTCATATCTGCATGGTAAATATGAAAGAACAACCAACTCTGGGGTTGTTAAGCATAACACGTGGAAACAGGAGATTGAAGCTGACAAAATCTGCTTTCTGCCGAAGCTCACTTGCTGAAACATCAGTGTAAGAATTCACTGGTTTATAAAGGATTTTGTGCTAGTATCAGATTGTCATTTTATCTTCGAACTCTTGAACATGCCCCACAAAATAAAATGTATTAAGTAGCTTCTCTGCACTCAAACAAATTTTTCAACTACTCCTTTAAAAAAAGCACATGCTTGCAGCCATATTCTGTACATATCCACACACACCCCCAGCCCTCTGCACCTTCTACAATTTTCTCCACCTCACCAGGAGATGACAGGCGCACCCCGGTATCAGATCTAGAGGCTGCAGGCAGAGAGAGAGAGAGGGAGGCAGCTGAAGCAGGAGCAGCTCCATCACTCTGTGTTTTTCCTCTGCAAAGCCGGACCGCGCGGCATTTAACACACTCCCTCTGGGACACGCTCGATAACTCCCCGTCCGGGAAATGCGGCTGAATACCAAATGAAAACAGAAGTTCCCTTTGTTTTATTAACTGTTGTTATTATCGGCACTTCCAGATACCCCACATTCCCCTGAGAAATCGGCAGCCATGTCGTTATGTAGGTGCAGGGAAGAGGAGAAAAATGTTAGTCTGCCACTGCAGCTCTGTAGCAGTTCATTTTCTTTGTAACTGATGTGAGGCTGCAGACATGCATGTTGAGGCCTTTGGTCTCTGTGTGTTTGTAGCAGACAGAAAATTTACCTGAGTATACTTTTACTGCACAACACACTTGTTCCTCAGTTTTTTCTTTTACTGTTGTAGGGGTGAGCTATATCTGAAATACACTAGGCATCTATGGATATAATAAACATACATATGTGTACTAATTAATAATGCTGACACATTTTCATCAATAAAGACAAGGCTCAATTTTAAAATGTAATGCAAGAAGTCAGAGCATTGGTGGTTTGGTGTAATTGTAGCAAACATAAGGTCATATTGACCATCCATCTATACAAGTAATCACATTACTCCTGTATTTCTAATCATTTTAGACTTTTAACATGTTTCTATATAAAATTAGGTGTCTGCCCTAGTGTGCACTTCTTGCAAGAACACTTTGGTTTTGCAGGGTCTTATAGAATCAAACCACATTAAATCAGTCATACAGGTAAATGGACAATGACAGGGACTTACTTTTAGACAGAGATAGTAGCTCTCTACTGCTGGGGCTGCTGAGAAGAGCGCCATCAATAAGCTTATAGAGAGATGAAACTGATATAAGTTCAGCTTATTTGCGTTCACTTCCATAATTTGAAATCCATGATCATCTTTTTTAACTTGACTTTTAACTGCTTGACTTTAAGTCCCAACCATACTTTAATGATTCGTCCTCTCTCGTGTTCACATTTATTAAAATTATTACCAACATAGGACAGTCTTGCCAGGTGGGGTCAGCAAATTTTGGGGGGTGGCCAGTGCCCCCTCTGGCCCCCTCTTTGTAGCGCCCCTGTTCAAACCTCAGGAAGCTTCAGTTCACATGTTCTCCACACCCTTGTGTGGATTTTCTTTGAGATCTGATCTCTCCTGCCACTGGAACAACATGTCAAGTTATTACTTATTACCAGGGCACTCCTGCAAATAAGATTCTTAATATCAAAGGGTTTATGGAAGCTTGTTGCCACCACTGTTGTTTTGGTTTGTTTTTTCCAGAAGTTTGAATTAGGTGAAATTTTCCTTGCTTAAAAAATGTTTTAGAAAAGATGTATTTGTACACAATGTTCATTAATATTGCGTTCACTAAGAACAAATAGATCTAAGTGTAATGTTGCAGTAGTCTAAATTTCATACAACTACCTCCCAAAATGACCTGTCATACCTCAAAATCATTGTGAAGTTAGATGAGGCTGCTTCTTTGTCCTTTGCATGATCGATATAAAACCTGTGCTTGTTCATGTTTCATCGTAGATATCCTAAAAGCTCAGACCACCTCTCAGTCAAAGGACAAAAGTTGAGACAGAGTTGATTTGGACACGTATGAAGAAGAGATACTGGGTATGCTGGGAGAAGGATGTGGGAAAAATATAGCTGCCAGACAAAGAAAGAGAAAAGTTATAGATGATGATTGTGGATGTATTAGGAAATATTAGGAGCTGAATTATAAAGAAGTAAAGTGCAAGTCTATTAAAACTGACATTAAGAACAGTGTAATAAATAAATGTGTGTTGTTACATTCTTGTGTATTTGTATGTGTTTCGTGTATGAGCAGACAGTGGAGGATATGCTGGAGCCCAACGAAGGGATCACCCGGGCAGCAGTGATTAAATTTGGCAGCCCTGACATTGCTCCGGCTTTGGATGTAAAAAAGTACTACTGCCAACTGGCTGAGACACTCCAGGTACAACACAGAGTACATAACACACAAAACCCACAGAGAACCACACCAATACCATGCACCGGACGATCCGAGGGCCTGCGCTAAGGCCCAGTTATTAACTGTGAATCATGTGTAGAGCCCCAAAATGAAAACACGGAGTCAGAAATGAACATAATGGTGGTTTACAGGGAAAAACATGTATTCAATACATTACTGAGCCATATAATAACAAACAAACAAGAAAATAACGTATGTACACCACTGTTAACAGCTGCTAATTCTCCAGCTGTTAAAAAATCATTGTGAGAAATATAACAAAGTGGGTCTCATTAGATGAAAAAAAAGCATGTGAAAATATGATAAATAAGCATTCATGGCTTCACAGGCTGGATTCAGACAGACATCGGTTGCGATCTTTCAGTGGCTCTCAAACTGTGGGTCATACAGTCACTACATTTTGAGACTGTACTACAAAAGCAAGTTTTGTTGAATGAACTAAAAAACATAATAAATGAGTTTGTTAATGCTATCGTGTTGACCGAGTTTCACAAAAGTTAAACCTTGTTCCTTTAAAACTTGTCGGGTAAATGGGAACAAGCCCTTTTTTGTTTTTTCTTCATATCTGGGATATGCCACAAAAGGTTTGCAGAGCCACCGGTGAGCACACATGGAAACACACATCACAGCTGCTTGAGCGTTTTATGATCTCATGATCTCAGAAAACTAAACAGTTGTCATTATTTTTTTTATTTTTTTGGCCATGCATCCTAAACAGGGCACAAACGCTTCCAACAGAAATCGATCTTGTGTGGTTTTAATTTCACTTGATGATATGCTCTCCAGCTAGCCAGCCAACCTGTGCTGAGTGATTTCGTGACAGGATAAAGTAATGTGTTACAATCTCACTGTGTGTATTGGCCGGACCATGCCATGGAACGAAGTAATGTGAACAATAAGGTTGTGTTACTGGGTTGTTTTTTAATACTTCTAAGTACCTTCTGCGGTTTATATATTGGTGCAGGTCGTTCACTTCCTGTGGGTTATTTCATTATTCTTGAACTGCTTCTATTTAAATAAGAGATCTGAGTACTTTCACTTTTGACACTCTCTCCAGTGACCAGTTCCTCATCCTCTTTACGATTAACTCCAATATTCTCACCGCACCACCCTCCCTCTGTCCCTCTCAGCTTTCACAAATCACACAACGAGGCTCCCACTTGTTTTCTTTACCTCTTAACACAACATTGGGGAAGAACTTGGAAATCAGAGGTGCTGTTCTGGACCCGAACAGAATGTCTTTGTCCACCTGTGTGTGTGTGTGTGTGTGTGTGTCTTGCAGCATCGAGGTCCTGCACTGGGGTCAGACTGTAGCTCCGGTGGGTCTGACCCTCTCTGAGGTGAGGATGTCTGCCTGGTTCAGAGGTCAGGGCTGCAATCAGACTGCAGGCCGCCTTCCCAGGCTCCTTAGCTGCACTGAAGTGGACACTGGTGTTTGTGTGCATTTAATATGGAGACATGACTAAGGGATATCTGCCTGTCTACGTGTGTTTCTTGTTCTTTAAAACGCCATCTATTTACTCTCTCCCTCCCACTCAGGCTCTTGCCTCGCCAGCTGGACACCGTCCTGTCTGTGCCTGGCCTCGATTACGAGACGCAATTGTCTCGATGCTAAAATGATTGCTATTGGTTGTGAGCAGTAATGGTGATTGCTGGCGGACTCCTACACACCTGTGCGCCCTCATGATTTGGCTAATCATGAAACTGGTGTACGCAAGGAGAGCTAGTATGAGAGACTCTGATTGCTCCCCCTGCCAAAGTGCACTTAATTACTCAAAAAGATCCCAGCAGCACTGACTTCTCATCTTGTGTCTCTTCAGTATGAGTGCGGTGCAGCCTCCTCTGCTGTGGTCCACAGTGGTGACGGAAAGGAAGTGGAAGTGGGAGGAACTGGAGGGTCAACGGTCAAAGACTTGACAAAGATAAAGGACGCCGGTGAGATAAAGATGCTGGTGAGTGTTCTCCCCCTGCCCTTTCTTTAAAGAGTTAGTTGAGCCAAATTACACAAAGCACATACGCTTAGCATAGTTTGTTTGGAGTAAACTTGAGCTTTACATCAGGGCAGGGCGTTTTGGTTGCATTTGCCAAGCTTTTAAGTTCTTCTGAACTTCTTGCACGAAAAGGAAGCTAGTTGATCCAAAAAAGGAAAAAAAAAAAAGATTTACCCATTTTATGTACGCCTACAGCAACTTATATCTGGAACAAACAGTCACAATTAAAGCCAAAAGATCATTTGCAGTTTATAGTGTAATAGAGCATAACATTATGTGATTGTTATGTTTCATATCTTTGTTTTGGCCACATATATTTGGAAACCAGACCATGATTAACATTCTTTATGAATGAGTTATATATTAAATAACGCAGTGAATTGTTCTTCAACATATGCTTTTGTTTGCCACTAAGACATGGCCTGAAACAACTCATGTTAGGGAAACCATCCAGCATCATACAGTAAGTTCTACAAGTAAGTGTAACAAGAATCACCCCCCTGCTTCTTTTCATAAGTAAACAAGTGTGAGGAGAGCAGATATGACATGTTTAATATTTTCCCGGCTGAAATCATACCAGACACAACACACGCCAATGGCAAACGGGGTCAATTTTATCCTTTTTATACATATACCTCTGATCTGCTTTCATATCAAAAACATGTGAAACAGTAAGTACCAAGTTCAACATTTGCAAACCACCTTTAGCAACGTGGACAAAAAGTAACTGTTTTTTAAGTGACTATATCAGTGTCATCGTCATTGCTGTGGAGGAACTCCTCAGTGTTGCTTTGGTTTATTGAGATGTGCATGAATTAGTTTATGTACAGCTTTTTTTAGGTCCCACCACAGCATTTTAATTGGGTTGAAGTTTAACTGTGTAGCTCTGTTGTAGATTTGCTGGTGTGATTGGGATCATTGTCCTGTTGCGTGACATAGTTTCAGCCAAGCTTGAGCTGTAGGAACGTTGTCCTCGCAACGTGGATGAAGAAAAAACCCCAATGATCACCTCTCAGAGTGACATCTGATAGGCCGTGTTTGGTTTCAGGTGAAATATGGAACTGTGGGTTATCCTCGGAGATTTCCACTTCGGTTTTGTCTGTCCGTTTTTTCAGTAGATCTGTGGTTTGCTTAGACGAATCTTTGCAAATCTAAACTGTGCTGCCATGTTGTTTCAGACTGAACAGGCTTTCTTTTTGAAGTTTCTTTGAGCATTTCACAGTCTGACTTTGAGGTGAATTTGCTGGGAACATTCCAGGATTGTGTTAACACAACGTTTGTCTCCAGACCAGGAAACTGCACAAACTTTTGCTTTATAGAGGCGGTCACATTTGGTGACGATCAGTAAATTAAATAATATATGATTAGCCGCACCTGGCTACTACTTACCCTCCTGATATGGAAGCACTAAAGGTGTACTGAACAGTACTGTGAAAGAGTCCTGTAAAAACTTTTCTCTTTCTTCATGACGCTATGAGAGTGATAAAATCTTCTCATGTAACTCTTGGCATGAAAATTATTATTTTTTTGGGTTTTTTTTTTAAATGTTTTGAGCTCCACAATCAACACTCACTTGACTTCTGCCTCCACACCTGTGAGAAATATAAAATCAAAACGCTCTGCAGGGCTGCTGATTGCAACAGCCGAATGAGAGAATATTGTTTTTGAGGTGATCAGAGCTTTACACATCATTTAAGTCCTTTAGTTACTGCCTGCTGATAGTGATCTTCCCATAATACATTTTCAACCTCTTTACTGAAAAAGGAAAGGGTTTTAACATCTATCAGCTGGCTCTGTGTCGGTCATCAGCTCCTAAATCAGATGTAATGGTGAAAATGAATGGTTTCCCACAGCAGGCAAAGGGAGTTGAGAGCGGCTGAGTGACAGCAGAGCAACAGTGTGGGAGATCCTGCTGACCAGAGTGTTTACTCTGCGGACGTTTTCAGCAGGAGATGTGAAGAGCTCGACTGCAGCTCACACAGGATTTATTGCTCTCTGTGTCCTCAGTTATATTAAGTACAGTCTTTCAGAGCGCCTGCAGTGTCATAGGCATCTTTATACTTCTCACACACACACTGAGTGGAAAGGAAATGAAGCTTAATTTGTCATCCTGCTAGCAAAAAAAAAATAAATTAAAAGGTGCCAAGGGAGCAAAGAGACTTTGAAGGAAACAGACAACAAAGTGAGACGTGAATGAAAAGACAAACCAGGAAATGGTGACTCAGGTAAAAACACCTCTTATAGTCCACCCTGCTCTTATTAGCATCCGTCAGTGGTCTGACCACAGCTGGCACCCAACCACATCTGTAGCAAACATGGTGGTTTGGTTCTCATTAGTGTGGCTCTACCTTTCAGCTCTTTAAATAAACATCAAGCCTCTGTAACCTCAGCACAAGTCTCCCAACATCATCTACTTTTCTTTAATATTCAGCCTCACTTTTTGCTCTGTCCAGGCTGACGGATGGACAGCACGGCCTGATCTGCTCTGTTTCCTCTTCGTCTGTGATGGATGCCTCGGGTCTGGTTTCTCACTGAGAGACAACATGGCCAAACAAACCGATTGCAGTGAAATCAGGCCTGACACACAAATGTATATAATAGAACAGGCTCTGATGGGTTTATCCGCCACCGCTCGCGTATACATACAAGGCCAGGCTCCACTTATCATGCCAAGGAGAGTAAGTGAGTCACACAGTTTGGGAAGTCTCCATCAGCCTGTGAGTAGTAATCGGGTCGTCTTCTGGTCACATGATCTGGCTGAAAGACGAGCAGGACTGCCTGGATCCCCATCTGGCTGTGACAGCTAATTGTTGAACTTCAGTGATTGCTGTAATTACTCACGGCGGGGGAAGGGATGCTCCTCAGTTAGTTTGTGGTGAAAGTAAAGTAACCTGTTCTGTCTGTGTTTGCTGGGTTAATTTGCATACTTCAGTTGTAGTTAGAGCTCAGTTTAAATCCATGTTTTCAGTTAGTAATGATGAAAAAGTGCCACTGGGACTGATGGGAGTAGCTTTAAATCAGAGGTATGTAGTTGTTAACTAAAATACAAAATTTTGCCCAGTTAATGTCAAGTCAGGAGGCTAAGGAAGTAATTATAATTCCTCCTGAGGGGGGGTCATAATTGTGTGAACCAAATTTCATGGCAGTCTATCCAATAAATCCTCAGATATTTCCTCTTAAAAACGTCAACTTTGTAGTGGTGCTAGAAGAATTGTCGGGGGATCACCAAATTCTGCAGAAGTCGCCATCTGGAATCAATGAATGTCTGTTCAATATGTCATGACAATCTAATATACACTGATCGGCCACTACATATAATATTGTGTAGGTTCGACTCATAGCACCAAAGCAGCTCTGATTGGTCAGGGCATAAACACAGGTCCAGATTTTGATCTGGGGAGTTTGGAGGCCATGGAAAGGTCCCTGGCTCTCTGTCATTTTTGGGGGTTCAATAGACCGTTATGTCCCACTAAGGGAGGTTGCTGCCATCAGGGGGTGATATGGGAGACATGGGTTGTGTGTGTAAAGGTTGGCGGCAATTTTTAGGTGGATGCGAGGTTTCAAAATAACATCCACAGGACATTTTCCAGGAGAAGATCGCATTGTTGAGAGAAAAAATTGTAGTATTCACATCAACTGTCAGTGGTTTTGATTTTTTCACGTTTCCTAATGTCATTAGCAAGGACCCTCCCAAACCTGAATAAAATAAAAACATTTATCTATGATGAAACAACAAGCCAGGTCAGATGCTATGATTTGGAGAATGCCTTACTTGCCAGTGGCTCCTTGGCCTGGCGGGTCGCTCTCATATCATCCAACTGATGCATAACATTCAACTTGTTATGGTGTTGGCTGCCATGTTTATAACTATCGATTTATTTTTAAATATCTAGCAGCAATGGATAAACATTAGCATTCATCTGAGTCCTATTTCTGGCCATCTGACAACTACAAACTGACGACTAACATCTGCTCTTGTTCTTGGCCTCATTTGTTGATAATTTTTCTGAAGTTCAGAAGTGAGACCACAGCCGAAACAATCCCCTTCCATTTGTATCTCTAAAAATGCTTAAATGCCCCACATGTCTATTTCTTCACATTTCCATGTCTCCACATTTTTCTCAGTTTGTAACTCGGCCTCAAAGCAGTCTTCATTTAATGTGAAATGCAGTTTAAGGCTGATAAGAAGGTTGCCATTGACCAAAGGTTGAAGCTCTTTGTTGTCTTACTGAAGTGCTCCTCAGCTGCTGTTCTTGAACTGAACATGAACACGAGGGCACTAAAATGTTGTGGTATTGGATTATTACATTATCGGTAACAAAAGAATTCAATATACAAGCAATTTTGCAGATATATGTTCAATGAATAACTCCTTCTCTTTATTCCTGAAGATTTCAGAGCTACAAAAGGAGCTTGCTGAGCTCGAGAAGCATAACGAGGAATTGGAGGACGAGGTTGAAATGAAGAAGGCTGAATACATGGATGAGATTGCTGATCTAGAGGTATAACAGGGGAATGATTAATGCAGTTGAAACCTATATTCTGTCATTCAACTTCATCCTCTGCTGCTCTGTGTGGGTGTGTGTGTGACATTAGGCGACTATAGATGAAATGAAGTGTCAGAAGGCCAATTTCCAAGAACAGATGAAGGAGCAGTGTGAAGACTATAAGTTTCTGCTCACTCAGAAGATGGCCAGAGACATGGAGATTGCTGCTTACAGGTCAGATGGTTGATGTTTTTAATTATACTTAATAACAGACAACTCTGGCTTCAACATGTGAGTAAAATTAGATAATCTAATCAGTTTCGCATTGTGATAATAGAAGAGAGAACTTAAAAACTAGAAATTAAAAGTTTTGGTTGACCTCAGGGTCAGGCCATGCAATGCTCATCTAACAGCTAAAGCTTGGCTAAAACTGAGTCATGCAACAGGACAATGATCCCATGACTGAAATGGCTAAAAAAAAAAGTCATATAAAAACACCTTAACAGAGTTGTGGATACACGAATGCCTGCAAATCTCAGTGAACTGAAACAATAACTTAAAGAAGAGAAAAGGGACATTCAGAGAATGATAACATGGTTCTACGTGCTGTTGAATTAGGAAGTGTACTTTGTTTTTCACAGGACTGTAAGTCAGGTTACAGTAGCAGCCTCAGAAGGGTATTCCAGATGTTCCTTTCCTCAGCAGCGTATTCCAGTTCTCTAGCATCCCAAGGCTCTCCCAGTCTAGACAAGATATACAATCTCTCCAGAGATTTCTGGATCTGCTGTAGGGTGTGATCAGAGCTCCGAGCTCCCTCTGGATGTCTGAGCTCCTTACTGTATCTCTGTAATCCCATTTTATATTACGGTGAATTATAGATGCAGTCTAGGCATCCATTACTAGTATGAAGTGATAATGCTCAGATTTACTCTCTTGTTTCAATACTCAAGGTTTTACAACAGTAATCCACAAACCAACCACATCACATCGTGACAATATGTTAATGTTGGATACAGTCTATAATGGAGTCGTATATAAATGGTTGCAATTTTGTATCCGTATAAAGCAACTTGTTACATTGTATATTCGATAGTTATTATTGGACTCTAATGTAATAATAAAACTGATAAAATGGTTCAAATGGTTATGGTAAAATCGAATAATTTAATAGTTTATTAATTGTAATGCATTGCAGTTGATGATTAATTAATTCATAATTGATTTTAAGCATTTTCAATCATAACAAGGTCAGTATTCTGCTTTGTTTTGCAGATCATGTATTTCAGATATTGACTTTATAGCAGTACTTTAATTTAACCTTAAAACTTAAAGCACTATGATGGACTGTAATGTACAAGTGCTTATCCACGCCTCTTTTGCACGTTTTAAAATGAAGAGCTTGCATGAATATAAACCTCTGTGCCTTCACGATCCTCATTTCAGGGCTGCGGGTTGTTATTCTTAAGGGAGACCAATAAAATTTTACACACACACACTATGCCACACACACGAGAAGACTTTGGGATGACTTGATTTAATTGTTAGTGAGACTGTCAGTCAAGAGGACAGCCGTGTCTGCTGGAGAAATATTCCAAGAAAAACACTGCATCATTTGATTTCAGTGATTAGTTTGTCATCCCCTGTTAAAGGTGCTGAAGTCATAAAGTCAGCTGCCGTAATATCTGATTGCAGTTAATATCTACAGACTCTGAGGCATACAGTGGATTCTCATCTCTGTGGTAGAGGCTAAAATGAAAACAGATGTCCGCCTCAATGCTCAAAAAGGTGCCACATAATATTTAAACATGTCAGGAGAAATGAGCTGTTCGGGGCAAAGCACATAATGGCCTTGAGACGATTTTATTAAACTGAAATTAGCTCAAAGCTCTGTTTCCATTTGGAATTCTTCAAAGATGAGAAAACCACCAATATCCCAAAATCTTTTTCTAAAAGCTCTACTGTGAGTAATGCAAGGAGTGTTTCCACAAGATCCGGTGTATAAGCCCAGTATT
Source organism: Diplotaxodon limnothrissa (assembly GCF_057381915.1). Taxonomy (NCBI): domain Eukaryota; kingdom Metazoa; phylum Chordata; class Actinopteri; order Cichliformes; family Cichlidae; genus Diplotaxodon; species Diplotaxodon limnothrissa. The sequence goes on along the minus strand of NC_140597.1, from coordinate 37,514,778 downwards.
GTCAAGCGCCTCATACAGTGCCACCTGGATATCCGTGATTTCCATTATAAGATATTCCTGAACACAAAAGGCTGACATCACGGGCCAACTGGGTTCACAGGAAATGTGCTGTGGTTTCCTGTGCGCGACCTTGAAGAAGTTTCATGTCATCCCCTCTGTTCATTGAGGTTGTTTAACCATCTGCCATCCTGGTATGTGGAGTGACGCACTTCAGCCATCCCTTCCCGCTGCCACAGGCTTCCTCCTGGTCCTTCCATCACCCATCCAACTGCATCTGACCATCTGACCCCAGGGGGGCCCCCAATGCAGGCCTGAGCTCAGACCCTCAAAATACCTCATTAGAATGGGCAAAGAGGACCTCACACTGACAGCACTATGTGCTGGGCCTCTGCCAGCTCTTCTCCATGCCAGCCTGTTAATGTCAGTTCACCCCCCACCCACTCCGTACACACATTTACAAATTCGCCACAGTTTTAATTCCCTCTCATTACCCAGCAGACTGTCCCAAAGACACACGGGCGATGCCAACTTCTTTCCTTCCTTTCTTCATTTACTATATGTTTTGTCATCCGTGATTAAAGCCATGAATAAGAAATGAAAATGGGGATTGTTTATTCTCTCTGTGCCGTGGCAAACTGTCTGCAAAGAAGACCCTAATGACCCCGGGCTGCCGTTACTGGGTGGCTTATCGCCTGCAAAAGCACCTCAGAGCAGTTTGGGCAGATGCTCCCTACTTTTGCTTACTGCTAATGTGATCCATATTACACTGTAATTCTCTCTACTGTTCTTTGTGGTCTGCTCCTGCTGCTCCATGACGCAGCAACAAGTAGCTCATCTAAGAACAAGATCCTTTATTTACTTTACTATGAGGTTTCGTTTTTATATTACCGATATATCAAATGACTCCCCTCTTCCCCTTTTGAGCTTCTTATTTTGTTTCAGTTTCTCTGCTCTCATCACCTGTGTTGGAGTTATGTAGAAAAAGCATAGAAAAGGTGCTTGTGTGAATGGGTAAAGTTGTATAAAGGGCTTTAAATGCCTATGTACAATAGAAAAGTGCTATAGAGAACTGGTCCATGGCCATGACTGTCATTGCAATATTGGGCTTTTAATGAACTGTTGTTTCTATGAACTGTTGCTTTGCTTGGGTGGAATGATTGTACAAAATATATCTTCAATGACTAAAATGGAATTGGAATTTATTTTGGATTTTTTTCAGAATCATACATACAGGCTTAAATATATGCATACACGCTCACTAATATTTGGTTAAATGTCCCTTAGCAAATTGCTCCTCAAACAGATACTTTTTGTAGCCATCAGCAAGCTTCTTGGCAGAATTGATAGAGTTCATTGAAATTGGTTGGTGTCCTGGCACAGGCTTGGCTTTTAAGGATAGTCCACAAATTTTTTTTTCTTTAGGGTTGAGGCTGAGGCTTTGGGCAGGCCATAGCAGAGGCTTAATATTAGCCTGTTCTGTCCACTCTAAAACACCTTTTTATGTGTAAATGGGATCATTTTCCTCTTGGAACATCCAACTGTGTCAACCGTCTGGCTGTTAATTTGAAGTAAAGTTGAAAACAGCCCCAGAGCTTAATGCTACCACCACCATGCCAGACAGTTGGCACAGCAGTCTTAGATTTGAAAGTCTCGCCTTTACTTCTACGACTCTTGTCATTGTGGCCAAATTTGCCTTGTCTAAACATAAAATCTTTCTGCAGGAAAAACATTTTTTCCTGCAGAAAGATTTTGGCTAGTTTTTGTGGGAAGCTGCTAATTTCAGTCAAGCTTGAAGATGCTGATTTTGGAGCATGGGCTTCAATCTGGTTTTGTACCCTCTCAATTCATGATGATCTAAAACTCACATCACTGTAGACAGTAATGCAGTTTCCAGTTCATGGCAGGCTTGAGCTTTAGTGTTTTTAATCATGCTAACCACTTTCCTCTCATCTAACAGTCTTCCTGTCTTCTGCCTGTCTCACATTGACTTCACCCTTTTTGTGTATACAGTCAATGCAGTCGATATTATCCTCAGAGATGAAAAACAGTGTTCAACTTATATCCACATTAAATCCACTCAAGTGGAGAAAACCATGACTTCAAATTCTGACGGTACTCTATATGCTTGTTGTGGAACTGGCAGCTTTATAAGACGATAATATGTCATGTTATATGAGAATAACATAAAATGATGGGCGAAAGTCCTGGGTCACCACAGCAGCTGCTCAGCCATGGAAACGCTTAACACAAAGTTCCCGGTGCACAGTTTGTGTGCTGATGTTAGTGATGGAGGACGTTTGGAGCTCTACAGTTACTGAGTCAGCAGAGCAGTGAAGGCGTTTGTGCATCATGCCCCCTCAGCACTTGACGATCCTGCTTCTGTTTTCTTGTCAGCTACTTTGGTCTGAGTGCCTATGTTTCCTAACGTCCTCCGCTTTGCAATCACTTGCAGTTGATGATGAAATATCTAAAAGGAACAAATTTCATAAACTGACTTGTTGCAAAAGGAACTTCCTGTTTAGCGAGCTCATTTGAACTGCTTGATCTTTCACAAACGCTTGTACAGTCTGCCTGCATGGCTAGGTGTTCGATTTTAAACAAGAAGTACCTTAGCTTATTTGTGTAAACTCTTTTTAGGCTTTTATTAAGGTTAAGCATGTTATTAAATGAGTGATGAGCTGTTTACTTGGCTTGTCCAAACTAATTGAGTAACTGAGAAAATAATGTTCTACTCTGGATCTGCCAATATATGACTAATTAGTGAATGCCGTTCCTGCTTCTGTGAGTTATAACCTGTGTGTTGTGTTTTTATGTGCTTCTGTTGTTCAGGAGTCTTGTGGAGGAAGAGGAGGAGAGACTGTGCAGCCTGTGACTTAAGCCTGAGCAGTCAGATCTGCTGTCCTGACTGTGGTTGTGCTCCCCAACACAGACAAAAGACAAACGCGTAAAAACAGACCCCATTTCTGCACTTCGATGAAGCTTAACGCAACGATTCGGCAATTTGAGCAGACATAAACTTAGTATGACAGATTAATGCTGTCTGGAGGCCTACAGTAAGCCGGGCCATTGATTACAGGTTTCTGGCAGATGACCCTGATACTCCAAGAAAGATGGAGCTGTCTAAAACTGGTGGGGGCTGTGGGATGAGTGTGTATCCGTGCAGCGTCTGGAAGGGATATTTCGTTAAGTGGGGTTTTATCTTTACCAGCTCTCTGATATGACTCATAAATGCTTTGTCCCCTCTTTGTTGAACAAGACTGACACGCAATCGCAGATAAACACACACACACACACGCACACACCCTCAACTGTGCGGCTCCGCGGAGTCATTCCCGCTCTGATATCACCTCGTCCATCACTCAGCCTCTGTCTGGCTCTTAACCTGCGACCCCGTCACTGTTAACAAAGACAATGACGGCTCTCTCTTTGGTAACTAAAAGCGTTTCGCCTTCCCTTTGCTTTTTCAGCCATACATTTGAGTTGGTTTTGACGGCCGAGAGTCCAGCGTGCTGTGTTTGCTTTTCAAATGGTTCATGAAGTTGTTTTTCTGCAGCTCTTTCAAAATGAGCACCTGGATCTTTCCACAAGAAAAACTCTGTGTGATTAATCATTGCTTCTTTCAAAAGCAGTGTCCCAATTTACTGTCGTTTCGGAAATAAGCATTCGGTAATACATTCCCTAGTAATCTTTTCCTTATTTTCTACACAATGTTAAAGCTGTCTGCGATAAATCATTTTTGGTTGCTGCCTCTGCACAAGCATCAAAATGTACTTTAGATTTAAATTGATTAAAACTAGTTGCTTGAGAGATCAACCCACGGTGTGTGATTTCTTTTGTTAAAACTCCTGGTTCATGAGAACCCCTTGTGAATCCTCAGGCTTAAGACTTTCTCCCATACTGTAGAGCAGAGTGATTTATGTTCAGTGAACCTTCTTCCATTCATCTTCATGCTTAACGTGAGATTTGCACATTCCCAGCAATTAGGGATCTCAAAGGCTTGTTAGCTCTGCCACAAAGATGAAAAATGCTGCTAATAACTGATCAGATAAGATTAGCCACACTCCATGAACTTGAGCTCAGTGACTGGGGAAGTGGTTGTGTGGCATCGGTGACTTCTTTAAATGCCCCGACATGAAGAATGGATGGCTCAGAAAGGGTTTTCTCAGAGAATAGGAAATGGAGGGTTTTTCTTTCTTTCTAATATTTAAAGCTTAACAACGTCCCAGTGCTTCCAAAATATTCCTCATACTAAAAATGTAGCAGGAACTGCACCCTAACATGCCGTATTTTAGGAAAGTCACCCTCTTTCCTGGTCTTGTGCATTGTTGCTATGTACAGGAAAAGTGATGCTGTACACATCCTTACCCATTTCCTCACACAGAACGACCACCGTTAGTGATTATGGAGTAATTTTCCTCCTGAAATGTAGAGCCAGGAAGACTTTGGGGAAAATTTATTGAAAAGTAGTTCCATGTGCAAACATTGTGTGAAAAACATCAAAGAGGAAAACACAATACTCATAGAAAAAGAATCCCACAGCAGAACGTTATCTGGAAATTAAACTTGGGGAAAAAAAGCCTAGAAATAGAAGAGAAGGCGATCACTCTAAACTGAACTAGTTTTTCTCATCACCGATGCTTCCATACATGCTTAATGCTATTAGCAAGTGATGCTAGTCTAATGAATCGGAGCTGGGGTGAATACAAATACACTTTTATGTTTTTAATTTAAGTTTAAATCTGGTGCAGATGTTCTATCGTCATTATTAGCGAGTTAAGTTACTTCACAAGTCATTTACACATGAAAACACCTAAAAGACAACTTTTATGTGTATTTCCAAAGACCTGTTAGCTGAAAAACTGGCATCTCTCAGGAGACGGTGCAATGTGTGCCAAAAAGTTTGAGGAAATTGCATAAGTGGAGAACAAAAGAAAAAGTGGCAATCCTAAAAATAAAGATATAACCATCTAAAAACATGTACAGCAGATGAACATCATCTGAAAGTCATGTCCTTAAGAAACAGGAAAAATACTCACACTTGTATTTTATTTGCATTTATTTATTTTTATTTGTTTGCTTTTAAAGTCACTACATCAGCGCTAACATTGACAATTACATAACGTTTTTATTAAACACATATTTGGTTGTTATGGTTCCTCGATAAAAAGCTGAACTAATTACAATAATTGAACTGGACTTTTCCATGTTTGTGCTGTTAGCACCACTTTAAGGGAGTTATTTAACATAATATGTCATTTTCTCTGTGTTACAGACCATCCAAGGAGACTTTGTTTGACTTTTAGTCTGTCATGTTCTTTTAGCTTTACCATTTTCTTAGTTCATTTGCTATAATTTGTGACTGTGTTGCACTTGTATGGTTTATTTTGCCTGCTAACCAAGCTAGCTATCGTTAGCTAATAACCTAGCACTGCACCCTTTCATCCAAACACAGTCACTTCTGACTAACAGAACTTCAGCACTAAGGCCTCAAAATCAATGGATGTTTATGCAGTCTATCGTTAACATGAGTCATTCCTGTGTTCCCAGGGTCCTACGTTCTCCAGATTTATGTGGTACATAATCGGAACATGACAAGAGATCCTGTGTTCCCAGGGTCCTGATGCATGTACCCTAGCTTTATAGCATATATTCAGAACCTGAAAAACACATTACCCAGGTCTGTATGCACTTATGACATGGGCTTTTGTGGGAAGTTCTGGGATTTTGATAGCCACCGGTGTGTATAGTTGTTTTAACACTACCCCCAACCCCCAAGAAGTAAAAATATTCAAGGAGAGGAGTAATGAAATCTTTTAACTTAAACTGAGTCAAAATGAAGTATTGTAATGGGAAATATGGCACCCATAAATATAGATATGCTCCATTATGCTAACAGCTGCTCCTTAGCGTCATTTTGTTTGTTTTTTAGACTAAAATGCGTAAATTCAGTCGAATAAAAAGTCAACCAATGCAATGAACATCCACAATTAAACATAAGAATGACCCACAAATAAAGAAAATACTCCATAGGTAGAAAAATAAACACAACTCATGATGACTTATCTCTGATCAAATACCAATAAATAAACATTATCCTGAGGTAGGTCAGCAAACCCACCGAGATGCTTGACAAGGTCCACTGGAGCTTTTAAAGGTTGTTTGCCTTTGGAAAGTTGGTATTTTCACCTTCTTTTATAACACAATTAAGTATTTCAAAGGCTCTTGATATTTGGAGAGCAGTGACCTCTGTGCTCCTCTGTATTCTTTCGCCCCCATCACACGTCCCTGACAACTGAGAAAAATGTGCATTAACCCCTCAAAGCTGGTCGGTGACACTGCATGGCCCGGGGCAGGCACCTCTCCTCCTTGAAGCCGGACAATTTGATTTGGAGGTGGAGACTTTCAAAGCTGAGTCATGGATCAGCAGTCAGCGAGTGGCTTTGCCTTTTTCTTTTTCTTCCCTTGATGGTTGTTTTGGATGAGGGGGTTTGAGAAAGCTGCAAAAACCTGACCGACACCAACAAATAAAGAAGCCACTGCTGGGAATAACTGAAGATTTGGTCACTTTGGTGTGAGATTGAATGCTTCGGTGTGATTTTGGTGAAAGACATCATTATACACAACATAGACTGTGTGAATCAAGTTCACATGGTGCAGGAATGTCTTTAAATCAAGAGTGGCAGAGCTCGGCTGATAAATTATGACACCCGAGCTCGCTGTATCAGTCGACATATCTTCAATGCGCAGCAGAGGAATCTGATTAAGGCCTGAGGTAATGGAAACCAGGGTCAGCTTGTACAGCTCAGCTCAGCTGTCACCTACACATAGGTATTCCCAAAATACTCATATCCCTTCAGGTTCAGTCAGATAAATAAACACTGTCCTCACTAAGGACAAAAGTAATTTTTTAAAGTCTCTTCATGGCAGCTTGAATGTACTAAACCAATCTGGTGTTTAGAAAGCAAATAAATAAGAGAAGACGGGGTTGGATCAAGGATGAAAATAAGAACAGTAAAAATAAACAAAGGAGAAAGAGCTATTGAGAAAGTATTTCCTTAACAAGAGGGGAACAAATAATAAATTATGGGGCCCCTCTCCCTTGAGGCTGGACTGGCATGCCTCAGGGTGTAAGGAAGTGGGCATCCTTCTCTTTTTATAGGGGTCGTGGACAGGCCTCCACTGTGGGAGCATCACATAACACAAGGACAGAGCCCTGAGAGAAAACTGCTTAAAGGAATGTTTGCGCACACAAACACACAGACCGAGCTCGTCACAGAGTTTATAGGCCGTGCAGCGCTGAATGAAGACGGTGACTGCGTAAACCCTCGTGTCCCTCATCATGTCATCACTGCAGTTTCTCCCCTTCTCATATCTGCAGTCCCACTTGGCCTGTATAACTGAGAGGCTGCTGACAGCCATGACCCCACATTTACCCCACGCTCCCCTCGCTTCTGTCCCAAAGCAGGTGGCAAACACCACCAGCATGACACTCTTCATCTTGATTTGCTGTCTATGGTCATTTTTGATGCGTTGGATTTCCTGGCTAACTCTTGAGGGCCATGACATCGTGAGATAAAGGAAAGTAGCTTTTTAAAAGTTTCCTCAAACTCCAAGCAGCGTGTTAGTCACAGCCAAAGTTGATAAAAGCTTCTGTTTTGTCCCAAATGAATCAACTTCACGGGGCATGCTGTATGGAAGTGGATAAAAGCCTGGCCTACAGGGCACAGCCAGGATTTGTATTCCATACGCATTAAAGCATGCTAGCACTTTTTAAGCATAGCGACTTTATTTTCAGCTTAGGGCTTACACAGATCCAACCATTTGCTATATTGGATTCTTGGCAGATGGCCTGCAAGGATCTTGGCCACCCTTGAATTTAGTTCTCATGTTAAGCTTGACTAGGGTTGCCAACCGTCCCTTAAAATACGGAATCGTCCCGTATTTAGAAAAAAAAGCACACGTCCCGTATTGAGCTAATAAGGGACGCACTTTGTCCCGTAATACAGTGAGAATCAAAAGTAGTCTATAAATGTTAATGGAATTAACGCTTTGTTTGAAAACATAATTCCCAGCCCCTCTCCTGCTTTGTGACCAATGAGCTGACAGCACACTTATGACAATTCGAGTATGACAATTCAGATTACCGCTCATCTCATTGGTCGAGGAAAGGTCGCTTACGGAGAAAATACCGGAAGACAACAGATGACCACAACAAGAAGCATGGCCAACAGGGAAACAAACGCCGACACTGCGGTGCAAGTCTCGGACGACAGTACACCTAAAGCTGGGCAGACACTGTGCGATTTTTTCAGTCACGTTATTCAGCTCCTGCTCAAACTGCACGATTGACTCGCAGGGGTTAGACGTTGGTAGGTCACGATGCAGAGTCTCACACTATACGGCCCGATGCTCTGATGCGACCTGAGAGCTCACACTGTGCCAACATAACATGAAGGTTATAACAGAAAATCTGTCGCTCTCTCTCTCTGTCTTTCACTCACACAGACACACCACCACCATCAACTTTGCTAAATTGCTAATGAAAAACATTGATCAGGCAGCTGTGATTGAGCAGCGATGTAGATCCAACTATTTTCACGGTTGTTGTGGTCGTGATCATTTTGTGATGCCACATCGAAAAGGCTCGGATGAGCTTTCCAAAGTTCTACAAGTGCCTCCATCACTTGTGTCCAGATCACAGGCTGCACTGCCGAGCTGCGCCGTCTTTTTCACCAACGTTTACGTTTGCGCGTGAGCAGTGTGAGCGCCTGTGGTGACACCCTCACGAGCGATTGATGATCGGGAGCTGGTCGTGAGGTGTTAATCACTTCTCGTTACCCCACGTATACTACACGACGCACGATGAAGGCCAAAATCGGTCCGATCACCAAAACGGTCGCACGACTCAAAAATCGTCTCAAAATGGGCCAAAAATCGCACAGTGTGAGCCCAGCATTAGAGCAGCAATGTTTGTTCCCCTCAGAGAAAGGGAAGAATGGGAAAAGGAAAACACCTGGCTGGAAAAAGTTAATATGGGCATGTGCAGTGAATATCAGCGCTATGTGGCCAGAAGTGTGATAATATAATTTATTTTGTGTAATAAACAACTGCAAGGATAGATGATTACAACAAATAGATCACTAATACATAAAAGTAATACATAGATGAATAATGATGATGAGTTAAGATGCGTAATCATGGGAACAAGCGGGTTTACAAACAGGAGCAGCTGATTAGCATTAGAAAAGCTGAAATAATACCTCAACTGAAGCCAATTGTACTAAATGCACTAAATGTGCACTGTTACAAGAATATTTTTCTTTCTATTGTTTTCTATTATTTTAAGTTAAGCAGGACAGAGTGCTTTTAAAGAAAGATTTACTTATATTCTCAAAAGTTAAGCATGACAGGCTTCTGTTTAAGAAGGAGACCTGTTTTACTGTGTTAATGTTGTCATTTTGAGCTAAAAATAAATGGCTAAATGATCATTTGTTTCACATGAGTTCATATCACAAAGAATAGAATATGCATCTACTTAAATCAACTTCAAGTCAAATGGTTAAAAAAATAATTTCACACACAAAAAAAGAGCTAGAAAATTCACCACACTGGGAAGGGTGAAGACAACTGGGTCGCCCGGCCCTGGCCACGAGGTGTCCCTTATTTATTTTTCAGGGAGTTGGCAACCCTAAGCTTGACCGTGTCAGTAAATGGGCTGCTCCCTGCACTTACCCTAAATATAGGAACTTACATCGTGGTTGTAATGGTTTCTTATCAGTTGGGGGGGAAAGTATGTATGACATAGTTGCTGATATATGTCCTCCCACCTGCTTTAACACTAGCACTGATTATTTTCCTGGAATTTCTTTGTTGATAGCATACAGCAGTCTGCAGTGAGTGCACATTAATGCACTACATGAATGAACACAATTAACAAAAATACTGTTGTCTACTACTAAAGTGTTTATTTAAAGCTAATTTGACCTGCTTTTGTGCAGCACGGTGGTTAGTACTGTTCCCCCAAAGAGAAATTGTCCCAGGTTTAAGTCTACTGGCTGAGGTCTTTCTGTGTGGAGTTTGAAGACCCCCTGTGCATCTATGGGCTTCTCCCAGAGACATGCATGTAAAGTTACCTGGTGATTCTAATTTGGCCATAGGTGAGAATGGCTGTCTGTTATGGAGACCACAGGACATCCAAAGTTCTTGCGAGAAAATCCCCATTTTGTTGCCTTTGAAGTTGTTGGTTTAAAGAAAGGTCAATCACTTGCAGTCAGTTAGGATTGTCAAAGTGGCTTTGGTGCATCAAGACAGCAATTAGATTCAGTCTACTATCAGCCTGTGATTGAATGGGATTAATTTGGCAATTACCTGCAGTCTCTTTGGGTTAATACGATGATTAACTGTGAAAAATTGACAAAAATCACAAATCTGTTGCCATCTGCATACAAACCCCCCCCCAAAATATCAAAAAATCATATTAACTACTATATTCTGCTTCTTCTCTTTGAAGTTGAGTACAACAAAGAGAGTCAATTTGAGTCAAAGAGAGACAGTGCAGACAAATTTCTCTCATTGCCACAGTCTGACATAGAATGATTACAAAGTCCTGGCAGCCCGTCTCCATTTATATCCATTTGTAAAGCACTTGGTAATTATTTGTAAATATCCACCAATATGAGAGTGACTGCAGTCACTTTGAGTTTAGAGACAGGTTGCCTCTCACCAGGTGACCTTTGCAGTTGCCTAGTGTTTAAAACTAGTACTCAAATATTTATCCAGAGGTTGAGGGTGCTGCATGCTCAATTTCTGAGCAACTTTGTTGCAAACTTGTTGGCTGGAACTACTTGAAATCATCAGACAATCATGGATCGTCCATAGTCACAAGGAGGTTGATCCTTTTCTCACTCTATTTTGACTAAGCCTTTGTGAGTGATGAACTGTCTAGAGAAAATACCTGGAAACACAGTATCCTCATCTAAAAGGTAGTGCTAGTTATCTTAAGGCATGCTAAATTATGCAGCTAAGGAAATCCCCCCCCAAAATGGATTCTGTTCATCTGAACGTTGTTTTATCAGTGGGAGAAATGTCTCGTCACTTATTCTAGTGACTTCTTCAGTCTCAGCTTACTGCATGTTTCCACAACCTTATAAACAGTACATTTGCATAATGACTGAAACTAGAAGCACTGAATAAACAATGGTCTGTGAGGTCAGTTTTCATGATCATTAATATGCAAGTTGCCACTGATCAGTGGTCAGGACAGTTTGCATTACGTCATTATGCAAATATAACTTGGATGCAAAAGTCACTTGGATGAGTGACGAAACGTTTCTTCCACTGAAAACGCATCGTCCAGATGAACAGAATCAATTTTTTGGGACTAGTGCTAGTTAGTGTGTTGCTAACTTGTCTGTCATCCATTTAATGAATTGGTAGCATAAAGTGGGTTTTCAGAGCTTGAAAATAGCTGCTGATAACAGTGAGATTGAAGCAAAGCAATACAGTTATAAATCAAAACAAGACCCTAAAAGACACTGATGTCAAACTAACAAACTGAAAGATGCTAAAAGGCTCTGTAAAGCTAAAATACAAAATATGGCTATTGCTATAAGTATCCCACTTTGTCAGTGCAATCAACACCTTTCAAGTAGCGGTCCTTAATAAAGATGTGTTGGGATTTACATGATTTGCAAAGAGCCTATAAAAACATTTATTTTTGTTACAATCTGTTTATTTCTTTTAGGCTCAAAACCAATTTCTCTTCCAGTGCCCCTGACGACTCGGAGCCAGAGCACCAGTAGTCCAAACTATTATAATTTGTGCTGGGAGTAAGAAATCACATGTGCCACAGTTTATGTCAGCAGCGGTAGCCTGAAGCAATGGCTGGTTCAGAATTTGGAACAAACTACGAAATCATTTTCTTTGCACACCATTCATTCATCTTTCCCCCCTCGACACCCAGACATCTCAGGCCTGCTTCCTCTCAACCTGACATCAGCGGCAGGTAAGCAACATTTTCCATTCCTGGATCACATGCAGGTTTTTAAAAGTGTATTTTAACATGCAATAAGATTACATTTTAATGTAAGTTGAAATGATTTCCACATCTTGAACAGAAATCTTGATAAAAACCTCTTGGTGTCACCTAAAGGACAACAACATGGACCAAATTAAGACGATATTAAGTAAGTTATCCACCAGTTTAATCTTGGAAGTGTCATCCAAATGATATAAAATGGGAGGACACTTTACATCCTCCTCATCTTTAACGTATTCTATTACAAAGTTCCCTGTTTGTTCAACTTCACTCCTGAAAACCTTTGTTCATAAGTGACCATTAGATAGATGGTTGAGTGTTCAGCCACCAGTGAGCTTCAGTAGAGCTACTTAAGGGCCATATTGCCCTTGTGCCGCTTCAGCTTGGAGGCTCACCAGAGGACCTGTCAGGTCTGCGATGTTTTACAGCTCAGTTTGCAGACAAAACACCTCACAACCAAATCCCCTCAACAACATCTGCTGCCAATTTAGCGGAGGCATTCCTGCAGTCTGTGCTGTTTAATATTCACAGGGGTTAGGATCTGCTGGTACAAGGGTAGCCGGGGACGATGGAGGATGGGGTGTGGGGGGAACAGCTTCTAAAATCCTTTGGTCCATGGTCCAGACATGGCAAAAAAATGAGGGGTTAACAAAGAGTGAGCTGGAGCAGGGGCAGGTTAACTGGGCTAATTTGCAGGGATAATAATGGTGTTCAAGCAAGGCCTTTGGGGAGCAGCACAGTGCAACACAGACCTGACGGTGCAACCACACAGGAAGTTTACAACATGGCCCGGCAAATCAAAATGTATTTAATCATCAAACAAGCAATGAGGAGCTGGCAGCAAGGCCAGAGCCAGCAGCCATCCTGAAGATGAAGACGAATGTTTGGAGACGGGGGCCAGACAGAGCGCCAGATCTGCACCTCAAAGATTCAGAGCGCTCAAAACCCTTGATTTTATTGGCCAACTCTAAGCACAACATGTCAGAGGTGCATATTTTCTCCTACTTCGCTAGCAGCCTAGAGCGTGGTATGAACAGTATAGGGCACGTTATACAGTATCCAAAAACATCTTATACCATGAAATGAACAATAGACCTGGATGCATTGCATTGTATTTTATTCGCTTCAATCAATGTATCCGGTCAACAAAGAAGCACATATGTGCTGCCTGGCTGAGTTAAGAGAGAGTAATAACCCAGTTAATTGATAATTAGAGCCATGACCTGCTTACAAACGGCCACACATTGTCCTTGTGAATTTTTATGGATGTATCCCAGGCATCGCTAACTTTAGAAAGAGAAAAAAACTCAAACGAGCTTTCTCGCTGGAGGAAGTTTATCTGTTTGTGGTTATTTCTGTGAGAAAATATATTTGTGTGTGTTATGTTTCAGGAAACATAATACCTTGCAAAGAAGGAAACCTTCATATGAGAACAATAACACACAAAAAAAACTAAAATACTGAAGCTCAGCGGTTTTATTTTCCGTGCGATGCCTGCATTTGTGAGAATATTTATTTTTCATTATGTGTAGAAACTAATAACTCCCTGGCTGTTTTGGGGTGGAATGGGAATTTATGTAAAAATAAATCTGTATATATTTTTACTATGTGTCATCGTTCCCAAACGACGGCGCCCACCCTGGTGAGTCAATGGTATTTCAGCACAATCGGGGCTGTCTAATGAAAGGGTGGCGTGGATCGTGCAACACCTCTGTAGCTCCCTCAATAAAGGACACCTTTTGCCATGGCAACTGCATAAACATCTGTCTCCCCATTGAAGAGAAGGTCCGTAGAGAATAGTGAAGGCTGCAATTTATTATATATAAGACTCTCCTTGTGTCTGTGTATGTGTGGTTAGTGGGCCAAGAGAGCTGCAGTTATGGTGAGACAATCAGATATCGTATTTTGCAGAGTGCAGTGCGAGCTGTGCTCAGTTTTGGACATGTGTGATGTGGATATTTACAAAATCTGATGGCAGGAGCAAGCAAATGATGTGCTGTTAAAGGAGCAAGTGAGGGCTTGTTCACCTATTTAAAGAGAGTCAGATGAGAACATTGATGCAACTATATTGTCTGTGTGGTTAATCTGAAACTACAGCCAGAAGTCATAGACTGACACAGCCACTGTTTACCTCACTTATTAGTTTGTTAAGACCAACTTTAAATTGTATTTAGTGTCCGCACTTTGGCCAGCACTGCGTTGATTCTTTCTGAGCCATATTTGGACAAGAGGGTGGAGTGCTAAGTTATCAGCTAATGCAAGCACGCTATGCACACATTTCTATGCAGGTATCATAAAATGTGTGGACACATTTTTTCAGCTTCATTTTATTTGTGGTAGTTTTCATCACATTCAACAAAATTTTCAAAGCTTGTGACTTAACCTTTAACTTTCCATGATCAAGACAAGATTAGAAGTAAATATAATAAATGGCCATATGACCAGTCAAAATGCGTCTCAAGGTGCGGGTCACGGGGACAAGAAATAAAAATAAATTGTACAGTCCTACTCAAAGGGGGATATCTGGTCACCTTAGATAGTATTCCATATTAGTTATTCCCAGTTAGCATTCACTTCCCAGTTAGTGGATACACTCCAAACGTTAAGCTATGAAAAAACTGAAAACAATAAGTTGTTATAAAAAAACCCAGGCCTTGTGTAGTTATTATGGAGGGCTTTTTAATGCTGTAAATGTTGGAATATTAACACTAGAGCCCAGCGTAACTGACTACAGATAGTGGAAAAGATGGGAATCAATCTTTGGTTAAAAGTTCGGTTCTGAAGCCTTGAGATGAACTTTTTTACTGTCACCGTTTGTGATGAGTGATAGAGGATCTGACTGTGAAATTGCATACTTGCTGGCTAATGATTTGTCAGTCACAAGTCATTAGTTAATGAGCATACCCCAGATAATCCTCCTTTCTCAAATCTTCAAGAAAATGGACTTTTTAGTCGCTCATACACATCACAAAAGTGTTTATTGAGGTCAAGTCCGGGGGCTGTTTTCCAATTAAATTCTTTAGGGATGTAAATGTTTTGGAATTTTTTTATTTCCACTTTATTCTCAGACGCAAATATGTCCTTTCCTTCTTTTATCAAGGTTTTGCAAACATGTGACCACTAACCATTATGGATATTAATGATCCATTCTGATCTTGTGCCAATCATGGTCACAGTGTACCTAGAGACTGGTCTGCAACCACTGTTCATGAGGGAAAAATAAGTATTTTTGCAAGTGTTTGATGGAGGTTGATGGCAGTCATTGGAAAAATGATTTCCAAAGCCTCACACAGGTCTACAGGCTGGTCAGAGACCCCTGCCAACCACCTGTCGGACAGGTAAAAGTATATTCCCAATACGCTGTGAATGACATGACATCATGCAAAGTGTGCTTGGTGTCATGTGAAAAACTTCAATACAGTCCACATTTTTGATTCACTTTTGGACCCAGCCTCAAGTGGCCACTGGAGGAACTACAGTTATACTGGCTTCCTCTTTCATCCCCAGAAGTTGCTGCTTCTTATCATTAAGACTAAAAACTAGAAAATAGCTAATCTAGCTCTATCCACAGGTAAGGAAATATGCATTCAAGCGAATCTAAAACTCGTTGTCTAAAGCTTTTCACATTTTATTAAATTTTGTTTAATTCCTGGCATTTTTTCATTTTAGTTTTCATTTTAGCCAGAGCCAGTCTGTTTTTATTTGGTTACAGTTGGTCTGCATACAGATATGACAGCGGTATCAGTTCACTCATCTGATTCTGCCAGAAAAAAAAGGTAGTACATAATATATCTCAGGCCTTTTTTTTTAATCCTACTAGACTGTTTTGATGTGAGTTGCAAAGTTTTAGTTTTTAGTTTGATTGCAGAAATGTTTGCCTTCTTTTGAATATAATAGACTTACATCTGTATTACGTCAGCGTACTAAAGGAAGTATGCGACTAGATAATAGAGGAGCTCATCTGAGGGTTTATGTTTACATTCTGTCTCGCTGTCATGTGTGTGAGATGAGCCTCTTATCACAGGCAGAATCACCCTTTCTTGAGTCAGTGATACATTTGTTAGATACATTTGAATGTAATTCAGTAGAAAGACCAAAGTTCCTGTAAGAAACTTCTCATAACCGGGCTTGGGAGTTTTACTTAAGTGAGTAGGTGAAGCCACTGATGCTGTTTTGGTACTTTGAGCACCGTGGGGCAAATGGCATTTATCAAAACTGAACCACCACTTTAATGCACCCAGTTTTAACAGATTTGGAATTGCATTAAATGGATTAATGGAAACCTTTTAATGTCCAGGGTTGTTGCTCATATCAATTATCCTCCCTTATCACACACGATTTATACTTTTCATCTCACAGAAACCCTTTCAGATGAATGTTTTGGTATCTTATTCATGTGTATAATTACTTTTATTGCTTGCTTATTGATGAAGTAGACGCTTTACCTGTGGCAACGAGTTACGTTTTAACAGTATAAATGATTTTTTTTATTGCTGGTGCCTTAAAATATTTAACCTAAATACTCACATACATACATAATGCCTTATTAAGGGAGTAACCATTGAAAATTTATGAATACCTTGACCTGTAACTGACTCAACTCCCTTTGAACTTTATATATTTATAATTATCAGAAACTGATGCATGTGACTTCATATGTTGCATGCTGTCATACAGACATTTCTCATTTCCAGCTTCATGTAACATCCAGAACTCGTCGTCTTGTAGCCATGTCAAAACACATTACAGGGATCTGTTGATACACGGCATCCAAGAAACATCCATGCTCTTCACCCTGTTTTACATTCCCACCTTGTGCCTCACATAAAACATTACACGATGGAGCGATTAGCTTAGTGCTGACAGAGTCCCTAAACATTCAATGCAGGAAGACCATTATGTTCACGCTAAAAATGAAATGACCGCCGGGTGATGGTAATGCACGCTGTGGCCTCATTTTCAATGGCTTAAAAAGGATTTATGAGATTATGATTTATGCCCATTTACTATGTAAGTAGTGCAATTAAGATACAGGACTGTAAACTCTATAGTATTTCTGCTCCTAAAAATATATATGCCTATGTTTGACTAATGTTAGTATTTGTTTCACAGTGATACTGATGCACATACTTTTCAAAAGTGTGAAGTTTGTAATCGGTTGATGATTTAAGTTCAAGTATATGTTTTTTTTGTTCTTTTTTTACCCAGATAAACACATCACACAACAGTCTGTTGAATGCATTAAGTGTATTTCTAATGGCAAACAGAATTTTGATTGCCTGTTGGCACAAAAACATTCAGCCAAGTAACCATAAGCTGTCTCTTGAGCTTTCCTATATTGGCTGGACTGTAAATGAAGCCCATCTAATGGGATAATAACCTGTCAGATATGCAGGTCAAGCACAGAGCTGCTCTGTTTTTCAGGAGATGCTGAGAGTGTCAAAGAAGCAGAGGTTTTTTCGGGTGTCTTTTGTTGCCTTTTGAGTTGTGTTGTTGGCACACAGTGAAAGGTCCGTGGAGAGCTGCCAGCGGCTGAGGTCATTATAGTGTGAGTTTCTAGTAACTGTGACCACAAAATTATTTTCACCGACTCAACAGAGAAACAACACAACAGTGTGTGTGGTTTGGAGTTATTGCCACCGTTTGAAAAATTCATCTAAATATATTTTAACTGGATAAGAAGTGACAGCGGTTGAGCGAGGCTGACATGTTAATATCAGAACTCTGGTTCTGAGTTCAAACTACTGTCCCTGCAGACATCTACTCTTTACCCTTGTACACAGCTCAGTAAACGAAATCTCTGATAAAACCCTGTGGGGCTGGGCGATTGACAAAGGTGGATTTTCACGGTTTACTCCCTTAACATAGCCTAGAATATTTTTCTGTCGAGCCCTTTCCTCAAAGTCTGGAGCTGGTTTTATATGGGATAAATCCACCGGGTTGGCTTCCACCTTTAGTAGACAGGAAGCAATTAAAATCAGACTTCAACAAAACGACATATCTACATCTGAAGAGAGTACTGCAAGATATAGCAACAACAGAAAAACATCAATCATATAGCTCACCCAAAATGCATTACTTTGCACTATTGCTGTTCTTGAGACCAGATACCATCCCCCCGTTGTTGCTGTCAGTGGCTCAGGCTGATGCTCTGTCTCCCCAATTAGTCTATTAATAGCCATGATAGATCATTTATAGTTGTACTGGTAGTGACAAAGAGCAGTATGATTACTTATTTGTTCATTTTTTTATGGGTTTCCCTCTCTGGTCAAATACAAGCAGGAACACTGAAATGCATATCAAACCAACTACTACTCATTTGTCATGCTTAATCTGTACTGTATATGTTTTTGCTTTTCCTGTTTGCAGAACTTCAGGTTTAGGATTGCAACTTATTGCCTTATTTTAGTTCTGGTTTTCAACATGGCTACAAGATGTAACACAATTACATGGCTTTACAGATCTATAGGCATCTGCGTTCCCTCCTTTTTCATGTATATACAGCACAAGAACAACAGTCATTCTTCTGTGGTGTCTACAACTCTTCTTATGTAAGACCTAGGCACATAACTGAGGACAAGGGCAAGGCACACTATGACAATTTCATATAGTACCCTGTGGGTGGATGTTGTTTGGAGTCACTTTCCTCTTAAATGCAGAGAATTTTGTCCTCGGCATTGAAGAGCTATGTATGGAAGAAGCACAGTTGATGCTGTCTGTACTGGAGTGGGCAACATGGTATCAGTGCCAGTGAAATATTGTGGGAACAACTTGACTCCACCGATTAAATCAATCCAAAGGAGTTATATGTTCACTGTTTTTATTGTTTTAGCTTTTATTTTCTGTTGCTGAGAGGCAACACAAATATTGTTAATCATACATTATAAGGCAAACCTATCACAGCTCTAGGGTTAGGGTTAGATCTCTATCCTGAGCACAACTAGTCTCACGGGACACCAGCTCACTACTTGTCCCTTAGGTCTTTAAGTATCACTGACTGATTTCTGCAAACTGAAAAGAAACACTAAAGTGGTACCCAGTGGATAAAATGTGAAGGTTAAAGGTCATAACCATGCAACCAGCAAACTGATGCATGTAATAATAAGTCGCTGATGTTTCTACCACACGTCAAATTTATCCTTTAAAGCACCGGACCAAATGCATTACATAAAAACAAGCAAACAAAGGATTTATTAAGAGACAACAGATATTGTGCAGATGGGGAGTCTGGGCAGGTTTTGCAAAGGCAGAAGAGGCAGTGAGACACTGGCTGACAGTGGAGTAATCTGCAATACAGACGAGGTAAGTTATCTCAGGGAATGACTGAGATAACCAAGAGCCTGGATGTTACTACCACAGATAGCAAACATAAAGCATGCACAGGAAATGAGAGAGAGGGGGGAGAAAGACTAAGAGAAAGAGTGAAAGAAAGGTGGGTCAGCGCCGGAGTACAGGACGGACCATGCCATTTAAGCTACATACAACTTAGGAACATGCTTAATACCTGAATATGTTAGCATTAGCATCGTCAGCATGTTAGCTCTCGGCCACACAGGCCTAGAGGCTGGTTGGTGAACCGCTGGGAGCCTGTGGGTCTTTTTCTTCTTCCTCTTTTGGCTCCTGTTTTGCCTCCATCTCACCATATCCCTAGCACCCTCCTCTGTTACATCAACCTTCTGCATGTCTTCCTTCACTACATCCACGAACCTTCTCTGTGGTTATCTTTTTCTCCTAGTTGCTAGGATGAAATGTGTATTGCTTGCCAGGGTGCCAGTTTAGCTCATTTGATGTTGATCGTATAACAAATGAAATGCTGCAGCCTGGGTTAAAGTCTGACCTGTTGTTGTTTGTTGTGCGTCTTCCAAACAAAATAATGGCCCTAAAAGAAATGTGTATTCCTTGACTGGTTGGTAGCAATAGTCATCTCCTTGTGATTATATTGAGATTTAGGAGATTGCATGGAAAAAGCCAGTTTGTCTGCAAACTCTCTTTAACTACTTGCCAAGCTATAGTAAAACCAAAAAGTTTGATGCAAACTGGAAACGGAGAACATTCACCTTCACAGTTGTGCCGTACCACTGCAACCAACGCATTTGAAAAGTCTCCCTTTGTGTTGCACTTTTCACAGTTTCACTACTGCTTGGTGGGTAGTTGGTGAGTGTTTGCAGGCAAGTCAGCATCTTCCATTTAAACTATGACTATTGTGCTATGGATGGTTTTCAGTGCAGCACAGATACCTCTTTGTAACCAATTTCATGAAGCAACTCCAGGTAACCACTTGCCAACTGGTTGGGGAATACACATTTTTTGAAAGTGACCAAGGTTTCCAAGGAGTCACTGAATGGTGTCTACGCTTCGATGACTGGGCTAATGGATTTCACAGCGACTGCCTGAAACCTCCAGTAGCAGCCAGTGGTTTCTGCCCTCTAGGCCTGTGTGACTGGGCGTTTAACATCCGAGCCAACAAGCTTCCCATCACTTGTGTCCAGTACAGAAATGCAAGACTACCTCGACGAGAAAGAAAATGTTGCCCTTTATCACAGTTGCGTAGCTGATGATAAAAAGAAAATGTTTTGTTCACTCTTTCTTAGCTTTCGTGAAGGGTTGCACTGCTACTGTCACAGAACAGCAGTTTCCTGAATAACAAGACATAAATGTGACAATAAAGTTTGTAAACTGACTTGTTTTTCAGGGATTATTTCCATTTCATGCTGTCAGTCCACTGACAGTATGACAAGTGCTGCGTAATGTACACACTGATATAAAAACAGCCAACTCATGCAGAATGGAATTAAACAGACGCAATGACTGAAATTAATCTTTTTTTGTGTGACGGTTACTGTGCTTAATAGTTTTTCAGCTTCATGTTCCTGTGGTTTTTCATGCAGCACAGAAATGATTAATAGCACAAGTCTTCTTTTAAAGGTACGCCAACATCAGTAGCAATATTAGAATGAGAGTAAGGCATCACTATCACCCCATAAGGAAACCTCTGCCTCACTAGATAGTCCGCTGCGGAACATGACAGGAAATTTGGGAAGGAAACAGATGATGTCTAGCAGAGGTCGGGAGCTGGTTTTGACCCTGTGATGACAGGAACACATGGCGCAAGCCTCCAGTCCGCTGAGCCGCACAGACCAATGATTTATCTTCAAACCAAAGAAGAGAATCTGTCACTGAATTTCTCTCTCTGCCTCTGTTAAGCCGTGTGTTTGCCGCACACATACTCAGTCTGGTCTTATAGAGTTCCCCCAGAGATGAGATTACCTTTAAAAATTTCAGGCAGTTGTTATTCTAACTGGGGTCATGTTTACATATATGGAGGAGCTGTTGAAGAGACAGTCCTGTGTTGATGAGCTCTCCTAAACCACAAGGCGAGTCTGTTCCTTTAGTCGTCAAAATCTAATCGACAGTTTGTTTTCCATTTTATCAATGAAACTATTTAAATACTGGTATATTATGAGATCAAGGAGTAATCAGAGTCCTAAAACATTATATAACTTGTTTGTGGTTTTTCTAAACATGTGTGGCGCCCACGCATCTGACCTTCTGAGACCTGAGTCTTGTCAAATCATCTCTAATCCTGTGTCATCCTTATCAGTCTGTGTGTACACTCAGAGCTCATTGCCTTTGCCTGGAGTGTTTTTCTGAGATGTGATTGGTTGGCATTGGGTTCCTCCATGTGGTTTGCCACTAATGTTTACCTTTTGCAGGCAGATGTTCTCCATGGAAAGTAAGAACATTTCCTGGCCGGGTGTTCATGCTTTGTGTACATGGGTGTAAACGGGAGGCGGCAATTTTTAATTTTCAGAGTTATTTGGAAGCAGCAGATTCATACAGGAGTTTTGTGTTTTTATGGCGGGCAAAAAAATTATTTTTTTCTTTGGTAACAACAGATCTGTGTTTAAAAAAAAAAAATGTATATTTTTGCTTTTTTGTCAAGTAAAAAGTACATGGTGAAAACCTCTAATTTACCATAAATGGTGAAATCATTTATTTGCTGATACATGTGATGCAGCTATTGAAAGTTGGTGATTGAAGATGATTCTCATTAGTTTTTGATATGATACCAGTTTAAGAATACACTATCTGGTGCACCTTGTTAGTACCTGGTTGGACCCCCTTTGTCACCATTCTTTATGACATGGATTCAACAAAGTGCTGGAAATATTCCTCAGTCCATATTGACATTATAGAATCACACAGTTTGCAGACTGGTCAGCTAAACATCCATGATGGGAGTGTTTTTCATGATGCCCAGTTGCTACTGAGGGAGCCAAAGTGTGCCAAGAAAATAGTCCCTACACTATTACACCATCAGTGCCATACTGAACGCGTTCATGCATGCTCAATCATCCAGGTAAGGAAATCCAGGAAAGCTGATTCTTTGTCCAGATGAAAAGAATCATCTTTCTTGGATACCATGCTGAATCATTGATACAAAGGAGGATAGATCCATGCTTTCATGCTATTTATGCCAAATTCAGACTCTACCGTGCAAATGTTGCAGTAGAAACTGAGACTTATCCAACTATAGGCCTCCACTGCCCCAGTAAATCATCAGTTTCTAAATACTCAGACCAACTTATCTGGCACCAACAGCCATACCATCTCCAAAGTCACTTAAATTAGTCTTCTGCTCCAATCAAATGCTCAGTTTGAACTTCAGCAGGTCAACTTGACCAAGTCTAGTGTAGTCTCAGTGTCCTAAAGAGTTGCAGCCATGTGACTGGCTGGACAAATATTTACATTAAAGATCATTTGAACAGGTGTAGCATAGTTTGAAGTGATCTGAAGGCATTTATTCTTTCAAAGGTAATGCAGTTTTCCACTCAGCTACAGTGGTTGTGTTCACACTATAGACTGACAAATGTGCACAGTGTAATCTGTAATTTTCCACTCCCTCTCACTCACAACTCAAATAGTTCAAGTCCAGGATGTGGTATAGCAGCTATGTATTTGCATGATGTTTTTTAAGCTTGAGTATTTGGTTGGTTTAAATATTTGCAGATTGCAGGTAATGAAATGATAGGATAAAGCCATTCTTATATCTTTTATACAAGAACCTTACCACATAACCTTGGTGTGTTTAAAAGTGTAAAAAGCTTAGCATAAGTTGCTAACTGTGGAAGCTAACAGATGAGTTCAAATTCCGCAAGCTACCAAAAAACAGAGCTGACTGTTACATTAGTGAAGTGTTTCTGTGACCAACTGTTATCTTTGTATTTTGTTGTCTGCCTCATACTGTGTTAGCTGGCCATAAAAGCTGTCAAAGTAGCGATTATTACTTATTAGAAATGTTAGCTACTTTAGCTACACGATGCACATTTAAGTAAAGCCTTAAATTGCATTTTAATTTTTAATTGGAGAAAACATGTTTATCTTGGCTTAATAATCTTTAGAAACCATAAAAATGTGATTAATTCTACAGCCTTACTCTTAGTTTCAGAAAACAATTGTGCATTTTTCTAATATACATAATTAAACACAATGCAAGTGGATGAAGACTTGATATTCATTCATATTAGAGCCTAAGGACCTTAGTTATTATTGTTTTCTTACTCTTGATTACACATTAAGAATGAGATTTATAAGTTCTTAGAGACTGTGTGGCTGCTCTCTTTTTCCTTTTTAATTGCTCACTGAGGTTGTTAAGTTCATTTTTCTTGCCGTCAGTTTCAGTTTTGCTGTACAAAAAATACTGCAGCTTACAAAAGCTGCATTCAAACACCATCAAGTGCATCTCATATAAAAGCAATGTGTGCTCTTTTCAGCATTAACCTCCTGGCCCTTCATCATTTTCTCCACCCTGCGGCCCTCCTGACTCATCTCCACTGTGACTCCCTGTGGCATCCACGGTCAGTGTGCTTTGTATATTGCTGATCTCTGTGTTTACCAGCCATACACGCAGTGTTAGGCAGAGATGTCACTTACCGCACTCACTGAGAGGTTTAACATAAGCGTAGCAACAAAGGAGGGAGAAGTCTTTAGGGTTTGTGTTTGATAAACAATTCAGGGGAGATAATTAGTTGATAAGACATCACTTTCATTTAGTCAGGAGACTCGTTTGCATCTATTGCCTGTGAGCTGAGCCTGACTCACAGGCTTTGTATTACCATATGCTGAATTTTTAATCCATTAACTTCCTGAAGGAGAAATGTGAAAGTGCAGATCTGCTCCTGTGGGAATATAGGGCGCAAGGACAGTTCTCCGATATCTGCATATGGCTCATGCTTGCACTCTTATGTACTCTTACAATGTTTACTCCTATATGGCTTGAGAGACTGTCAAAAACTGCTGTCTTCTCAAATAATTAGTAGCTCTGACCACTCAGACAGCTGGCCAATTAAATGTGCTCATAGCTGCTGCTGCTGCTTGATGTCTGCTGGGCTTCACACAGAGGTGTAGATTGGAGGACAAACTCATTTCTCTGTAGTGGGGGGAGAGATGCCAGGAAAGCTTGGCTGTGTCTGAGAGTGTCTGTGTGCTCCTCAGCTGGCTGTGTGAGCAGATAAGAGAGGAGGCAGAGGGAGAGCTGCTGATTCTGGGTTTATACCACCCCCCTACCTCTTCTCCCAGTCCGTCTCTCTCTGTGCAGCTGCAGGTCTGAGAGCTGACCTGCATTAAGACATCAGAAACTCCCTGACAGGCTAATGGGAACAGTTTTCTAGAGCATCTTCAAAAGCTTGTTAAAGTGTGGAGTTTTGGCAGTGATTTAAGGAAATCTGCTATTATGGTTTAAATAGTTCACCTAATCTGTGTTGGCAGATTAGAAATGTCTGGACACCACCCAAACACTTTCTTGCTAACTGATGACTCTGTCTCCACAGCAATGTATTCATTGGACATGTACAAACACACTTTATCTGTGAATGAATGAAGCTCAGAAGCTAACATTTCTTTAGCCCTATTGCGTTTCATGTATTTATTTCCACCAGTGACTATATTGTGCATAAAATCAAACCCTCTTTGTTCTTCTAGCGCTTTGCTTTTTGTTGAAACATGCCCAAAGGATTTTTCCATTTTACTGTAACCATTTGCTTTTATTGTTTTCGATAAAACCCTCTGATGCTGATGGAAAAATAGGTTTGGGGTGGAGTCGTCTAGCCAGTGGGCATCTGACAGTGATTTGCTGATCCTTTGCAATTGCATGATGGCTCTCATCCTCTAAGGCCACAGGGCCCTAAGGGCTAACCAATCACTGCCCCTCAGCTTTCTGCTGTTGGCAATTATAGGTCAGCGTGTGTCACGACATCATTGTCTTCCCTTTGAATGGCTCAGTCCGAGCTCCCGCTTCAATCAGTCATATTTTTGTTTTTGCTGTTTAAAGTGAGCTAGATATCCAGTCACCACTGTGACCACGGTTTCCTGATTTATTGCAGTTTGGGTTGCTTAGCAAGTAAAAACGCCGTGCCCTTTTCAAGGCTGTCGACAAATATTTAAAATTTGCATGTATAATCAAATATTTAAAAGACTAGACGTTTGATTGTGAAAACTGTTGTTTGATTGTGGGAGAAAAAAAAAACATCACCTCCAGCAGCGCACTGTCTCTCAAGAAGCACAGAATGCAGGGCTGGTTTTCTGCCAGAAAGGTTGTTTAACCCTGCACTGCTGCGGGTTTAATGAAGCTCTTTCCACTCACAATACCACATACTATGTTTGTCAGAGCGAGAGCAGCTGTGTGGCATACGACTGGGGGCTCTCCTTTCTTCACACAAGTAGAGAGAGTAAGGGAAGTGAATGATGTAGGCTAACATAATTAGTGGACATAAGTGGACGGATATCAGCTGAGCAGTTGAATGTAAACGGCGTTAACTCACAACATTTGTCTGGTTCCTGTTTGTTTTCCTTATTTTTAAAGTCCTTTCGTTGTAATGACTCTTTCAGGCTGTTTTTACATGTGCAAGTAATGGTTAATGATAACAGAAAGCTAATTGCATACATGAGCTATCTTAATGGTTTAGCTTGTGTCTAAAAGGTTTGACACTTCCACTGTTTTTTTACAGTAAAATAGAGCCACGTCTTTGCAGCTCTATTTAACAACAGAAAGCTGTAAAATAGTGCTGCTATATTAGAGCTGCTAATATGTTATCACTAAAGAAATAAGAAATGCTTCAATTATATGGAACTTCCTAAATATAACACACACTGCTAAATATGTTTTAGCAGTGTGTATTCTAATGAAATTTAAAAAACAAAATTCTCCTAGAGGAGAAAATCACCTCTGTAGGACGTAAAAGTAGAAACACACACAAGGTGTGTTTTGCCAGATTCAAACTACATGATATAAACTTAATTATGGCTTAATCTGCAAAGTGTGAGATGTCACTTTGATGTCAGGTTTCTGAGCCTTTCGTGATTTTTCAGTGTTCACAGAGAGCTCGGCCAGCCATCGTGTCACCCAGACATGGAAAGGCAAGATTTTATGACCCTATCATCACCTAATCTGACATGTTTGCAAGCTAAAACTATCATGTGGTGCCATCACATCCCACCAGAACAGCTTGAATGCACATGTGTCAATATAAAAGTGTTTAATCAATGGATAAAGTTAATCAAGTTGGTTTGCTGTGGTCCTACCCTAAGCCATAAAGCGTGCCCAGATTATGCCAAGAAATGACAGCCACAACATACCCACACTGTGGGGAAGTGGTTCTCAAGCTACGGGGCAGGTCCCTGCAGGTGGGGTAACCAGATCAAATAAAATTAAATGAAAAAAATTCAGGATATATCTGGATTTAGCAAAAATTAACCAAACATAGAGTTTAATAATTGTGCTATTGTGCTGAACTTTAAGTAAAATTCATCATAAATCCTTTTTTATTGTGCATGATTACTAAAATGTGTGTTTCTGAACGTGGTCATGCCAGAAAACAGTGTATAACTACTGCAGTATTATGACTCAGGTTTGTCCTTTAATGTGTGGGAGAGTCATAGTTAACGTGTGATGTTACACGTGTGTCTGTTTCCTTAGTGGTTAGACAATCATAACACTGGCTAAATGTGGCTATTAATGCTCAATTAACCATCCTTCCGTAAATATTGTCAGTTTAATCCAACAAAGCCATTCAGCATCTACATCAGCAGTCAGGTGCCAGATGTTGTCGGTCTTTGAGCGTCCATGTGGTGAGGAGATTTGGAACATCGACGCCTCGTCTGTGGTCACATGGTGGCCCATGAGGCAGAGCGATGCCTTCCTCTCAGCCTTCAGAGACCCAGCCCCTTAACTACCCCTAACAAGGTAATAACACCGCATGTATCCCCTGATCAGCAGCAAATTGTTTCTTTAGCAGCGTTGAGTGAGAGGGGAAGAGGAGCGTGCTGACGTGGAACTCATCAACGATCTCTTTAAAGCCCAGGATGTGTCTTTAGATAGTCTGTGCCATGTGCACAGCTGATAAACATGTTGTTTTGGGGTGACACCCGTACGATCTGCTTACTCACATCCTGACACTGAGCACGCTGGGTGTAGTCGTGTATGTAATCTGTTTTCTTTTTTTTGTTTTCTTTTTAATGGTTGCTAAGAAAAAAACTTCAAGGACAAATGGATGTTTTTGATTCTTGTTTGAAGCCATTGTTGTTAGAGCTATAACTTGCAGGAAGGCACAAGGAAGTTTAAAGGGTACGAGAACCCTTCCTGTAGAAAGTCACTGCTCACTGAAAGCTTTCAGGGTCCTTTTAACATGAAAGCACGACACGATAGCTTCTTGCAGCTTTGCCAGGTCACATAGATTCCTTTAAGGTGTTTACCACTTTGTACATGACAGCCAAGCTTTCACTAATGCATCTATATCGCTTCACAGACACCTTTGTGTTCATGTAAGCGCCATTAAGAAAAGCTATCAGGGAGATTTGTGAAAGGTCAGGAGATGTCCTTTTGGCCCCCAAACAGGACACTAGAAGAAAGGCTTTATATCCAAAGACTGTCAGTCATCAAAGTGTAACGCTCTAATGATGGGAAAGTTATGACCCTCATTATATTACCCTATGGGCCAGTGCACTTGCTTTGTTTCTGGCTTATGAGCTAAAGATAATGTGTCTAATCTGAACATTGTATGTAGAATAATCCGGAATGAAGTCTTGGCTCATTGACAAAGAACTGAAGTGAAGAGAAAGGTGCAAATTCACTTGACACCGTTCCAACATCTTGTTTTCCTGGTTGAGGTTTTAAAAGAGCAGGGGAAGTTCAAAATTAGAGAAAATCCCAAACATGTGTCCATTCGAGGGGGAAGTCTTGGCAGCTCGCATAGTCGATTCTTTTTTCTCTGTCACTTCCATCCCAGTCTTGCGTTTCTCTACCAGCTGCCTGCCTCCTTGCCCTGTGTTTGTGCTTGCTTTGTTTTTATGACCACTCCAGTGATCCGTCGCCACTGCAGAGCTGCTGGTGTCAACACAGCTGAGGTGCATTACGCGGCCTGGAGTTCCTGCCTCTTACCTGGCTCCAGGCGTTGTTTTTGTGTGTGTTCACTTGAGACGTAAAAGCAGTTTTATGCATGCACTTTCTCTTGGTCCACATACACAGGGTTTGGGCCTGTGTATGTTTTGGGTTAGCCCCACTTCTGGCCAGCCAGGTATGGCCTTTTGAAAGGCGTCATGTTTATGAAATCTATATATACATGTTTCATATAGGGTTATATCATGGACTGGTTTGTATGTACCCATTTTCTACTCTACCTACACGCTCAAAGTGCCTTGTACAACATGCCTCATTCACCCATTCATGCCTATTCATACAACCACCTGTTTCTATGCTTAATTGCTTTCTAGCTAACATGGAAACTATAGTGTTAAGTATCGTGCTCAAGGATATTTTGGGATTGAACTACCAACCTTCCAATTAGTGGATGACCTGCTCTACCTGGCTACATCCACCCCATGTATGCAACACAACGGGGTTATTTGTGGTGGTGTAGTGCTGAGCTGTCTCACCTTACAGCAAGAAAAGTGTGAGATAAAATTTACTGGACGTCGCAGGAGTTTGCTGAGCTTCTCAAGTATTTTTAAACCAAGTTTAGATGTGAAATATAAGCTGGCACGCTGGCTTTTCTCTTTTCACTTTCATAACCCAATTTTAATGTTCTTAATTTGTGTGACAGAGTTGTCTCTTAGTTTTTGTTGAATCAGTGTCGTGTCACAAGAGCCTCTCTGGCCATAGCTTTCAAGCATTAAAATCAAAGGTTCTTAATATTTTGACAAAAAGCATGACTTCTTTTTGCTATTTTTGCCAGACGCCCGGAGTAATGAGTGTGTTGGCTGATAAGTGATCTTGCATCTGGTAGCACATCATTTTCCTGTCCTTTACATAGCTGGATAGCAAGTGAGCACTTGCAGACATTTAATGCTAGCTGACAGTAAATAATAGTCCCGTGGTTATACTTAAGAGCACGCCATATATCTTAATCGTCTTAATGTCCTAACATTAGCTAACATAGCATGGTAGCTGAAGGGAAGACTGTGAGCTGTGGTGATTACTTTATATTACATTTATCTTAAGCTTTGATATGCAATAATTTGATTATTTAACACTTTTTATGAAATTGTAATGGCCTTTTTTGCTACGTGGTGACATTCTGTAGTGGAGCAGCATGACTTTTTTCTGGATCAGAATGGTTTTTCAGGCAAGGTTGGTCAACATAAATACTCAACACGTTTCACATTATTAGGTACACATTGCTAGTAGTGGTTTGGGCCTCTTTTGCCTTCAGAACTACCTCGAATGTTTGTGGTGTAAATTCAACAAGGTGCTGGAAACATTCAACAGAGATTTTGCTCCATGATGACATGTTGTAGATTTATCAGCTCCACATGATAGGAATCACCTTATTGAATGACATCCCACAGGTGCTTCATTGGATTGAAATTTGGTAAACACTGAGGCCATTTGAGTACAGTGAACTTGTCATGATCAACAAACCAGTTTGAGATGATTTGAGCTTCATGACACGGCATGGTATCCTCCATAACATCCAAATGTTGCAGCTGAAATCAAAACTTGTCACTCCGGACAAAGTTTGTCCAATCTTCTATTGTTCAAAATCTGTTGCCTTCCTATCATCTCTTCTGGTCTCTGACACCAACATGACTTAAGACCATCCCTTGGAAACATTAGAGATGGTTGTGTAGCTTTCTGATGCTTAAATTTGAACTTGAACACCCGGTTTTCTTGACTTTGTCTATATGCCTGCATACATAGGGTGTCTGACTAATTAGATATTTACAGCCTGTGTTACCTTACTTAGAAGCATTTTCCTGTAACTTTTGGCTTTTTGATAAACAAAAATGTATTATACTTTAAAAATAGTTTTTAAAAAACGCTGTCCCTTTTAACAAAACATATAGTTTGGGCTGGATCAGGTGACCCTGAATCCTCCTTTAGGTATGGAGCAATATGCCTAGGCTGCTGGGGGTTCCCATGATGCACTTCTTCACTGCATTTCTTCTTCACTCACCTTTTTTTCCACTCACTGTGTGTTTTTACACCACTCTGCATTTCATTATTACTTATTGTTAATCTTTGGGTCTCATCCACAGTGTGTCCTTATCCTGTCTTCCTCCCATCATCCCCAACCAATCACGACAGATGGCTGTCCCTCCCTGAGCCTGGTTCTGCCAGAGGTTTCTTCCTGTTAAAAGGGAGTTTATCCTTCCCACTGTTGCCAAATGCTTGCTCATAGGGTGTCATCCAAATGTTGGGGTTTTCTCTCTATTATTGTAGGGTTGCTATTTTACACTTTAAAACACCTTGATGTGACTGTTGTTGTGATTTGGTGATATATAAATAAAATTGGACGTGAAATGAATTGATGATTGATGATTTTCCTTTAGGAAAAAGCACCTTTTTTTTAAACTTTATTAATGCAGTAGCGTTGTTGATTATCTCAAACTGGCATTAATTAAGTCCTATTTATTTAAATACTGCTTTACTACTCTAATATTACTTCTTAATATCATTTTGAAGTACAGTTCTCACAGTTTTGTCAGTTGTGTGGCTTTGAATAGCTTGAGGAGTACCACTCCCTAAAACTCTTGGCTTAGACACTGCATACCTCCCTTTGAATCATGGAGTTATTGCTACGTAACGACAGAATAACATTTATAAAAGTAATCAAAACACTTTGCAACACCTGTTTGTTACATATGTGCTTAATTTGCAATCACAGTCTGCACAGCCT
This sequence comes from Diplotaxodon limnothrissa, assembly GCF_057381915.1. NCBI lineage: Eukaryota > Metazoa > Chordata > Actinopteri > Cichliformes > Cichlidae > Diplotaxodon > Diplotaxodon limnothrissa. The sequence goes on along the minus strand of NC_140597.1, from coordinate 37,483,569 downwards.
CTATAATGTGAGTCTGTGGATTCCAGGTGGTTGAGAGACTGCAGAGAGCTGGGTAATGTCCACGAGTGTGGGTTTGTCAGCGGTTCTGTGGGCTATGTTGGTGGTACTGTGGGAGAGCCAACTGCAATAAAGGTTTTTATGATGTGGTAGAAGTTGATGGGACTCTGCCAAGAGCAATCCAGATGTTACTTGCAAAGTCTGTTTCTATGGTATACATACTGTACATCGGGGTACAGAAGGCACAGAGCACTACACATTTCCAGTGTGTTTTTTATCTAGCTGAGGAGAGGCTGTCAACAATTTGAAGAACCTCACGAAAGTTTGGAACTGTGTCTGACACTCATTATCCACAGTGGCTCACCCATCATTTTGAAAGTTTTGTGCTTTTCTCACAACAAATCCCAACATGCAGTCTCAGTGTCTCCTTCACCCACTCTCTCTGTCCCAGCAGTGTACTGGTGGCTGGCAGGCAGTGACACACATTGAGGCAGCGTCACTGGAGCCACTCTCATTCATAGACCTTGAACTCTTTAGAGGGACGTCTGGCCTCGCTGTAATGCCCCACCAGCGCTGGACCTCACTGCCCGGCCACAAGCTGTAACTCTATAGCCTCATTGTCACGCTCCATATCCTCCTGGTGACCCCGAGCCCAATTATACAGCTGACCCAGGCTTGATGACATAACCTTGGGCGTCTTTTGGGGTCTATTGGGACTCAGTGGGGCACCCCATGTCTATCATGACATGTCAGCTCTATGCGTTAACCAGACACTTCCCTGAGTGGTCCCAGTGGGAGTTAGGGGAGGAAGAATGGCTCCCAAGCAAAGCCCAGTGCATTTCATCAAATAGCCTCCCCAAGGAGTGTTTTTTGGATTAAATATATGATGAAAAAGCATTGTGTGTAAAAGCATGTCTAAAAGTATAAACAGAACAAACCAAGAATCTGAATGTTTGGAGACACTATGTCCTGAATTTTTAATTCTTACTGTCAAGAATTCAGAGCTGGAGGAGCCTCCCTTGCATGTAGATATGACACATGTGCACGTTGATCTCATTGCATTTACACATATCCATACTCTCCATGCATGCTCAGCAGCTGTGATGCATTAATGTTCTCCATGCTTAGCATGCACTATAAACTCTGGGAAGGCTACCTGTCACCAATGAAGTGTTCCTCACTGGATGAAGAGTGGATTAACATTTCCAAAGGCGTACTGTAGAGAATAAATTTCTATACGCGATTCAGCTGAAATGAAAGGCTAACGGTCATAGCTGTCAAACAAGCATGATGGTTTTTACACAAGTAACTGAGCTGACTTAAAACACTCAAAAAGTGTGAGTAAATCAAAGTTGGCCGAGCAGTTCTGTAAATGAGATGGCTGTTTCTGAGCGTCTAGTTATGAATTAAGTTGAGGTTCAGATTCAGACTCTGATTTTGAGATTTTAATTGTAGTTAGTTCTGTGTTTCCCTGTCTTCTTGTTCAGTGTGTTTTCCAATTCTTTGGCATTTGTCTTGATTATTTCTGGTTTGTCTTTTCAGGTTACTTTTCTTTTGTGTCTTGCATTAGTTTTAGTACTTGATTAAATGATTTACCTGTCTTGCTCATCACCTGCTTCCCATCGTTTATCAGTTCCCTCTCTCTATATGAAGACCTGGGTTCTCTCGCCACACAGCTCTTCATGATATTTTCACTAAATGCCAACAGTGCATGTGTGTAATTACTTGACTAGAAATAACTGCTGCTGTTGCTGGTTGCTTAAGCTGTTGCATTTATTTGCATTTTATTAATGTACCCACCCATTAGCTAAAAGAGAAACAGCTGACTTCCCTGTAAACTGATGCAGTTCTGTGATACTTTGATGCTGAAAATTCATTAACTATTTAACTAAATAAATGAAATATGAGCTATTGTATGTAGGGTGTTAGAACAGACAGGCATAGAAGCACATATTACCAGAGTAATGCATGAACAGACGTGTACATATTAATCTGTAAGCCGTGAAGGCTGTTTATTCTAGCACTAGTAGTAGCAGTAGAAGTGCCACACAGCTGCATTTTTAAAGAACTGTTTGAATATTGAAAAATGTGGCTCACTATGTGAAACATACCAGTATTTATACAGACGGTGGTTAACCACTTTTATTTTGACTCTCTTTTCTTCCCCTTTACCTTTAGGCTTGCGATTAGTGTAACTTGAAATCAGTTACCAGAAAAATCTCCAGTACCAAGTGTACATTTCTGGCATCCTGTTGCATGGATAACCCTCAAATGTGTTTAATACTGTCTTGAGTTACTCATCTAAAAATAAGATCAATTCAACCTGCATTCATGCTCTAGTGATTATTTTACCTGTAAAAACTGCAAATTTCCAGAATTTATTTACATCTGATCGCCTCTGTTTGTCACAGTACTGCACCGAGAAGTAAGCAGAACTTTTAAAAACTTTTTAAGGTAACCAATTGCCTTATTTAAAAGTCAAATAACTTAAAAGTTGAAGCTTATCAGAACTCCAACATTTTGATTACATTCGACATGTACCTTTTGACTAAAATAAAAGTAAAATATTTAATAATTAAATAAACTAATATTGAATAACTAGAACTTAAAGTTTTCACTCATTTCTCCCATGGAAATAAGATGACATAACTTAAAAGGAATGACTACAACAGAGTGACTTTTTTAGTTTAGCAAAACTTAATATTTATTGTCCACTTTTGTAATCCTTTACAATTAAACAAAGGTCAAACATCAACTTTAAAAACGTGAAAAAGTCAAATGATTGCCTCAATTGCATTGAGTACTACTAAATTAAACCTCTTAAGTACATTTGTTCAGTTCAAAAATATTTTCTTGGCCTCCACAAATAACACACTTCATTGTTAATATTCAACAAATATTAAAATCAATCCTTTTACAAAGATTATTAAATACTAAAGGCAATATGTACTTTTGAATATCAAAATAGCAGATTTGATTAATTAATTAATTACACTATAAACTGTTGAAACTTGAAAATTTTAAAATGTTCATATACCGCTGTCCTGGTTCTGGTATTTTTCAATACCTGCATGGTTAACATTCAAAAATGAAATAAACAACAACAAAAAACAAAACAAGATACAGTGATCCAGCTGCTTGAGTCTCTAAGTTAGCTAACAGTTTACCAGCATCCAGTCTAGTGTACTCTGAATGAATACAGTATTGTTCAGTTCCTTGGGATTATTGCAGTAGTAGGTCCAAACACGACCAAGAAGTTCATCAGCAGTTCTTGGGAGACTTCCACAAAGTTCCTATGAATGATTTTCACAGACTGGTAATGAACTGAGTTGTTCATGGATCACTATAGCCAGTGCCACAGTATCTTCTAAAATCTACCCCATCAGACTCGTGCTGAATGAATGGGAGCAGTAAATTCATTCTTTCAATGTTTAAATATTTCAAAAATCAAAAAAGTAATAAAAAGTATTTTTGAGTAGCAGGTAATTAATATGCAAAATAGTTAAAAATAATAAGTTAAACTAACTCAAATGAAAAAAGAAATGTTAGCTGATCTTGTGTTATTTGAGTTAGTAGGACTATTCTTAAAAAATTAAGTTTACATTACTTAATTATTTCATTACTTTGAGTGTTAAGGTTTGCAGTGTGCTTCTTCTACAATTATTTGCATGATGGCTTCTGTCTGATTTTTTGCATCATATAAGTGACTGCTGGAGCTACAAAGCCAATAAACATAATTTATGTGGTGCTAGGAACCGTCATTTCAGTTTGATTGTCAGTTGACCACCACTGTTATGCAGATTGAAATATCTCAATGAATACTCAATGGTATTATGTAAAAAGGGGGCTATGAAATTCATAGAAGTCTGTGTGGGTTCTCTGTAACAGTTACATCAGCTTCAGATTTTCATATTTTAAAGAAATATTTCAACAATAATTTGAAGTATTTCATTACTATTAGAGAAAGGATATCCACAAGCACCAGATATGACAAGAATCTAAAGTTTTTACTTATTTTGAAAATATTTACCCTTACAAGATTAGTCGATGGGAACATTTTGTACAGGAGTTTAAATTTGTCAGAGGATGAAGTCTGCTAATTTTGGTGAGTAACTGACTTTTCATCCAGCGTCCAATAACAGACATATCTGGATAACACAGCTGTGTCTAAATCCATGGGTGTCGACTCTTTGTCTTATTTCGTCAATGTGAAGTTTTCCTTTAAAAAAAAGCACAGGACACAGTCTTTTTCTTAAAATAAGATTTTTAATATTACTTATTATCATAAAGATATATTTACACACTTTACAGAAATAGAAAATAAAAACACAAAGCTACGCATGAAAGGAAAAATAAAATAAGTACTCCAAGAGCTAAAGCTTATCTTTTATAAATTAGAAACCAAAAGTTCAAATATGTACACAGTATTTCAACCATTTCTGATACACTTGTTTTATTTATTTATTTATTTATGTCATTTATTTTTGCCCAGTTCAACATCAAAACAGAGACAGGGACTGTACATTTGGCCTGGTGAGTAATATGAGCACACACCATAAACAGGATATAAGTTTCAGGAGTAATACATCGTCTTTCAAATGGTATCTGCTTGAGACCTAGTAACACTGTTGCGATGGTGTGTAAGCCTACACACTGCGTTTCTCCTAAGGTTGTTCTGAACGTAGCTGATTTTTGACACAGTGGTTACATAGATGGAGAACGTGTCGCAATCAAGGCAGGAGGGGCCTGTGCTATTTTGGGTGTAGGAAGTCTCATTTTGAGGCTCCAAGATAATGACAGATCGTAGTCATTTCTCACGGGAGATAAAATCTAGTTATCCTTTGGATTGCCCAGCCGGTGGAAAAACTGTGAATGCATTGGATTGAATATCAGCCACTCGATCCTGCAGACACCCACTCTGAAGGCCAACATGATACAGTTTGATGGGCTAAGGTAAAATCATGGAATGTGCTGTCTGCCACTTCCACAACGAGTGAAATGTTTGGTTCAGTGTAGAGGAATCTTAGGTTTAAAAAAATAAAAACCGTGTGTTTTTTCTGCAATCTTTTTGTGCGTGAGTGTGTGTGTCGGGGCAGGGCGGTTTGTGTCGATAGCTATTGGAGATCAATGGCTAAGCTCGTATTTTAAAACCTGTTTCTAGCTTATTCTCATTTCCACCAGTAACACACATCTATCTCTCTGCTCATCCCCACTCCTTACACACTCCCAGCCAAATGCATTTGGACGAAAATAACTAAACACAGAGGGGGCAAGTTCTCAGAACAAACATTTTTCTACCAGGAAAACATGCTAACAAGTGCATAGGAACATTACTCAGGCCTTGTGATGGTCACAGAGAAGAGGAACTGGAGAGGAAACATTGAGAGGATAGGAATCGTTTCTCTTGTGTAAGCCTTGCTGGAAAAGACCATTAAGGAAAATGGTTTTGCTCCCCGAGCATAATGTATTGGTTTACCATTTCAGTTTGAGCCTAGACGTGCTTGTCCTTCCACACCACAAGGCCCATTAACCTGATGTGCAGGGGAGGGCTGTGGGCTATGATCTACAAGAAAAGAATGCCTGAAAGCTTTCACGTGTCCACGACATATTGTGCTGCAGACTACTTTTCTATTTTGTTACATCCACAAAAGATACAGCTTCTCACACTGTATTCAAAAAAGTAAGCTTTGGACAACCAGCTAGACAAGAATCAGACAAAAAAAAAAAAAAATGTCACAATACACTGGAAAACCATTCCATACCAAGAGAGTCTTGTTTTCAGGGTGTATTTTTCCAGCAGCATAATGGAATTGCAAAAGTGCAGCCTTGCAAACCCATGCAGAGAAGTCTTGGAGCAAAGCCACGTCTATTTGTTGGGACTCATTGACATCGGAGGCTTTGGATCAGTGGGATATTTGGCTTTTGATTTTTGTCTTTTTTGGATTCAACTGATAACCAGGCCGAGATTTAAAAAGGGTTCTGTACATAAACATTGGTTTGCTCTGGTCTCTGAAAGGGCAGCGTGGCTGGTGCGAATGGTGAGGATACATTCATGAAAAACAGTGCGGATACAGACGTTGCTCGGCTCTGTAACAATAACTTCTGAGATGGGGAAACATTGATTTGAACCCCGTGTCATGACCCAGTCTACTTCCAGCATCCCAACTCCTGTGGCTTTGAACTTTCATCCTCAGCTCATATCTCCTTACTATCATCCCCAATAATACATGAGACATCCTGAGCAAAGCTGTCTCACTCCCGAGGAGCATTAATGAAATCTACATCTCTGTCTGAGAGGGTATGAAAAAATAATGGTGGAACTGAAATTATTACACTTCACAGTGCCCTAGGATTTAATACATTTTTAATCAAGGTGAGCTTGGCTGGGTGGATTACCACTGTGATGTTAGATGCTCTCTTAATAAAAGCATCTCACGCTGGGACTGAGAAGTCTCTGCATTTTATTATAATATTTGCATGAGACATGGCGAGAGGGGAAAAGTGTTGGAAATCTAGGTTAATCAGTTGCCAGTTGCTTATGTGGTCAAAACTGATTTGAAAGAAATGAGTTTGCTGATTGAACTGGAGCAGATTAAAGAAAACAAAAGCAATTAGCAAGTTGCTCTGCACAGCTAATACACAACAACAAAGGATTGTAAGGTGTTTTTTTCTACAGGTCACAGTCCTAATATGTTACATGGTTACACACTGAATCAGCAGGGGGTTCGGAAATTGCAAAGGGGGAAGGGTGCAGTTTCTGTCTAAGCCAATTTAACAATGAGCTCAGACTAAGTGGCCCTGGCCAACCTTGGGGAGATCCATCTGAGAAAGATTAACTCTAGGATTTAATGAGTGTAATGATCAAAGCCGTGACCACCTGTGCTGTGGAAAGGCAGACCAGGAAGGCAACTGTACCCAACATAATGTAGGGAAAGGATCGTGACTAAGTGACTGAATCAGAATAAATCATGGCTATATTGATGTATACATACGAGGGAGAGTAAAGATACAATATACGAAAATATGCTCATATACGTTTTAAATGTATTGTATGTTTGTGTCTTGTTAAATAAATGCACAAAATAGACTGCTCTAGTACAAGCCTCTATCACAGCACCCTGAGAAAAAAAGAAATCAAACTATAACACAGAAATAAACATAAACAGTAATATATTCCAGTATGATGGAAAGGCATAGCATTTTTGTCAGTGAAAGATATCGGTCAAAGGGTCAAACCAGCCATATGCTGAATGTTAAAACAGCCAGAGCACTAGTGATAGGCTGATCACGGCGGCATATTAACTGAGCTCTTTTTGGTCTAATTTAACTTGTCCTCCTTGTGTTGGATTTCTCTTTGCAGAAATTTAAAATGCATAATGTGTCAGTGTATCAAGACTTCAAACAAGAGGTAATGTGTTTCTCGTTTTCGCCCTAACCTTTCATTGCTTCGCTCCTGGCAGCATTGTGGAGAAGGTTATTATTTGGCACTTCATTAAAAGGCAAGGCGGCCTGTCGGTGGAGCAGACCGCCACTGCCAGTTAACAGTCGTGTAGAGCAGCTGCACGGGGGCAGCGGTGTGGTGAGAAGGCTGGGGATTGGGGACAGGATTGGGATTTGGGGTCAAAGGACTCATCCAAGGTGGGACATGTTACAGAGCACGCCCGTAAACCCCGCCTCCCAAGGTGTTAATGAGTTCAGAAACACCAGAATAGCTTTGGATTAAAGAATCTCCTAAATGAAGGACTTATTCTGTCACTTTACTAGATTGTTTTGATAGTATGTGCTCTCTTTTTAGTCCGTCTTTGCTTTGCATGTGGACGTACTGTCATAAGGAGGTACAAAGCACCATTAATAATGATAATTAAGTGATGATAGTGATGTTATTAAGTTGTGACGCTTTTGCTCGTCCGTTTCAAACAAAACCTTTTTATTCCTTTTTCGCATCAGACATCCAGAGTATCACAAGCGAACTTAATATTTGCCAACTATTAAAACTGACACTGCCCCGTCTGCATGATCAGCGCCCTCACCCGACGGTAAAGCCGTTAAATAGCTACACAGCAATGAAATCAGCGGCTGCAGGAACCTTGGATCCGAGACGTGGGAATACCGCATCGTGGAGAAGGGACAGATGCTTTAGGATTCAGATTGTTTTGACCAGGCTCCCTCTCCACCACATGTCATGCAAAGTGTGTGAGACACTCAGGGAGATTGCTATGATTGGGCTCTATTAAGCAAATAATAAGAAAATTGAAAAGAAAAAAAAAACACTTGGGAGAAGACAGAGATAGATAAGTAGTCAGGGAGAGAGAGAGAGAGAAAGAGAGACAGAGAAATAGAGTCTGATAGCTCGGGCTCAATACCCCCCACCCCCCCTTCCCTGCCCCCAGTTCCTCCTAGAGCTGAGGGTGAGCGGCTTGTCCTGATTTTTTTTGTGGACAGAGTTGCTTGAAGAACCAGCAGGTGCTATGGACATCACTCTTCAGGCTGGGCAAGCGTAGGCCCTTCATTGCAAGGCCCCCCAAGGCAAAGGAAGAGCATAGAAATCAGAACCTGGGGGAGGGCGCTCAAAGCAGTGCCTGCAAAACAGGAAGACGACACAGAAAAGAAAGTTCATGAGCCCCTGCCATCTGTTTTTCCTGAAAACCATTCAGTCATGCAGACATTAACTTAAGACTATTGTAACATTTTGCCTCAGTTTATGCAGCCAGTGAAGATGAATGCACAAAAAATATTGAGTGATTAACCAATTTCTTTTTTAGTTTTTGTTTTATTTTGAAGGGATAATTCACTGCGACCCAGGGTTACTTTCATTTTCCACTTATTTGACGTTTTCAGTTCAGTGTTAGTTTACTCTGAGGCCTTTTGATTAGGATCATTTTAAGGGTGTTTGTCAGGGGTAAGATATCACACCACTTCGTGGAGGCAGTTGTCTCTCCGCCACGTTTACATTCCAGTCTCAGTAAACACGCACCAAGGACTCAACATGTTTGCTGTGTTGGGAGATTTGACCAAACTGATAATTGACTAAAATTTAATATTTTTTATATTATTATAGTCTGGTTTACAAATATACAATGTCATTTAAATTACTATTTCCTCATATAAAAACATATATGTCTAATAGATTTATTTAACGAAACTATGCTTTGACATCTGGTTTAAATTTGTAATATTTTGTATTTATGTTCTATGATAACGATGCTATGAACAATGCTGTTAACAGTGTGCGCTAACTGTTAAAATCATTTTTAATTTTCAGTTTTACTATTCTGTAAATGCAGTATTGCTAATGTATTATTATTAGCAAAATATAGGCTCCGTAATTTTGGCATTAAATCCATCCATCTATTCATCAAACCTAATCGTTTTCTGTTGCTAGTACTAATATTTTGTTAGTCTTTGTTGTTGATAATTTAGCTCTTTGTGCCATATAAACAGAGGTATCTTCATGATAAAAATTGTATCTTAGTCTTTCTGTATATATTTTTATGTATTGATATATTCCCGAGTTTAAAAAGTGTGTTTTTGGCAGTGTTAAAGGTCATCACACTCGATTTCTTACTACTTCTCAACTCACGTGAAGACATTTTAGTTTCTAAAATTTTCGATGTGTCATACCTTGTGTTATCTTGCGCTTGATAAACTAGAATATAAGTCTGTCCCAGACATGTTTCAACCAGATTTCACTGCCTTCGACTGGAAGATGCAGCAGGGAGTAAGAAAAACAATTGTGTATCTTGCTGTGAAACACAATCCCAACGTTATACTGCGCTCGGGGCATTGGATCACTTCTTGACAATGACGAAATCTTTGATCTTCCCGCATCTTTTATCTTTTCCTGGTCTGTGATCATTTCAGAAGGCTCGGACAACGAGGTTCATTCACTGATAAGAACCTGTTTTTGTTTTGTGATAGCATTTTTCTGAGGTCATGCAATGCCTTGAGACCTGATGTATGGTATATCTAATCACCACTGAGCTGTACTGTTGTTTGTTGTTGTTGCCCCGTTTGGTGTATGATCTCAGTACAGCAGCCCTTTTGAAGTCATACTCTACCACATAGTGAGTGTATGGGAGAAGATGCAGACCTGATTTACATTGTTTTGATGGGAAACTCTTTTAAAAGATTCATTCACTGAGCTTTCTCACACTCAAGGCCACCAGGGGTTTTCACAAATTGCCTCTGGCTTTAAATCTAAAATATCCCGTCGTCTTTTAGACTGTCACTGGCATGGCTTAGATCCAAGAGTTGTAATAGCATGGTTTGATCTGAGCCTACTCAAAGAAGATGACCCAGGTCGCTCTCTTTCTTCTCAGAGTGGTTCACATCTGGAATGTGTAATGATGAGAAAATCCAGCTTTGCCTCTGGTGTCATAGATAATAAAAGACGAGCTGTTGTTGACACTGAAATGGGGTGATGTTGCTAAATAGCTCAGAGCTGGAGGATGGATGATGCCAGGGCAATAACTGTTCTTAATCTTTGATATAAATAGTCTGGTAATGAAGTTTAGGCCAGTAACGACAAATCCATAGACAGCCTGCATGTGTAAGAGTCCTGTCCTCAGCTGGATATATCCATTGAACTCAAGCTTTGATCGAACAAACTGCAACTCCAGCTGCTGCTAGAGGTGGTTTTCCCATCATCAGCACAAACTGAAGAAGAAAGCAGGACACACGAGGAAGAGCAAAGCCTTTCAAGCTGCTTGTTGGACGGACTGATGTGAGACATCAGGTCTTGTGAAGACTTAATTCCTTCAGTCAGGCTGTGAACAAACTGGGACTGAAGAACTTCAGACTTTGAGCTCTGATTTTCTTTGGATCATTTACTCAGTGAAGGTTGGTAGTGCTATCACTAAAATGCTGCTAATGGAGAGCCCGATTCCCACTGTGGGGGTGGATTGGCATGGTATGTGGGGAGCAATCTATGAATGAGGCGAACTATGAACTCTGCGAGAATGAGGGGAGCCAGAGAGGGAAGTGAACAAAAAAAGGAAATCTTCAGCTTGTTGTGGTTTAAGTGGTGTTTGCGGAGACGGCATTGTGACTCACTGAGCCGTTCACTTTTACAGAGCTTCACAACTTCCCGAAGCTCCCCTCATTATCTGGCTAAAACTCTGGCACTGAACATAAGCTCTGACCACTCAACTCAGAGAGGATTCTCACATTTTATTGGCAGACCGAGGGAAGTTGTAAGACCCATGCTGTCCTTCAAGTGCAAACTACTCTGGCTTGGTCCTTACTCATTGTTTTCACCTTTAGAGTTCTGGAATGAGTTCAAAGGAAGTCTAAATCTAGAAAAGTACAATGAAAAATAATCACCTATGATTGTAAAAATGGCTACTTTAAAGAAAAGAGCTTCCAAACTTCTGCAGCTTTGATCCTTTTTTCTTAAAACTGATTAACCATCCATTGACGCACTCTGGCTGCAGCCTCCTCTCACTACAGATTCAATTTATGGTGGACCTCTGCAGGTCAGCGTTGTATAGTCGACACCTCCTGCAGGGATATTGTGTCTTGCCTCTCACGGCGTCTGAGGCTGTGACATGCTGACATCAGTAAATTTAAATCTGTATGTTCTGTAAATTTGATCATGTTATTTAAATGTCCGCGGTATATTTTAGTTTCCCATTGAAGCTTTATCTGGTTTTTATTGAAACGCAGAGTTTGTTTTGGTTCTGATCAATGTGAAAAAGTGATAAGTATAATGTTATCTCAGATCTTGGATGAAAGCTTTTTCATACAAAGCCTTGTTTTATTTGACAGCAAGTTAAACATCCCCTCGCAAGAAAAATGGTGCCACCCACAAACCCGGCTCTACAGAGTATTATTTTTGAGGAAAATGTGTTTTAACTGACTTAACCAGGTGGACAGTAAAGATTTGTTCCAGCTGAATTGACTCAAAGGTAAGATTTCTAAGTATATCTTTCTACTGTATGAGGAAATAAATGAGGTAGACTTAAAAACCACCTTAGTCATAATAGGAAATCATGCAAGCTGGTGGGCTAAGTCTAATAATCTGCTTGCCAACAATAACATCCTTGTGTTGGAGCTCAGTCTGGCTGTCATTAACAGAGTTTTCAGTATTCCTGTAAGAGTTTAAGTTCCCATTCAATCCAAAACATCCAAAGGGATTCTGCCAACAAAGTATTCCAGGACTCAAAATAACATTCCCCCTAGAAATTCCTCTGTGAAGTTGGGTTTCCTCACTAGTCAGCAGTTAGAATTTAATATATCAGGAGGTGTATTGGCTCATATTCTCTGGAGAAATGTGGAGCTCTGACTTGACAGAAAATTGGTCTAATGGGCAAACACAGCAGAGATTAGCACATTGTTTTTTTCCACAAGATATCCATAGAGAGTAGAAGACTTTTACTGCTTGAAATTCGACTGTTTTACTATGGGTTTGTAGCAGCATTTCGTCAACAAAGCCTAGTGAGTGGTCAGTTAAAGACAAACTCACCTTGCTCTAGAACGGCATGGGCCCCTTGTGGGAAAGACGGGGCCGTGGGCGTCTTCTCTTCGAGCTGGTTGGTCTGTGGGTCTGACCGCCCCTTGCAGAGTTTTGCTGGACCATTTTTCTCACCATAGATGCATCTTGCAGCTCTCTGCCATGCACCGTGGAGGCCATGGGACCTGGAAGACACACAGAGAGAAAAGACCAATTTAACACCTGAAAATTGTCTTGATGATGGTTTTTCACAGTGTTTTTTCATTCAGGATATCTGCCAAGTCCATCAGAGCCTAAGAAAATATGTCACCAGATGCAGAGAAGAATCACATTGGTAATAGATGAGGAAAGAAGAGATAGACATAAATAAGTGTGTGAGAGAGTGTGTGTGGCCTTCTCTAAGCCCACCCAGTGTTGTAGTTCATCAACTCAGTGTGGTCCAAAGGAAAGCATAACAGATACACGGCCCTGGCAGAAGCAAAAAAAACCCTCAAACCCTCATGTCTCATGTCTCTGTCACCCTCCCTCAAGATTACAAACAAGCACCAACACTCGTGGAGGTGCATCTCGTTGCAGTGTTTGATCCATTCTTGGGGATGGGTTTAACAGCGTTGGGTCTCACAGAGTGCCTGTGAATGTGTGTATGAGAGTGAACCCAGATGTTTTCAGTCATCTCTCAATAAGTGTGCCCTGATCCCCTTAAGCCACCCCCCCAGCGCTTCATCCCCCAACTCCATTTTTTAATGGTTTGGTCCACCCTAAGTGTCTCTATGACCTTTCAACCTATTACAAACTAGCAGAGACCCCCCCCCCCCCCCCCCCCCCCCCCACTCCCAACCTCTTTTTGGGGATCAAGAGATCTTTTCTTTAAAATATTTTGCTGCATATCTTTGTGTGTAACATAATATTTATCATGGGTGATCTTTCACACCACACCCAGTTTGTTCATCCAGTAAAATTTGAGTAAAGGCAGCAAAGGGCTTTGGACATGTCAAACTGATTAAATGTCATACCAGCAAATAATACAGGTATTACATACACAGTGATGCATTTTTCATCTTAACTAACAAATGGATGTGTGCAACCAACCATTAATTTCATATAATATTAAGTTACTGAAATGGAGCTGCACACTGATTGCATGGGCACTCTAGAGATTTCTGACTTGTAAAGATTGAAGGACTCAGAAAAGGCTGACTTACATTTTGTTTCAGATTGAAGTAGAAGAGGAAGATATTGTGAGTTGTAGTCTGTAGTAAAGGTCATACTTGAAAAACTCTAGGTCCTTCTAACCAAACACAATAGTTTCTTTCATTAAATCCCTCCTCTGCCTCAAAAATAACCATCCCTTATAAACTCCATACCACGGTGTAATCTCAAGCTAAAGCCCCAAAGACAGATTGGGGGTTTTAGAGTGAACCTTTCTTGCTTTAGTAAAATACTTTGTTCAGCAACCTCATCTACCCATAAGAAAAAGATTTCTTCAGATCCAAACTGCCAACCTTCCTCCTTTCTTTGGGTGTCTCTCATCAAACAAGCTGATTGACATTATTCACATGAGGTCATGACATTCCCGTCTCCCCTCCTCAGAGAGACTGGCACCATTTTTAGAATTCCCCAGAGAATGACCTTCCCTGCCTTTACAAGAGCTGGGGTGAGGACGCAGCTTAAGATAAGTCAGCCAGTTGACTGCATAGGCTTGTAAAAGCAGAAAATACACTGAGGACAGCACTTGAGGAGCTTAGAAAAGCCATGATGATGCTAAGTTCCCTGCTTCCTTAAGACTGTTTCCATCGGTTTGGTTGCGGCACAGTCATGATATTAAATGAAGACGGCACAGCTGTGACCCCGAGGATTTTGTCTGTCTGAAACTTTAAAGACTGCCTCCAGAACTGCATTTAAAACCCTCAAGTTTCTCTAATAGCTAAGATCAGTGTGGTTGAATAGAGGGCAACTTTCTTCAAGAGCAGCATTCAAAACAGTCTTTCTGCAGCCTTTATTAATTAATGACCTTCAGCTGTGGCTTTATGAAGACATTTTAAAAGACCAGCTTCCACTGAAAAGGAGGAAATAGAGAAGGGTTTCTAGCTTTCAGGTTTAAATAATGGTGTATGGCGTGACTAAGCCAGACAGCTTGTTGAATGTTTTTAATGTATATCCCTGAAACACTAGACATCTCAAGTTGCATTTCCATGCTAATCTTCTCCGGCAAGCATATTACACAGTATATTTGTGCGCTAACAGTGGGCTAATTCATTGGCAGCAGGGAAAGTCTTGGTTGCATATTTCCGCATCTAAAGCACATCTTTGCCCCTTGGAGCACTAATCTGCGCATTATCCTTTTGTTATTGTTCCAGACACAGTGAATGAGGAACGTTTACTCATTCTGAAGGCATTCGGTTCATTTCTCTCAAATCCAGGGGATTGAATGTTAATACTCTCTGTGTTTGAGAAGATTTTGAGGCTAACAGAAGTTTTATAGGGAGGTCCTGTTTCTCCTCATTCACCTCTGAAACACCTTCGGCATTTGGACACAGAACACACAGAATCACAATGGAGGGAGTCTTCAGCATGCTTGAAATGAACTTGTTTGTACAGTTTTTTAGAGACAGAGTTAGTTGAAACGTGGCTGGGTGGTCATATTTGGAGGTGGAAGACATGACAACGGTTTTGGGAATGGGTAAATGGTGCATGGTTTTTGTCAGGATTTAAACATTTAAAACCCTGCCTATTTTCTGTCCTCCTGCCCGATAGCTCTATGAAGTGAACATGATTTTCTGAGTTACGAAGAAACCTTAAATTGGGGGTTGCAATCCTCCAATCTCCAGCTTTAGAGAGGGCAGCAGGCAGTCCACTTAAAACATACTGACTTTTTATGTCTCACAGTGGTGCCTGCAGTTCTGCTCAAAGCCCAACTGCAGCTGATCTTTGAATGATGGACTACTTTAACAAGTGCTGCAAAGCACACATGGAGTCAGTCACTGTGCAGACCTACACACACTGCAGTGCAAGATGGTAAAGTAATTGTACCTCAGCTCACACAACTCATCATCCTCTCCGGGTGGCTCAGCCTGTCATAACCCAGGTCCATAATGAGACAATTTAGATGTCTCCTACCATGGCAAGCTGTCAGCCACTGCTCGGCACTGGGGTTTTGAAAGGAGAACAACTTGTGATTCTCCTGACAAATCTCAACTCATACAATGTGCCTATGGGATGGAGAAGTGCAATGAAAGCTGCTAAAAATAAGCTGGGCCTCAGTGATAACACTGGAAGTATAGATTAACTCTTGCAGCTTGTAGGCAACGCATGGAAATGTGACAGAAACAACATACATCAACAGCTAGCCTAGGATCACTGGAATACCTGCAGAATGATTATTGCAGCATCTGTTGCTTCTGCAGAAGATCCTTTGATTGTTTCCATGGCAAGTTTATCATTGGATAACACATATTTCATCTCCATAAACAAAGATATCTCAGCTATCTTACTGCTGTGATATTGGATCCAGCTTCTGTGGTATCACATTTGATCTTTTCCCATGAGACATTCACGTGTTTATGTCCAGCTGGCACAACAGTAAAACGGCAGGATAGTATATGTCTCACAATAAGAAGCCTCTTATCTCTACTTCGGATGACCTTGGAGCCCCAGTTTTGCCCTCAAATCTCCACACTTTGTAATTTCCGAATTAAAGTTCAATAAAGAAGGATTTTCAGGAATGACTGTTTATTGTCGATGCTGTTGCTTAAGAAGGCCACGAGTGAGCACGAGTGAGGGTGGGTAGAGGAGGAGAAAAAGACTAATGATGAATAGCAGCTGGGCTGCTCCCTATTTCCAAGCCCTAATTTCACCACCTCCTAAGGTGATATCTGTTATGTTGTGTTTTTTTTTTTGTGATGGCTGGTGCTCTGTCTTATTACAGCCAGGCGAAAAGTCGAATACTGGCAGCTTATCCCTGTTGATTCTGCAGCAGTCCATCAACGGAGCCTGGAGAGACATACATCTTCCAGGACTTGTCCATCTAGTCAGAAGAGAGAAGAGAAATAGCTGTCCTCTGGTTTAATGCCAAGTTCATCAGCTGCCCTCATAGCTGGCAAGAGCAACCTATATATCACAGTGCTGTGTCAGTGCAGGAACACAGCACAGCAAATGGGCCAGAGCTGCTTATTAATAGTTGTAAAGCTGATTTGTGTGTATTGACTGCCAAAACGACCACATAACAAATGTCTGCTCTTGTAAATGCAGCTACAGCGTAATGGTTTTTCTGCCACTAGGACATAAGAGATTAAACCAGCCCATGAGTCTACAGCAACAAGTATACAGGGGGGGCTGTGTTCATTAGAAACTGTTGCATCAAATGTAAACAGGCACAGTGAAGAATGGCTACTAAAATGTAATCGTAGCTGTGTTTAATTTTCTTTGTCACCTCAAATTGATTTGCTGTCCTCTTGAATCTTATTTGTTTGTTTACTCGTTGTGCCTCATCGCTCACAGTCGCACTGATTATGAATCAATTGTGTGCAATCTCAGAGATGCATTTTCACGGTTGGCTGGGCTTTTCAAATCTAATCTCTCCTGTGTTTTGTTTTATCGCTGTCCCTACATCACTCATCTGACACATCTGTGCCTCGTGCGCTGCAGTCTGTACCGATGTATATCAAGCTGTAAACAAATAGCTGGCAGAATGGGAATGGGGAATGTGAAGAGGCATTTTTCTCTGGGCATCAAAAACCTCATTAATGTCCAGGATTATCAAGTAATGTCAGCAACTATTATAATTAACAATTTTACAGAAATTCATGGCGTCCCGAGGATTAATCCTTTCTGCTGTCCCAAAAGTGCTTTTTTGCATTCAATCACTGAAATACCACAACATGACCAAGAAGTACCGGTATCAATTTTTGCACAAGACTTTTATTATTTGTAAGTTGAAATGTTTGATCCTATATGAGGATGAGTCCTCAAAGTGAACATATTATGTCATGTTCAGTTCTATATTTTTATTCTTGGACTCTCCTAGAGCAGCTTTGCATGATTCACAGTTCAAAATAATCCTTATTTTTATCATACTAATCACCGATTTCAACCCTGCAGTCTGAAACAAGCTCCTCGACACCAGTTCCTCTTCATAGCAACTTTCATCTGATTGGGTGCCCCCCGCAAACATAAGGTTTAAACAGCAGGTGGGTGGGGCAGAGCTGTGCACTTGACATACTCATATTAAGAATATTATTTTTCTTGAGATCATACAGAGCCAGAAGCAGAAAAAAAACCTGTCAGTCTGAAGCCTGAGATTTTTCCCCAAAGGATGCTCAAAGTGTATAGAAATATAGAAATGAAAGAAATCTTAACAGGTTGTCTTTAACTTTCCATGTAAGCCCCTTCACAAAATTATTTACATTCCCATCATTCTCAGTTGTACTTCATGTAAAGTGCTTAAATCCTGTTACCTTAGAAAATGTGTTTGCTTTTCTTTCCAACCTCCTTAGATTACTATGACCTGGATGACTGAGAACCCACACAGACTTTAATCCTGTTAAATGTTACAATAATGACTAGTTAAAGTAAGATAAACATTATATGCTAATTATCCCTGAATGTTAGTGTTATCGTTTAGATGCTACAAGTAGTATTTTGCTCAAAGTACAGCCTCAATGAGCAGCTAGCACAGCTGGAGACTCTTAGTCTTATTTCTTGTGTCTCTCGGGGTTAAAAGCCTGTTTGCATCATTATTGGATTAAATGAGAGACACAGAACTAAAGCGCTTGTCCTCTTTTACACAATTACAAAAGTCTTATAAACTTCACTTAAACATTAATAATAGAAAAGTATTCCTCACTGCTTAACAACATTTTTTTCATTTAGGCTCAAATGAAACAGGGACTAGTATTATAGTATTTGTTTGTCATATACACAATAATGTGAGGATGGTATCATTATTTATTTCTGTAAGGGAGATAGTTGTTGCTTATTATAGGACTGTGTAATTCTTACGGGTAGCAAAACAATATTTGCGTTAGTGGGAGAGAGGAAGAATAAATACCCTGGTGTGTGTAGCCATGGTTATTACATGACGTTGGAGGCCTGCTGTCTCCATCGTGTGCCTCCCTCCTTCATTCACTAAAAGGAGAGGAGCAGTCGCTTAAGCTAATGAATCCCTCTATGACACGCCTTTGCCACAGACATACTAACCCACACTGCCAGACACAGACATGTCATCGGCAGAGATGCTCCCACTACATAAGCACATTAGGGGATCAGGGTTATTAAGCTAAGGATGAAATGTGCTAATTGTGCCAGATACAAGCCAAACATTTTCTTTAACCTAGAATAAGCCTCAGCTCTGCTACAGCATCACACAGCGGATTTGCTCACTGCCTGACAGCCTCCCCACACATTCATCCTGCACATATGGAATGGTGCCTAAGTAAGGAGGACGTCCCTTGTCGTTTATCCTGTACAATCCAGCATTTAGTGTCGGAAACGCTGCATATTGCATTCCTACCAGTAAGTCTGGGCTTTGGCAGAAACTGGTACCAATTGCTTCCCGACTTTCAGACCACGTTACCATGGCAGCCACCATGAAAGGCGCTCAGTTTGGAGCAAAAAGAATGACATTGTCAACCGACCAGGTTCTCAATTTACAAATTTCACTGCACTGAGTCTGAATGCCAGATCAGCCCTCTGGCTGAGTCTGTGGTGTTTTTAACCTCCTCTGTGGGCCACTGGACTTGGAGTGTTCCTCTCGGAGGAGAGGAGGGGGGGTTTGTTTTGGTCGTGAGCACTTTCTTTTATTTCTGTCGGGGACTGTTTGATATGCAGCATTGTTGTACTGTGATAATACTAGGCTTGTGGTTGAGCTAAAGGCTGGCTTTGTCTACACAAACTCCACCGAGGAAACAAAAGTGCATGAAAAGTTGCTCCTATTACTGCAGCTTTCAAACCTAACCCTGTGTCCAGCTTACTCTGAAAGTTACCCCCAAAACTCTGAACTAAAGGTTCAGAAGTGATTAAAAACAAACCGTACAGCTCTCTGGTTTCTGGCTTTTTTGTGTGCCTTTGAGTATGTCAGCTGCCTGTGAAGTGTGATGCTGTATATACTCCTGAATTAGAGAGCGTATGAAATGATGAGGTGTGAGGCTGGTGGTCTGCTATGATCAGAGCACTATGAGTTCAAAGGGCCAGGAGCAGCAGCAGCAGCATTGAGCCAGCTAATGAAGCCACTGCCTCTCCCCACCACTTGACTGCATGTTGGTTTATTCACAGCCCCCACTACAGCTGAAGAGGTGAATTTGTGGCTACAAGGTTACTGCAGGTTGGAAGCTGCTGCATGAACTAAGTAGTCCGAAAAGAAAACATAAAGTAAACACAAGGGGAGATTTCCTTTTACAACTTTCCACTAGGTGTGCCCAATCAGCTGAGGGCAGGAACAGGAGAGATGCTTGCTGCTGCTGCTGCTGCTGTTTCCGCTAACATCAGCGGGGGTAAATCTCTGCGCATGGCAGCTACAGTACGTAGGTAAGGATACCAACCGTTGCCCTAATCTCTAGAGATTGCACGTCAAGGGCAAAGGGATCCTCCAACCATCCGTTTCCATGGGCACACTAATCAGATGTGAAACACAGCCCCTCCCTCTCCTGTGTCATCACCCCCCATGCTGTGAACCTGCGTTCCCATTTGAGATGTGGGAAAAAGAGAGAAACAGAAAGAGGGAGAGAAACATCGCTGCAAAGGGTTCACTGCAGCTTTTAAAGCCAAAGGAGACCACTGCCTTTCCCCATTGCATATTCAGAGCTATTAAAGGAAAATAGCACCTACATTGCATCAGACAGTGTTACCTGTCAACCAAACTACAAGGAATAGTGTAGAAACCTGAAGCTTAATGCTAAAGAGTAGTTCACAATAAGGTATTCCTATATATAGAAATAATCTGTAGGAGTAAATCTTGCATTTCTGCTTTAATGTTTTCCACTTCTGTATATCTATAATCCAAAGTGTCTCCCCTATAAAAATGATATACTGTGCGTGTGGCATGCAGAGAAATGACATTTGGTTAAAGGCAGTGCAATGAAATTTAATAAGCAATTTCATCACACAGATTTAGCAAAGAAATAAAATTGCAAAGACTTTACTGACAGATTTAGCTGCACAGTGCTGCAGGTGAGCTGAACTTCTGTGTTTATTGGCCTTCTGCTTCAGCGAGGTTTCCGTCCGCTCTTAGGATAAACTGTTTGCCTGATGTGGATGCATGTTTATGAATTCCATATATTATTTTTCTTTCCTTTTTTTTGTCAAAAACATCTGTTCATGTTCAGGGGCTCTGAGTACTGCAGGGTGGGCTGTCTTCCTCAATGAATGAGGCAGAGGCACTCAGTGAGGGGCCAGCCCCTTATCCATGGTATTCAGTCAGCGGCGGATCATTTCATTGACCAGCGTTTAAATGTATGTGGAGGTGTGAAATAGTCTCCCAGGGAAAATAACATTTGTGATCAAAGACTGCGCAATTGTGATGAATAATGCATGATTTCATAAATGAGTGAGTTCTCAGTCACTGAAGGTACCCAGTTGTGTGGAGGTTGTACATTTCCCATTTCCAAGCACTTAATTTAAGTCGAGAACATAAGGTACATGACAGTCTGAAACCACATGAGGTATACCACAACATCCTATAATTCCCCGAGTATAAGTGAGACATGCACATCGTGTTGCCTGAGGCTTTGAGTTTAAGCAGATCCCAGTGGGGGAGTCACTAAATGAACCCAAAATCTAAGAAGTGCGGCTACACTTCCATAGTCCCAATCCACACTGCCATCTTCACAGCACTGAAATCCCTCATCTGAGGTAGAACTGCCAAACATCAGCCAGCTGTGCAACACTTTTAGCCATATATGAAATCTCACTATCCAAAATGCCATCCATAGAGATTTGATGTTAGAGGCGACAATACTCTAAGCAGTATTTATTAAATTCTGTTTCTGCATAACTGTTTGGTCCTTAAATTTGTACTTCTTCCACAAATGATGTCTTTAAAGTAATACACAAAAGTCATATTTTCCTTTTCTGGCTTTTTACAAATCGAGTATGAAAGTAATTAAGGCACCTGCTTTCCCAAAGACCACAGTATTTATTCTGCGGTCTGGCAGGCTGTTAATAAAAATGTCCACTCAGATCGCGATCAGGAATCTGATCTGCAGCTACAACCACTATAAATGTAGCACTTAATGTTCAAAAAGAGAGCCATAAGTCAATTTAATATTGGACACTGGAGGAAAAAGGGGCAGATTTTGAAAATATCTGGCTCTAATTAAGTTGTAAGGAGTGCCCCGAGCCTGATGATAGGGTCTGGTGATCACATGAGCTCTGGTTAACACAGGAGCCCCTTAAACTAACGCTTATCCGAAGCTAAAGGGCTGTGTTCTCAAAACTCAAAGGAGATCTGGTCTCCAATAAGAAAAGGAAAGAAAATGTAGCTTAACAGAAGACTTATTTACAGAAGAGAAATGCAATTATTATCCATTACTGCAGGCTGAAACATCCACTTTGAAATTTTAGGTGTAGCTGTAGCTGTCTCTTCACAATCCAGATAACACCTCTTCCTGCCAATCCTTCTCTTTTCTGTCTCTTGGACGTTCCTTAACTCCTCCCTTTGCTTTTCTACCCCCTTCACTGGATTAACTCTCAAGGGAAGATCTAAGTGAGTAGATTTATTCATTCAGTGGGTTCTGAATCACATTACAGCAGCACAGCAGTCACATATGCCAAAGTCTTCAACAGCTGACCTCTCTGGGGAGTGTTCACCCAAAGGTTAGCCTTATATCCCTACCAAATGAGTTATGATTTTTCACTAAATCTCTTCCTCAACTTCCACTCCAGAGCAATTATTTGTGAGTGCCAGAATGCCATTATCAAAGCTCATGTTGGGTGATATTACACAGATCTCAGAAAGTTTTTTTTTTTTATGTGCTTCTCACAGAAACTTCAAGGAACACTGAAGCTCACATCATAAACCCAAGCATGTTTGGGTGATATTGAATGAAAATAGTATTGTTTAATTAACAAACAGATTAAAATAACAGCATATTTTAATCTATGCAGTAAAGCAGTGCTGTCTATGGGCTGTTAAATACAGACCACAGTGGTTTAACGCCTTATTTATGCTTATTGTCAACACAGAAGACGTGAGAACCTCATGTATAATAAACTATGGGTTTGTAGCTGTTAACAAGCAAATCCAGATACCTGCAAACTGTTTTTACACTTAATTGATGGTATTACTGTTTATATTGGATAGATGGTTTTTTTTCACCAAGTAAGAAATATTGTCTCTGTCAGAAATTCCTGATGCAATACCCCTCTTGGCTGTCCATAATTACAGTCTAAAGAACGTGATATACAGTGCAATATATCAGCACATCCATACAGTATAAGTAGGATGGAAAAATAGCTGACAGCTGACAAATTTATTTTCATCCTATGTCCCAAAGTCACCCAGAGTGCATATATATATATATAATCATAAAAAACATTGTTCTGGTGCTTCTATTTAAGCCAACAGAGAAGTCAACAAGAGGAAAACAAATCACTCTTTACTGAGACTCCAAACTCCGCTTAGATTAGTCAATGTCTGCGTTTGTCTTTGCAGAAGAGAAACTACAGTGATGCTGCAGGTCGTTGGATCTATTTCATTCTTAGGTTGCATCAAGAGGAAATCCAGGTTCTTCATGAAAGAGATTTTATCTGACCCTGTGGATGCGATATAAACCCAACTGGTCCTCACAAGCTTCTGTGCCTTAAAAAGGCTTTGTGATTCTCTGTAATCCTGTAATAACCTTTCCACTGCTCCCCTTTTGACACAACTGTTTGCCCGCTATTATTATATTATCCCTGGACATCTGGAAAAGTTTAGCTGCTTTTCTTTTCTCCACCGTAATAACATCCACAGGCACAAACACCTTCATTACTTTAGAAAACTGGGGGATTATGATTTAAAGCTTCCTGGTCACGGTAGGTTTACATCTATAGATGTTGTTTAACAAAATAATCACACCTAACTAGCCAGTTTTTATGCCTCTATGTGACTTAATGAGTGGCTGCATGTCTTTTGACCCGTAACACTTGGCTGAGCATCTGAGCGAGGCTGGAAAGAGTACAGTATGTAGATGCATGCTGGTAGCGCTGAGCAGCCAGCCCCAACAATACATCAAAGTTTAATATGGAATAATAGCACTGCTGACAGCTCTCATAAAATCGCCCCCTTCCTAAGCAGACGATTTCTCTACCAGATAATGGCTCTAATCTGGTCCTCGTGCCCCGCTCACACTCACCACAGCCTCACCTGTTCATCCCAGGCTGCACAATTGTACCTGTGTGTGTGTTTGTGTGTGCATGTGCATATGCTTGTCTGAACCAGCTGCTATTGTTTTTACCCCAGGTGAAGATTGGCCGGGTGTTTCCATGGCACGGAAAAATTAAGCTTTGATATTTTCTAAGAGGCTGTGACAGACGCGAGACTGACCACTGTTTATACCCCAGTTTTTAAAGTTCCTCAGACGCAGGAAGAGTGATCGGCCACGGGATGAATTATGAATACAACATGTCCAAAGCTGGAGCCTACTCTTGTGCCAGAGTGCTTTTCAAGGATGGGTAATTGAAGTGCGCTGCTAAAGGATGCTAATATTGCATAGAGAAGGCCACAGCAGCTCTTTTAGTGTGCTGGATGAATATTGGAAGTAGCTTTAGGTTGTCTAGATGAATTGCCTGTTGCGCGAGGAGTTTTTGCTAATATGCATCTGCACCCATAAATGCAATCAAGGCATCAAAGCTCACACTTCCCCACCCTATATCAGTCAGATCCAGATCTATATTCACTGCTTCCTGCAAGTGCACACACACACACACACACACACACACACACACACACACACACACACACACACACACACAAACATGCTTTCTCTGTCTTACTCTCTATGTATCTCTTCTTTCTTTGACACACATGTACACACGCACAGATGCCTGAGAAAGCGAAAGCCCACTGAACTGGAAAAGCATTTGTCTCAAGATGAAAGGCTTCACACCCACTGCCTACATGCAGAGCCTTTTCCGACACCTTCCCGCGACAGCGCATACTGTAGCAGAGGCTTGTGCTACGCAGGCACACTCCAGCTAGCATCCCTCCCCACACCCATCAACGCTGCAACACACTTGCATCCCTTCCTCTCTCTTCGCTCCATTTCTCTCTCTTCCTCTCTGTCAATGGAGCTCTGGTACTACAGGAGCGGCCAGGGAACAGAGAGGCGCATAGGCGGCAGGACTTGAACGTTGAGACGGATAAGCTGCCATGAAAGCCCGAGGCACAGCAGCTTTCTTTTCCCTGTCGCTGGTGTAGCACGGTGGGCTCTCAGGCGTGGAACATGCTTAGCCACACGCAGGGCGTGAAAAACGACACTGACCATGATGCAAGATAATTGCTTCCCATTTTACTCATGTGCTGAGAGCCTCAGACAAAAATAGCATGTCGCTGTAATGAATGTGCTGGGAAGCATGGGAACCGTGAGTGCTGTGGCCACGGATCGATACGGAGTGGACAGCATCTTGAAAGCATAAAGTCTACACAGTATCTCAAAACACTGTCTGTACAGGACCTAGCAGCATAAGGAGTCTTACAGTGAATACGCTTAGGCCTTTATGCTTCATAATGTAGTCCAAATAGCATGCCAGTAGGCTAAATGTTATGATAAATGGTCTATATCCAGCAATATGGATCTTACATATGTATTAAATATCAGCACAACCTGCCTATGTGTTTTTCTAAGCAGCTGTACTCGGTGGGTAGGTGATAAACCCAAGAATAGTCTAGACATTGACACAGGCCTAACTGTTGTTTTTTCACACCATAATGTTACCTGCATCAAATCTGCAGATTGTCTAAACTGCGCCCCTCAGGATCAATTTACTTCCATGAACTAACAGAGTGGATATGCCCTCTTGCTGTTTAAATGTCCCAAGTCAGTGTTTTTGTTCCAAATTGCAGACATTTGAGGTCCACAGTAGAACTGATATGTTGTTTAACAATGGCTCCAGAGATGCAACAGCACTTTACGGAATTTTACTGTGACAAGGCATCAAGCCCGAGCCCCTCCAGAGACAATCCACGCATCTGGGATCTGAGTTCCCCTCATTGATGCGTATAACAATTACAGTCCTCATTATCATCACCACGGGAGGTACGCGTGCATATATATATGTAGGGTGCTCTAATAATTATATAGGACTTGGTTCAGATGGAATACATCAAGCAATAAATGAACCACTCCACCTTACAGAACATGTGCCATGCATATCTTATATTTCATAACAGCCACAAACATCCATACATCCAGGATATGTATCACTCAGCAGCAGCTCAACAAATGAATGCCCATCAATAAAAAGCTCTTCACATTTCATCTCTTACAAGCACACATCAAGGTGAGGCAGGGAGGAAAACGATCAATCCAAGCTAGAACCCACATTCAACTTTATCTTAAAAGCCATGGCAGTACAATAGCAGACAGTATAACCACTGCAGTGCAGTACTGTATACAACCAGGTGCTGATATTTATTCCTGCCTTTCAGAGCCCACACAAGGCTAACCATGCTGGGTAACTGATCAACTACAGCTGCCTGCACAAGCCCAAGGCACACAGAGAGAGAAATACAAAGCAAAGGGAGACGACCAGCGACAAGACTGGCCGCTCCTGTACTCACCAGCACTGGCAGAACACAGCAGAGACACCAAGAGCACAATCACCAGCGTCAGGATCTTCACATTCATTTCTGCACTCCCCTCTGGCTCTCCGCTAGTCACTCACTGATATACTGTAGTGGTGTGTGTGTGTGGATGGGAGGGAGTGAGAGAGAGAGGGAGAGCAGCTGAGCGAGCAAGAGAGAGAGAGAGACTGTTTGCTCCCTGTGTGTGTGTGTGTGTGTGTGTGTGTGTGTGTGTGTGTGTGTGTGTGTGTGTGTGTGTGTGAGAGAAGTGAGTGTGTCAGTTTGTGGGAATGCGTGTGCGTGCGTGTGGTGGCTCCCTGACTGTGCCTGTGTATTTGTCTAAATACGTATTTGTGTATCAGTGTGTGACAGCGCCACTCCAAGACTGAAGGCGCGTCTTTATCTGAGCTCTCCCACGGAGGTGTGTGAACGTGAATCTCTTCTTTTCTTCTGTCAAAGAAACGGCAACGTGAGTTCAGCGGAGCTGTGAATGCGCTGAAAGTCAGCCTGCGGGTCTGCCTGTCAGTGTGCCTCTGTGTGTGTCTGTGTGTGTGTGTGTCACTCCTGTTTGCCTTGGATAAGGAGACTAGTTGGTCATGTGGCTTATGTATCATTGACTCTGTGGGTCACGGAAAAGCCCCCCTTGCCCCATCATCACCCACCATCTCCACCCCTTTTCCTCAAACATGCAAGTGCACACGGCTGATGAAGGAGAAGGAGAGAGAGAAAAGGGAAGGAGGAGAGGGAGGAGCAGGGAGGTGAAGGGTGTGTGGTGGGGGGCACATGCAGGTTTATGATAATACCCAAACAGATGCTCTTGTTGAAAAGTCTTTGAATTGCAAAAAGGGCTGCTTGCCAGGAATCCACAAATCAAAATACCAGCTTATAAGGGGAAGTAGATGAAAGAAGGGAAGGTGTGAGATGAGGTTCATGCTTTCCTGCTTTTGTATCTCCGCCAGCTGTATAGCTCTTTCTTCCTCATACTATTCTTTGCCCTGGCAGTCATGTCTCGCCAAAGGTACGGCTTAAATCATCTGTGCCGTTTGAAGTTAGCGTCCGTGACACTTTGGAGTAAATGCAGGAAAAAACTTATCAGACTCTGCCTGATTCTATCTCTTGCATTTGTTTCACTACCCCTGAAGTCATTTGTTTTATTTTGTTACACAGATTATATTCTTTCTACGAACAAAAGCTGCACGAGAGCCGACGCCCTGCATGGCTAGAAAATAACTCAACTTATTTTTTTTCATCTGTTTATCAGACAATAAACAGGAAAGGTTGCATTTCTTGCCCTGAATTGTGAGAACTGTAAGCAAGCACTAGAACTTTTCTTATCGCGTTCAGCCATAGAGCAACTTGAAGGCGACACGTTCTCCATAGACTCTTGGGAATAAAATCATTCAGGAAGGGCCATAAATTTTGTGTGTATTATATTATACATACAGAATATTTCAACGCTACAGTAATGCTGAACTCCGCCCTATAACAATCTTTTATACTGCGCAAAACAAGGAGGATCCATCAAACGCTCAGTAGATTTGCAGCCTTTAAATGATAAAATACTTATTAGTGAATGAAGCTAATTTTTAATCTTGAACATGATTTTTTTATGTAAAATATTGTTTATGTGGTGTTAGTTTCCAATAAGCCCCCAAAGGACTGCACTTGCACGTGATAGATGGACCTGCTTTGCTCACGACTTACAGAGACAACCCCTCACCCACCATAATCCTCCACACAACTTCTTTTCTATGTGTTGTCACTAAACAGTCACTTCGGTGGTGTAGACCTGAGAAAAGGGGCCCCGTGACCCTAACTCCACATCTCCCGCTTCGCACAGCCTGGCTATTGTCTTCCCGAGGCCCCGGGTCCCAGAGGGCAACATGTCTGTGCCACCCACTTGAGATCCAACAACAAGAGCACCTTCCATTTTTACATGCAGCACTTGAAGCCTTCACTTCATGTGAAGCAATCCTCTCACCTCGGGGGGTGGCCGAGCCCCCGGGGCTAAAGATGCTTATCCAAGCCTGTCCTTTTTTTAGCTGAAAGATAATTCGCCCAAGTGCCTTTAAAGAATCTGTTCACCACATTTTCTCAGAAGTGCTCACTGAGCATTGACAGAAAGAATGGGCAATTCTTTCCAATTGTACATAATGAGAGATACTGGGGATTATAGCGCCATTACCAGCCCACTTAGTAGTTAGGAGTAGTTAGGAGTAATTCAGAATTTGATTTAATACAACATTCGAGGATAATTTCAAATCTATGTAGGATAACCGCCTGCGGAGTTCTTTCAAATTAACAGCTAACATAGGTATCAAGGCTGAAACCGAAGCAGATATCCAGAATGTGGAGAGTCCAGATGCTAGTGATCATAATTCATGACTGTGGATTTACTTGTCATTAAAACGCAGGTTGGATAGTAATAAGAATATGCGAGACATTATAAAGTTGGCAGCATGGGCTCAAACATTTGCACTCTATTAGCTTTAATTGTCTTAGCTTGAAGCAAAGCCTGTAATGAAAATGTAACAGATGGTGTTTCCTTAGAGTGTATCAGTGGACTGTGTGCCAGTGGAGGATTGCCGCCTCACGTCCAGGGATATAGAGCGAGTCCTGGCAGCACGGCGCTGGCAACAACAGTCTGAGGGCAGCAATGCTTCCACATGTGCCTCAACACGGGAAACACTTGGCTGTTTACAGGAAGCTTTTGTTGAAGGAATGCTGTGGATGGCTGGATTCGGTCACTGCTGACGACTTTTCCTGATTCCTGAGTTTTTAATAACAGACAGACATTCCTAAGATAAGTGTTCCATGGATGATGGAGAAGGTATCTTTCAAAGATAAGTCAGCGTGTGCCGCAGGAACTATCAACAGGTGGCCTCTCAGCTGTGGCTAAATTGGTCGCCTGATCTCAGAGAAGATTTGCTGCATTATTCGCTGTATTCACAATTAATGTGTTTCCTGTTTACCATCCGCTGCTAAATAAAGCCCCCAGATATCTGAAATGCTAATGAATTTTGCGGATGTTTGTTTGCATTGTTGTTGTTTTTTTTGATGATTGAATAAAGTGAACCGAACACTTCCGCTTCCATTTCTTGAGCATCTTATCAGATGCAGCGCACCTTTACTGAAAAGGAAAACAAATCAAACCCCCATCATAACAAGCGTCACAGTCATGTCAATGTGAGATCAGGTTTGGTTTGCTAATTGGCTTCTTGGGAGCAATCAGCGTGGAGGGAAGAAAGTGTGACATCTTCATTAGGACGTTTCAAAGATGAGATGCGAGCTGTAAGAGTCTAAGCTCTGTTTGGCTCGTTTTGTGATCCTTCCCTCAAGCAGCCTGCGCGCCGTATCATGAAATGTCAAGAATCAGAGGCTCGGTGGATTAACTTATCTGCCTTTATTTGTCACATTGACATTTAACTGAGAAATGTTCAGGGTTCACTGAAGCCCCATGAAAGATAGGGCAGCAATTTCCCCCCAATCTCAGGTCGTCATTCTTCTGCACAAATGCGCATTTTCTGTATTTTCATACTTGCAGAAATTGAGTTCCTCGCAGTCATTAAACAGCTATAAAGAACTGCTGTAACGATGAAACGTAGCATCTGCTTAACTCATGTTTTTCATGCAGATAACACAGTGAAACATCAAGTGGCTGTCTCTTTATGAAGAAATTCAAACAGACATGTCTGTTTATCTCTAAATTTGGACACCAGCTGAGGTTTATCTCCTCTAATGTTGGTCAGAGTCTAAGCACACTTACGAGAACAATCAGAAACCCATGAGAATAAAGCAATTTACACAAACGTAATCATATAAATACAAATTAAATTCTCATCTTCCTCCTCTTTTTCTACTTTTAAATCCAAAATAATCAAAATAAATAATAGAAACGATGACATTTTTCATCGGGAGATTCCAAATTGTTTTCACTTGTGCTCCTTCTTTGTGTGTGTTGACCAGGCAGGTTATCCCCTTGTATCTAATGCTGCAGCGTTGCGTGACTTTCAGACATCTCTATAATCAGTGTGATATGGCTCATCAGTCTACAACTAAAGTTGCCAACAGATCTAAGAAGGATATGTTGTGAGTCCCTTGAGCTGCCTGCAGACAAAAAGGCAACTTTTCATTCCCAGGGAGCACTTTTCACCGACGCTTTTATTAATCACATTAATCCTGTCAGCTGACTTCCATCTCTGTGGATTTGCAGGTTGGGAGGGCAGATTTTTATCCTGTGATATTGCACCTGCGTAATGTCTATTTTTAAAGAAATCTGTTCACGCCGCAGAGCGGTTCTTCAAATCATGAGAAAATTATATGTGGATTTGCCACTCTGGTTTGCAGTATTGAACTCAAAGCATGTACAAAACAGGCTTTGCACCCTCATGGTCCTGTCAGGCACAGATTCCTCATAGATATGGTTAAAAAAAATAAAAACAAACAAGGGAAGTCTTTTGAATGGTCTGCACTCTCCCCCAGCTAATCAGCAATAAAAATCTCCTGAGGCTTTTTCTCCAGGTGGCAGGTGATACCAGCCTGTCTGACATCACCCTCGGGGCAGATGTTTCCCTGCTTCTGCTGAATGCCTCTTCAGCACAGAAACTTTCTTAAGTATGACTCCTCACCTGTAACTTTACTGTATGTCTTTGCTGTTGATGTGCACCGGTATGTGCTGTACAGAAGGGGACTCGATGGCGGTACGCCAGACTTTTACACGCTCCCATGATCTTCAGCATACCAATCTTCTGGCTCCTGAGTGCACCATTCTTCAGCAGTGTTGTTTTCCTCAGTACGCAGAAGATATAGCAATCATCCACCCGTCCTTCATTGTAGCAGAGGATCAAACTGAGTCAAAACATGCTAAATGGAGAGGGTGTTGAATCTAAAGTGGGTAACTGCCCTCTTCCTCTGCAATATTGTCGCAGTTATCAGAAGTTTGATCTGTCTGAACAGTGGCATGCAGTTTGGAAATGGCCGATTTGTTTCTTATAGATGATGTTTTTTTTTCTTCTTCTATTTTATTTTTCTTTAACTGTCAGGGACGGAGCATGCCACGGCTTGGTCTCGCTCAAGACAGAGAAATGTGACTTGACAGATGAGCGATAAGGAAATGTTCTTGGGGAGGAGAAGACAGACTCTGAAAACAGACATTAGGTGTCTTTGAAAGCTCACAAAGCTTTAGTCTGTACCGCGAATTGACGGAGCTAAAGATCAACTCTTGTCGGAACTTGGCTCATTGAACCTTTCACTAAACGTATTTCTTCTTCCTTGATGCAGGTCATGGGATGTTTTAAGGAGTAAGAAAAGTGCACTTTTGATAGCAGCTAACTGTTGTTATAAGGGCATTACTTTTTAGGCTGCCTGAAAATCAAAAGAAACTGCACTGAACCTCTTTACAGATGAAATATGTGTTGAAATATGTGATCCAAGAGTAGGGGGGAAAAACCCCTCAAAACAGAGCATTTAGCACATCCCTGAGCTCTTAACTGTTGGCCTGGTTGTGTTTGGCTTCAACATAGAGCCTATGCACACAGCTTTGCACGCTGTTGTCTAAATTTTGTGTACAATTACCAGGGGGCAGTGTCAAAAACATGTTCTCCTTCAGACTTACATAGAGAAGTTATAAAATATAAAGAGCTGAAGTGAAACTTATGTTTTTTTTTAATCTTTGCTGTTTTATCATCCATCTCTATGTGGTGAACTCTCTTGTCCCTCTGTTTCTTGTCTTTACCCATTAGTAATATCTATATATAAGGTTTTTCTCTCTTCGGGGAGCATTCATTAAATGAAAAGCTTAATGCTTAATGAGTGCATAGATGAATCGAGAGATGCTTTATTAATCCAACTGGGAAATTTCATGGAAATTCAAATAAATAAGTAGAGACAAAACATTAAATATAAGCGGTACATAAAATGCAATGGACTATCTATCGATCACTGTCATAAAATATATACTATAGGTAGGAAGTAAGCAGGCCTTAGACAAAAAATAGAGAGGAGCTCAGAAGAAATGATTACTTGATAGTTGTAGCCTGACTACTGATTTAACTGCAACTGACCATCTTGTTTTGTGAGTGAACACAATCGACTGTCAGTAGGAGATGATGACAGATGATGCCAGCCACGATCTTGTGAAGCGAATATTTAGACAGGAGGTTGAAGCGCTAACTCATCAGTTAATGCTAATAAACCTTTTATAGCAAGGTGAACTGATGGACCGTGTGCTACGTGCATCACATAGAAACACCTGCTCATTATAAATAAGATGCTAGAATTTTACTCACCAACACAGAAAGCGAGTGTACAGTCTGTTAGTACAATGAACTGCATTAAAAAGCACCAACACAAGCAGCACTGAGTCAAATTATTCAGGTGATTTGCAGGTAAGGGGGTTACATTCAAAGCAGCCCTGCTGCTAATAATACAAAACAAACTTTAAGGACCAGATTTTCTAAACGCTGCAGTGGACGCAATGCTGCAGTGGAAAGTTGTGTGGATGATTGACTAATGGTGCAGGAATGTATTAGGAAGTATGCAGTTAGTTCACTTATTATTCACTGTATCGTCCAATGAAGCCATCCTTGTGTTAATGAGGATATTTTTACTGTGCTTAAATGCATAGATCGCTCTCTTTTTTCTCATGCCAACTTTATTGCCAAGTCAATATTCAAATTCACTCACTAATTTAAAACACTAACACAATCCCATTAAACACTAGATATTGAGAGACATTAACGCGGTATGGAACAGTTCCAATAGAGAGAGAGAAACTCAATGAAAATGTGTGCGCACTGCTGAGAAAAATTGCGTACTGAGCTCTGTGTAGAAACGAAACACCACAAATGTAAAAAGTAACAGAGCTGACTGTAAAAAAGGCCCCAAATATTTAAGATGTAAGCAACTGAAAAAACCTCAAACATTGCACACTATACAGACGTAATCAAGATGGAGGTCGGCCACAGAAAGCAGATCAATTTTTTGTACCTAAGTGTAAATAAAAAGTGCTGGACATTTTAACATGTACGTCTATGGAGACTGACTCATGTGGTCATTAGGGGACCTTCAGTTTTTGGCTCTGGTTTCATATTTTTAGATCCAGATGTGACCTCTGGAATATTCACATTTATATTTGACTGTATCCGGTTTTTGATGTTGTTCTTTTGTGCATTAAGATGCTGCATTAATCTTTATACACTCAAACAGGAAGACTACTGGGTGATGGTATGGGAATATTTAACAGATTCATGCAAAGCTTAGTAATTCATATCATTAGTACAATAGTTTGATATATAATGGTAATAAATGAAGGAGAATAAGCTGCTCAAATGTCCAATGCATTGATTTCTTTTTTTCAATACTTAATTTAAGTAAAGGTGTCCTAAATTATAAATAAATGGAGGAAAAATAACTTATCAACTTGTGGAAGTGAAGAAAAATGGGGGTATAAAGAGCAAAGCCTAGAAACTGGCAGTGTTTTGAAGTCTTTTGTCTCTTATCCGTGTATAAGACTTGTCTTTGATGTCTTGTCACCTTCCCCCATTCTGAATTCTCTTTGCTCTTTTCAACAAAAAAAAAAAAAAAAAAGCAACAACCCTTCATTTAAAAAAAAGACTCCTTTTTTATTTTTCCGATACGTGCAATCAAAGTAAATTATTCATGGTTGTGCAGACTTTAAAGCATGAGCAGATCTGGTGACTGTTTCCCTCGCTGCTATTGTTATGAACAAAAAAAGAAAAAGGGGGCAAGAAAAGGCAACTTCATTAATGGCACATTATGTTTTATGGCAGACTAAAACTTCAAGTGTCCCGAGCTGAATTTGTTTCTGTTTTATGTGAGCCACCCCAGTCCCCACCTGCCTCAGGAGGGGTAGATGAAGGGCATTTCTCAACATGAGCTTAGACTCCCCTTAAACAGGCTTTTATATGTACCCCAATGAAATGCAGATGGAGAGCACCTGACAGATGAATGAAAGCTTGCATATATTCCTTAAATGATTTTTTTCAATGTTTTTGGTTTAATTAGCTGCCAAATAGTAGGACGCAGCTTTTATGGGCCTTATCCTAAATTTGATTGGACAACAGTTGCTCTGCTGACAAAGTCTTCCTGCCTTTAAAAGGAAAGAAATATGGTCGTTTCTCTGTGTTGTGGCTATTATAAAGAAGTTAAATACGACTCTGAAAAGAGTTTAAAAGAAGAAAAGAGACAGGAAAGACAAACAAAAAGGGAAATGGAGTCAACAAAAGATATGCTGTGCTTTGTACTTTTGGCACGGTGGCAGCACTTGATGAATGGACGTCTCTGAAGAAACGGCGTCTCTTCACAGGGAACGCCTGACCTCCCTGAGTTACATAGCAACTAGGCTTTTGGTATTAGGAATTGTATTTCACATCATTTTTATCTATGAATGCACACAGCTCCATAAATTTAAAACAGGCGTGTGCTCTATTAAAGAGGGAGGTTTCTACTTATTCACTCATAACTCCTCAGCTTATGTCGGGGGTCAATCGAATAGTTCCTGCTATTCGGTTTCACTAACTGGCAGACTTTGTTTTTTTGGCATCAGATCTGACAAAGCACAACAAATGGCTAATGCCTCTGAATCAACTCTCCACACCATCACGCAAAAACACATGTACACACACAACCACTCTAACATATCGAGACTGGATGGCTTGAATCATTCACACCAGAGCTCAGAGTTTTAGCCCTGTGATGTCAACACATTTAGCATATTTTCACCATCACATGTGACTTTTGTACATGATTTATCTTAAACAGTAATCTAAAATGAAATATACAAATGGCTACATTTTACACAGTGGTTGTAGGCGTGTTAGTGTTTATCACGTCTACTCTTGCCGGCCACTTCATTAGAGCTAGACCTTAATACAGTTTTTTTGGTCCATGTTGACACGATAGCACCACACACTTGCTGCAGATTCTTCGCATAACCACGATGCACATTTTCTGTTACATCACATCCTAATTGTGCTCTGTTCGATTGTGATCTGGAGACTGTGGAGCCTATTTGAATACAGTGAAATAATTTTCATGTTCAAGACACCAGTTTGAATTGATGTGAGCTTCGTGACATGCTGCACGCTGTGCCAGATAGGTAGCCTGTCCATGGGTGTACTGTACAGCAGCAGTCCCCAACCCCTGGGCCACGGACCGGTACCGGTCTATGAGTCGTTTGGTACCAGGCCATGAGAGTTGAGGCTTGGGTGTGAAATTTATGGTTTTCAGGGTTTTTATCGTTATTTTTTATCATTAACTCAGTTTCCCTGGGTCTTTTGTTTGTGTGTTATGAATAAATTTTCTTTTTTTTTGGTACCGGTACTGGTTTTATTTTGTTGTATTTATCCATGACACCTTAAAGGCCGGTCCACAAAAATATTGTCGGACATAAACCGGTCCATGGTGCAAAAAAGGTTGGGGACCGCTGCTGTACAGCACCTCTCGCTCTGTGGTAGCTTGCATAGATTCTGGCCTCCCAGAGACCCTAAATTAGCAGAAGAGAATGGATAGATGAATAAATGGATGGATGGATGGCATTTCTTTTGCCTCCCTATCAGCTTTAAGCAATCTGACCATTCTCTCTAACCTTTGGTATCAATATCTTCTCCCTGAAAATTTCCACTCACTGAATAGTTTATCTTTTTCAGATCATTTTCTGTAAAACCTCTATATGATTTTTCAGGAAAGTAGATCAATCACAGTAGATGCTTGGGCCAACCCATCTGGCACCAAGAACCATACTACTGTCACTTAAATTCTTCCTTTCCTATCTTCCTCATCCTGATTGTAAGTTTGAACTTCAGCAGGTCATCGTGACCATGTCTTCATGCCTAAATGCATCAAGTTGTTGATATGTAATTGACTAGAGAATAGAGAAAAGACTGGAAAATGCAATGATTTTAAGGACATCAAAGTAGCTGAATCATATTTGAGAGTTACATTAAAAGGAAATTAGTGCACCAAATTAGAAGCACACAACTTCAGCACAGTCTGTGCTTCTAAGACGGTCATTCAGCTCTTTGATGTGATGGCACTGATGACCACACTGGTATCTCATGGATCTGGCTGTATTATAAGTTGGCACCAGTTTCTCTTGCTTCAGATTTCAGCTACCAGAGATGAGTAACATACCAGTCAAACCATTACAGAAGAGTGCCAACGCTGCAGATGAACCAGTAGACATGTACCGCACTTCAAACCCATAGTCATTTAGTTTGAGGATTATATGATAATATTATAAGAAAAAAGTTTTTAACAACTTGTCAGTCACAAGATATTAACCAATGAGTGTGTAGTGTCCTCAGTTTCACAGTCCACACCACCCCCTCTCTCCCCACAAGCAATTCCAAAACACCAAGATGGCAGTGGAGACAAATGAGTGTCTTTTATACTGATGGTGCAAGGAACTAGTGATTGCTGTAAACTTTGTGCTGAATGATGCAACGTGGTTCAAGCTCAATGCTTCTGCCTTTTTCAGATGCTCCCTGAAAGTCTCATTATGACCACTTGCACATCAGTTTCTTGTTTATTTTTGTTTACAGTTTGTTTTTTTTCCTGAGCAATCTTGTTGTACTTCAACACACACTTTGACTTTCTCCTTTTCCTCAAATAAGATTAAAGTTGAAGACCATATTAGCAAACACTTTGCAGGTGGCTTTCCACCTGCACTGCATTTCTGTTGTTCTCTCTCCTGCTCTCTGTGATTTCTTGTGTTTTCAACTTGATCCACAGTAGCCAATCTTTCTGGAGAAGAACAGACTTCACCATTTAGCACATGTAGCTTTATTTCAAATGACGGGCCCTTCTGGATCTCACATCTGCTCAATTGGAGCAGATGTACTAGATTTATGGTAGTTTTTGAAGTCTATTGATAGTGATAGATTAAACTTTTTGTCAATTTATGTAGTGCCATCTGCCTGCTATAATGCTGTTTAACTAAGTGCTAACTGTTAACTGATTGTTGATTGCTAATTGTGTGGTGGTATAGCACTGAACAGCACGGGGACAGAAAGCCACAGTTGTTCAGTTCCTAGTTTCACAATGTAGAGAATCTAGGATATACATGTCTATCTATCTATCTATCTATCTATCTATCTATCTATCTATCTATCTATCTATCT
The DNA here is from genome assembly GCF_057381915.1 of Diplotaxodon limnothrissa. Lineage (NCBI taxonomy): Eukaryota > Metazoa > Chordata > Actinopteri > Cichliformes > Cichlidae > Diplotaxodon > Diplotaxodon limnothrissa. Next base: position 37,446,224 of record NC_140597.1, on the reverse strand, counting down.
ATCTATCTATCTATCTATCTATCTATCTATCTATCTATCTATCTATCTATCTATCTATCTATCTATCTATCTATCTATCTATCTATCTATCTGATAGATAGATAGATAGATAGATAGATAGATATACACATACCTATAGACATCCAAAGACGAGCTTTAAATGTCCTTCAAGCTCCCTGAAGAACTATTTCTGAAGACTACTTAAAGAAAGCTTTACCTAAGAGACTTAAGGCAGTTGAAAATATCAAATATTGACTTTCAAGCTTGTTACAACTGCACAAACTCTGTATTTGCCTTATTATGTTTACACATGTTTCAATACGTTGCTGCACCCATTTCACATTTCCCTAGCAAAATCTAGCAAAATGAAAGGTGGCTCCAGACTTTTAAACAGTAGTGTATGTTTGTCTATGCTAGCAGTTGCACAAGCTATTTAGCCAAGGCAAAGGGTTATCTGAAATCAATCTGTTGGATTTAGGTAAGAAGTTATATTTAAGCTTTGCAGGGTCACTGGAAACGTAACACACAAACAGTAGGATTTCCTGTGGTTGTTGCTGTGAATTCTCAAGCTAAACAGATGCCATCCAACCAGTATAGTGTAACTTAAGGTACACCACAAGCCTCTTTAGTCAACCTTTAGACAATATGTTTAAACATTCATTCAAAAAAATTCTGGTGTTTGGAACCATGTAGCACTCAGTAAATACTCAGATTTGCTTATTCCAGTGCATGTTGTGTCAATATTTCTCTTGTCAAAAGTAAATCAAAGCCAAAAGGTCCTGAAGAGATTGGAAAAATTGCAATATGATCTCCCAGTGTTTGCCCTCATTCTGTAACTTATTTCTTTTAGAGTACTGTTTTGTGGCTTCAGGCCGCTTAGGCTCTTTGCATGTTTGCATTTCAGCACCAACTGCTCTCCGATATTTCTGCCTGAAAAATCAGAGGAGGTGGTGAGGTGACTCAGTTACCATGGGAAAACAGTGGATGATGCTTGGTGGGTTGAGGTGTCCAATATGGCAGCACATTCCCCTCTCTGATCACCCCTCCAGCTGGTTTAAATGAGAGTTGGCTGCTGAAGCATTTTGCCCCACTTGTCCTGATATGTTTGTGATCAAATGAGCAGTCAGGCCCCTCAGTGCTCACTCATTATCTGGACATTGAGCCTGAACTCGATGTGGGAGGCTCCTCTGCTCAGATAAGCCTGGAATGCTCCTTGTTTAGTGACACTTCAAAGCATACAGTGCAATGAAATTGATGCTGCTGTTGTTTGAAAATCACATTTTCAATTTTTGAGAGGTTTGTGAAACCGTGCATGAAAAGTCAACATTTTGGGGATGTGTGGTTTTACCCCCAATGGGGGATATCTATAGCTTTGAGATTCTTTCTAAACAGCAAAGATTTGCCTTAAAGGAAAACAGCTCTGGGCAGAGGAATAAAAGGCCTCTTTTCAAGATTTTGGGAAAAACATCCTCGTCCGATATCACTCAAAGCTCAATTTTATGGTTTTGTGGCGCGTTTTCAAGCCATATAAAGTCATTTTCACACTCTGCCTCCCCTGGCAGCAGTCGCATTGTGCCTCTGTGGGTTGCTGGAATGGTTTGTTTGCTGCACATGAAAGAAATGAGTCTGAGCTGTTTCATGCAGCTGTTTATTCACCATGGCACTGCTTCAGAAAAAGTCAGAGAGAGACCGATTTCTTTGTGGTTGGCAGTTTGTAAATTAATTGGTTTATTTGGTTTTGGAAGATTGCATGCACCACATATTTGGAGCAATCAAATAGCCAATTATGTGGTTTCAGATTTCATGTTTAGGTCCAGCTGTGACAAGCTCAACTATCCATAGACAAGCATGGCTGGATTTAATGTCTGTTAAAAATGGCAGATGGCTTGGCATCGCGACTAAAGACAATGCAGAACAATAATTTGATTGCAGAAATGTATAGTGGTAGTAAAAAATTACTACAGTATCATCTTTCATGTATTAAACCCTTATTATTTCAAGAGTTTTATCACTTCATCTTGGGTAATGTCATTACTGGAAATCAAGTTATAAATCTGATATTCCCTTACAGGGTTAGTAAGTAAAGATTTGACATTTTGGGGAAAACATCCAAACACCTGTGTGGAGAAAATCTGCAAAACTGCAGGAGATAAATTACATGTATATTTTTCTTGCTGTATAACTTGGACAGTGAAATACAGACATTCATATAAAGAAGGCTTGCTGACAACAGAAACATGAAATAGGATCCGTCAGTCCTGCAGTTTACTGTTGGCGAAAAAGGTATTTTTATTCACCAATCAATTACAACATTAAATCTACTGACAGGTGAAGTGAAAAACGTGTCATTTTAAACAATGTAATGTTCTGCTTGACATTCACGTGGATGCTATCTTGACGTCCACCTGAACATTATTTCAAGTCAATTTGACTCCCCAATGGCACCAGCCCTCCCCCTGAAGGTTGAAACAGCCCACCAGATCCAAAAATGTGCTCAGAAGCAGCTTGAGAAATACCACAAAATCACAATAGGTTTAGAGGAGTGTATGGTCCTGGCTATAGTTTTAAGATTTTATCTGTTTTGATTTTATATACAGTTGTTTGTTTGTTTGTTTGTTAATTAGTTAGTTAGTTTATTTGCTTGTTTTATTCAATTTTAAATCATGCTTTTTATTTGTTCTTGTTTCTAATGTCTCTGTAAAGCACTTTGAATCACCTTGTTGTTGAATTGTGCTATACAAATAAACTTGCCTTGCCTTGCCTTGCCTTAAGATACTATGCTCTTCACCAGTTACCAAAAAGGTAAAAATGTTAAAAAGAAGAAACAGGTTAGAAAGTAAGCAGAACAAATCTTAGTCATTCTCATTTTCTGGGCTTCAATTAAGACTGTTTAGTTAAAGTCACTAACAAGAACAGAAGGTGCAAAGCCTGGGGGGGGGGGGGGGATGAGATTGATGAAAGGCATCTGGAAATCATCCCAGTACAATCTCAGCACCAAACTGAAACTCTACAGGAGCTGTTTCCTGTCGACTCTTCTGTGCGGATCAGTATGCTGGCACATGGCCAAGTGCATGGCTGACAGGTTGTCATCTTTCTGCAAATCATGCCTGAGAAAAATCCGGCATCTTTTGGCCAAAGAAAATCACCAACAGTGACCTTCACCATCAGTGTAATGACATGAAGACCGTGGTCATCAGGCTGAGATGGAGATCGATCGGCCATGTCCTCAGATTGAAAAGGGATGCATGTGCAAATAGTGCAATCCAGTGTTTCACTATAGGGAAGCAAAAAAGAGGAAACAGACATGGACATGGACAGCTGAGGAGGAGACAAAGCACTTGGGTCATACAGTCCTGATCAAAAGTTTAAGGCCACTTGAAAAATGGCAAAAAAATCATATTTTGCATGTTTGGATCTTAACAAGGTTCCAAGTAGAGCTTTAACATGCAACAAGAAGAAATTTTGAGCATGCAATTTATTGAAAACGATGCTTAAACTGAAACAGGTTGTTTTACACCTGATCAAAAGTTTAGGGCCACGTGCCTTTTAAAGGCTAAATATGTGCAAAATGTGGATTCGGTGTCATTTTCTGTCAGGTAGTCACACTGTCATGTCGTTTTGATGGCAAAGGCAAAAAAAAGTTCCCTTTTTGAATGTGGTCGGGTTGTGGAACTGCACGAGCAGGGTCTCTCGCAACGTGCCATCACTGCTGAGGTGGGACGCAGTAAGACAGTCATTTCTTAAATGATCCTGAGGGTTATGGAACAAAAGAGTCAAGTGGAAGACCCAAAATTTCACCAGCACTAAGGGTCCATTTGGGTGTCTGTCAAGACACTGGATAATCCCTGACCCAAATTAAGGACGTTACTGGTGCTGACTGCAGCCCCATAACCATCAGAAGACATCTCAGACCGAAGGGCTTCAAAAACAAAGAACGTCTTCAAACGTCTCGTGTCCTTGAATGCCACTGAACTTTCCGTTTGGACTTTGCAAGAGAGCACCAAACATGGGACATTGAAAGGTAGAAGAAAGTTTAAATCTCCGATGAGAAAAAATTGAACCTTGATGGTCCTGATGGTTCAGGAGGTGCAGGGGCATTTAACGGCTGCTGGCTATGTCCAGATGTTGCATGACTGTTGCATCACCCTCGTCTGTGTGGTAACGGCTGGGTTTTTCAACAGGACAACGCTACAGTACACAATGGCCACAGGACAAGGGACTTCTTCCAGGACAATAACATCACTCTTTTGCACCATCCTGCGTGTTCCCCTGATCTAAATCCAAATGAATACCTTTGGGGATGGATGGACAACAGTTCCAGACAGTAGATGCCTGTCTTGGGGCCATCTTCCCCACTTGGAGAAATGTTCCCACTCACCTCATGGAAACACTTGCACTTTGAGAACACTTTTGTCAAAATCTGAAACACTTTGTTGCCGGGAGTTGCACCAGTGGGTGTAACAGGTGTATATGACTTCACTCAGTCGTAGCCAATAGGATGGCTTATTTAATTCGTGCGATTGAACTGTTGCTCCCAACTCATTATTTTTAAACTGTATTATGATTATAACTGTATTATAACTCTTATGAAGGGATATATGTTAACCTAAACCATGATGTTTTCATTAACCTAATCATGTAATTTTTGTACCTAAACCTAATCAGTAAGCGAAAGCAGGTTTTCAGCTGCTCCCTTATCTGCAAGGGTTTAAAAGTGAGCAAGTGAGAAAAAAAGCAAAAATAAACTGCAAAATACAAAATTACCAAAGGTCTCGAACCACAATACCAATTTGTTAAAGCCACTAGGATGGCTAATTTACACAAGAACTATGTGCGTGTTGTAAAGCAGAGTGAACTGTGACTTCTAACACATCATTCGTCAGTGAGCAGGGTTACTGTTGTGTGACCCTAACCTTAACCTAGTTTTAAGCAGCACCTGAACCCAATAGACACTAAAAAATGAGCATATAGTATGTAAGTGCAAAACACAAAACTCCCAATGGGGCCTGAACCAGGATGTTCTGACTACCAACACTTGAAAGTGTGACACCATCACCTCAGCCTCTTCATGAGGACTTTGCACATTTGTCAGACATTGATGTTACCTGTCAGCGGCTAAAATATAGCTGCAGCTGAAGTGTTAGAGCACCTAACATGTTGGCTTAAAATCTGACAAAAATCTGGCACGTAAACAGTTCAAAATGTGTTTACACAAGAAGGAAAATACACTGAACATGTGCATGCGCATGCTTGTTCGTGAAGTATAACACAGTCTAATTCGGTGACCACTGAAAAAGCTTCCTAAAACTTATCCATAAACAACAGTTCAATTTAAACTCGCATCCATCACTGCTGGTAGAAATCTGCGCCGAAGTTTCCCTGCTCATTTCAAATCCTTGGCTTCTTTAGTGCTCAAGCAGGTATGGCATCACATGCTACAGCCCAAGGGCAAACAATGATGGGGGTGGGTGGACAGAACTTTGGTGTGGGCCATCTGTGTGCTATTTAGTCCAGTCCCAGCAGTCATGGTTGCTTAATTCAAAAACTGTCAGAGAGTTTCATTAGGTGCAGCCATTTAAAAGCTTCAGATTTCATTAGCCACAGGAAGGGCCACATTACCCTCAGGATTAATGTCAGGTTTTGCGGTTCAATGCTACATCAGCGGCTAGCATTAATCTGATTGGGTTGACCCTCTTGTTTAAATACACCCCAGCTCATTAAACATTATGTAGACTAAGAGCAGCGCTTGAGCAGTCAGTGAATTATAGACATGTTGTACAGGCAGCATTCCTTTTACACCTCAAAAATCTGAACAATCGCCCACCACTTCCTGCAAAGCTTAAGATTCAGTCTCTAAATCTTCAGCTGAGGGGAGTTACACACAGCCAAATGTTTTGTTTATACTCTTAAAGGCAGCGTTGCTCCCAGTGTTGCATCATCATGGCTGTTTCATAAGTTGTGCTTCCTGGTGTCTTGATGATGTGGGGTGGGGGTGGCGGTGACGCCATAGTTAACATGCCAGGATCTGTCGCATCAGGAAGCCTGAGCCACAAGCTCGCTATCTAGAGGAAAACATGGAGAGCTGAGTCATGCAATAGTGAAACGTCCAGAATATGATAACTCATTGAGGATAAACCGAGTCATCACTCTTCTTGCTTTAATTAGGTAAAACGGGCCCTTCGGCAGCCAGCGACTGTAGATGGGGAGTTGTGTTTGTCAGGCAGTGAAAGCGTCTTGAATTCCAGCAGCTCAGTTCTGTTTTCCTCAGTGTTACATCCAACATCCTTTGCTTAATAACAAACATGAAACTGTCAGCACTGGAAAAGCAAATAAGACTTAATCTAGCAATGTGCAACACTCTCTGCCGTTCTGCTACATTGTGTTGACATCTTTCCAAGGCTGAAGGTTTTGAAGGTAATGCATTCAGTCCTCCTGAGGGGGCGGCAGCACTGTTTGTTGTGGGGTCACGGAGCCTCTGTGTTTCATCACTCACCAATACATCACACTCTCAGCATGCCTTACCAGGTGTGAGAGGGGTCTGAATTCTGGGGGCTCCTAATCAGGAAATGATCACAACCAGCCGAGATGCACGGTGTGGTCTGGTTGTCATGCCATATATGCTGGGCTGCAGAAGCAGCATCTTAAGGTTGAAATTTACCGTGCGCTTACGGTCCTGGGAGCTTTACCTGCACCGACGGGATCAGTTTTCTCTGCAGAGCCGAGACCTGATCTCACTTTCCAGAGTTTTGACAGATCTCTAGAGGCAGAACAATATAAATGTTTGAAAAGCAGTTTGGATTCGATTCTCTTTCATCTTTTTTCCTTGACACAAAACCTGCAGACTGTTTTCTGTGTCAGCCAGAGGGGGTTAGACCTCTGTGGAGGAGTAGCAGGAGCACAGCCATACTGCTGACTTGGCAGTGAATCCATCTTTTGCAATTAACACGTTGTTTATGGTCCCACTTTGTTGCCCAGTAGGCTCTGAAGTAAGCACATAATCCTTAAAGTGGAAAAGGGGCATCACCGTTTAATGCCCTGTATTACTCAAGTGCTGCTCAGTCAGTAACCCCTCTGCAGCAGAGCATGTCAGACAAGTATGCAGTTGATGTTAAACTTTAAACACATCACTGTTATTGCCAAAGAAGTGGAAGTGGAAATAAACAGAATGGCAGGAATAATGTGTTTTTGGTTGCAAATGATTGTCCTCCTCTGTTTGATGTAAATGTGTATAAATGACTGTAGACTGGGGAAAAAACAATGCTGTGGCTTGAAAGAACCTTGACCCACTTTTAAAAAGACAAATCCCTGAAATAGGAAATGAATGAAGACACTTTTAAAATAGAGAAACAATGAAAGAAATACACCCAAAAGCAAACAATGCGAACGCTTCCTTACTTTTGCCTACGTGTTGGTGATGCCAACAAGTCTTGTACTGTTCACTAAAGTGGAAAAATCCTAATGATGACTACACTTAAGTGTGAAGAGCTTATTGAGTTTTCCCTGGGAAGCCTCCCCAGTGCATCGTTTGGAGCTGTGCTGTAGGCAGTCACTGCAGAGACTCCAATTACTGACCAAGTCCCACTTGGCTGCCTTCTAACTGTGACCAGCAAATTAGAAAGAGAGAGATAGAGAGAAATGGCATTTAAAAGGCAAGGTGAAAGTTTTTGGTTGCAGTGCGATAATGGGCAACAAGAAGCCAAAAACGACAAACGTCAAGCAGAGTTTAACAAGTGCATTGCCCGAGCAGAGGGAGCGATAGGCCGCTCTTTGTTCATGAGTTGGAAAAGCGCCAAATGCCTGCTTCTTAGGATGTTCTCCGATAATCCAGCAGCGAGCAGCTGATGTATGACCAGCATTAATGTTCTGCCTGAATTTCCTGAGCAGAATCTTCCAAAACACATGGAGAGCAAGTAAAATGACAACTAACCAGAATGTTTAACGTTTATTCAAAAGCATGGGTGTCGGTGCGTTAAGTAACACCTGGGGCAGTAAGTCAAAGTGAGATTCGAATGCTTCTTATTTTTTGTGAATATATAAAGGTTAGCAGTATAACAGCTTCTTTACACATTTTAATTTTCCTCAATTATGCATTTTTTTGGTGTGTTTTTGTTGTTATGTCATTTTAAGCTATGTCATGTCGAGTGATGTTACCATGTTGACCGACTGGTCCATCAAAGACTTCGATTTGGCCCACTGGGCAGCTTTGGAAAATGTGAAGAAGGGCATAAATTTGGGACTTTTAACTGTATTTTCGAACGTGTTACAGCTTCTCTTGCTGATAAAGACATTCACCTTGGCCATTCATGCTATAACAAAGTAATTAAGTAACAGATAAACAATAAATTGACACAAAGCGCTGTTTTTTCACTACTACACAACACATATGTTTTTTTTTTAAAACTGACTCACATTAAAAATATATAATTATGGATTATCTACACAATGAGCTAACAGAACGTTTTATACATTTATTACATGTGTTACAACTTAACACCAAAGAGTTGTGCTGACAGAGTTTTTTCCACAGCATATATGTGCAAGTGTTGCAGTGTTGTGTCCTTACTTGCTGAAGCAGAAGAAAGACACGTACAAGCACAGGAAACACTAGTGCTGGAAGTGCTGGTATTATACCTCCTTGTAACATTGGTACTTGTTAATCAACTTTTCATAAAAAATAAAGGCTCTAAAGCCAATATATGTTATTGATTTAAAATTGCTTTTTAATGAAGGAGTTTGAGGGATCAACACACTGGGTAATTCCACATCAGCTACAAACGTTGTGCAGCCTTGTTGAAACCTCTGATCTATCTAAGAAAGCTGAACAAGGCGTCAGCACCATAAAATGAATATGAAAGATGGACATTAACATTTTTTTCTAATTTTGAATCTTCAGTGTTACCTTGTAGCTGCCACCATGTTGGTTTTTTGGAACCAGAGGTTAAGATATTTTGGAGGACAGACAAATCTGGTAATTAGTGCCCAGAATGACAAACTTCTTGGATGGTTTAGTTAAAAGAAGACATCAGTAAAACTTTTCGGGGGGCTTTTTGCCTTTATTAGACACTGCAGTGAGGGGAAGTCAGGAAAACAGGAGAGAAAGTGGGGAAAGACAAGCACTGGAAAATCTTACTTTGGGGTTGAACCAGGTCCACTGCATTGAGCCCTGCGGCATATGGGCACCTGCTCAATGCTCAACTTGGCGCTCAACATCTGTAAAACTTTTGACACTAGATCTCCAGCAGCAAACAAGGTTAGTTTTTATTCCTTTATTATGATGTATTTTCAGTGTATGGACGTTTTACGATTTTTAAAGCCCCTCCAGCTTATAAAAGCGAATTACATCATAATGTAACAGCTCACTCAGCACGTGAGGTATTTTTTGTGAAAGCGAGCAGGACCATCCCGTCTTAAGCCATGGCTTAGGACTAGATGGGAAACACATTAGCAGGGTGTCTGTTAGAAATGTCTGCTCTTAGATATTAAAGCAGCCTGAATTTTATATCCTGCTTCCACAAATATAAGATTCTACGATTCTTTAAAGTACACAAATGTTTTTCCTTCCTCATATGAAAAGTGAAATTATAACTTCAGAACAGATTTATGCCTGCTGTAGTAATGACAGCAGGAGGTCAGTGTAAGATTTCACTCATTGACTACGTGCAGCTCAGTGCATGGTGTGGTGCACAGCCAAAACTAGGAGCCTGTGAGATAATACTTCCCGTCTGTTAAAACACCTCATGTGTTTGCAACATGGAGTATTAAGCCACAGTTGTGGTGAAAAATTGGATGGAAGAATGATTCAGCCTCTGCAAGCAAAACCAATTATCTTGAGTTTCACGGGCCAAGACCAGCTGCCTGTTGTATTGTGAATGAAAGCAGAGGACTGTCATCCTTTTTTTGTGACACTGAGCACTTTCAAGGGATCCCAGGCTCTTTCAGCCTATAACTTATTTCTGTTTCTCCACTGTTTTGACGTGATATCATGTTTCCCAAGACAGGAGCTTGTACACTTGGGAGTGGAGGTGGATAAGAGTGGATGTGCTGCGTTTTGACACCGAAGTAAGATTACTCTGTTCTCTGCAAGCAGACACATTAACCAAGTGAGAGATCAGGGGAGCAGAAAGACACATGAGAGGTAGATGTGTGCTTGTGCACTTCCACATTGGGCTTAAGAGGCAGAAAGGACAGCTGGTTCACTCATCCACGTTCCATCTAAAGTCCCCAGACGGATTGTTTCTACTACAAAACTGATGCGCAACTGTTTAAAAATGAAAAACACGATTTTCTATAGTGCCTCAGGGGGTTTTCTATTTTGGTAGTAAAATGGTTTAATTAACAAAGTGATGTTAGCCTCAAGATGTTAATCATTACGTGTGTAGCTTGTGTGTGTATCTCAGCTGTGGGTGGGCTTAAAATTCCTTGTAATTTTTTAAATAAGACTTAAACTTTAGCAGATTTGATCAACTCTAACTGATAGCTGCATTTTGTTGTAGTTCTCTATCTTTCAAATAAAGAAATTGCAGTTGTTCTGGTATTATACTGTAGAGCTGGTATAGTACTTAGACAAGATAAACAAGTTTAACTTTATTTTAGGACAAAGTCAAATGCATATTGCAATAGATATAGAATAATGACATCATTAAAATTTAAAAGAGCAGGGTCTGTCTACCCCCAGCTATGAAACCTTCTGGGAGACCAGAGGTTTCACTGTGCAACTAACATGCAACAAGGTTACTGCTTTTGTTTTCCCTGGTATTAATGATAGCTTTCCCCAGCCACCTGAAGTGACGGACATGGAGTTTTTGTGGAAAGAGACTCTTTGTCAGATCAAGCATTACAGCAGTGACGTAGTAGCTTACTTGGCCCATGATCCATCACAACTCACAGGTTATTCTAATATGTGAAGTACACAATGAAAGTGATGGGTTTCATCACTGTCTGACTGTATTGCACAAAATGATGAGGAATAAAATTCCATGAGAGTGACAAATATGACCTTGAACTTCTGCACAGTGAAGATGCTTTAAATAGTCATTGGATGAAAGTTTGACTAAAATCTGACTAATACTCCAGGGAGAAGCAGCATTTCTTGCGATTATTAAACTGCCTGTAAAACGCTAAATATGACTTTGACCTTGAGCACAATTCAGGTGACTAATACTGTCGGAGGTGTAGCAATTATTGTGACCTGTGGACGGATGGACGGATGACAGATGCCTCGCTGTGGCATAAGCTCGCTAGTCCTTTGCCTGGATTAGCTAAAAATATATTCCCAGAGATAAAACAAAGACACTGAAACAGGATTTAAGGAAATAAAGGCATACAAAAGTGATGATGCTGCATTATCAAGCTGTCTGAATATTATTTTATATCACTTTATAGTTCCTGTTAGTCAAGAAAATGCAAACTGAATAAGTCTATGAAGGTGTGTCCAGTTTATTCAGCTCATTAGAGTCTAGCTAGCTGACTGCAGTAGGGACTAAGGCAGCTGGACAGCAAATGATACTGCTTATCGTGTGTGGAGTTCAACTTTAGTGAAGCATTGATTATAATCTTTAGTACACAATGCATTTCTGTTGTCTAACAGACCTTATAATGAACTCAGCCGTACCTTTTTAGAGGCTTACTAAAATAATTTCTAATTATGATGTTCTATATTGCTTTGTGTAAACTATGATTCTTCATAACTGCAAAATGCTTCAAACAAGTCTAAGTTTCATGAAAGCATTTTGGACGAAGGATGACATATTTTCATATTTCTCTTGCTTATATTCCACCTGCATCCACTCTTCGTGACAGCTTTAGTTTTTCACTCCCACATGATTTGTTGACACTTTGATGAATCTTTTGTTATCCCGCAGTAAATGTTTCACTCTCGTTTGAACCGCTGTTTACCTTTACTGTTACAGATAGCCTAAAAATCCCACGTTTTTCCATGGGAATACGTTTGGAAGAGCATCTTTGCTTTAGTGAGGTTAAAGAAGAGGAATAAATTTAGATTTTTTTTCTTGGATGTCTGCATCTTGGAGATTAAAACCGTGCTGCTTGCCAGGTACTGTATGTATGTGTTGAAAATCTGCTGTGAGCATTCAGAAAATCTCTTCGGGTTTTGTAACATTTTCAGCGACTATTTGAAGAGGAGCTGTGGGTATAGCAGATGAGTTTGACTGACCTGTTGAGGTTACCACTCTGTCTGTTGTCAGTGTACCTCTCCCAGTGATGAAAACATCCTATCGGCTCCTCACGCTTGGCCGGCTCAGACCCATCACAACAAGCCTGTCTCTCTCTGTGCCTGTCAGACGTAGTGTGTGTATGGGTGAGATGGCGTGGAAGACGAGGGAGTGATGGACCAGAAGTGACACATGACCCCTGAAACAGCCAAGGATTAATGGCCTCAATAGGCAGGCTCCTCTAGAAAGATGTGGATAATGAGGACTTCCACAAGCCACGCAGCATTCATACATCTGTTTTTCCGGATCCACGTTCTCCTGCAGCTGGAGCTTCCAGATGTGAAGCCACCTGCCATGGTGGCAGGGGAAGACTCCTCCAGAAAATCGGTCTGGACTTGACATTCCCCCGGTGGTTTCAGTACAGGGCATAGCATTTTTCAGTCAAGGGCACTTTTGGTGGTCTGGCGGTTCTTAGGTGAGGGCGACCTCACTTGTGGCGTGACAGCTCACACACACACAGGTTTAAGAGGGTGCAAAGTCTCCAGTCAAGGAAAATGAAAAATGGAGCCATTGGGGTATTCTGACACTTTGCACTATGAGTGAGTCTGAAAAGGTTCAAACGCCGACTGGGAAGTGAAAGCGGCAGGTATGAATATGAGTCACCTTCATGAGAAGGCATGCTATAACCCTTCAGAACTGTTCATGTATATATACATATTAATCAAAGGAAACTCACCAACGGCCCGTTTGGCAGCCTTAAATTTCGTCAGAGGTGTTATATTTAACTTTTTACTCTGTTGGTCAGAGGGGATGTATTTTACCATCCGGAGTTTGTTTTGTCTGATTTTGACCAAAAGTGGAACTTTGGAAATTCCTTCATTTCACAATATGAGTCAGTGTGCCCATATTGCGTGTGTGGTATCTTTTCATTAACCGGAAAACTTTTCTCTTACTTTTTACAGTTAAGAGTCTGTTCAGCCAACTCATACAGACACAACCACATTTCACATTCCTTTTCACTTAGAGTCAGTGATCATTCTTTGTGTTTTGTCTGCTGGTGTTTTTGAGACTTCTGATATCAGTTTTTGTCATTTGGTTGAAAACTGTTAACTTGGGACTTGTTTTTTACCTTTCTGGGAGAGAGTCCTGCCAGTTTATAAGTAAATTGGTCGTCATTTTGGATTGGGATGGAGAAGAATTCACAGTTAAGAAGATTGAGGGAGATAAGCTGTTGAAGAAATGGACTGAAAATCAGATGTTATTTTAACTGGAGAAAAAAAAACAGAACTCCTTGGACAAAAATTGTGTAGATTTGGTCCAAAATCTTCATTGATCTTGGCTAGTCCACTCAGTTAACTCCCGAAGATACTTGTGATTCTTTGACCCCTACTTGGCTAGAAGTGGACTTTGAATCCGAGCATTGCTTGGGCTGTGACATTTCACAAACCTGCAAGACAACAGCCCGTCACATTGTTCTTCAGAGTAGTCCATGTTTACCTGTTGACTCTGTGGCCTCAGACAAAAATCAAAAGACAGGAGGCAGATGAATTTGTTTCCATAGGGCATTAAAAGTGCTAGGAGTGAAAAAATAAACACCTGCTGTTAAGATCTCCCACTGTCAAAACCAGCAGGAACACACAAGGTCAAATAGCCGGGGCAGCACTTCATGTCCGCTATTGGATTTTCAGATGCTCTGCTTTTCACCGAGATCAAATCACTTCCTGCCAACCTGATTAGAAATGCTGGTGGGGGGGTGAGGTGAGGGTTAATGGTCTGATATTAAAAAGGATCCATGCTGTTGCTTCTGTCTTTGAACGAGACAAAGCAACATTCAGGAAAGATGGTTTCCCAAACCTGTTCTGGAGAACATCTGACAGAGAAACTTTAATTATGGCTCCAGTTAAACTCAGTGTTGTGTCTGCTTCTTACTTGTTTGGTGCGAGACTTTGCTGGTACGTCTGGGGTCATTTTAACACTCATGGTCGAGCTTAGTAATCTCTTTACTGAGTGTTGTAATCTAAAGCCATTACACTACAAAAAATATGACAGGGACACTTCAAAGTGAGCTAGCTTACGATTACAATTAAAATTTAAGTTGTTTATAAAATGATTTATAACATATCTATTACTGATATAAAGAAATCAATCGGTGCATATTAGAAATAAAACGTATCACCTTTCTTGCAGTTAATCCAACTGATCTATCCACACCTTATCCACCAAGTCCAAAGATCACCTAAAAAAGAAGATATTTGCTTAAAATGATTATTTAGTCATCCAAATCATTTGTAAGATACCTTTTTACTCTTGCCATTTCTGAGGCTGTCTCTTGAATTGAAAGCACTCCCTCAGTTTTCTTTGCTTAATTATAGCATAGCAAATAACCCATTGGGTCTAGTATAACATAGACCATGTTATGCTACACGCATTTCAGCGTATGTTTAGTTTTTTCCTTCTAATTCCCTGTATCAAGGCATTTGAATCCCAAAAATATCAAAATGCAGACATGTAAAAACTTAAGCTATTCCATACCAGCATATGAGATCTTTACCAAGGTAAATTAGCCCGATATAAGCCAAATTACCAAATGTAAGGAGGCTTGTTTCAGTGTTAGAACGTCATGTTCTCTTTGTAATCTTTTTCTAATCTAAAGTGTTTTATCATTTCTGGTTAGTCTTTATCCTGGGACCAATTGATCCCTCTTAACTAGTTATTTATCTAATTGTTTTAAATCCAGACAGAGAGTAGGAAGACCCGAGTCTTCCTCCTTCAGCTCCTGAGGAGCTCACATGGGGTTATGGCTTATGCTCATTAGTCCCATTGTCCTAAATCCAAAACAACACCAACCAGCAGTAACCCTCAAACAGCACTGAGCAAACATACTCATAAAATAGAAGCTTATGTTTGGCTAATGAGCTTCAGCTCTCCAGTCAGTTTCACTCATGTATATCTCCTAATGTGACGATGGGTCTGCGAGGATAACGGGCAGTGGGGGGGATTTCAAAGGCTATACAGACACACAGATAGCAAAGTGCATGGCCAAGGCCTGGCCCAGGATGTCAGTGTTCAGGGTGGGTGACAGTGTTATTCCCTGCCATCTGTTTCCCAGGCGGCGGTCCAGCAGCGCTATGTTGAATGCTCCGGCATGAGGGAATAGGGAGCAGCCCACCATGCCACACTACAGGCATTGCAGCATTTGATATTAACATAACTGTGTGTGCCGGCCTCCTATGTCTGTTTGTAGAGGAGAAATGGGTTCAAGCTGCACATAGATACATAAAAAAAGCTCCCTTACACTCAGACTGCCCATCTGTCTATCGTCTGTCTGTTTTTCATGTCTGTGACACTCTCTCATATCAAAGGAGGACTGGCACTGTCACAGTTTCCTCAACACTGCTGAGCTATAAAGTTACAAAATGCCCACGGAGAATGCAGCAAATTGAGATTATTGAATTAGTCTTGTTTGTTTTATGTATACATCTCAGCTTAAAGCCATAAAGCTCTGTGAATTTCCCATGAAAATCCACTTTAGATGCGTAGGGATGGTGAACGGCATCAGTGTTTGGTGACACTGCAAATGGCGTAAATGGCGTATCGTTTTCTGTGTGGCTGTGTTACCCAAACACCAAAAGGAATGTTATGAGAGCAGTCAGGGTCTCATCACTCAACCTTTTATGAGAAGACCTCACAAAGGCCCGAATCAGTCTTCCTCTTCGTCTCCGCTGTCACCCTGAGGAAAAGTGAGAATGCCGTAAATCACTTTGGCAGCTCTGTGTTTTGAAGCGCGAGGCTGCCTGTAGCCGGCATCATTTTATAAGTTCTCCCTCTTCATGTTGTAGAGAGAAGGGCTCTGAAACCGCGTGATTTAAATGCTGATGTGTTTGCTTAAAGCGGTGTAAAAGGGTTAGGTCTAGGGTGGATGAATGAAGAGACATACACAGAGGCAGCCCGAAGTTCACCAAGGAACCTCAATCCAACCTTTGTCCAGAATCTGAACCTCGAGGAATTCAGCTAATGCTTTGACTATGGAAAGTAGAGGCTTTATTGCATTCTTTGAGGATGTCAGCCTGAACGTATAAGTTAACTTGCATTAATGTGAGCTTTATGTACAATGAATTACATTGTGTGAGGCCTCAGGGGAGGAAGTTAGGGAGAAAACTGGGCTACCCACTAGGAGAGTGGCAAGGGCACATATCACGTGGGCACAAATGTCCTGAGTAGCTGATTCGATACATGTTCTTCCCCAACTAGCCCCCCCCCAAAAATCTGTCTTAAAAATAAGAGACAAAACTGTAGATGATAGCACTAGCACAGTTTACAGATATCCTGTAAATACATAACTTACAGTCAAATATAAAGTTACTACTTTGAAAACACTACAGCTTTAAATCAGGTGAAATAAAAAATTCAGATGAGAGGTATATTTGAAACTTTCTGTTTATTTTTTTTGGTTTTTCATGAATATAATTCAGGATGGATGAGCCTGCCTGTGGACTTTGTGTTTATTATTTATTATCAGGATTGTCGTTATGGACGGGCCTCGATGGTCCAGGCCCTAGCTAAATTCCACTCATATACTTCAACTATGTGTTACACTGATTCATAATAAAGCAGATAAGTTATTGCAGTGCAAGCTCAGCTTAACTAATCAGTTCATAGTAATTTAAGGCTTTTGCAGCAATCATGTAAACAGCATGACACTGAGCGGATCGGCTTATGCAGGTCAGTCTTTGGGAAGTACCCTTTATCGCTCTTTCACACTTAAAATAGGTCATTCATTGATCAGCTTGTGCAGCTACTTTTAATCCACGAGGCTACTCAAAAATTGCAAAACAAATGAAAATGTGTTGAGGATATTGTGCACTCACAGTCGACTGCCCTAGTGTGTGGTGACTTCATTCATCCACTTCTGCTCCGAAATAAAATGTCTCCACTGTTTGTCTCCAGGTTTGCTTCTGCAACGTAAGACAAGTTCTTTTATGACTTTCGCCCATTGTGTCCGCTGTGTATGTTTGGTTGTAATTGTGAGTACTTATTTTAAAAATTGCAAAGTGACATGAGCCGAACTCCTGTCAGAGTTGGTCTGTTGCCGACCCTGTTAATTACTGACGTCAATGTAACATCCGTAGAGCAATTATGCATTTCAAATTTCAAATGGAGCTTAACCTTTGGATTTGCAATAATATAAACATTTATTTGAAATGAGATGTATTTCCACAGTACTCTCAGTTTCAACCTGCCGTCTTACAAGCAGATTGAAACTGGAACTGGAAAACTCGATGTGAAAACTTAAATATTTAATGTGAAATAATCTTAAAACGTCATAGAGGATGCTGTTAATCAAATACAAACAACGAAGTGGTACAGGAAGTTTGGGAATCTTTTCAGTCTCATGTGTTTACATTGTGAACTTAACATGTTACAACCATTGCTTGTCTTCTCCCAATATCAGCATCATAAACCTTGTGATGCTTGTTATTCAGTGTCAAGTCAGTTAGCTCCTAGCATAAGAAATGGTGTGACAGAGTGACATAGCCTGAGTCATCCCTGTGGAACATGCTTTTCATTCTTGCCACAATGTGCATCCTTGTTAGAACAAGAAGAGCACTGAACACATTCAAGAAGTTTGCTGCGCTGACGTTGAGTCTTGACCGTGCACTTTCTTTTTGGAACTGTTTTTCAATTAACAATTAGTCAACCTTGAGATGTTTTCTGGGTTCATCTGTTGCAAAGCCAACAAGCTGCGAGTATCTAATAAGATGCCTGCATCAAGGTTTTCCAGCCACAGGTAGCAGCCCAAGTGCATGACTATAATTCAGCAAGCTGATATTATCAGACATCCGACATCTACCGTGTCTATTTATGGGCCCGGTCGCACAGGCATCGAGACTGGCAACTGCCTGGTAGCCATCGGTTGCTAGGGAAAAATCATATGCCCTGTATACTGGCTGGTGAACAGTTGTGGGGGGGGGCTTGCTGCCCTTGGGTGAATTTGGTCGCAAAAAAGTGATGCACCAAAAAGCTCCTTCTGTTGCTAGTTGCTGCTGCACATTCCTGTAGTTTTGTATGGAAGACCCTTACTTGTCTGCAAGTGGCAGTGAAACTGAACATGCAAACTGCAACACCTTCAACCAATAGTCAAACCATTGGGGAATACATGTTTTTCTCCAGTAACTGGTGATTGTCAGGGTCACCAGTTGGTTTCAAGGCCTGTAGGATGGTTTTGTAAAGGTATATGAGCATCCACTGCCCTGAACCCTTTTAATTTTTCTTTCATTCATCTAGTAGTACTTACTTGCCGGAGAAAGTAATTTGTTAGTTAAATTACTTTCTCATTACTCTGACCTGAATCACATTTTCACATTATCACCAGTTAACATTATAAAACTGAGGCTACTGTAACCAAACTTACGAATTATTATTAAGAATGACCAAACTCCCACTAGCCAGTATCAGAAGATCTAGGATCGGCAGGAGCCCAAGGTATAAACACCAATAAGGAGAGACCACAGCACAATAGACTGTTCACAAATTTGTTATATTTGACACACAGCAGCTGCAACAATTGTAATGAAAGCAATAAAATAAAATACTAAATATTTCCCCCAAAATAACAAACTAAATAAAAGTGCGCGCATACAGCTTTCTCTGAGTCAATTGTATGAGTGATTAATGTCTGATAACTGAGGGATCGTTGGGGCCCGTTCAGTTTGTTTAATGTTTGTCCTACCACACTCCGATGAAGGAAGAAAGTTCGTAGTCCTGCAGGTATCTGAAGCTTCAATGGGAACGAAACTTTGGCTTCAATAAAACCTCGGCAAATCCTATTCAATTTTGGGTTGGCTCGCCATCCAGTTAACTGGAACTGTGGAATCACTGCTCCTCGATGGGGCTTGCTTCAGACTGGGTCCGTCTGTCGAGTCATCCTTTTACCAGATAACAAAAAAACCTGACCGATGACAGGGTGAAACTCTGAACGACCAAAAACAACTGCAGCAGACTTGCTTTTAACTCCTAGCGATTCGACTTCGGGAACATTAGTTTCTCTGGCACATGGCATTGTATGAACAGGAACGAAATGGCAACACAGGAAATCATGTGATCAAGGTCAACAGCAAGGGTCACTGGAAGCTCATTGCTGATTGGCCAAGTTAAATGACAACAGATAATCTTATTTGTCCACATCTTCCGTTAAACATAAAAGAAAAAGAAATGACTAAATTATTTACATCATACACGAAAAAAACTACTTTCCACTGCTCTTTTTTTCTAGCTGGGCTACACTACAGTCCCACACACCAACTCAAATCCCTATCCTATTGTACAGACATGCAGTCTTTGTTTTTTGTTTGTTTTTATGAATGAACAGAAAGCTAACAATACAAAGTAAAGCTAAAAAAAACAGCCTACAGAGACTTCAAAGTGATCGGCGCAGTGATTAAGTTTAGCTCAATTTTATTAATATTTCACAACACCAGTCACCTCAAGGCAATTTATATTGTAAGGTAGAGATCTACAATAACTCTAATTCTACTTTAGAAGCATGAACAGGTAGAAATGGAGACTCATCGCTACCTGTTGAAGTTCAGGGTCTGGCTGCTGGGCTGGGGTTAACACACACGTAGCTTCATCATCATTATGTGTTCTTGGCTGGATTTGTGTTAGCATGCAGTGTGTGCAGAAGAGCCAGACTTCTATTAGCAATACAGTATATATATACAGTTGTTTCTGTCCTGGATGCAGTTTGAACTTTACCATCGTGTTTTTGTCCTTTTGTACAATAAAAATTAAAGTAATGTGCACGAGAAGAAAAAAAAAACATGTTAGATTTTTTTCCCTTCTTTCTATCTACCTGGTGTGCAGATAACTGAAGCACCTTTGTAATGCAAATAAAGTCTAAATTGTAGACTATTGAATTTAATACAAAAAATGTAATGTGACAGTAACAGCAACATCCAAGTGATGTTTAAGAAACACGTCTAAGAAATGAAGGCAATGTGATGTGTTTAAAGTTGGCATGATTTTTAATGGGCGCAGTATTATTGTAGTTTTTAATCTTTTAATAAGTTTTTTTTATTTATTTATTTTTTATTTTACTTTTATTTTAGTGGAATAAGGGCCACAGTCAGTAAACAGGGCAAAATAGCATGTGAGTGCAGTCCCTAAATAGATGTGTGGTTAGTTTTACAAGTGATTTTCAAAAGTTGCGCTCTTTTCTAAACCGCATATTCTGAGAATGATAAAGAAAGATTACTGCACTCTGAAGTTAAAAATCCCTATTCTAATTTTCTCCATTTCTTTCACGTGTGTGTAATGTATTGCTGTTTGATTTGTGTCCAAAACATTTCATCACTGAGATAAAGTGTCATAAATGCATGCATGCTTGCATGCATAAGTCTACAAAAATTCCAAAACACGCTGTTCAAAAGCTCCACTGAGAACAAGTCGGATCATTACTCCCTGATGCCCTTTGTTTGAAGAAAAAGGTGTTGACTGACAGCCGAGCTCCTAGACCCTACTCAGCCAGGGTTCAGTGCGGATGCCTGGCTAATGAGGTCGACTACAGGGATTATAATCGGACAGGGAATATTAGTGTTCTCAAGTGTCAGTCACAATGAGAAAACCTCCCAGTATTGCAGCGTGAAAGGGAGATTTTCAGCTTCCGATTGGTTCATATTCAGCATACAACAACACAGAGTCAAGTCGCAGACTCCCCAGGGTGGTTTTAAGACATTTTACGCCTATGACAGTTAATGGAGGAAGGAGTTATGGTGGGAAATCTCACCATGAGTCCAATTCTAGCCCCGTGGACAAATTATCTCCTGTTGGCTATTTGGCAATAAAATGTGGTGGTTTTAATCTTTAATCTCAAAATAATCAGATAGATAGTCCTCAAGCAGTGCCCGCTTTGCACTAAAATGTATTAATGGGCATCAGATTTGACCTTTTCCACCTTCGGAGGTGCTCACCTCTCCCTCCCTGATCAAGTGGTTTTAAAGAGCAAAACAGAGAAAGAGATGAGAGATGGAAAGAAAAACATTTAAAAAAAACGCACCGGCTCAAAAGAGCGATGTGACATATGGAAGTCATCACAGGCCTGGACTCCCATCTGTGTCAGCAGTCGTGGCCTGCTGGCACCCAGCAGTCACTGCGCAGGATGGGAATAATCCAGGAGAGGATCCGTGGAATTGTGATAAGAGGAGTCAGAATCCCTTGAGTACAAGACTTCAGTGTCGGGGGGGGAAGGGAGGCAGGGTCCACGATTTGATGGTGTTATTGTGAGGTGCAAGAGATTTCTGCTGGTATTTGTTGGAAACAGGTGCCCTGGCAGCTCAGTGGGGTTCACCCGGGTTTAGTAGCGCTAAGTTTCTCACGTCTGTGCCCGCAGCAAATACCCCGAACATAACTGAAACAGCAACACTACCACCTCCTTGTTTCACATCAGTCTGTAGCAAACTGTAAATGTAAACGACACATTCCTTTACCATGAGACTGAAACAGTTTGTAGACTGTGGCGAATGCACTTCCTGCCCTGCAGTCGCAGAGATACATTTGATTTATTTCTCTTTGATTTGTGTTTAAATAACAGCAGCGTTTTTTTGGCAACTGTAACAAACTGAGAGAAAATGAAATGAAAAGCATAATTGGAAAAGGAAATTGGTTTCTCCTCTTAAATGTACATGTTTGCATTGTTGAATTAGCCCAGAGGAATGCTTTAAAAGCATGTTATTGTAAGCCTCTGCATTGAATGGAACAGTAATTTAGGAATCTCCTGACCACATTCCCTCAAGCTTTTTATCCTGGTTCACTGACGATGTAATCAGCAAGCCGAATTATATTTGCTCCCTCGAGCAATCTTCTGTTTTGATCTTCTTCTTCTTTAAATGGCAATACACACAAACAATCAATCAAGAGGTGATTTAAGTTCATGCATCACTGAAAAGATAATATTCAATTAATTCATTAATTAATTATCAATAATTCTAAAGAGTTGTTTTCTTAGGATTTGTAAATCCGCCCAGCATGAACATCTTCTTTCCTCGACCTCACTACCTGGCACATTCTAAGTTTGTTTGTTTTTTTCAGTGAAAAATTTATTGTACGGCGGTAAATTTTTTATCACCCCCATTTCAGAGGACCCCTGATGGTAGGCTGTGGAGCTGTATCAATCTTGAGTGAATGCCCTGTAGCATTTTCATGGGCATGCATCTCAGCGTACATTCAATACACAAGCTTCACGGCACTGTGAAGACCTGCATCCTGTGAAATGCCCGAGTCCTTACTTTAAATTTCAAACCCACAGAATAAATGCAACATGTGATCTGGTGTGACAGTGCAGTCGGCTCACATGGGTCCTCCACCCTGCGCTGCTCAGTGCTGCCCTGAGGGCATAGAGGGCAGGACCCTTCAGGTTTAACACCTCACAGACATGAACACATGGGATTTATTAGTGAGAGAGAGCCAGTGTGGCTGCATGCAGATAAAAAGTCTTGGCCTTTGTTTCAGACAAAAAAAAAAGTTGCTACTCTCTTCCTGTTTCCTTTCTTCTTCTTTACCTGCATTTCATGTGCCTCCCTGCTGCTCATACATCTTCAGGGGTCTTGTGGGGAACAGGAGGAGTCTTTTCAAGCTTGACTAATATGGTCGAGATAGCGTGCAGGCTGACGATGGGGGTGCACCTTGATCTGGGCCATACTTTGTTTGTCGTTGCGCCTTTACCTCCACTCTCCTTTTTTCCACTCCTCGCTGGTGCTCTGCTTCAGCAATTCAGTCAAATGAAAGAGCAGCTGCCTGACCTCCTTTCATACTGGCTGCCGTGGTCTAGATCCTCAGGACAGAACGTCACACGAAGGCCATCTCCAGCAGGATGTAGGCCTTGTCATCGCTGTGGTCAACAACTCTTGCCTCATCTCCTGTCTGTTCCCTATTATTGAGGCTTCTCTTATCATCAGGAAGCATTTCTATAGGAGATATGTTTTGTTTGTTTTGCTGTTTTTGAACACATTTATTTCTTTCAATGCAAACAATAAGACAACATCCTAGGATGAGGAGGCAAACGTGGAGGGGCCGTGTGCAGCTGGAGGTGACACAGCATGCTCTGATACAGTAATAGAGTCATCCATCACCCAGGATCATTAAAACACCTTGACAAGCCAGCTGAGACCACTCCAGTGACCATGGTGACCAGTCTAAAGGTTGATGTTTGCTCTCAAACTGCAGCTTCAGGAATACTCTGTTTAAAGAAAATACAATTGAAGTGGAACTGGGAACTTGTGTGCTAACCTTTGTGTGACTAGTCCTCTTGTGTCACTATAACCAACTGAATATACTTAGCCAATATTTCTTTTTTCGGTTTCGGTGTGATCTTGCTTGCTCTACTTTGATATATACAAAAAATGACTTTTTGCCACTAAAATAAGACAAGAGTCCACTGACCATGAGTTTTCATATTTTTTTCCACAGTCCAGAGACATGCATTGGCTGTGGTATGTTTGTCTGTCTCTTCTTTTGTTAGCACTGCAATGGACTGGGGACTTGTCTAGTGTGTATTTTGCTTATTACCCTTCTGCCAGCTGGGATAGGTTCCAGTTTACCCATGAACCCAAGTTGACTCAGTGGTTAAAAAAATGGATTGTTGGGGGAAAAACAAAACCTTTATAAAACTATATGTATATGTATTTTTATGCAATGACACTAAGGGGACATCTATACAGTAAGAGACTAAAAGCGATGTGGTAAACATACTGTAGGCCATGCACAGAATCAGTATTATCAGAGTCCGTTTTATTGACCAAGGATGTGTACACATACAAAGAATTAGACTCCAGCTATTTCAGTGTGTAGTATATGGAGTGTCAATGAAAATAACTCTTAGCAATCAAAGTTGAACTTAACTCAGAAGAAAACAATTGAAGCAATTACCCATAGTATTAAAGGATACCATGCATTACAATCTGAACGCATGGTAAATAATTAGATGGGCAAATATTTCCCAAGAGGCCACGGCAGAAGCTGGGACTTTTTTTGGAAGGCCAGACCAATAAGCTGATCTCATGTCTACTCACTGTTAATTGTATCTCTTTATGAACTACTACTAAAAGTATTTGTTACAATTAGGCAATAAACACAAGAAAGAGGCATAGTTAAAGTGTCAACATTTGCCCAAGCCACCTGAAACAAACGTGGTACCCTCTGTCACCATGTTTAGTCTCCTGCTCCTTCAAAAGTACAACAAACTGTCTTCGACTCAATGTTCTGATGAAGTTTATTATTTTAGTTACATCAACAGCATGGTTGTTTTTTGTTGGTGTGCCACTTTGTCAAGCATACACTTACCTAAATGAATGAATGGTCCCTTTCACTGAGCAAATACCACCCAGGTCCTTCATAATCTCAAACTCTTTGTAATCTCATGTACAAAGATGAGTCACTGAGCTGTGTCATCACATACATCCATCATCACATCACAGCTCTCATTCAGAAATTTTCCATAGGGGAAACTGGTTTCCCACTCACAATAAACATCCCTGCATTTGCTTTGTAATGTAGCCATTCAGAATAATAAAAATCTTTAATATCTGTAAACAAAAGATTTCTTCAGTGCTCTCCAAAGTTACCCTACAGTTGTTCCATAACTGACAGAGTTATCACCTCTGTGTTAATGGTTATTAACAAAAAAGACTTTGTAAGAGTTGGTTGTGGTCACGTTTAAGGTTAGGAAAACATTGTGGTTAAAATAATGGACTCTAAGTCAAGCCCATTGACCTAAACAACACTGTAACAGTGTCACAATACATCTGGCTTAGCTACTGAGACAAGGCTGTCATTAATCGTTAAGAGAAAATGTAAACATGGCTGGTTTTAAAGGTTTGTTGATGCTGTAGTTTTTCTCTTGAGGACAGATTCAGATACCAGTAACAGATGCTGTTTATCCAGCAGGCACAGGGCGACTTACAAGTCCTATTCCATTTCTCTTTGGTGCAGGATGGCCAACTCAGATTTTATATTTTTCACCTTTAGCACTGGTTTGGTCTGCCAATTCTTGGAAAAATTAATAGGTATCTGAGTTTTCTAAACCTTTGGCTTTTTATACTAGTTTTTTCCCTTCACTTCAGTAATGAATAGTAGAATAATCAGCTCATATAAGCAGGTTTCCAGCTTTTATATATTTTATCTGTATAATTAGTAACTTTCCAGTTTAGGGTTTTATTTCACATCTGGTAAAAGCAAAAATATCATGTGTTTCTCAGGTCTGTAGCCTCAGATTATAATGAGCACAGCAACAGTCCTCATATATTAAACTGTTAGAACTCACTTGCATTCCGAGACAAAATTGCCTTTTTCGCCTTGTTCGTCGCTCTTTAAGAGCTTTTTGTTTGTTTCTTGCACTCTGAGCCCTCTGAGAATTCACTCACACTGAGCCGGAGCAATTATGTGCAATTTCAGCTCTCAAGCCCATCTTCAGCAATCACCATGGCAATATTTAAAATGTGGTTACAGTCAATCGAAACAGACACAGCAAGTAGAAATATATTCTCGTTCCTGATGACCATTTTTTGTTCTTTTTTGATGTTTCACCGGCTTATAAACAAATGCATCCTTCTTCAAATCCACATGGACAAAGGGATAAAGAGTTACCAGTTAGTGTGTTTATGCACGAGACAAACACTAAATCCTTAAAAGCCCTGGAGAGTTATTATTCCTACAGTTTATAGGTGTATTTTTATTAGGGCCCAGCTGATAAAAAGTCCCCGTGAGCCCCCAGCGTGTAAACTACCTGCAACAAGTGATCAAGATCCTATTCAGAGGACCCTATCTTCTCCATCTGTGGCATGTCGACAGGCATCCTCCTGCATTCCAGTCCTTTTGTTTGCGGAGGTAGGGGAAGGACATTAATGAGTCCACCATTGACTTTACATCCTTGGAAAGTCCGCCTTGGCCTCACACCTGCTGCCTGCACACTGCTGGAATCTCGGCTCCATCACTGCTGAGGATGTGCTGGCTGGAAAAAATGCGGGCCGCTCAACGGTCCGAAGGCAGCGCAGCATGCGTCGAGGAAACGTGAGGAATGTGAACCTGTGCATCACCTCCACATCCACCAGGACAGCCAAGAATGTGGCTATTGTTTAATGAAAATGGGCTCTTCAGCATTGATATTGAGCAGCTGTAGACTTAATATACTTTCAAGATTCATTGTGCTCTTGTTGTTGTTGTTTTGACTGGGATGTGGAGGCAAAGGTCAGAAGCCAGTTGTGTGAGGACAGAAGTGTGATTGATGATTTATTATTTATTAATGCACAGTGACAAATTATGTGTCTGTGAAGTTTGCCAAGATAAACATTCTTCTACAATTTTGACAAGTGGCATCCTGAAAGTGCAGCCTCATCCTGGCAATGACGCAAAATGTAAACATCCACAGGGTAACAAAACACCAGCTTCATGTGTTTCCATAGTTACTTTACAGGGAAGAAAACGGTTTATCCTCTCACCTTATTCCACCCAGGTTAAAGGAGTTCATCCATCCATCCACTGATGGATCGGTCTTGGGGACAGCAGTCTTCCTTCTAATTAGCCACTTCCTCCAGCTCTTCTGAGGGGATATCAAGGCATTCTCAAGCTAGCCGAGAAATGTAACCTCTGCAGTGTTTCCTGGGTCAGCCCCAGAGTCTTCTCCCAGTGGGACATGCCTGGAACACCTCACCTTGGAGGCACCCAGACGCCATCCTAGTCAGATGCCAAACCATCTCAACTGGCTCATTTTGATGTGAATGAGGAGCGGCTCTACTATGAATTGAAGCTCCTTTCCCTATCTCTAAGGCTGAGTCCAGACACCTTTTGGAGGAAGCTCATTTCTGCTCCTTGAATGTATGATCCCATCCTTTCAGTCCCTACGTGTGACAATAGGTGAGGGTTGAAAAAGATCAAAGGGTAAATTGACAGCTTCACTTTCACACTCAGATCTCTCTTTATCCCAACAGACTCATACAGCATCGCTGTAAGTACAAGCTTCAAATAGCTGGCACGCTAACTTGTAGGTGCTTTAAAGATGACATCATCATATCATGTGTTCAAACACCACAAATGATCATATGTGCATGTATAACATGCCTGATGCTTGAGGGTTGCAAAATGTTTTTTACGTTGCTGAAAATCCCCTGAAACAAAGCACTGTAACCTTTCAGCACGGCTCCGTTGTGGAGCTCCTTTGTCCTCTTGGAAACTTGAATTACTGTCTAAATAGGGTAAAAAGCAAAGTGGGGTTCAAATCCTATGTGAAGCCAAAGAGTACTTATGCAGTGAAGCATGTGCTTAATTGGTGGGAAGGAATTAGAAAAGGAAAGTGAGAGTTGCAGGACAAGGATTGTCCATTTAAAATTTTTAGTTTTGATTTATGTTTTGTCTAATAAATCTTGGTACATTTCTGCGGTGATTTCACAACTTTAATGACAGAACTGCAGCAGGTAAGAATTTCATATTCAACATTAACTGTATTTGTATTCATATCACAATCAGAACTTGTAATGAGAAATAGGGAAATAGTTTTCAACACTCCAGACATTAGATTTAGAGTGCCTCACCTGTGCTTCAGATAAAGATGTGCAGCTTTCTGCTTCCACTCTGAAAACATGCGTTTAAGCATTTGGGATGATGACAGTCAGATGACTGCCACTGTATTAGACTTTGATATGGAATGGCACCCATTCTAAACCCAAAATAAATGCTCATGTTTTATCCAAGCTACAACAGCTGCTACTGTACATCTGATCATCAGTGTAACTGACTTATCAGGCCTGGCAGAAGGATTACATTCTAACACTAAAGAGTCTTCTATTAAAGTGATACGGAGCATAAAATTTTAAAGCTATCAGCACTTAAATCCACACAGGCCTTAAGACAAGTGTTTAAAAATTGCATTAGAGTTTAAATGGCAATAACAGCTCCACAGACACCTGGTTCTGTGATCTGGAGCCAGTTTATGTTACGAGTCCAGATAGACTCATAAGGCATTCTCATGAAGACTCTGGCAGCTCTGTAAAGCTCGGGATATGGCTAATACCTGAAAAAAATGTTCTTGTGAATAGACAGACAGATATATCTCTTTACCAGTTTTTCAAGTCAAAACAAATACTTTATCACTTTCTCTGACAACATTTCCTTCACTTTGAACTTGCCTGTCTGTAACATGGTAGACATGCTTGCCCTGCGCTAAAAGCATGTTACACACTGCAGGCTGCCGCCAAAATTGCTGAAAGGTTATACATACAATCAGGAGATTCTCCATGATTGGTTGCAGAAGCTCAGCGGGGATTCGGACATCCTGCTGTTTCTGTGTCTTGGCTCTCTTTTTCCTCCATGACCTCCAAACCTAGAAGGTATCACCCTGCAGAACTGAAGGGATTCAAAGGATCTCAAAGGGCCTCCAGTAGATTTATGAGCGCCATACTCGTGTTTTGCCAAGGTGTCCCGTTTATTTTTGCTTTACTGTTAGAGACTTTAGGTTGAGCTAATGAATCAACAGACACACTGAAGTTACAGATCCACGGAGAGTTGCTCTTCACTGTTCACCTGGTTTCATGATTTTGTTCAGTTAGCTGTGAATTTGTTTTCATTTAGGAAGAACAGTTCTGCACAAAAGCTCAGATGAAATTTATAAAATTGATAAAAATTCTCTTATACTAAAAAAATCTCATGATTCAATATTTGATTTGGCATTGCTTTCGTTATAAAGAGTATATCTGCATCTCGAGATTGACCTAGTGAACAGTAAATTTTATTCATACACCTTCATTAATTTGCTCTCATGCTTTCTCAGTTTTAAGATATGCTGTCGGGATGGCTTTGGTATGACAATCCTAATAGCACGACAGTGCAACTTCATAACATTATTAACACTAAACAAATAGCAAATACAGAAAAAACATACATATTTACACAATTGTTAGGAAGCAAAGATGCATTTAACCATAATGCAAGAAAAAAAGAAATACTTGGCAACGGTTCCTCAGCAGCACTGATGGATAGTTGATTTAAGATTTTAAATAAATTACTATGTGACTGAAGTGCACACTTTAAACTTTAATACAAGGAAGTTTACAATTTTCCATTAACTGTTTAGGAATCACATAATTGTTTATACATTTTTATACACACTACACCATTTTAATACACTGGACAGACTAGCATCATTTTAAATATAAGGTTTGTTTTTAATACTTTGCTGAAAATCATTTGTATTCAATGACTGCCTGAACTCTAACTCCTGTTTTTGATTATTTGATTATTTGACATAGTCATGTAAAAAGCTGCTACAGAGGCAAAACTACAAAAATGTTGTCAACAAATCAAGAACCCAACTGTAACTTGTGTTGCTAAGACGATGAATTCATGAGACTTAATTCTTCATCCTTATCATGATGGAGTGTGATAACTTTGGTGATGTCTTCTCTTTCCATCTAAAATTAAAATTTGCCTCATACTTTCTTATATAATCAAATAACTTCTAACCTGTTGTGAGAATATCAGCAGATACTTGTTTTCTTTCTCTGGTTAAAAGATTGTTAAAATTTGACAAGCTGCCAAATCTGAGAGCTGATCCAAGACCTGAAAGTGAATGTTTGCCTTTTTGCTCTTCTCACTAGGCATTCGGGATCTATTTCTAATACACGATATGCATAGACTCACATGATTGGTACAGTGAGGGAAAAATCTGAGCTGCAGGCAATAATTGGTCCAATTTGGTTATCAGAGCTTTAGAACTTTCATGTTTTAAAGTTAGTTTACTGAAGAAGAAGAGGAAGAATGCAACCTTCTACACTTAATAAAAAAAATTAAAAGTGAATTTAAGATATTTTTGACTGTCCGATAAAGAAACACACTGTTGGAAAATAATCAAGAAACGCCAAACATTTGCAAGTTTCTCAAATAATATCATTTGATGGTTTTCTATGCCGTACAGTCCTGCAAAAAACTATTCAATAGCTTGTAGAACCACCTTCCTATACGACTTTATTAGCATCTCACGTTATTGACCCACTCTTCTTTAAAATGTTGCTTCAGTTCATTGAGTTTTGCAGTCACTCCTTTATGCACAGCTTGCTGGATCCTTTAAGGTGTCCAGGTACGGTGGCTACAAAACAAGTCCAAATCATCACCCCTCCAGCACCGTGCTTGACAGTCGGTAAAGCTGTTTGTGCTTTCTAAATGTGCTGTCATGAACTTTAACTGAGGCTTGTAGAGTCTAAGATGTAGCTCTTGGGATTTTTGCACTTAATATTCCATGATCTGACCTTGGGGGGAGTTTTCTGGGATGTCAACTCCTGGGAAGATTGTGCTACGCTCATAATTGATGATCATTATCTCAAGTGCATTTTATTCCGAGCACCTGGTTGCTGGTTGTTGGAAAAGAGTAAGGTTGTTTTTTTCATATGGCTGTACATCCTGCCAAATACACATGGGTAAACAGGATAGAGTAAATTTTCTTGATTTTAAGCCTGCTGTGCAGAAATAATCACGTTTAATCAAAAACACAGTGAATCTGTGACATTGCAACACAGTAACAGTTTTCAGCAATAACCTCTTTAGCCACTATTTTTCACTCCAGTCTTTGAGACTGTAGTTGGTGGTGGTGGTGTAGCATCAATGAAATGTATCCTGAGACACAATACATTCTCTGTTTCTTTCTTTCTCCTATATATTCGGTGTTATGCTTGGCTTGTCAGGCTGTCAGGGGTTGGCAGTTTTTAAAGGCTAGAATAACATTTGTTCACAGATAGAGCCTGGAAATGTGGGCTGTTTTAATCACTTTCAAATGCTAGATAAGGGTACAGTGAAAGGTATATCTCAGTAATAACACGGCTATTAATAGCATTTGCCATCTGAGCTGGGAGAAGAAGGTGTCTGAGCTAACAGGCAGGCTGGATGATATGTCGACTGAGGGTCAGCCTGTGTGTGTCTGCGTATGTGTGTGCACGCGCTTCATTTTTCCACTGGTCACTGCTGACACCCATAAAAGTCCTGCACATGACGGGGTTGCAGCAGCAGAGTCACAGCAGTTTGTTTTTTTATTCTCCTTCCAAGAGAGGCTTTAAAATCTCTCCTTTGGCCGTGACACGAACTGAATTTTATATGAATCGCATTTTTCGCTGAAACTGAGATGAAGTGCTCCTTTTGATTAAAACTTTTATAATGCACAGTATATGTCACTTAATATTAGATTTTTGATTGTAAATGATCCAACAGATTAAAACTGTGTTCTTTTCTGCTCCCAATTTATTCAGAAGCAAAATGTTATTTTTCTTTGAGAGACTGTGACTCATTCCTAACATTTCATTCCTACTTTTAGGTGATGCAGCTTTCTTTCCAACTTAGTCTCCAAGTTTGCTCATTATATTTTTCTTGTAACATAGCTGCTTCTATCGAGGGTAATAATGAGCGTTTCCTCTTTTCAAAAACACAAAAAAGAGAACTGGCATTATTGCTCCACCTAAAGTCTCCCCCTTCCTTTCAAATATGTCATTTCTGCATTAAAAAAAAAGGAGCCTATGGAGCTTGAAACTACATGTGACAGGAGCCTCAGCTCTGTTTCACTGTTTGCCAGAGCACAGCTTAACCCCCAGCAAAGTGTATATAATGGGCAGACCTGACTTGCAGGGTTTGACATGCAGTCCTCCTTTTGTAATGAGAGGTCAGCGCCTGCCACGATGGAGCCGTTTACAAGTGTCAGAGGCGAAGAAGCATCTGTGGGGACGAGGCAGAAGCCCCTGCAACTGAGACGTGGTTGTTTTTTTTCAGCTGCTGTCTGCACACAGTCGTGCAGGGGTCTTATTCAGAGGGGTCAAAAGGTCAAGTTAAGCATCGCACTAATCCCTTCACAAGCCTATTATGAGACTGAATGTGCAGACACAACATGTGCAATATTTTAAACTCTTAGTAAAGCTTGTGACATACTCCTGGTTTTCTTTTTAATTAAGTTCATTCTATTTAATGCATCCTTTGTTGCTATGTAAGATGGTAATGTTGGATATTCTCCATCTCCAAAGGATGAAAAGTCAGTCATACCCTGACTGTATTTTATAAAAATAAATATCAAAAACATCTATCAATGTAAAGTTATGGTATCTTTTCAGGGCGTGGCTAGTTTCTGACCAGTTTGATTGACAGGTTTCTACACTAGGGTTGACCATGGTGTTTTCATTTTCTCATGCACGACTAGCTTCTTTAGACGTTCTATAAAGTTACATGTTCAATGGTTTTCTATAAATATGGCTTTGGTTGAAAGTCTATTTTTCAAATCCAAGCTAGTATCGGACATAGATAGAACATGCTTATGCTCACCTGGATGTAATCTAGAAGCTCTACAGACATAAATACCTGTGGCACAAGCCTCATACTTTCTGTTCCTTTGTTGTGTTGTTTCATGCTGGCTCCGTATGCTCACCCTAGTCCTCACTTTTTAACTGGCTTTGATATTCAAAATATTTCATTGGAATTTATTTTAAAAGCAGAACTTCATGGTGTTTCAAAAATAATTTCCAAAAGCAATTTCTGACAGTATAGAATTTAAAAATACTGAATGCATTTTTAACCTTTGTAGCAGCATTTATAAGTCTAGCTAAATAACGAGCATTTTCCATTGTTTTCAATGAGCTGCTGTCTGTGATGACACACGTCCTAATTTCAAGTGTGAATCCACTGAAACATGTAGCCAGCAGCAACATTGTAGTGTAATAGTAGTGGCACAGCATTATATCCAGGGACACCAAGAATATATAAGTGTATAAGGCAAAATTTTCCTGGAAATTTTAAGTGAGGTGACTGCATAACAGTTCTGTTTGACAGTAACTAAAGTAACTTAACCTTTTAACTCTGCAGAACGCACAATACTGTCACAAAACAAAACTGAAAAATATTTTCTAACTGGGATCCAGTGTCTTGGGTTGATCTTTTTAAACCGCTGCTTAAAGCACTGCCTTTTCACTATCTAATTGCATCAGTAATTTCCATCCACTGTTTGCTCTTTCTTTTTTATGGGCAACTGACAATACTTGGTTAACTTGTTTACCTTTGGGACAGAGGGACAATAATGACAAGTACTAACATTAGAAAAACAGAAAGATCTAATTGCTACATGAGGTAACAACTGGTAAACCGAGGACTAACCAAAAATATTAATATAACAATCAATCCAAAACGTTTAAATGAAAACAGGAACAAAACTCATGTAAGTCATTGTAAGTCAAAACAAAACAAAAAAAACCCCCACCATGAGTTCAAAACTCAAAGCCTTGGGACCAAGACCCAGGAATCATAACAGTTTTAAGCTCAAGTGGTGAAACAAGTTTGTTGTTTACACGCTCAGCATGAACAGTTGTATTAGCTCCTTTATTTTGGTGCTAAATAGTCATTGGAGGCTAACACATGGCTCTTGCTCTCAGTCATGCCATAGTTTATCTCGTTCTGCACACTAGCAAATGTAAATGCATGGCATTGCTATAGATTTCATAATATGACACTTTTATATCACATAGAAATTAGCACAGCATTAGCACACAGCACAGCCCCAGTGTGAACAATCATTCTTTTTTTACTTGGAACAGGCTGGGTCCCTGGGTGCAAGTACCAACGAGACACTGTCTGGTATGGAAAAGGAAACATTGTGCTGGGATGATTGTTGATTATGTTTTCACTACTTGCAAACCAGGTTGATTTTTTGGAAACCAACAATAGCATAGCAGTCCATGTAATATGTAGTAGGATGCAGCTGGTTAAATCTGCAAAGAGTAAACCTCAAAGTCACAGCAGCAGCACAGGTCAGCTGATCTACAAAGAAAACAAGTCCACTGGAGCTCATGGTACAAATCAATTTTGGGAGTTATTTTGAGATGAATCATTTTTTCATCACTGCAGTGCTACACCCAATCTTAGGGTTCACCAACTGCAAAGTTGAACCTCTGGCTAAAGTTGTATTTTCTTTCCCCGTTTTAGTCTTTCACCCTGATGTGTATGTATATTTAACTATATTTAATTGAAGTACTTTACTATGTTCAACAGTCGTTGGGGCAGGTTGTGTGTGGTGGAGTTTTAAGGTCAGGTATTTTTTCTCTGAAAACAGTAGAAAACAATGCCAGAAGAAATGAACCTAAACATAAAAGTAGTGAGCCAGAAAATCCAAATAATGAGCTGAAAGTCCCTAAAATGCTTTGGGTGATCATTTTCTGCGTATCCATCATTTGGACTAAAGCCTTTGTATTACACATAGTAATTTGATCCTCTGTAATTATAAAGATATTGATTAGTTCAGTATTTTTGGCTCATTATCCTGGACACCACATGTTCCCACTGATTTCCCATTAAATTTTTCCTCATTTGCCTCCAACCTGCTGTCCCTAATTTGCTTAAAACTTATCCATGATTAGGGATTTGTTGGAAATATCCACTTCTAATCAAGCCGCAGGAATTGAGCCATGTAATGTCTGCTGCAGGGGCACATGTGTTGGTGCGCGATCACGTGGTCACCCAAACAGATTAACACAATAGCATTCTTTCACACACACTAACATCCTATGTAATTAAAAAGGAGCAAATTCTGAAAGAGTGATGCCAATTATAGAGATCATTGAACAAACAAGCTGACACAATGACAGATTGACTGACTCGCACACATAAACACACACACACACAGGATGTCCGAAAGTAAGGAAGCAGTGTGTCAATAGGAAACAACACAGCGTGAGCCGGAGTGTGTCCCGTGTCCCTGAAGTCACCGTGCACTGGAACCAGGTGCCTTCCTCTGTGTATTTTCCTGTTTACCGACTCGCCCGCCTGCTTGTTTGGGTGTTTTCTTTTGCTCCCTGAAGTCAATATCTTCCTGTGGGCCATGTAGCTTTCCCCTAACTTCACTGCTCTTTTCTGGCCACCGGACGTCATTAGAAAAATGCTGCACATATCAGCCAAGGGAAGTCTGATGGAGTCCACTGTGCGGTGCATTGTTTTGAAATCATGCTGGTTTGAGCTTTAGCTATTTCTGGAGCCACAGAGCTGCCTCCTGCACATCATCTGCATTCAACTGTAAGAAGTAGTTATTTTCCACCTACGCCTTGATTGCCAAACAAAACAATGCCATTTCCAAGGACTTCCTTTAAGTATAAATTCATTTCCTCTCTGCGGACTGACAACTTTATTAGTCACTCAGATGCTGGAAATCTTTGTCAAACTGCTGTGTGAAATTCTCTGAATCGTTTTTCACACTTAAAATACAGTGAGTTTATTTCTTTAGAAATATTGACCAGTTATTGATGAATTATTGAGAATAAATGCCTGTCAGCATGTCTCTAATGCTGGTAGAGTGCAGTAAGACAGACCACAACTTTACTGTTCAGGAAATACTCTTAGAACGTGTTAGCAGGGCCTGCACAGCAGCAGACGCCTGTTCAGTAATGTTCTCCTGCAAATTAACATTATTTCTTATGTGGATGAAACTCATGCTTTTATTCTTTGGAGCTTGCAGTCGTTCTGCATTGCAAACTAAATGACTGACGATAAAATGGTTTCCTCTCTATTAAACGCATATTTCAACTAAAAATCTAGCTTCAATCAACCAGCACTACAAGGATTGTATCATACTGAATGTGTCTTGTAGCTGAAGCACAGCTTTACTGCAGCGCACTTCTTTGTTTTAGTTGTTTTGATGCAAGAACGATTTTGCTTTGAACACCCACTAATTCCTGTTCTCTGTCCTCAGTTTACTATCAGATTTGGGATTACGCTGAATCCCCCACAAATCCACAGACATTTCTAAACCCGAATCTTCACGACCTTTTTGACCTTATGTTTGAGATATTGCTCGCATGTGTTTTTCGCACCCTCAGTGTGAGCTTTGAGACTAAACAGTTTTGGGGACTCCCTAAATATAACTATGCACTGGGGTGGTCCTGCAAGAATTACATACTTTTAGGGGCTTTTTTTTCTCATTGCATTTGCACCACCAGTACGTGGTGTACATTGCACCAGTATGCAAAGTGATATGTTATCCAGCAGGCTACAATGACAACAAGAAGTTGGTGAGCACATAATTCAAGCTGTGTATTTGTTGTGTGGTCAAGGTCTCATGATAATAACAGAAAGCACCTATTATATGCTGTTTTAAGTAAATATGCAAGGAGCCACTAACTTTATACAGAGGCTTCCAAAAGCCTGACTAATTAAATCCTTGCTTGATTATAACAAAAACCATAATCATCATTATTTAGGCCAGTGATTAGATTGTACTTATCTTTTTTTTTTTAATCAAGTTACAAGGAATTTTATTGTCCTTTAAATACAGTTTTTAAAAAGAATAAACCAAATAAATAGGAAAAAAAGACGTGCACATAGAGGATGATGCATGGTCATTAGGTGGGGAATTATACTACTAACCACAAAGCCTGTCCCACAATCCACTGCCTACTCACAACTAAGCCACAGACAGTCTCCACTGCAAGTTGTCACCCGGTGGAGGCTGCAGCATACGTGCTTGTACTCGCTCTTTTTGAGACACTGAGTAGCCACCTCAGTCACAAACCACACAAAGTGGACTGGGTAGGAAACCCTCTGAGACAAAGCTAGGAGTGACTCGTCTCACTTAAGAAAAACTTTCCGAACTTTTATTTCTTCTTGATACTTTTTTGATTGTTGACAAAAGGCATTCTTTCTGCCTTCTTGGCTCAAGCTGAGCTAAACTGTGTTAGGTACGTATACAATGTCAATTTATAAAATCCAACATCTATCCATGCAGTCTTGTTTTACATAATTTAGTGAAAGACTGGGTTATTTTAAAGAGCTCACTAATCTGAATGTAGTGATATAATAATAATTAGATAGTATTTGCTCAGCTGTAATTAAACAAAAGTTACTGTGGTCCAAAAAAACCTAGTATGTGTGTCAGTCACAGGTCCTTTACAATGACCTTTGCCTTAAACAGGTTTTCAGAGACAGCATAGACTGCACAAATACGCACTACTCTGTCTGTATTTGCAGTGTTACGCCCCAGATCTCTGCTGCTTTCATGCCAGCCAAAGACAAACTCTATGATAAGGAAGGATTAGCCGGTCTTGTGCTGAATTGCTCTGCTGACTCTTGACATATCATGCGCTTTCTCCAGCCTTTATCGGGCTACTCTACCACTCATCTACTGTACTCTCCACTGATATTTCTTCCCTCTCGCCTGCAACAAGTTTGGTTATTCCCTCATCGGTTTGGAATTTGAGACTCTGACAGACAAATGGAAGCGTAAGATGTGTCCCATGTTACCGTCCAGAGGCCTGCAGCTCTGGAACAAGCCTCTGTCACTTCACACCACACCAAGCACACACTGTTATCATCCTGTACTCTGCCAAATATGCCACCACCTCACCAGCTGCACTTGTATCAGCCAGCATTTTTTATCCTCTCTAAATGACAGCAGCTCATGCCCTTGAGAAAACCACCTCGGCAACAGAGAAAAACTACTTAAACTTCAGAACAGACCCAGTTCAGAGGTTTTCCATTTTACTTGAGTGGCTTTTGTAATTTTACACTGACCTCAGTCTGGGTCAAACAAAAGTCAGTCATAGCTCCCAAACTAAATCTTTCAATGTGGGTGTGATTATTGTCAAACTAATCCGAACATTATGTCTTAAATGTGATCTGACCAGGATGAAGCCGAGAGCTGAGCTGTTGTCTGTGGGTTACTCCAGGCTTTTTTTGGTTTTACGAGGTAATCTCAGGCTTCACTGACTTGAGGTGGTTTCACCAAATTAAATACCTTTCAAGTATTAATCCTTTTCACAAAACACCTTTAATGATCATGGATTCTTTTACCAAATACTTTCTGACATATTACGCCACCATGCTTCTACACTAGAGTATTTACACAGAAGGTATTCATGAGGGTCTGTGGTCTACGGAAAGGAGCAGATTGCATGTGATGGTCTTGTTAAGAAACATAACTCAACCGTGGCACAAAGTTCTGCAAATTGCTTTAACCATGCTATCTCATAACCTAAAAGTCGATTACATTATTGAAGACAGACCTGAGAAATTGCAGACTGTAGCCATTCGTTCCCCAGAGCCCTGCATGCTGCGTTACTGTAAAATGTGATACCTCTTCATTAATCCTGCTGATTGGAGCACAGCCCAGTAGGATGTATGCACTTTGAGACCTGACTGTACAGCTTGACTTTGTGTGTGTGGGCATGTGCACACATAAACTCACATCTGTTTTTTGCGAGTACATGCATGTATGTTCATTCACATCTGAGCACGTGTGCGCATGGTAAGTGGAACACGGGTGCCTTGAGACTCCCATCTCTCCACCTCTGAGCGTGTTTGTGTGTGATTTGAGCACCAAAGGAGAAGTCTTGCATCCATCTCATCTGACAGCTCCTGACCTTCTGGTAATCCCAGTATTTCTCACTATCTCACTCCCTATTACCTCACACATAAATGAATATATGCATGGACAGAAGGCATGTGACCCACTGCAGCATCACAGCGAGACAGAAGTTAAGCTCTCCTTGCAACAGGCAAATTGACCCTCATTCAGATCTGGCGTTTGGAATTATTTTGGTTTTCATGTGACGTATGACCCTGAAGGTAAACCTCTGTAACGTCCACCGAGAGTAAACAGATGGATGTAACTTTGAGGTCTGAAAACTGAAGCCAAAAAAGCCACAGCCAGGCTCCACCATCAGCCAGCAGGCCACAGCCAGGCTCCACCATCAGCCAGCAGGCCACAGCCAGGCTCCACCATCAGCCAGCAGGCCACAGCCAGCAGACCCAGCCAGGCTCCACCATCAGCCAGCAGGCCACAGCCAGGCTCAGCAGGCCACAGCCAGGCTCCACCATCAGCCAGCAGGCCACAGCCAGGCTCCACCATCAGCCAGTAGGCCACAGCCAGGCTCCACCATCAGCCAGCAGGCCACATCCAGCAGACCCAGCCAGGCTCCACCATCAGCCAGCAGGCCTAGCCAGGCGCCATCATCAGAAATTCCGCTTCCGGGTCCCTCGTGGTGGCCGCCTCGTGCTCTCGCTTCAGTATGCCACCCAAGAAAGGCCCAACACCAGAGGAGGTTGAGGACATTAAAACCTCCCTCGGAGCGCTGTGCGGAGACGTGGCCGCAGTCAGGGCACAGCAGGAGCTGCTTCTGGGGCTTCTGGAGGAGGTAAAACAGCTACGCCTCCAAAATGCCGAGAAGGACAGACGGATCATGGATCTCGAGCGGCGGGTGGATGAGCTGGAGCAGTACACCCGTACGAACGACGTGGTCATCAGCGGTATTAAAATCAAGCCGCGCTCGTACGCGCGCGCGGTGGCCGGGAACGTCGGGGAGCCCAGCGACGAGGAGACCCGCTCGGTAGAGCAACAGGTGGCGTCCTTCCTCCAAAGCAAGGGGATAGAGATGGACCTGGAGCACATAGAAGCATGTCACTCACTGCCCAGGAGGAGTGACAGACTGCCGGCCATCATTATGAGATTTGTCAATCGGAAGAACAAGGTCGCACTGCTGAAACAAGGACGCAAACTGAAAGGCACGGACGTTTTCATTAATGAGCATCTGACACGAAAAAACGCAGACATCGCGAGGAAGGCAAGGCAACTGAAGAAGAACGGTAAAATACAACATACATGGGTAACAAACTGTAAGATTTTCATTAAGCTAAACGGGACACCAGAAGAGGCAAAAGTACTGATAGTGAGGAACATGGAGGATCTGGACAAGTATAACTGACACCAATGTATCAATTACACCAGGAAATGACATGGACACGTTGAAATTAGTTCTTCAACAGAAAGTAATTGATCTAGATTGTGAATATAAGGAGCATAATATAATAGATCCAGAAATAGATTCTGAAAGTAACTTTCTCTCTTCTTTTGTTAAAAATTGTAATTATTTCACTCAGGAACAATATGAAAAAGAAATTAACCTAGACGGGAAGCTCTCATTAATTCACTTTAACAGCAGAAGTATGTACTCTAATTTTGATTTCATTAAGGACTATTTGCAACAATTTTCTCGCCCCTTTAGTGTTATAGCCATCACTGAAACTTGGTTCAATGTCGATAAAGGAATAGATTTTTGTTTGAATGGATATGATTTAAAATACATGAATAGATTAAATAAGGCGGGCGGCGGGGTTGCTATATATGTTCATAACTCTATAAAATATAATGTTGTAACAACTATGTCTATGGCTATTGATGGAATTTTGGAATGTTTGACTATTGAGATTATGAATGAAAAAAAGAGAAATGTTATAATAAGTTGTATATATCGGACACCCAGTTCAAGTATTGACACTTTTACTTTTAATGAATGGATAGAAAAAACGTTTGCTTCGGTGAACCAAAAATTACTATTTATCTGTGGTGATTTTAACATTGATTTGCTAAATCCAACAAGGTTAAAAGCCATTGATGACTTTACTGACACAATGTACAGCTTATCACTATATCCAACAATAACAAAGCCAAGCAGAATAACTTCACATAGCGCCACTATTATTGACAACATTTTTACTAATGTCATGGATTTCCAAATTAATAGTGGTCTGCTTGTCTGTGATATAACTGACCACTTACCAGTTTTTACTTTGTGTGACTGTGATTTAAAAAAAATAGATACCAAGATCATGATAGCAAAGCGAACAATAAATGAAGAAGCAATTCATGCCTTCAATTTCGATTTAGCACAACAAGATTGGAGTTCGGTGTATGAAGAGTCAGATGTGGACAAGGCTTATGATAATTTTCTAGATATTTTTACTATGTGGTACAATAAACATTGTCCTGTAAACGAACACATGACAAAGAAAAAAAAGATAAAAAGTCCTTGGCTCACAAAAGGAATTATTAATGCTTGCAAAAAGAAAAACAATCTGTATAAACAGTTTATCAAAGTAAAAACAAAAGAAGTGGAACAAAGATATAAAGCATATAGAAATAAATTGACTGATATTATAAGAACGAGCAAACAACTTTATTATAGAAGAAGATTATATGAAAATAAAAACAATATAAAAGGAACTTGGGATGTGTTAAACAACTTAATTAAACAAGGATCTTCTGGAACATCATATCCTGAATATTTTACTGATGCAAATGGTGAAAATCACAACATGAGTAATATTATCGATGGGTTCAATAAATTCTTCATAAATGTTGGCCCTGAACTAGCAGCGGACATCCCGTGTCATAAAAATGAAAATATCAGTAATATAAAATCAAATCCCTTTTCACTGTTCCTCTCAGCTACAAATGAGCAAGAAGTAATAAATATCACATTAAAATGTAAAAGTAAGTCTTCAGTGGATTATCATGACATAAATATGTCTGTAGTTAAACAGGTTATTCTGAATATTGCTAGTCCCTTAACATATATCTGTAATTTATCATTTCAGTCCGGTTGTTTTCCAAAAAAAATGAAAATTGCGAAAGTAATACCACTATATAAAAGTAATGACAAACACAGTTTTACCAATTATAGGCCTATTTCTCTACTGCCTCAATTCTCAAAAATTCTAGAAAAACTTTTTAATTCAAGATT
Organism: Diplotaxodon limnothrissa; assembly: GCF_057381915.1. NCBI lineage: Eukaryota > Metazoa > Chordata > Actinopteri > Cichliformes > Cichlidae > Diplotaxodon > Diplotaxodon limnothrissa. The sequence goes on along the minus strand of NC_140597.1, from coordinate 37,404,490 downwards.
AGAAAAATTCCTTGAAAAACATCAAATAATAAATGTTGGTCAGTATGGTTTCAGAACGCAAAGAACCACTTCAATGGCGATAATTGAGGCAGTAGAAGAAATTACTGATACACTGGATAAAAATAAATATGCAGTTGGTATTTTTGTTGACCTCAAAAAGGCCTTCGACACAATCAATCACTCAATTTTACTGGATAAATTGGAAAGATATGGTATTCGAGGGAAAGCTGGTAACTGGTTAAAAAGTTACCTAACAGGTCGGGAACAATATGTTAGCATAGGGCATTACCATTCAGAGAAACTTGGTATTACATGTGGTGTTCCCCAAGGGTCAGTGTTGGGACCAAAACTTTTCAATGTATACATAAATGATATTTTTGATGTTTCTCAAGTACTTAAACTCATACTGTTCGCAGATGACACCAACATATTTTTCAGTAGCGATGATTATACTGATCTTGTAATGACTGTAAACAGGGAGCTAAAATTAATTAAAAAAATGGATGGACATAAATAAATTATCATTAAATATAAATAAAACTAAAGCAATGTTTTTTGGTAATTTAAAATATAATATAGAATTACCAATTATCATTGAAGGTGTACCAATTGATAATGTGAGTGAAAACAAATTTTTGGGAGTTATAATTGATAACAAAATTTCATGGAAACCCCACGTCAGACACATAAAAACCAAAATTTCCAGAAGCCTCGCAGTTTTGAACAAAGTGAAACAATTCCTTGATAAAGATGCACTTCGTACTCTGTACTGTACCCTGGTTCTTCCATATCTTACATATTGTGTGGAAGTGTGGGGAAATACATATAAAAATACAACTAATCCATTAGTCACAGTACAGAAACGAGCACTGCGTATTATTCACAAGGCTGGTTATCTAGATCATACTCACAAATTCTTTCTTCAGGCAAAGTTACTTAAATTCCAGGATCTGGTTAATTACAATACATCCATAATTTTGTATAAAGCTTTTACTAAACTTTTACCGGCAAATTTACAAACTAGATTTGAAATTCGAGAAAAGGTTTATAATGTGAGAGGCTTTGGAGAATTCAAATTACCCAGAACTCGAACAACCCGTAAAGGCTTTTGTGTGTCTGTATGTGGTGTGAAAATCTGGAACAGTCTGAGTTTACAATTGAAACAATGCAAAAATATTCATAGATTTAAATTTCTCTACAAACAGTTGGTCTGGTCACAGTATACTCAATGATGGGTTTTAGTGTGCTCTGTAATGTCTGTCCTCTTACCATTGCTGGTATGGATTCCAAAATAAAAAATAAAAAATAAAGTGTGCGTATGTATGTACATATATGTACTTGTGTGTGTAGATATATATGTATGTGTGTCTGTTACTTGTAGTTATTACTGCCTGTTACCTGTGGTAATGCAATTTATAATTTATATATTCTGTATTCAGTTATGAAGGCTCTAATTGTTGGTTGCGAGCTGCCGCTTAGATGCTTGTATCTGCCCGGGGCTGTTGATGGGTCTGTATGCAATGATGGGCGTAGCTGCGGGAAGTTTGTTTTTTTTTGTTGATGAGTGAGTATAGGGGTGGGATTTAATAAGTTTTCTTCGTCCCACTCCTTTTTCAGGCAAGTTTTGTTTTTTGTTTTGTGTATTTTATGTTCAATATAGGTATTTGTTGTGCCTGAAAATGAATAAATAAATGAATGAAAAAATGAAAAAGCCAGCCAGTTCATTCATCTGTGGCTGAATTTACATGCAGTCGCACTCAGTTCTCCGACGTCAGCGACTGGCCGAAATCTGCCGTTGTTCCATCTGCATTCCGGCTTTAAACTTTGGAGTCTTATTATGTCATCTCAATAGGCCGAATCTGAAGAGCACTTTCATTTGTCTTCAGTCACTGGAGAAATGAGAGAGTTCCCCATGATGGGATACAGTTTCTTCAGTGGTTTTGTTTTATGAGCCCAGCTAACAGCTTGTTTTGTTTGCCTGTCAGTGTGTTCACCAGTTTGGTTCAAACTGAAATATCTATGTCAAAAACAACTATCCCATGAAGTTATTCCGTGAAATTTGGCGCTCATTCTCTCACCCCCGATTGGTCACAGTAGATGGCTGTCCCTCCGTGAGCCAGTTTTCATTCCCACTGTTGCCAAATGTTTGCTCATAGGGGGTCTTTTTTATTGTTGGGGTTTTCTCTGTATCATTAGAGGATCTTTACAATATTAACAGCCTTGAGACAACTATTGTTGTAATTTTGCACTATATAAACTATATAAAGAACATTGAATTGAATTGAATTGAATTATAGAAATTTAGGGTTCCTAAATTAACTCCAGCCAGCCAGCTAGCGATTGTCTTCTGCTTATCCAATTCTGGGTTGTGGGGGAGCTTCAGTCTAATAGGTATTCAATGCGTTAGCTTCAGTCCCCTAACCAACCACTTACAGGAATAATGAGACCCGTCTCATTTCCAGTATTCACACAGGTATGACGCTTGTTTGGGAAACACTGTTGTGACATGTAGTTGCACTGGATACTAGAGGTGGGAATTATCAGTATATCCTACAGTGGACAGTGTATTATCCTACAGTATATTATAGTGATATCATTACACATTTAAACATTTTGCAATATGCCGAGTATTGCAATTGACACATATTAAGGTATACTGTGATTTATCACAACTGCAACTTGTACCCAAAAGTCCCAAAAAGTTGATTCTGTTCATCTACACGTACATCCAGATAAGCAGAATCAACGTTTGGGATTTCCTTACCTGGATGATTGGGCATGCATCAAGACGAGCCCGTTTTCACTCCCGGGGCGTAGCATATCGACGTTTTGTCACGTCCCGCGGCGTTCGTGAGGAACGCGAAAGGTTATGGTACGCGCCGGGTAACCCTAACCGTATTCCTAATCTTAACCAGCACTGAAATGACGTAAAATAGCGTTTTCCAAAGCGATTTGAAGAAAATGAACTAAAATGAGTGAGTCCAAACGGTTCTTATGTTTACTCATTTTTCCGATGTCGTTATTTAGGAACGTGTTGGGTACCCAAAAGTGTAAAATGTTGACGATTTGTCACCTAGCGTAAAATATTACGCTTAGGGAGTGAGAACGTGTTGTCAAGACATATATCCCAAAAGGTAACCTTTGTCATTATCTGTCTTAACTGTTTTATCAGTTTGCATTACAGTGTAGTCCAGCTTAACTGAACGCAAACATGTACGGACTGGTGTACTACTACGGGTATTTTGAATGCAAGATAGTACTTCCAAGTTCTCTATGAGATAATGAGCTGTCATGAATCCACAAGCTGTGATGTCAGTGCATCACAAGTTAATGCTATCCTTTCTGCTTTACTCAGCAGAACTCCCTTCTATGTGTCCGTGACTCAGGGTGTGACCCTGAGCGTGCATTTCAGCGTGCATTTTCAACATCTTTGCATGGATGCAGGTCTTTGCACATAAAGTAGGTGATGGATTACATTATTTAACTGGAAGATAGCCTTGTCAACCTAAGGGTGTCAGGGTTGGTTGTTTTTTTTGGGTTGAGCTGATTTAATGTTAGCTTTACTGTCCTCAGGTTGCATCTCATGCACATGGTGCATGAGATGGACCCTCATGTTTGTAGTGTTCCCACTGTAATGTTTTACTTCCCTATGAGATTCCATGCAAATCCCATTTATCAAACGCATCTCTTTTGTCCTAGCCTGATTTAAAAAATCCAAAAGAAGGTCACATATTTTATTTAACTGCAGATGTTGCTTTTCTGATTCCCTTTGTTCAGTTCACTGGTTTGATGTGCCCCTAGTTTTCTCAAACAGCTGGAAAAGTAATAACACTGTTAAAGAGATGGTGTACTGTTAGTGATCATCATATAGAAAATCCCCCTAAATGCTCCAATCTTGTTCCCTATGGTATGTGAAATGTGATTTGCCCTGTATTTTTCATGCACATAACTGTTTGTAAAAGGATATATCTGCATGTTCCAAAAACCAGATGTAGCTACAAAGCCAGTCCTATTAATACGTAACAGACTGAGCAGACAGAACTCAATTTGTTAATCACATCTGCACAAATACTTGACACGGATGAACAATAGTGGTTTTATTTCCTTTTATTGTCTAAAATTACCCACCCTTGAGTACAGCCTAACAGCTCCTATAGTTTTGTTCCTCTCTTGAATGTGATCATCACTCTAGGTTACGTTCAGAAACTTGCCCTGAAAGTGGTATATGGGGGAGCAATGAAAACATCACCAGGCCATTATACATTTTTACAGTAGAGATAACTCTCATAGTTGTTGCTACTGCAGGAAGGTGTTACTCCTGTTCTATATGTGAATCCCTGGCTGCAAAAGTTTGTCTCAGCAGTGCCTGATTTACTGCCCGTTATCTTCTGTTTCCTCTATCGCGCCGAACAATCTGGTTTCACTCGGGCTCCCAGCTCTATTCAAAAGCACTTTGTCAACACAATGAGAAGAGGCGGTATTCCTCCCAGCCAAAGCACCCAAAATTATGTATCGTCGTAAAGAGGAGGGAGAGAAAAAAATGGTAAGACTTGTTTTATAGAGCTGGTGCTGAAATTTCCTAATTTCTTCAAGATGTTGGGATCTTTTGTGGAGGAGATGAAAAGAAGTTGCATTTTTCCAAAAGCAGCATATGCTTGGGATCGCTGTTTGTCTCGTATAAATAAAAAGAAATATTTATCAAAAACGAATTGCTGAGGGTAAAAATACAACTGTAATTATGGTGATCTATTCTGCCTAAATAATACCCAGTGGAGCATTTCAACTGATTAAATGAACTAGTAAGATGGGTATAAGAACTGTAGTACAGAGAAGCTGGGTCTTTCATAAGTAAAAATGGGGAGGGGACTGGATGAGACTGAGGTTTTTAGAAATACTATTTGTCAATGTGATGTTGCAAAGGGCTTTGAGTTTCCAGCATGTGCATTAAATAATACACCTAAAAGGTTCAGAGAAACCTGAGACATGGCTGTTAAATGGTGATCTTGATGCCTGTGTTGGCTTTTGTTGTGGAAACTATTTTTATGCACTCAGAAAAGCTTCTGATAACTACCTCAGTCACTTCTTCCACAAATGCAAGTAAAAATTCCACCATGCAGAGAAAAGTAAAGACATATGACCAAAACCCAGAACCAACACAAGACCGAGATCATTTACGAAGCTCTCGGGCAAAGCGGAAAGCTCACTTCTAAAATGGAGTGGTACAGCCTAAAGATGATGGTTTGTTATCAGCACACAGTTCTAAAGCCAGCATCTTTGATAATATGACTGCTGCAAAAACAGCAATGCTAGCTGTCTCAAAGAAAATGGCAGAAGAAGTGGATAACACGAGAAGGTCAATGCAAATTAACCTTGAATTCTTTGAAGAGATCTGAATGCTGAGTTTGGTCAAAATCATCTTAATTATGTCAGACATCGTTTGTGTATTGCCATTTGCCACTCAGATATATACTCAGCTTTTACTGTCCTTCTTATCAACAAGTCAGGGCGGAGCTACTGACAAGAGGATGGACCAGAAAACCTGCAGGTGCATGTTGCCCGCCTTTACTTCTGAAATAATTGCAGCTTCAGTATATACGCTGCCTACGGTACCTACATACAGCACTAAAAAAAGAAAAGAAGCAAATATCGCTGTGTTGTCAGAATTTTATTATTGATAGACGTCATATACACCAGTTTCAATGAGATGTCTTCGCTAATGAGTGTGCAAAGTGATGACTGCCTTGTTAGACTAGTCAGTTATTACCTATAACTTCTATAGTTTGCACTACACCTCATTTTCTTTGGATTTGTTTTCTTTTTACCTTGAAGTGCTTCTACATAGATTTTTTCATCTTTATAATATAAAGTTACCTCTTTACAAAAGATAACTTTAGTAACGTGTATTTTCAGTGTCACTGTAGCATATTATGTATGTATATAGCACTATCTCTGCCAATGACAAGACGTAGTGTCCAGTAATCACTGTTCTCATCACACAGTAGTGTTATAAATCTAACTTTCTGCTCTTTGTTTTGATTTGGTAAATGGATTGGTACGTATAAAGCACTAAAGCACTTTTCTACTCAGTGGAGCACTCTACTACAAGTTTCATTCATTCACTTTTATCTAAGTCTAAGCACTTTTTGAAATTCGCACACTCTCCAACTCCAATGGATGCAATGCAGGCAATTCGGGCTCAGCGTTTTGCCCAAGGATACAACATCCTAACTGGAGTAGTCAGGGACCCACCGACGTTCCGAATGATTAGTGATTTATGAGTCTCTGTTAAGTTGGAGACAATACTCTGGCGGGGAAAGTGTTAATGGCTACTGTAACATTAAAAAGTCACAACCATCCACATAATGATGATATTTGTGTTTGTTTTTTTAATTAATAAGTAAAAATAAACCTATTTTAAGATTAGTCTGAAAACTTTCCAAAAGTTTTGCAACTCCGTCTTGTGTTTGAATTCACTCAATATTAATGTTTAATGTGAGATTTGAAGCCTTTAGTAACCAGCAAGAATATCAAGCGTTAGCCAACCTTGCTAGGTTTTCTATTATAATATTGACCTTTATAATATTGTTAACCATTGATTTTTTTTCTGCCCTTTTATTTATGTTGTTCTATTACTGGGAAACTGTGTTGCGGTTTATAAGGTCATAAAGCGGCACTTTGTACTTGGAGTCTGTTCACTCTGGGCAAATATGAAGTTGGACAATCTGAACGGAGCAGTGCAAAAAACAAAACATTAAACTGTAATATAGCTGTAATCTCTGGGAAGTGGCGAGATTTGTAATCAGCTTTGCCAGGCCTCTGCAGTAGAATGGCAAACAAAAGCAGCTCAAAGATTGGAAGTGAGTGACCCTAACTTGGAAGTTCGAGGTTTACTTTCTACAGCGACTGATGGCTGCATACAGGACTGTACTCTGTATACGTGACTGACATCACCTCTGATGTAACTGTGTGACAGGACAGGACTGCTTTTAATTAACTCTTTTCTCTTTAACTTATTCACAGTCTTTGCCTTTTTGAATGAGTTTCCTCATTATAATTCACTTTATTGTGAGCTATTGTCTAGACCACATAAGAAGTGCTAGCAGGGTTCTGGAGGATTTATATCCAGCTGGTAAATCTAAAAATCTATTGCAGCCATTATGGTCACTGTAAAAATACCATCCACTCCTCAGAGATACACGAGAATACTGTATGCATCACAACCCACAGCTCACACCAACCATCCCAACACAGGGGAACACCCATGCTGCATTTCCACCTTCATGTAGTTGAAATTCAAGCACTGCTGCATAACTCACCGAATGTAATTTCTTTGGTTTATAGTGACCAAAAACTAACAAACAGCTGAATCCCTCTGCACCAAAACCCCCAAATGAGTCCTCGGCTGTAAGCACTCATGTTAGAATCTTGATTTGATTAATTTTGCCTGTCCTCTTGTTCTGCGCAGATGTGACACTGGTTCATAGCCAGGTTTGTTGCTGGTTTTCAGAGAGCATCCGTGCTCGGCCACGGTGCCCTGCCTTCCCCTCTGCCTGAGCTTCTCTGACTCACACACTGAACACTGTTGCCAGGGCTACCATTTATTAATATTGGTCCATAACTTTAAGCCTCATCTCCAAGCTACAGCATGGCTGATGGCTGACAAAGGCACTAAACCCCCTGGCATATACACAGATCAATGAGCATGCAAACACAGGCACAGAAATGACTGAAGGTCTGATTGATGCAGATTGTGAATGAGAGCTCCCATAATGGAGCAAGCTTTCTGAAAAAACAAAACAAAACAAGAAGAAAAAAAAACAGGGTGTTCACTGAGGATGGAGAGAGAAGTGGGAATGCAGAACACTGAACACCAGTGACCCCCTGTGGTTATGTTCAGCAAAGTGATCAGTTTACCCTCACCATGCTGAGATCAGGTTTTTATATTGGACCTATATATGAAATACGTAGCCTTAGGTTCACAGTTAAATAATGTAATTCATCAGCTACTTTAAGTGCAAAGACCTGCTTCATACAAAGTTGTGGAAAATGCAATCTGAAATACTGGTATGTGACACGGTCGGAACATATTTTCACGGTCACACCCTGAGTCACAGACACAGAGAAGTGAGTTCTGCTGAGTAAAGGAGAAAGGATTGCATTAACTTGCAATGCAGTGACATCAGAGGCTGTGGAGTCATACAATATGGCATTATCTCACAGAGGACTGGAAAGTGCTATCTCATGTTCACAGTACCAGTAGTAGTATGTATGTATGTATAAGTTGTACGCATTTCTGCATGGCTGCTTTGTCTTTTCGTGAGCTTCTCTTACATATAGCATGTGTCCATTCAGACCTGTTAGCTGCCTAGATTGTATAGGTTTTTCATGAGTGCCAAATATTTTCGGTTTGCTATACATTGCTATACAGCAATGAAGGACTGCTAGGACTACCGCTCTGTATACTGTGCACTTCATCTCCAGGTTCAATCCCCTATCGCTCCATACTCTCTTTTAGAGTCTGCTACGCTTGCTTTAGCGATGCATTTGGATACCTCGATATTAAGACTTTCGGAAGCCAAAAGACTTCCACCAAGATAGGTGAAGTCAACATTATTAAGGTCTTTGCTGTCAGTCTTTATTTCAGGCATGTTTGCTGTTCATTCCTTTGCAGGCTGAAGACTTCAGTCTTCTTGGTGCTTATTGTGAGTCCAAAGTGTTTAGCGGCTACAGACAGAGAATCTGCATTTGAATGGGGTGTGGCGTTACAGCGCTAGGTGCTATGCACATAGGTAAGTTGCTTAAATCTGCAGTCGCCACCAAAGGGCGATACCTGTGGTTGCAGTACTATTAAATTTGGTGGGAAAACAGCTCTCTGTGACTTGAGCTCTCTAAACACTTTTGTGATGAAGGTATAGGCTCATTTACTCACTTTGTATCATCCATTCACTAAGTTTTGGTCATAGCCAATGAGTGTGTGGTTTCACAGTCAGACCTACCCCACTCTCATTACATTAGATGGCGTCTATGAAAGTGCATGTCTGTAAGCTAAAAGATCAGCTCTCATGCTACTATATATGCTCCATATAAGGTTGTTTGTTTGGTTTTTTACTTCAGTCTACTGCTGCTATGGCGGGTATAACGTGTTACAAAGCAAAGTCTGTAATCACTTTATATTTTTGTTATGATACTGTACTAAATTTACAACTTACAACTTTGCAGCTTTCATTTCTTCCTATGCCTTCTACTACAGAATCACAGTTCCCAAGATCTTTCTTTGAAGTGGTGTTTCTTCTGTTTTCCACCAACATTTTTGTTGGCTTTCTGCTAAAACTTGAACACTAAAATGCAGCGATCTGAGCAGATGTCCAATCAGCCAACAAAAAAACAAAATATAATGCCTTTGGGTGCCTTTAAATCTCTGAACAAAAACACCTTTTCCCATTTAAAATAAATTTTTGACGCTGTAATTCCAAAGATTCGGTTTTTGTAGGCATCAGTGAAAACAAGTCGTTTGTCTTTTTCTGACAGTGCAAATATATTAGTGTGCATTTCAACAAAAACACACACATTAAAACTTCACAGCCTGGAAGAAGGTTTGTTCGAGTTTGCAGAAACATCAAGAAACAACATGAAGCACTTATGCCCCCAAATGCTCATTTGAGTGTACTGCTAACAGAGCTTGTGTCAATATTCTCGGTCAACACCAAGGCCGTGAGAACAAGGGGTACTGCGATTGCTGCAGCACCCCCTGTCGGAAAAGGCTAAAACAGCACCACCTGGCAAATAGAAAAAAAAAGGTTTAGAAACATTACAAACACTATCTGTCGGTATTTGTTTAAGAAAATTGTGATATTGTGAAAATTGTGATTTCAAAAGCAGTGATAAAAGCAAATATTCTTTGCTTTTCATCCCATATTACACACAATTAGGTAGAAGTGGAGCATTATTCAAAATGAGCTATCAGCCAATACCTATCACAAGCTATCACAGTGGTATGAACATTAATTTCTAGTTTTTTTTAATGTACATATATATTTTGTTAACTACCGTGTTATAAAAAGAGTTGGAGAGATGTTTGTTTTATCACTTGGCAACACATATGTCCACGGATGTCTCCACAAAGAAACCTATTTAATTATTTATAAATGTAGGGCACTGAAGGAGGAAAAGAAAAGGTTATATGAATTTCTCTGGTGTAAGTTCTGTGAGTCACAGTGATGGCAAAAGCATATTATATATATATATATATATATATATATATATATATATATATATATATATATATATGTGTGTGTGTGTGTGTGTGTGTGTGTGTGTGTGTGTGTGTGTGTGTGTGTGTCTTTAAGTATGTATATTAATATATTAATATATTAATAAGACCTCACAGGATTACAGATTTCCTCATGGAGTATTGTCGTCACCCAGCCAGGTGGACAGGAGAACAGCTGGATGGGCGGTGTGGACACCCAACTGTGAGAACACGATAACGCTAGAATGAGGTGACATAGGATTTTCAAATTGATATCTTAAATGTATCTAAACACCAAGAACAGACCTGTAGCCACTGCAGCCAAAATTGAGGAGTTGGCAACTTGGCAACAATCGGCAACTTAGGATACGTGTCAATTTATTTTTCCACAGTCTTTGCATCTCAGTTGCTGAGGATTAAATTGGCATTTGTGTAATTTCATTTGAAATAAGGTGTCTGTACACTCTGACTACATCACGCCTTTTAAGCATGCGTCATCCTCAGCTCAGAAAAGATTAAGATGTGACAAAGTAAAACTTCCCCTGGGGGATTTTGGATTTATAGAGTGCAGACAGATGTTGTGTACTCGATACTTTCACTGACATTCAAAAAAATGGTGCAGAGGATGAACTTATTAACACTGCAGCTGTCACACACTGAATTGATGGCATTATTTTAATGCATGCTGCAAATGTGTAGTATGATGGAGAGAGGTCATATGCTCTGAGAATGACAGCAACCCACTATGCAGAGCAGAGCTAGAAGAAAAATGTTCCCCTAAAAGAAATCCATGTACAGTTAATGCAAAAGTCTTTTACAGTTAATATGAATGCAAACAGCACATAGTTAACAGGCAACAAAGACTAATTCACTGTGCATATTAAGTGTACAAGAGAAACAAACTGCCAGGGCGTCAGCTTCAACAAGCGCTGTATCTTAATGATATCAAAGAGTAATCTCTGCAGATAACATTCAAAAAGTCATCACTTTGCCCCAGATACCAAATGCAGATGATCAAAGAAAACTTCTCTTTAGTGGGCCTGGAATCATTTAACAACACATGGCAATAATTGTTCTGTTTGTTCTGCCAGAATAGTTAAGCATGTTTTAGAAAACATCTGCAGTGATGGACAAAATATTATGGATATGGGTCATCCTCAAAAACATCTAAGATGATCTTGTTTTTTCCTATTTTCTATTATTTAAACAAATAGCAGAAATGACTCCATCCATACACTGACACATTCATTTATTCCTGGGGTCATAGAGGCATCAGAAGTGCAGAAATATCTTCTGCCTGTGCCCATTTTGGGGTTTTCTGGGTGGCACTGTGGTTCTCATCCAGGTTGGAGATTCCCCAAATTACCTGACCAGAAAGGCATCCAGGAGGCATCCTGTCACTCATGTAGGGCACTATCTCTATCACCTTTAACTTTAGTTAATGTCAAATTTAGTCACCTTTATTAAAAAGTTTAAATAAACCCTTGAATAGTTCGGCTTGCGCAAGCTGAAATGTTGCAGCAAGTATTTCTGAATGTCACAGCAAAACTTTGCCTAAAGATGATTACAGACTTTATGAAAGGAAAATAAAGCCGTGACTCATTTTTCAGCAGAAATACATGTCCTGAAGGACCGCTGAGGGTCTCTGGACACAGCACACTGCCCATCAACAGTTTACAGGGTTCGAATAAAAGTTGCATAACCATTTTTACTGCTTGTTCATCCACCTCTCTGTGTTTTCCCTGTGTTATCAAGATATTATGCAAGCTAAACAAGCTTTATGGGCAATACTAGGTTTTATTGACCCATAAGCAGATTGCTATTACAATGCACAGTGACAGATGACAGCCAAACAGCTTTAGCTCAATTTACTTCTGTAATGGAGGATACTTTGGACCAAGGTCAAAACAGGATAGAGGCTACATTGAAGTCATCATTAAAAAGTGTATAGTTACAAAACTAAAGAACCCGAGACTTTTGTGGCTTACTTGGCAGTACCAGATTCAACTATTAGCAGATTTTTTGCCAAGCCACAGCCCAGCTCTATATTACTTTAATTTACCTCAACCAGTAAGAGAACTAGGGTCATATTCAAACAGGGCTTCATTTACAGCTCATAAAAATGTCATTTTTAACGTTCCTGTTTTCCTGTTTTCATTTGTTACTTATGAAAATTCAGAACTTTACATGTTTATAAATTCATGATGTAATAGAAGAAAAGTCCTTTCAAACTTGTCACTCTCCTTTAGTCCATACAGTGCAGTCCTGAGACAACCGTGATTTCAGAAAGTGTTCATCTGCTGTAGATAGTATTTTAAGCCTGTGACGTCTTCTTTCTGTCCTCCACTTGTCCAGTTTCCTCAGATTTTTTAAGGATGCACTGCGCAACATGCAGAGATATGCCAGGTTTTCAGCTAATAGTCTTTGGATGTCGTCGTCCTTGTTTCTGAGTTTTTTGGTCTTCTGATATCTTTTTCTTTTATTATTAGGATTTATGTCCACTTCTTGATTTCTTTATTGGTCACAATTTGAATTTTAGTTTTGACTAGCCTTTGCCTTTGTCTTTGTTTAGTTACTTCCTGTTTTATTTTGGAGTCCTGATCAATGGTCATGACAGTTATGTAAAAGTTAAAAATTGACCTCACAGCCCGTTGTTTGTCAGTGGTGCAGCTGAAGTCAGCTGAAATTGAAGAAGTCACTTGGATGAGTGATGACGTATTTCTTCCACTGAAAATGCTACATGTGGATTTTGGTTTTCTTTTGGACTTTAAATCAGTCAAAATAAAACATTTTTGTTTTTCAGTATTATCTATATATATATATATATAGATAATACTGAAAAACAGGGCTATAATATATATATATATAGATATAGATATATATCTATATATATATATATATATATATATATATATTATAGCCTTGTCTAGTCTTGAGTCCTCACCTTGCCGTTCATGACATTAGGAATAACCTTGTTAGTATAAAACAGTGATTTCATGTCTGTCAAACTGGGTTATTCTTGTCATTTTTCATAGATTCAGCTGAAGAAATGGGAACAAACTATTTATTTTTCAACAGGCTTCTAGTAACAAAAGTGCCTAAAAGTACTATTTAAAATCAGTTCTTTGCTACATTGTCTGTTACATGTTGCACTAGTTATTCCTGAATGATTCATAGGTTAGTATTGAGTGGCTTAACATACAAAAACAAAATGGCAAAAAAAATAAAAAAACAACAGCTGCCAGATGCCAAAGAGCAAGGGACAAATTACCAGTCTGTAGCAAAAAGAAACACAACAAAAACATCAGTCTAAAAGTGGTCAGGTACAAGGACTGCACTGAGAATGAGAGTAAAAAAAAAACAGCTAATGTTCCAAGTAAAATTTTTAATAATCAAAACCACCAAAAAATAACAAGAAAGTCTGGCTCCGTGGAAGCAAAATATAAACGAAAAAGAGGGGTTGCTTAAGATCTTTCCCCAGTAGCAAATTAAGTGTTTGCTCATTCTTGACATTGCCAGATGTTAAATGTGATACAGCTTTGCTGCAGGAAATAGAGGGCAGGGCAGGAATTTGTGGTAATGTTTCACTGTGGGCAAAAGTCTCTACAAAAATGACCCAGAAACACTAATGTGGAGCTGCTCAAGCCCTTCAGGCTGATCTCTGTCACGTCATTGTCAAAGTCAGTCGAGCTTATGTCATAATATTAAATGCAATAAATACATATCGTCCTCTGTCTTCCTCATATTACAATGAAAGATTCAGTTTTTGTGTTTTTTATCAGTATGGGATGTTAAACAAGAGCTACACTGAGTGGTGTGTAATTTGATTGAAAAACCCTCACAAACATCCTTGAATACCAACTCAGGCTTTTACACTGATTATAATCAGACGGTTTTCATGGCTCTTCACTGGATCAGATAATAAGACGTCCAACCTAATTTCTGGGTCACACGATCTAAAAATACTAGACAAGATGCTTTGAGTGTGACATTTAATTGTAATAGAGTCGGAAAGACTAGTTTTTCACAATGGATTTAAAAAATACTGTCAATAGAAAATTGTACTTAGTAGTCAGTATAATCTTTTAATAATATAAGTTTATATATGGTAGTGATAGGATGTGCGATCCTTAATAGTCTGCAAAAGCTTTGCGTGCATTCCAGAGTGCTCTGGCGTTCACACCCAGACCAGCAGGTTAAGGGAAGTCGGTTATGGGGTCACACTCTGACACACACACACACACACATACATGTACACCTCCACATTCCAATGTAAGGAACAAACGCCCACTAAAGTATAAATAAAGACCAGGGCAGTCTCAGAGTTGCGAGTCTCTGAGCCTCACTCTTGTGCGAGCGCTCTGGTGGCTGCCCTTGCTAGCAAGAAAACTGTGTGTTTCTCCTCTCTGATTCTCAGCTGAAGAAGTGTTTTAGAATACATCTCTTAATGTTGAAGTAGCACATAAGCAGCATTCATGCAATCCATGTTTATTGGCTTTAGTTTCATTTATTTTTTTAGCAGAGAAACTGCTTGTTGCTTTAGCCATGATGAGAACAAGACTGACTCACAAAACAAATATTTTCAACTTCCCTCCTACACTGTCGGCAGGTTTACATGAGTGTCTTTCACTGAAATATCTACACATTGGATGTATTTGTGTACACATTAAATGTTGTGCATGAATTATAATAATACATTTATTCATATAGCACCTTCAAAAACAGAGTTTGTTTGGCTATTTTGACGCACAAGCGAAAGCAGAAAATATCAACATAAAGCAAGATCACACTAAACAGCCAAGAAAGCCAATAATATATATACTGACCAGCCACTTTTCATTTGTTAAACCTGTAGTAAATGTCAAACCTAAATATCACCCATCTCAGTAAACGTAGGCATGCAGACATGTTCAAGACTAGCCTGCCAAAGAAATTGCTGATCTGCTGGGATTTGCCCTCACAACCAGAAACCATCGTTTACTGAGAATTATCCAGGGAGCAGCAGCTCTGTGGGTGATATTGCCTTGTTGATGTCAGAGGTCAGACATTGATGTTGTTTTGAGTTGATAGGAAGGCAACAATAAATTAAATAACTACTCATTACAATCAAGATTTGTAGAAGAGCATCTCTGAATGCACAACGCATTAAGCTTTGAAGCAGACAGGCTACAGCAGCAGAAGACCACACCAGCTGCCATCCCTGTCAACTGAGAACTAGAAACTGAGGCTATAATTTACACAGGTTCACCAAAATTGCAGAATAGAAGATGTTGCCTGACAGACGATTTTCTGCCACAGTCTTTGGTGGCATCAGTATTTGGCGTTCAGGTTGGTTTAATGGTGTAGGGGAAATTTTCTTGGAACACTTTGCACCATATCAGCTGAGTTTGCCTAATTCTGTTTTGCTGACCATGTAAGCCAATTTATCGCCAGAGTTTATGCATCTTCTGATGGGTGCCTTCAGCAGGATTACAAAGCTGTCATAGTCTGGGTCGTTGTGATGTTTGGAGTGTGTTTTTACCTGCCTCTGAGTCCAGATTGAGCTGGGTTCTCCTCTCTTTGGGGCAGAGCCAGCATCCAGCTCTTGCCAAACACACCTGTGCTCCATCAAGATGCAATTAAGCGCCTCCACTTGTCACCAGATTGTCTGCTACCTTCCAGTGGTAAAGTGACTCCCTGATGTTGTTGTTATCTTGATTTTTTTCAGCACTAAGCTTATTTTCCTGTTTTCAGTATACTCCGCCCAGGAATCAAAGTAACCCTGCTCTTCTGACCCCTAGTGAACCCCTGGTGCTTCTAATCCTTTTTTCTCAATGAAGTTCTTGTACAAAGTAAAGCGAGTCTGCATTTGAGTCCCGAAATTTGGTACAGCCAGCTCGGCCCCTGACAAAAGCTCAAAACTTCTGTTTTCCTGAACATCACAATGAGTTCATTGTACTGAAATGGCCTCAAGAGTCACAAGATCTCAATCCAATAGACCACCCACTGAATGTGGTGGAATGGGAGATTCATATCATGGATGTGCAGCCAACATATCTGCAGGAACAGTGTGATACTATCATTTCAACATGGAGCAACATCTCTGAGGAATGTTCCCATCACCCTGTCAAATGCATGCTGTGAAGAATTAAGGCAGTTCTGATGGTGAAATGAGGTCCCAGCTGATAAGGTGTAGTACTAACTTTATTACTGCATTAGGTAAACCTCCATCTAAGTGCTCATCAAGTTCAGGATCACAGGCTACACAAATGCAACAGTGCTGATCACTACACAGCTGTGTTGCCCTATTAAACCGTATACCTTCAACTCATCAAGCACAGCTTTGTAACCTTGGAGCAGCTAGCTATTCATTAAAATCACAGGAACCTTTGCTTTCATATTCTCTGATGTTCCAGCCTAAGAGACACTCTGTGATCCCTTTACATTACCCAGTGTTATATCATAGGCTTTTTCTTATTCCAGCACACTGTGCTCTGAATGTCTGTCAGGTTTTGAAGTCATGTTCAAAGCTAATGGATCCCAGAGCACCATAGAGGTGTTGCATCTCAAAAATATATTCACATCAGGTAGTTATAGTGTCAGTAAATCATGGCATTGGCTTGTTAAACAATCAGTAACAGTGGGCAGTGAAGCACTATGTTATTGCGTTGTGTACTGACTACCCCCATATCTCATGAATGCCAGAGTCCTTCTGTCAACATGACAATGACAATCCTTCCAAAGGTGTGGTAATTGTTGGATGGCCAAGAAACACACGATTTTAGTTTCTCATTCAGTGAGTCAATAACGGTTTGGTTTACAGCAGTATGTTTCTGATAAACAGTCCAATGTGTGTGCTTGTCTGTGTGTTAAACTATGCAAAAATAACAGAATTGGATTTGTTGACAACCCGAGGTGATAAAAAATGTTTAAAAAGACAATGTAAAGAAACCTTTCACTCTATCAAATGAATACATTACTTTCACACTGACAGCCTGTTGAAAAAAATATATCAGCCTTCCTCATCTTGAATAGCATGCACTTGAACCTGCTGCACAGCTGGTAGAAATGACAGTCATGCCATTATTAATGGGTTTGTCTACATTTCAGTGCTAAATTATTAGAAAATTGCACATATACAAACCAATGTGTGACCCAATGACTGGGTCATTTTAACACCCTCTGTTGCAGATTTATGAGTATGCTTGGGATCATTTTCCTGTTTAATGTCCTACTTCTAGGCAAGCTTTAGCTGCTGGAAAGATGACCTCAGATTTGAATACTTTGGTATACAGATCTGTTCATGGTCAACTCAGTGAATGCAAGGTGCTGAAGTAATGTGGCTGCAAAACAAGCCAAACTCCTCTCTCCTTGGTATGAAATGTTATTGCTTCGTCTGGTTTTCATCAAACATTCAAACATCTCCACTTTGGCCTTGTTTATCCAACAGACATTGTTCTAGAGGTCTTGTTGTTTATCCAGATGCAACTTTGCCATATTTATTTTAGACAGAAGAGGCTTTCTTCTGGCAAGTCCTTCCAAAAGGCATGTCCTTACTTTCTATGGAAGCATTAATGGTGTACTGAGCAGTAAAAACTTTCTTTCTAATTAAGGCAGAAAACAGTAATTCTGTCAGGATCAGAGGGAGCGTCTGGCTTCCACTGCCTTCCTGTGTCTACCTCTGACCGCCTTCTGGGCGGAGCCCTGTTCCCTCAACTGCCCTACTTACCTCTCATCCATTGGTGACAATCAGAAAGGCTGTATTTAAGACCAGCGCAGTCTTCTATTCTCCGCCAGTTTGTCAGCTAACTCGTGGTGGTTTTCATTGCTACTTGTTTTCGTGTTCATGCTCTGTACTTACCTTGATTTCCTTGTGCCTCCAGTTTCTTCGTGATATCACTGCTTTACTCCCCTGCAGCTCAATAACCTGGTCTCCTTGGCAAGATTCTCCACACCTCTCTGCAACCCACTCACTGGAATTAAAACTGCTTTTACCTGCTTGTCCCCCTGCCTGTCATCTCTTCTGTATTATGAGGAAAACAAGGTTGGAACAAGAGTCACTCACTCACCTCTCGAATGCTCACTCGGCTGCCCTCCTCAGAGCCTCACAACCTCCGCCTGCAAGCCTGCAGAATCAGTATTCCTCTCTCCTCCCTGCATTAACTCCTCACTCTCATAACCTGACCTAGCTCTCGCTGTTCCAGTGCCTCCCCGATAGAGACTCCCCACTATGTGCCCTCATCTTGCCATTTCTAATCTGTGTTCACAACAAAGCTTGTTTAAATCTTATCGGTGTTCCACTTGGTGTCTGTATTTGGATCCACATCCATGTACCGGCCTCCAGTGACAAATTCACAATGTAAACCCATTACGATGGCATTTTCTGTGGTCATGAAGTTTACTTCATCTTCTTACAGTCTGATTTTTTACTGAAACCACAGACGTTACCTTTGATGTCGATTCAAAACAATACAGGGTTAAGGCACTTCCAGAAACAGATGCTGCATCCATCTTTTATTCATGTATCCTGAACATATTTTAGTTTGTCCTAAAGACAGACCGGAGGGACACATGTGGCCAGGCTCTGTCCAAAGGAAACATCCTCTCGACTGCAAGACCCAAGAAAGTCAATGTGCTCAACCCCTAAAAAATAATCCCCCTTTCAATTTCAGCTTTTGTGCAGCTTCATCAAATGAAACGTATGTTAATTAGTGAGCTATCCAAGTGTTGATAGGTGAATTTAGTTGGTACCTTCATTTACAAACACACCATCTGTTTCCCTGTGGCTTTAATTTGATTATATTACATAACTCACAACAAGAAAGCCAATTTATGTCTTTGCATAAATATCAAACTATCTCTTCAAAATGAAAATGAAATATTTTAAAAAAATTGAGAAGCTAGAAAGATATTCGAAGACAACCTAATGTATTGCTGCTGTAATTATTCTCCTCATACATTTCCCTGCTCCTTTTACCTTCCTCTTCTTCCTCCTCCTTTCAGCTAAGTGGTATTATCTGTTTGGCATGAGTTCAACGATTTAAGAATACCAAAGGGGTTTTTTTTGTTTGATTTTTATGGGAATCTCTGCAGAATTACAAGTAGTCTTGGTGTGCAGACACAAACACGACCGCATGTCTTTATTATCTGTCCTCAGATAAATACTGTCATGGTACGTCAGTCCTCGCCGGTCGATCTATTTTTGTTATGTTCTCTCCCAGTCCCCTGCTTCCTTCTATGTGGGTATGTGTGTGTGAGTGTGTGTGGCCTGTGTGCTGGTTTACAGGCAACACCAGGCCTAAGGAGTTCCCTCGCTGAAGCCAGCCATCTCTTCCACCAATCAAGATTCACGAGCTGCAGCTGATGATCCTCGTCAGCAGTCTAACAGAGTGGCTGGACTTCAGTTGACGCTGGAGTGACATCGTCAGCACAGCCCCGGCTCTGAGGTGTCTTTATCCCTCGTCCTGGAGAAACGTTAATCTAATCGTCACATCTTGTTTTGTTAGGAACCTGGGAAAGAAAGTTTGGCGGGAGCAGAGCACACCTGTAAATATTGTGTGTGGGATTTCACCACATACCACTGACCAAGAGCACTGCACAGGAGTCAGGAGTAACCACGAACAGAGTCACGACTTTGGAACAGTTTGCTTTTCAAGTCTCACTGTTCTTTTCACTCTTTGTGGAAAAGAAAGTGTACAGACACTTTGTATATACTTGTATCGACTTCCGCTTACTAAACAAAATCACAGTTAAAAATAAGTACCCTCTGCCCTGTTGTCCTCAGCCTTGGAGTTACTGCAGGGGACACCATTTTCACCAAACTTGAGCTTTGCAACGCGTACCATCTGGTTGCTTACCATCTGGTTGCTTACCATCTGGTTGCTTACCATCTGGTTGCGGAGGTTTTCCAGGCTCCGGTGAACGACATTTTGAGGGACTTCATGAATCACTTTGTTTTTGTTTACCTTGGCAACTTTCTGATGTTTCCGAAGACCCTGTCCGGTCATGAGAATCCTGTTTGCCTTGTTCTTCAGTGGCTACTAGAGAAACCTCTGTTTGTAAAAGGTGAGAAATGCAAGTTCCACATTTGTTGGTTTCATTGTAGAACAGGAGCAGCTCCGGGCGGAGATGGCCGAGATTAAGGCTGTGGTGGAGTGGCCCGAACCCCAGATTGCAGATTGAGTAACCACAAACTGAGCCACGACTTTTTTGAACTGTTTATTTTTTACCCTTCACTTCTCACTGTAAATAAATTCACTGCCTCTAACCAGGAAGTCCTGTGTTTGGGTCCTGTTCTTGCCTTCCACCTGACAAATACTCTCCAATCACACAGTCACAGAATATAAGCAGCTTTATCCATGTTGTTCAGTGTAAGACTGCTTCTCTCTTCTTATATACACAATAACAATATCAGTAGTGTTCAAAAATGCACAAAAGTGGGAATTTCTAACCCACAGCCACTGAATTACATCATAATACAATCAAAACTGTTGAGTCAGATGCAAGGGAAACAAAAAAAACCCCACAAAACAAACAGGTGGGTGTTTTTCATGGATGGATGCATATTTTTGGTCAGGAATTTTTCCAAGTACTAAGATTCACTTCCAGTGCCACCACACAGGATTCCTATCAGGGAGATAATGAGTGGTGACAGTGGAGGAGGAGAGAGAGGGAGCGAGAGAGAGAGAGAGAGAGGGCAGTAATGCTTTTACGAGCAACACCCCCACACACTTTCACACATACGCTGCATGCAACATCAGATCCTCAGCCACTCCGTGTGTGGATCTGTTCGCAAAGGGCTCGGAGTGTCAAGATGCCTTCTTTCAGCTGGCTGCTGGCTCTGTATCTTGCAGCACTAACAGGTAAAAAAAAGTTCCTCTTTATCCTCTTTGATTAGGATCTGCTCTCTGTGTGAAGACTTTTATTGAGCCACTGTGGCGATCAATATTTCTCTTTGTTTACAGTACAGAAACTGTCAAGTGGCGAACAGCTCACATGTAGGAGCTGCTGTTATAGGGACAGTTACAGTCTGCATGTACATACACTGCATGATTTAAGCACTTAGACCATTTAAAGAAGACTTGCATTTAAAGAAGTATATGCATTCTCCTCTGTCTGTGCCGGGTGGTTTTACTTGTCTGTATTTCTTTGCACAAAATTTGACTGCATAAACTCTGCGGAGCGGTTTTTGATCAGCAGTAACTTGGACATGACAGAATGGAGTATCTTGATTGATTGCACTTCTCTTGCTGGATGAACTGTGGTTAATGGGATTGATATAAACTCTGTGTGTCCAGTCTGACTCTTGTCCTCAAAGCCTTGAGTCACTTTGGTCCCGCAGATTGCTGTGACCTTCAGATTGTCCGAATAGATTTGGTACAATAAGCCCCTTTTAAAGGGAAAGATTACTTTAGACTAATCCAAAAACGTGCCTGCATAGCTCAATTCAGTCACTTGTATCACTTTTCCAAGGTCTTTTACCTCTGTGTGCATGCAATTTCAGGAAACACTGATGGTGCTGTTGCACGAGAATCAACTGAGAGGAACTGCTCTTTGACCCCACCGGTAAGATTAGCTTGTCAACTGAATGTCTATATAAGGGGATACTGTTGATTTCTTTGCTAAAATTACACAAAGGAAGCTGAAAATAAAGCTGAAGTCAAAGATGTGACTGATCCATATGGAGGAGTAGAGGCAGGCTGAATAACAGACCAAACCAGGGTCCAAAATATCTGGAAGCTTGTTTTTCACACCAATAACAATTGAACAAATGATTTTACTCAGCAAAAACTAAACATCAACTTAAACACTAACTAAAACTTCCAATCCCAGAGATCAGGACATGTTGCATGAGTTTTGTGCACGTAGTTAATGATTGCAGCACATGGACTGCAGTTAATGATTATGGAGGGAAATACAGAGATGGATGAATCAGCAGCTCCTCGAGTTTTTATTCAATCTGAAGATTTTTACTCTTGCTGTGTGTGTGTGTGTGTTTTGTAGTACCTCCCCAGCACAGCAGTAAACACCTCTCTCCAGCTGGAGGAGCTACGAGTGCAAATGCGTGCCATGAATATTTCTGCCTACATTATCCCTGCCACCGATGCTCACCTGGTACACATGCTGTCCATCATAATTATGTCATCTGAGATTAAAGCTCGTGTGTGTTTGTTGTGTTTGAGTTTGTGTATGCTTTTTTCCATTAGAGTGAATACATTGCACCACGTGACGCCAGGTTGGCCTTCATGACTGGTTTCACTGGTTCTGCAGGTACAATCCTTTTCTGTCTCGTCCTCCTCCTCCCCATGACTCACTCCCGACATCTTCGGTCACGCAGCTCCTCTGCTTTCATCCCACATCCTCGCCATACATCTCGCTCCTCATTCATTTGTATTCCCTGCTTTCACTTGCTGCACGACAGCATGTCCTCAAATGTAGGCACTCGCCCTCGCAGTGGAACTTCCCTATGAAATGATGAGCTCTGTTTTCACGCTTTAACTGTGAAAGAATAAGAAAGCAGATGACAGTTCAGTAGAGCGCTGATTACACTCCATCAAACCTATGTGAAACTCTATTATGAGAAGCCATATTGTCTGGGTTTTTATTAAGATTCATTGATGGGTATTTGTGATGTGAGGGTGCAACAGTGGAATGATAATGTAAACCCTGATTATATATCCGCACCACATTACCGGACTGTTATCACTGTTTCTTGCTCACCCTCTCATTCAATCACACATACATCTTTTAAATTCAGATTAGCTGTCCAGTCACACACTGAGTCAACTCTGACATTTATAGTCATTTGTAATTCACTGTTGCTGCTGCCCTCTCTATAACGCAGCTGTTTTCCTGCCTCTCCTCAGGCACTGCTGTAGTTACCCTGAACAAGGCCGCTCTGTGGACAGATAGCCGCTACTGGGTTCAAGCTGAGAGACAGATGGACTGCAACTGGGAGCTGGAAAAAGATGGTAGGAGTGGTCCTATTTTGCTTACTTGTTATGACAACACAGCAACCATTCGATTCCAGTTAAATGTTTCCTTTTTTAAAAACCATTATAGCAGATTTAATATCAATAAACATCGCTCATTAACAAAAATCTTTAACACCGAAGCAAAAATTAAGACACTCCAACTAATGGGACTTATTACTTTTTTTTATAGCTTTTCATGACAGCCAATGTCATTCAAGGATTGCAGAAAAAAGAGGCCTGTAAAGGGCCACATACACTCACCCACCACCAGCCACTTCATTAGGTACATCTGTTCATCAGTGCGTTAATGAAAATATCTAGTCATCCAATAACATGACACCATTGGCTTTAATCACCCAAGCATGGTCAAGACAACTTGATTCAAGTGACATTGAGTGTGGCATCGTTGTTGGTATCAGACAGGCTTGTGTTGGTATTTCAGAAAGTCCTGATCACACCAAACACATCAAAGCTTGAAGCAGATGAACTATAGTAGCAAAAGATCACGCCAGCTGTTCACTCCTATGATCTGAGAACAAGAGACTGAGGCTCAGCAATTTACACCAGCTTCACAAAATTGGACAATGGATGATTGGAAAAATCTCTGTTGGTTTGCTGAGTCTCAACTTCTGCTAAGACATTCAGATGAATTGTTGTATCTGTTTCTCATATTACTTCTTTTCTTAAAAGGCTATGGTGGGGTTATGTGATATCTTCCTCTACTGCTGTGTATATGATACACATAATAAATATACTTACATTACAGCCATGTATGTATTAATCCACAGCTGCAAGTGCTCAGGATTTGCATTCCTGGTCGGGGAAACATTTGCTGAAACAGTTTTAGGAAATTACTGAGCAACAAATGCTTCTTAGGCTGCAACACAGAGAGAGGTAGGGGAGGCTGAAAAGTACTGTCAGGCAAATACGGGAAAACACATTAAATGCATGGCTCTGAATGTTGATCTGACCTCTGCTCTTCAGATAAGCAGCTTTAAAATTCAAATTCAGGAAGGCTTTGCTAATATTAAGTATTACAATGAAAGGAGTTTATTCTTTACAGGAAAAATTCAGAAAACAATTCCTGCAGAGGTTCAAAGTTCAGGTGGGATTAAAAAAAAACAGCAACAAAAAAACCCAACAGCTGCAAAAACTGACCACTTTTTAGTGGGGTATTTCCAAATATCTGACTTGCATAGGCCCATCCACTGTTGCAAATGCTGTTAACCACATAATTCAATTGCACTGCAATAACTTAAGAGTGTTTTAAACATCATCATCAAGTCAAGTGAGCTTTCTAGATGGACCTTCACCCAAAAGAACCCTTTCTAACACCGACATTGAACCAGTTCGATTGGTCAAAGTTTGCTTTCAATGTTACAATGTATCATTTCATTGATAGAAACTGTATTTTCTGATTAACATTATTTGTGCTCATTTTATTTTATATTCTTTTATAAACCCAAAAGTTGGTTTTAAAATTGCTACAATGTTTTCCACCTTCTGCATCATTTTCTCAAATAACCTGACTGCGGTCTGTCATGTGTGATGCTCTGTAGTGTCCATCAGCAGTGTGGCAGAGTGGCTTATCTCAGAAGTGCCAAAGGGTGACGAGATCGGCTTTGATCCCTTCCTCTTCTCTCTCAGTGAGTCTCACGTTTCTTCCCCACCTGTCAGTCTGGCTTAACATCAATAAAGTGCTCACCTAAGTAGATGGGAAAATTATTGACAAAGCCTCCAGACGCCATGCAGACTGTTTACTTGTGATTGATTCGGTTCAGCGTGTGTAATCATCTGCAGTTTCCTCCATTAGAAACGCAGGGAGACTACAACATCAATCTGGACTCGAGCGATCGCAGCCTCAAGTCCATCACAGAGAACCTGGTCGACAAAGTGTGGAAGGAAAGACCGTCGGTCCCGCCTGACAACCTCACCCGCCTGCCTGACCGAGTCATACGTAGGTTTCCTTTATGTGAACGTGTGTTTACGATTGTACTGAGCACACATCTTTCAGTCTGTTGGTCTACCTGTGTGTGGTCCTTTTTATCTGTGTGCTGATAAATACCTGCAAACTGGACAGAGTGCAATAAGCCGCTCGCAAAACAGAGCCATAAATAGCATGTCGATGGTTTTACAACAGGCTGATGGATCAAATACCAACTTAGACTGGATGAGCATATTGTCCAGTTTATGGTCAGAATAGGCACATTGAATAAATGGAGAGCACCATAAACCTAATGGACTGTATGTGACTACAAGCTGCACAAAAAAGAAATCCATATAGCATGCAAATATTGTCTCATAGTTTAGACATGAAAGCTCGTTCTTCTGCTTGGCTAACTGTCTGGAAGAAGTCCATTAAGTAATGAGAAGCTTGCACGTCAGAGTAAAGGACCTATTTACTAGAAAGGCCTTGGAGTAGCCAAAGCATTATATTTGAAAGATCCATCAATCCATTTTCTTCCGTATATCCAGCTTAGCATCACGGTTGAGCTGGAGGCATTCCCACCTGTCATAGGGTATGATGAGGGGTACACCCTGAACTGATCACCAATCTATCGCAAGATTAACAAATAGAGACAGGTGCTGCTGATCTACAATTCTAGTAAAACATTTAAGAGCTACAAGTGGAGCACTGAAAGCAATTTATTGATTTAAGATCATAGTAGTTAGTTGCTATAGGAAATAAAGTGAAGTTTTATGTCTGAAAAGCACAGAATACCTCATAAACCTTTGCTTTTGAGATCTGTTTAGAGTTACCAAAGATGCTGTTTCGCCATGAGACTGGTTACGCCCACAGATGGGTCACAATGTGTTGGATGCAACCCCATCAGTGGTATTCGGCCTAGATTCCGCAAGGTTTTGAAAAGACCAATAAGCCCCTGGATGATTTTGTAAAGAGAAATTGTCTACTTCTTCTAAACAGTGGAAACTGTTTGGATGGGATAGGATTTTTTTTCTCCCCATTCAGTGATTCAGTTTGTGTTGCTGTACCCTGGTTTAGTGCATCTGCATTTGTCCTTATTGACTTTGTCCAGCTCTCCACAAATTTCTCACCTTTCTGTGTAAGTCATTTCAAATGCTGTGCAAAGTAGACTTGAATTTCTGACAGAATTTCAGTAAGTTAGCAGGTCTTTTACGTCTGTTAACAAGACATTTTTGTCACTTACAAGCAGCGGAAGGAACTGCAAAAACAACTCTGGCATGCCATTAACTTCCTAATAGAGAAGGTGATCTGGTTAGCTGTTAGGTTTATATGGTTGATTGTCATTTATGCTTAGAAATATTCACTCATATATGCTTGGTTTTATTATCGATTGCATAATAATGGAGGTTTGATCCGTAGTAGTCTGTGGAGACTCTGTGCGCCTCCCAGAGCACTCTGGCATGCACACACAACTTAAGGTCAGGAGAAAGGTTATATCTTCTCTTACTGATTTATGGTATAGCAAACACAAGTATATCTGTTTTAGTCTAAGTGCCTTTTGTTTAGATGAACTGCTGGACTTCCAGACCAGCAGGATTAGGGAAGTCGTTTATGTGGTCACATCTTGACACCCCCCCCCCCCCCCCCCCCCCCCCCCCCCCCCCCACACACACACACACACACACACACACAGATTAAATTCTCATAGTAATAAACACCCAGATATTTACTGTGTGAACGAGCAGTGTGACGATAATCTGTATTGATTGTTTGACCTAAAAATGAAATACTGTTAAACTGTTAATAATCAAGAGTTGTGGTTAAAGACGTTCTGTTCGAACTATTTTGGCATTATTTGCTAATAATAACATTTGTTTTGTTTAAACCACATTATTTGTGAAGTGAAAATGTTAGAATCCCAGTATGAACAATTAAGTGTTATTTTTCTTCACATGCCCTACTCTCTACAAACTCACTTTGAGCAAAAAGCACTCAGACAAGTCCAAGTTATAATTGTAGCAAGCAAGTGCTTTCTATATAACATTCAAACATATTCCTACTCCAGTGGATGCATCAGAGAGCGACGTGGGCTTAGTATCTTCTAGATTGAACCATCTACCTTCCAATTAGCAAACGGCCTGCTCTACCTCCTGAGTTACAGCCACTCTTCGAGGATGGACAAAAGCACACTGTACGACAAATTAGCATCAAATGTGTCTCATTGGATGCAAATGAAAATTAAATATGTATATTTGTAGAGAGGACCTGGCAGGAGAAAGTGGAGCACATACGAACTCAGATGGGGGACAATCCATACAAGCCCACAGGCCTCCTGCTTTCAGCGCTGGATGAAACGGCTTGTAAGTAACTGCAATCTTATATATCTTATAATTCTGTTCAGAAATGCCTTAGTTAATTGTGGTGCATATTTATATTGAGCTACAACTGGATCACTGAGAAAAGCACCTGAGACATATCCTGCTCTAATGTATTCATTGCAGGTCTTAGACGCTCTTCACCACCACGAGGGCAGAATTTAAATTCCCCCCATTTGATTCAAGCTTATTTGAATGTCCAGAACTACATTCCCCTATTCAGCATGACAAGAAGGAAATATCAGTTCATTTTAAAGTCCCCCTGAATAGCTTTCCTTATTGCTCTTTTACTTGCCCAACATCCTGTCCCGACAAGCTACTCAGCTGCTGCATATAAATTAACCTGAAAATGTCTCAGATCTGTTTTAGATGTGTTTGTGGTCCTAACTGTTCAGTACCAGTAACAACATGCTGCCTACCAGTGACTTGCAGCTGCACTGCATATTTGTTTGCTTCAGGCCTTGTTTTCTACAGTGTAACAGCACAGCAGTCAGTAGAAAACTGACTTTTTTTTCTCATTTCTAATTAATTAATTTCTTTAATTTAAAAACCTATGAAACACTACTAATATCGTGATTAAAATAAGGGTTCACTAAAGATGATTTGATTGCATTTTAAGTAATATCCTTACCTTTAGAGGATCTACAAATATTAAAAAAGACACATAGCAAGGATACCTTTGTCTAAAAGTATTTAAATAAATAATAAATAATAATAAATAATTACTATAATAATAAATAATTACTGTTGCTAAATAAATGTATTTGTTTTTCTGTCACATTCGTAGACTCTAAAAAAGCTTTTTTCACTTCCATTAATGTTCTTAAAGTATTGCTAAAGTACAATAGTTTATTTTAGCAGTTTTTGTGTTTTAAATACTTAATCTTCCCGTATGAACTAATGGTGAAGAAGTTTTAAGTTCTAAGAAGTTTTAACTTGTCGGTGTATTGGGCTGATCAGATATCAACTGAAGTTAAACTAGGGCCAGGGCCTTTCTTTCACGTCATGACATGTACCAATATGAAGCAAGTCAGTGTAACCTTTATTGGATGGACAACCAGCCAAGTAATCCATCCATTAGGGCTGGGTGATATGACCACAAATCACTCAATGTACTGGCAGACCATTGGGATCTCAGGTAGCATGTCTACTTGCAGAGAGCACCTATTGCCTGATGGAGGCAGTGTCGAAAGTAAGCCGGCAACACGTTTTTGATTCTGGAGAACTCCAGTGTGGCTCTCTTTCCTGTTTCAATGGACACAAGCACAATAAAATACAGATGAGCTATTTTTGCCACTTGTTTCTCAATTATGACCCAAAATGAGTGACTGAGCACAAAACCTCATCAGGAGAGTCAGCTATCGCCCCCTGCTGGCAATCAAAAGAATGCAGTTTTAAGGTACATAAACTTTATTTTCCATCTTCCGATCTGGAAGCCATGTCCATCTTTTATACTGTCTAAAGCTACCACTGGGTACAAAATCTTCACCCCACTAATGAACATGTTAACTTTAAAGAAAGTAATTGCAAAAAAAGAATCCTTTAAGATAAAGAATATTAGGATTAAAAAAGAAATCACTTAGAAACGTATTCAAACAATTTCTCTATATGTCAGCCTAAAATCACTCCTCCAGCTCCATCACTCCACACAGGTTAAATGATGTGATTGAATCGGAAATAAGCAAGATTTCTGCAGACTGAATTATACAAAGGCAGTCTACCCACAAACCAACACAGGAAGGGTACCATTCGGAAGACTGTTCGTGACTCCGACTTGAATTAGAGCCTGTTTTGAAATAGCAGCTACACAGAGAGAGTCGCGTAAGTCTCACAATAGATGCAAAGAGCGCTTCATGGCCCAAATTGATCCCAGTGAGGAAATAAATGAACTTGCTGACAGTGAGATGTTTTCTTTGTTTGTTTTTAGGGCTTTTCAACATGCGTGGCAATGACATCCCGTACAACCCTTTCTTCTACTCCTACACTCTACTCACAATGGATGAGATCTGGTAGGTTCATTTTTTTAGACACTACACTTCACCGAATAAAAATCGTTTTGCATTTCCTTATTTCCTATAATTCCCATCACAAATACCAGCTGCAAACCTATTATCAGTGGTTTATATATTATGTAAAAGGATATGCAGTATTTATTTCCCTTCACGTCATGTAACAGGCTCTTTCTCCACGTGGAGCGGGTGACTGAAGAGTTGAAGGTGTACTTGAATGCCTCTTGTGAAGGGGCCCTCTGTGTGCAGCTAAAAGGTTATGATACCATCCTCGATCATCTGAAGAACTATGTGACCAGGCCTGGGGTTAAGGTGTGGATCGGTACAGAGTACACAAACTACGCTCTTTATGAGGTCATTACACCACAGGTATGCAGACCTTTTATTTCCTTTTATGTGTTGCACAGCATAATTATGCCCACCGTGATAGTTTTTTATTTATTTATTTTTTATGTCTAACAATCTGTTTGCACTGCTGTTCTCGATGGAAGAGCTGTTGTAAATTATAAAGCTGCACTAATCAATTCTTTGGATCAAATGACTGTTTGTCTAATGCGTAATATACTGAAGAGAACACAGATTCATATTTTCCCAGTAAAACTGTAAAAAATAAACTAATGCATCTATTTTATTTTTTATTTTTTTGTCTGCCTACACTTATGGTGTCAAGGGCTCAAACCTGTCACAGCTCAGATAGGATGATAGTCTGTGACAGGGCTCCTTCTAAATTTACAGTGTGCTTAACTGAAAATATTGGACAGATGACCTATAAAATAAAACTGCAAAGGTTTATTGCTTTATGCTCATTGTAAAGTTGATGGCCACAGACTTCAAGCTTTAAAAAGTTGAGGAAGGACTAGCACTTCCTGAGCTATGAGAAAGATAATGCTGCAGACATAGTGTCTAGTTTTCACACACAATGTGTTAGTGCGCACTCTTTGATGGATGATCATTTGAGCTCCTTCCCAGGACAGCTCCAGCCACTCTCACACTCTCAGCCATCTCAGACTCCTTTCCACACACCAGCGCACTACTGCGTAAAATATCCTCCTGAGAACCGAGGGGGAAATAAATCTTCCCATTGACGTTTTTTGTGATTTCTTTTCTCTTTGGAGCTAAAAGAGGCCACCCAAGAGGCCAACACATGCGATATCAATGGAAAGCCCAGGATGTCCTCTATTTAATACATCGGGACTTGGTAGAGTAGCTCAAATAAATCAAAAGATACAGACTAAAAACAAATATCCATGACAGAGGACATAGATGAATGGGCTTGTTCTCAGGACCTGATTAGATCATTGCTGTCAGCTGTCCTCACCTGGCACTGCCAGAGCCACGAACCACTTCCCGCCACCACGTAGCAAAATTGAATTAACCCAGGGAGCCGTATGGCTTAACCTACAGCCCCCCTCACGAATTAGAAAGGAAGTCAGCTCCAGCAATCTGCACCTCCCAACCTATGGACCACTACTAGGTGGTTACTAGCAGTTAATCCAAGCATTGGCATCTTTCATGTTATGAAACCACTGCAGTGGGGCGTGGAATGAGCAGAGGGTGAATGGGCATCCCAGGAGGTAATAACGAACAGAGTCAACCCCCCATTGGATTGCCAGGCACTCTTTTTTGGGGGTTGATGCCAATATATTCAAGTGGGACTTCTGTTAACAATGAGAGGCACAAAAGGCTTCCTTGTTTAAAAACTTTTGGAAAAGCAAAAAATACGTCTTTAGGGGGGAAAGAGGCACAAAGGGCACTGACATGCGAGTGCTGTGGCCTCGAACATGTTAAGCAAGAATTATTTGTCATGTTATTTGCATTGGCTGCATGGGCTGTGGGTCTGACATGGAGCGTTGGAGTAGTTGGTTGCCAGTGTAGCACTTCCTGGGCTATGGGAAACCCTATCAGAACACGACACACAAAGTGTTTGCTTTATTGCGAACACTTTGATAGGTGATCGCATTTGAGCTCTTTCCCTGGACCGCTTGAACCACTCTGCTGCTACCTCAAACTAATGTGGCAAAGGGTGAAGGCAGGATCCTATCCTTAAATTTAGTGACTCAGGAGCCATCAGAACAGTGACAACCACTTCCTTCGTCAGTCACGGACATACTTGAACTCCATCGCTTGGAGCAACCAGTTCCTGACCCTAGAGTAAGCCACTCCACCCTTTTCCAATTGAGAACCATGACTTCAGACTAGGAGGTGCCAATTATCATTCCAACCATGTCACACACAGCTGCAAACCGGGCCTTCACAGATGTGAAAAATAACTATTCTCTGTGCAGTAACGCCCCCCTGATATCACATATCACTATGAAGATCCCCATGTTCTTTAGTCAGACCATGTGGATTACATGATTTGAAAAAATGACTGGTCAGGCTGAGTTTAAGTACCCCTGGGTCTTGTTTCCACCTTTTTAAACAAGGCCTTTCTACTAATAAATATGTAGAATTTTACAAAATGGGTAATAAAAAATAATAATTAATAATCATTATTTTTTTGCATCATGTAGGACAAACTATTGACAAGTTCCTACTCTCCCGTGCTGACGACAAAAGCTGTGAAAGATGAGACTGAGCAGCAGATTTTACGGGATGCTCACGTATGTCATCCACTCAGACACGCATAATGCCTCCAAAGGAGATACTGAGTAAACATACATCTGAGTAAATGCATTACCCCATTCAAAGGTGCCTTTCAACATGCCATATGCATTTTTAATCTGCATCATTTTCATTGTCACGGTGACTCTGTGCAGGTGAGGGATGCCGTTGCTGTTATCCAGTTCCTGATGTGGCTGGAAAAGACCGTGCCAGAGGGGAATGCGACTGAACTGACCGCTGCAGAATACGTCGACAAGTGCCGCAGGTGGGTGGGAACAGGGACGGCTGACATGAAGTATTTGAAGCCAACTATTTAATTTGAAAATGTAAAGTTTAAAGGAGTTGTTACACATGAAAGATGAGAAATTTTAGAAATTATGAAGCTCAAACTCAAATTTGTAACAGTATAATTAAAGAATTATGTGAACGTCATTCCAGCAAACAGAAGGACAGCAGAGGCCCAAGCTTTGCCACCATTTCTGCAAGTGGACCTAATGCTGCTCTTGCCCATTACAGGTGAGATTAATTTTCATCCCGACATCTTTATACTCATTTTTGCATTTTTAAGGATGCATTCAAAGAAGATTACAGTAAACTATCATGCTGGATGCCAAAAATGACCTAAATGTTTGCTGAATCTTTTTAAATCATTGTGAGGTGCTCAGATATTCAAGATTTCATTGGTGCACTTTTTTTTTAAATGGATTATAAGATAAAAAATCAATCGGAATTCAAGTGTAGGCTTTTCCATTATGACCCAAGATGTTCAAACCAAAAAAAAGAACACAAACTAAACAACAAGGTCCTTAAAAAGCATAAAAGTTTAAGGTTAAAAAAGTAACAGAAGATTTAATTATAGGTCCCTTTAGGACCTTATATGATTGCGTAACCCTGACATTACGCATCTGGATTTGTAATTGTCTGTAGTTCCACAACAAGGCAGCATTGTAACATTTTTGTGGTATCATTAACTTGTTGCCGCTTTTGTTGGTGGTTGTGGTGTACTCGCAGCAGTCTTAACCTTCTTAAATATTTCACAACCAACATGACTTTTCCAAGGCATTTATTAAATGAATATTGTACCTTATTATTTTTGCATGATGTTCTGTAGTTCTCAAAGCTGTAAAAATAGGATAACATTACTGGATTAAAAAAAAAAAAGAAGGGGAGAAAAAAAACACTTAAAGCCAAAACAGGAACTTGTTTTTGCTGGCATGCTAAATCTCTGGTAGAATATCCTAAATATACATCCAAAATCTTCTTTTTGCATGTTTTTTGACGGGATCTTTTTACTCCTAAAAGAACTACTGAATATACTGAAAGCTGGTTGAACTAAGATTGTCACAAACTCAAGAAACAAGTTTCCTGGAAACAGTCATGCAGAATCATCAACTTTCATTTTACAGCTCCTACAAATTATTTATAAACGTCCTCAGCTCACATGTCACATACTCGAGTTCTGATAATGCGTTCAGTTATATAAGGTGCCAGTCTACAATAACCATCATCTCAAGCCCCACCCCCCGAATGTTATAATATTATAGAGAGAAACCTCTACAGTCAGATGATATGAAAAACAGCAAAGCATTTTGTAGTAAACTGTGGCTTTATAATTTTAATTCAGTGTTTTGTTTAGTTTTTTTTAAGGGTCAAGTACAGGAAAAACACTGTCACAGAAGCTGATTCAGATTCACTGTACTGTGAGCAAGTCCCTTGATGGTGATGGTGATTGATTCGTAGTGTTAGACTGTTTGCAAGTCAAGCAGAATGAGCGGTTTTGTTAATCGTGAATTAAAAAATAAATAATAAATAAAACTAGACTTAAACCAAATGACAGATTGTATCCAAGTAAGCCTAAACCTGCTCAACCACTGTGCATTGAAAAGTCTTGCTTTTTAAAACTGATATTGATGTCTGATTTGTATTGATGTTAAAAAGGGACTGAGTGTAGCACTTTTCAGTTTATGGGGAAATCTGGAGTAATAGTACAGTATGAGTAATTACACCAGAATACTGCCTCAGATCTTCCTGGAACAAGACTAACTGAATGAGGCTTGTATGCAGAAACTGAAAAAATGTTGGAGTGCTTAGACTGAACACGCAAACACATTCAATACACTCATTTTTGTTTTTTTTGCATTCAGACTGACATCAAAAGATGAGTCACTGTACTATATGGACAAAATACCTGTACTTTACACCTGTCTGTGGGAAGTTTTGCCCATTTATCCACAAAAGTATCTTTGAGGTCCTGGCTCACAATTTCCATTCTAGTTCATCCAATCGGTGTTGAGCTTTGTGTGGACCCATCAAGTTCTAATCCAACCATGCCTCTGTGGGACTTGCTTTGTGCACTGAGGCAAAGACATGCTAGAAAAGGGTGTTCCTCAAAATGTTACCACACAGCTGAAAACAGAGAATTCAACAAACCCTGACCTGGTGTGGCATTAGACTGCCACACAGAGAAGTATGACTTGACACGCCACATAACTCAACTGCACCACTGTCCAGTAGCATCATGCTTTATTCCACCCCAGATGCTTACACAGGATTGTATAAGGCTTGTATGCAGCTGCTCAGCAATGGAAGCCCATTCATGAAGCTCCTCTCACACAGTTTTTGATGACAGAAAATGTTTAAAACTATGAGATTATCGCGTCGGCAGTAAGTTGGTGACTTCTACACACAGTTCCTTAGCTGTAACCTAGCTCTGTAAGTTTATGTGGTCTGCTACTTTGTGGCTGGGTTGCGGTGGTGGTTCGTTAACTGTAGTACCCCTTACAGTTGATTGTGTGACATCTAGGGGGGAAGAAATTTCACACATTGTTGCAGCAGTGGCATCCTATTATCGAACCGCACTCTTTAGAGTGACTCATTGTTTCACGTTTGTAAAGCAGACTGCATGGCTCTGCTGTGGCTTTATACACCTGTGGAAATGGGACTCAAAACACCTGAAATCAAATATTCAAAGGTGTGGCCATTTAGTGTAAATGTGCATATGTATTCTTAGGGGCTGTTTATAATAAATAGAATAGGTGTCAGGAGTCAGACACTAAACAGTCTTGTTTTTAAAAACTGATTCTGCTCTGTAATTGCAATAATAATAATAATAATGGATTGGATTTATATAGCGCTTTTCAAGGCACCCAAAGCGCTTTACAATACCACTATTCATTCACTCTCACATTCATACACTGGTGGAGGCAAGCTACAGTTGTAGCCACAGCTGCCCTGGGGCAGACTGACAGAATCATCTGATTTGCATTGATTCGTAAAAAGGGACTAATTGTAGCCCTTTTCAGTTTATATGGTGAGCTAACATTATTATTAATGGGTAAGTACAGTATGAGTAACTACACTATGCCTCACAAATCTGACTGGAACAAGGTCAAAGCTAACCAGTAGTCCCTGAATGAAGGCTTGCATGCAGAAATTGTTGGAGTATATAGAGTAAACTGTGGTATTAGAATGAAGGCATTTTCCTTACAACTTATTTGTGGAGTTATTTTCTTTATGTTGCATTCAATCCTCACACCATGACCGTGATTCTCAGCACTCTTAGAAGTAGCAGATGCCCTTGATTTGAAGCAAATAGAAATGCATGCTCTCAGTCTTGTGTCAGGAATGCCTGGTTACACACAAGCATATATCACACAAATAGGTGGTGCGAGTGGTTTAGAGAGAGGTGCTGGTTCCAGTAAGGTTTTGATGAAAACATAAAATTATTTGACTGAAAGGTTTTTAGTCATTGGTTGCAGAGTTAAAGTGATCGAGTGGCTTTGCATGTGTTGACACTTTTTTGTCTTTTATAAAAATGAGTCTGTGTTGTGAGAGATGTTTTGAGAACTAAGCGTGAGGACGACTTTCCTGATGTGAGACCTGCATAAAAGGCATCGAGGAAAATCTGTAAAAGATGAGTAACTGAGAATATTTTTCTTTCCTCAACTTTTGTGCCTCACAAAATGAGGCCCGCACGGTCTTATTATAAACAGCCTGATTATATCTTTCTGAGCCTTAGAGCCCTGCGGTTATCACAAAATAACAATAACATTATTATGTTTTTGGATTTTTTGCATGAAGGCATTTTTTTTCTTTTGCTAATAGTTCAACACATTTGAAAAACACCAGCAAGCAGTGCTACTATCATTTCCTGTTTTTGTGCTACAGCCCTACAAAAGAAACAAACCGGAGGTTGACAGTTGATGAGATGTACCTGGTTGATTCTGGTGGCCAGTATCTGTGAGTAAAAATGATCTCTTCACACACTTCTGTAGTTTCATTTTATGTCACGAGCGTTTAAAATGAGTCACCGTGTCTCTCACTATTTTCAGAGATGGCACCACTGACATCACTCGGACGGTTCACTGGGGAAAGCCCACAGAAATGCAAAAGGTATTACTGATAGAGAAGATATGTTAATATTTCCTTATAATCAGACTGATTATAAGGAAATATTAACATTCATTAGACTAATCAGTCATATAGCAATCAATCAACTTTGCTCCTTTCTATTTTTTTCAATATGCTAATTCTTTAATTCTTATTATTTTGTTCAAAACACAAGTTTCCTATCATTTACCACATGTCTTGCTTCACAGGAGGCCTTCACTCGAGTGCTGATGGGAAACATTGAGATATCCAGAACCATTTTTCCCTCCGGGACAAGAGGTGGGAATGAAAAATAAACACATCTTAAATGAAATCTTTCTGTTTCACCACTAGAGAGCCCCCTTCCTCCACCATAGACCATAGCTGTGAGTAGATGTAGCGTGTCTGGTACAGGATGTCTGACTGGAGGTTTTTGTTCATCAACAGGTGTGAACATGGAGATGCTGGGTCGCCGGGCATTGTGGGAGGTGGGCCTGAACTACGGCCATGGCACAGGTCACGGTGTCGGAAACTACTTTGGAGTTCATGAGTGTACGAACCTTTATTTGGAGATGACTTTGAGATGCCAAATATGCCGCGTGCTGTTTTTTGAACACTGTTTTATTTTTCAGTGCGTACACTTGCATCTATGCATCACAACAATATCTCAGAAAGGTTTCAGAAAATGGGCTACACTGCGAGAGAAAGGGTTTATGCATTTAATCTTTCCAGTAGTAGTTACTAAGTATCTATCTGTGGATGAGAGTCCATGTCAAATGTGTCCCAGGTGTACAAACACTTCGAAAAAGCCACAAAGTACAAGAATTTCAAGGAAACGTATAATTTAATAAAAAAGAGAAGTGGCACCAAATCTTCCACTAAATCAACCATGTTGAAACTGAAACAATTTAACGGTTATCCCACTTTGTCTTCTGCATTATTACAGATGCAGAAGACAAAGTGGGATAAAAAAAAAAAACCTCTGAAAGCATTACTTTTATTCCTTCCAGCCTCCGCAAAAAAGATGCTAGAGGGTATTAAAACACTTTGTTTAGTTATCACGCTTTGCTTACTTCTCTCCACCTTCTGAGTTAAAATGAATAAATAAATAAAATCATACAGTGTGTCAAGGATAAATAAAATTGGGCTGATTTTTAAGTGGCTGGTCCATTCTGTGCCCCAAATGGTGTTTAATTGTTTTTTAACAATATCAGGAGGAAATTATTCCTAATAGGGCTGAAGGTAACAATTATTTTCATCATCTCTCAACTGTTTAATATATAAAACATTGAAATGTCAGTCAAGAGTCTGTTGATCCATTTATCCATCCACTTTCTTCCACTTATCCAAATCAGAGTTGCAGTTTGGCTGGAGCCTGTCCCAGCAGTCATAAAACAGAGAGGCAACCATTCAAACTCACATTCACATTAATCTAACATGCATGTCTTTGGACTGTGGGTGGAAGCCCAGGTACCTGGACAGAGCATGCAAATCCACACAAAAGGTCCCCGGCCAGCTTACAGCCTTAGCTAAATGCCTGAGATTACTATATTATGGATATCCACAGCGACAGTAATGTATGACAGAGATACAAAAATCATAAAAGCTCGCCTTTAACTTTCCAGAAAACTATTCTCATCAGTCTCAGCTGTATGTTCCACCACATTAACAGTGTTAAAGAGTAAAAAAGCTGAAACTGAAGTCTGACATTTTGGCTCATGAATAATGACCTCTGATAATTCCTCTTTAATACTTGATATCCACTGACCAGCATGATCATGAAAATACACTTTAGGTTGCATGATGTTCACAAGCTTCCAATGTATATATTGTAGAGTAAATCATGGAGAGGTTTATTTGTTTTTCTGTAACGTAACTTGCATTTTAATCATGAGTTAATGTAATGTATCCCCAGGGCCTGTTGGCTTCCAAAGCAACAACATTGGCTTCAGAGCCGGCATGTTCACGTCTATCGGTGAGTTTTATTTTGTAAAGTTTTTCTGTGCAAAATGTCAAAATCCTGAAAAATCGCTTGATTTTGCTCATAGAACCTGGATATTATAAGGAGAATGACTTTGGGATCCGGATTGAAGATGTTGCAGTGGTCGTACCGGTTCAGACAAAGGTGAAAATTAAGTGGTGCCTTATTGATAATCTGGAATTATATCATTTTTTTTAATGTAACGTGAAGGTAACGTTATGTGGATTTTCTTTTCTGTCCTTCAGTATGGAAATAACTACCTGACCTTTGACACTGTATCACTGGTTCCATATGACAGAAAGCTGATTGACATGTCACTGCTCAGCTCAGAGCAGGTAAGAAATTGCATCTCATTGCATAATCAACTACAAGACATTTGCCTCCAATTTCTGAAAATGAGATACAAATATGTGCTGACGTGAAGGCATAAAATGAATGCTCGGCTGCACCTCGGTGTGAGTTTACTTCCCCAAAACGAATTTCTAGTTTTAATTTGTAAATACCTTTGGGTATACAAACCTGTCATATCAGAGGCTCTTTTGCCTGCAATACCAATGCTGGTTTCCTCTTAAAATCCCCCATTATACGCTTTAAGCTGCAGTTTGTCTACGGTTCACTGATCAAAACGCTCTGTAAAGAAAACAAAACCACGTGTGAAATCAACTTCTGTGTTTTGGCTCTTCTTTAGAAGTGGAAAATGTAAGAACTTGTTATGCTGCTTTTTTTTTTTTTTTTTCAAATCAAGATGACATTAACTTTTGATAACCACAAACAGATGTTACTTTTGTAGAGTTCATGAACGTTTAAATCCTGGTATTATTTAAATCTAGTGTATTTTTGTGCACTTTAAAGCAAATATCCCATGAGCAGCAGTTCCCTTGTTGATGTTAGAGAAGAATTGTAAAATATAACCACTACAACCAAGATATGCACAAGAGCATCTCTGAATGCGCTTTGAACCTTGCAGCAGATGGTTTACAGGTGCAGACCACACAGAGTGCTTGCCAGGAGACGAAACTGAGGTTACAAGTCACACAGATTCACCAACATTGGATAATAGAAGATTAGACAAATGCTGTCTGGTCTCAATGTTTGCTGCAGCATTTGAATGAATGCATGAATCAGTCCTGTCTTGTATCACTAATTGAGTACACGGGATGGTGTAATAGTGTAGGGAATTGTTTGCATATGTATTCTTAGGGGCTGTTTATAATAAATAGAATAGGTGTCAGGAGTCAGACACTAAACAGTCTTGTTTTTAAAAACTGATTCTGCTCTGTAATTGCAATCGTCTGATTTGCATTGATTCGTAAAAAGGGACTAATTGTAGCCCTTTTCAGTTTATATGGTGAGCTAACATTATTATTAATGGGTAAGTACAGTATGAGTAACTACACTATGCCTCACAAATCTGACTGGAACAAGATCAAAGCTAACCAGTAGTCCCTGAATGAAGGCTTGCATGCAGAAATTGTTGGAGTATATAGAGTAAACTGTGGTGTTAGAATGAAGGCATTTTCCTTACAACTTATTTGTGGAGTTATTTTCTTTATGTTGCAGTCAATCCTCACACCATGACCGTCATTCTCAGCACTCTTAATGCAGTTCTCAAATCAGGAATGGTTTTTGCCCACCCATCCCAAAAGCCTTCCTCATTTTGAATTGTTTCCGGGGCCCCACGGTATGAACTGAGCATCGTTTAAATCCAAAGCCTACCTAAGTATTGTTGCTCACCATGTTCATCCTTCTGTGGACCTTTATGACAGTGTCTCAAAATCTCTCACATGTTGCCAGATAGCAAGGCTCTGTACCTTTGAACAGCAGTGTTTTAAGTACAGTTTCTTGTGAAGCCCCTTAAAACTGGAGTGTACAGCACAGACATACAGCACGCAATCGATGGTTGCCCAATCGATGGTTTTGTAGATTGTTTTGCATTTTGCCACAGGAAGGATTGTTTTGTAAGTCCTTTAAAAATGGATCACGTCATTTGACTGGTTGTGCAAACTGAATTTCATCAGAGCCGGAAGTCTAAGACGTCAGTTTCACAGACTTCTTACTGAAAATGATCTTTTCCAGAGTCCATAACACTCCAAAATGAAATAAAGTGGTTCATCTGAGGAGCAATGACGATACATTTTTTAAAATTTATAACGCTAAACATTTCTGCGTAATGACAATAGGCTGACTGTGAGGAAAACTGAGGAACCACAGGATGTTCATCATGTGTTGCATAAATGAATCATTACGTGCGAACACTTTCATAATGTGCATTTATTTCTTCACTAAAATAAAAAGGAAATTCTGTTTTATCCTTGTTAAGCAATTTTGGTTACTTTGGAATAAAGCTTATTAAATTCAGCTGGAATATTAAACAGTAAACATTCAGTAAATGTTCTTCTCTCACCAGCTTCACTGGCTGAATAAATACTACGAGACAATCCGGAGCCTGGTGGGTGCTGAGCTGGACAATCAGGGCCTTCATGAGGAGAAGGACTGGATGCTTAGAAACACGGAGCCTTTCGCTGAGATTGGCTCGTCTGCCTCCGTCTCTTCGTCCTCGCTGACCCTCATCGCTCTGGCTGTCGCTATGCTCCACAATATCGTCTGAGCATCTCCATCTCCACTGCACTTACTCCATTCGCAGCAGACTTGCACACTGTTACTCCTATGCAGTCTCAGTTGAGCAGCTATACCGGGTTGAGAGATGCAATTTAACTTCTTTTTTTTTTTTTATTGAAAGATGTATTTAATAATTGAATTATGTTGGTAAATGTTTGATGTGGAGTTTTAAATGATTTGTTGTGATAATTTAGAGGTTTTAAACTGGACATTTGTATGACCAGATAATATTGTTTCTATTTTATTAAAGTAAAGACTAAAAAAAAAAGGGTTTGTTAAGGAACTTGCAAAGTGGTTTTATTTGTTTCTCACCAGTCTACACTGAAAAAAGGGACCATGTTGGATTTACTTAATTCAATAGTGGACATTGGTTGCACACAAGTGTTTTTCTTTGGCAGAAACTTAAACAACTGAGTTCAATCAACACAACTTATTCATATTCAACAAACCCGTGCATTTTGTGTTGATAAAACGCGATTGAAACATGTTTAGATGAAGTAAGGTGAGTTCTTGGAATATTTTAATCCTTTGCAATTTTGTCATTTTATTTCAACACTATTGAATAGCTTTTACCCCAATACTACATGGTCACTTACATACTACTTAAATACTTAAATACTACATGTTGTCTTCATATTACATAATGTTCAACAAAGTCTAGAGTCTGGTTAACATAGGAATTGAATGGATCTAAAACGACTAACGGCCTCCTTGCTGCAGAATTTCCATTTTTATCCAGGTTGCAGGGGGGGTTTGGGCATAACCCAGAAGTGATAGGATAAGAGGCAGGGTACAGCCTGGACAGCTCACCAGTCTATCACGTAGAGACAAACAACCATTTGCACAATAAACACAATAAATAGCAATAGCATACACGTGGCGTGTGTGTAGTTGTCTGCCTCGTATAACTCCAGTGATTTTCCTGCAGTTTGAAATCTCCTGCGATTTTGTGAATTTCATGAGTCCAGCAACTAACCACTCTTACTAGATTGTATCATGTGATCTCAACAAGAACAAATTAAGTTGTTGAATTTCATACAGATCTTACATGATTTAATTACATTCAAGATAGAAATGTGAAGTTTTTGCATTCAAATTACAAGGTAGACTTTTTTAATGTAACAACCACCCACCGAAAAAAGTAGAGGCGGCTGCTCGACTTGACTGAGATGGATGCCTTCCTCAAATCACGATCACCCAGAGAATACAGCACAATGAGGCAGCAAAAACATGGAGTGTTCCTGTACTGAAATAATACACTGAAATATCCTATTTATATACTGTAAGTGTTCAGACCCTTTGTTATGACACTGAGCTCTGGTGTGACCTATTTCCATCAAAGGTCATTGATATGCTTTTACAACCTCCAGTGTCTAATTAAATTTAGTCAGCGCCAGCTCTAAGAGGGTTTGTGCCAAAGTAAAAAATGAGCTTTGAGGACAAGAAAATTGTCTCTAGATATAAGAGATGAGTTTGTCAAGGCACAGTTCTGGGGAAGGATGCTAGCATCAGCAGTATGTGGTCCAGGTAAAATAAGTAATTGGGACAGAGGGCCAATGCTGAACCCTGTGGTTACAGTTGATGAAATACAAGAAGAGGAGAGAGAAACCTCCAAAAGACAAGTGTGCAGAAGCATGATGGACACCACCAGATGTTAAAGTTAACAGGTTACCAGGATGTTTTTATTTTACAGAAGTAGTCAGCCTACCTTGCATATATTTTACATGTAAATGTTTTATTTAATATGAGTTTTTACTGATCAACAAACTGCAACAGTGACACAAAAAGAGTTGACTGGTGATTTCATACATGTTTGTCTCTAATTTAGAACATAACCAACTCTGGAGCAGCATAAGTTACCAGGTTGATATACCCAGGTAAGAGGTGATTTAGTTAGTAGAGAAACCCAAAGATTAACTGTAAAGCTACGCTGCTTTCTTGTCCAAACTGCTGATTGGTACCCAGGAAAATAAATAACAAAAACTTAAATGGACAAGTGGCACAGAGGTGAGTTTTTAACACACATTTTGGAGACAGTAGCTCATATTTGTAGTTATTTTAGGTTGCATTTGGCCTGAATTGGTAGCCCTGATGCAGTGTGAGTGCATAAACTTAGCCACAGGTCAACCTCATATGGGCCAAATGTCAGCTGTGCTGTTGTGTGTGTACCACATCTAGCCCACGTAATAAGATAAGATAAGATAAGATAACTCTTTATTGTCATTGCACAGTCATACATAGTACAGTAGTACAATGAAATTGGAAAAACTGTCCTACGTCGGCACTACATATAACACAACACGACACGATATGACACATCACAACGTAACAAACAACACAACACAGTATATTAACTTAGTATAAAAAAGAAGAATAAGTGTATGTGTATTGCACACTGTTATTATTGCACATTAATTATTATTGCACCTTGTTATAAATATAAATATTATTGTTATCGTTTTAAACATTGTTACCTCCCCCTAAAAAGTCCAGGGAGGTATCCAGTCAGGTCAGCTATTTACATTGATCAGGGCTATTGCCCTGTTGTAAAAGCTGTCCTTGAGTCTATTTGTTCGGGACCTCAGCAGCCTGAACCTCCTGCCAGACGGCAGCAGCTTAAACACCCGGTGTCCTGGGTGTGTGCAGTCCCGTAGGATGCTGCGTGCCCTC
The DNA here is from genome assembly GCF_057381915.1 of Diplotaxodon limnothrissa. Taxonomy (NCBI): domain Eukaryota; kingdom Metazoa; phylum Chordata; class Actinopteri; order Cichliformes; family Cichlidae; genus Diplotaxodon; species Diplotaxodon limnothrissa. The sequence goes on along the minus strand of NC_140597.1, from coordinate 37,360,735 downwards.
TTGAGACAGCGAGTGCTGTACAGGTCCTTCAGGGAGGGAAGAGGATGTCCAATGATTTTTTGGGCCATGTTGATGACCCTCTGGAGTGCCTTTCTGTGTGCTGTGGTGCAGCTGGAGAACCACACACCGATGCAATATGTCAGCACACTTTCAATGGAGCAGCGGTAGAAGACGGTCAGCAGCTCCTTCTTCAGGTCCATTTTTCTGAGGATTCTCAGAAAGTGGAGACGCTGTTGGGCCTTCTTTAAGACCGCAGAGGTGTTAGAGCTCCATTGGAGGTCTGTGTCTATGTGCACACCCAGAAACTTGAAACTGGAGACCCTTTCCACGCACTCCCCGTTGATGCTGACAGGCTGCAGCTCGGACTTCCTCCTTCTGAAGTCAACTACCAGTTCTTTTGTTTTGGTGGTATTGAGGTCCAGGTTGTTGTCTGCACACCAATCTGACAGCCTCTGAACTTCAGCTCTGTATGCAGTCTCATCTCCCCCTGAGATGAGCCCCACCACAGTGGTATCATCTGCAAACTTGATGACTGTGTTGTCTGGGTGGGAACTAACACAATGTTTTTCAGATTCAAAACTGAGCTAAAAGTGAGATAAACAGCTCAAACTTTGCAACTAGAAGAGGTTCATCAACTGAATAAAGACATAAAAGAAGACTTTTATTTTGAGAAACGTGAATAACGAATGCAACAAAGTGACAACATGGTTTCTGAGTATCTGACTTCATGAAATCTCTGAATCTTTTTTGCCAAATGCCATTACCCTGGACACACAAACACGCACACACATGATTTCGTTGTTGTGGACTCTCCTCTGGGATGATGCGTGTTGGTGAAAATGCTCATATGAGTGCTTCACAACAAAACTAATCACGTGATGTGATAATGACTATGTCCACCTCTTTTTTTACTATGTAAATGTGCCATCTTAGCTCACTTCCCCTCCGTATAAGCCAACGTTCCTGTAACTGGCTGCCACTTGCAAACAGTATATATGCTGTGCTCATAAATATGGCTATGTGACAGGCATAACTGCATTAGGGAAAACCCCAAGGGATGTGCACGATATTCAAATATTTAAGTAGTCATTAAGTTATTTTTTTGTTTTTTTAAGTAACCATTTATGCAAATGTTTTTTGTTCTTAATGGTGCCTGGCAGACATTAGTTTGCTACTATCACACAAACATAACAGTAATGGACCAACAAGCTGTTGGGCAGCGACCAACAAAAATAAAACCAACAAAAATAGAGTTCAGCATGTGTGACATTGTGATGAAAGATATTTCTATAAATAGGAGAAAACACAAAGTCAAAGAATGAAAGCTGTCAAAAGTTTTTTGTGTGAAATCCTTCAAAGAAACCAACAAAAAATGAGGTCCAGTGTAAACGCAGGTGAAACATGACTTTCAAATACAGCTCTTTGGGAATTTAATCGATGACACAAAAATATAATTAATTAAACTGTTAAACTGGATGCCACTGACACTTTTCACAAATTCAAATAAAGAAATAGGAGTGCATGTTGTGTTTTGGTGACAGGTATTGTATTGTGATTCGCTCATTTTTTTTATTCCACTATCCAATGGATGATCATCAGATCACTCTGAATTTTTCCAGAGAGTTGACTTGACTGTACCTCAGTTTTTCTAACCGCAGCATAAAAAGCTCTAATCCAGTTATTTAAAGATGTAGACTTATCTGCTTCTCATTAATCATCTTATTAATGAAGCTAAAGCTGTGCCTGTTTCTTTCACAGAAACTGTGATCACTAAAGGGAAAACCCCCAAAGTTGGAGATGTATGAAAAATGTACCACCATTTTTCCACACAAGTGTGAGAGGGCCTCAAAAAGTGTTGGCAGGGCCAAAACATGTGAGCTACAGTAGTAGTACCATCATGGTGTTGTAAAACTAACATAGGATGTGTTTTTTTTACATGTTTCTCACTTGAGCAGTATAAAAGGTGCAGTATTCTAATCTGAATCAGACGTAATCTGATGCTAAAAGAGGAAGTGTCAGTACAAACTAATGTTGCTAGAATGTTCTAGAGTGTTTAAGGCCTGTTTCCTTGCTGCTTTTGTTTTGTCCCATGTGGGCTGATTAATATATGCATGCATACACGCTACCTTTTGTGTGAGCTATGAGCCATTAATACTATTAATGAAGCTCATGTTCAGTAAGGAAGATCTATAGCCTCACGTCTGTCCTCTCCAAGGTCCTGTCAGCTAAATCTAAGCTTTATCAGTTCCACTTTCCCACGCTGTCAAGCTGTTTGTGCCAACACCGGTCCAGTCCAGTTACCTTCTCCCGGCCCTCTCCAGCATTCCTGCCGCATACTTTAAATCTCACTGTGTGTCTTTCTCCTTCTTTCTCCTTCTCCTTCTGTGCAACCCACCTCCTCTCCATCTCCACCTTTCATAACTGAAGCTCCATTCAAGCTACCTTCACCTTCACCACCAGCATCCAGGCTCCGGGGGTTCCTGCTCTAATCTCTTTCATTGCTGGGGATCAGTTCTGCCAAGACAGGCCATCGGAGTCAACCACCAAACATCTATCTGTATTCTGTCAATAATCATGTTCATTCTTTCTGATGATCTGTCCTTATTGAGCTGCGTGGAAATACAGGAGTCTAAATATTTACTAACAAAACTTCTGATACGTAAAAATCTTTTCGAATTTTGGAATCATTTTTTTACAATGTTTTAAATGACATGAACATTCCTTTTGCAAAGATATCTTTAAAACGAGGTGCCTGAAAGTTATGCTATGACGGAGACGGTATGATGGTGTGCGATGGCATCTCCCTCACTGGAAAAACAAAGCTAGTCATCACTGGAGGAAAAGTCATTGCAGATAAATACTGAAAGGAGATTCTACAATCATTCCATATCTCCAGAGTCTGGGACCCAACTGTATCCACAGCAGCACTCCCCCCCTCACAGAGCATTTCGGACACTGCCTCCAGAATTTGGGAGTTGAGAGGATGAAATGGCCTTCCTGCAATCCTGACCTCAGCCCCACCGAACACTTGTTAGATCAGTTTTGGCATGCAGAGAAACCAACACAACCACATTGACTGACTTTTACTGACAATTACTGATTGATTGTGGCTGTTATGGCTGTTAATGGTTCTTCCATGTGCCCATGTGCTAATAAGGCCATTGTTTGTTAAATGAACGAATTGATAAATTTCCGAAGTCTCAACAGATTTTGATCCACCATGTAACACCATCTGGAAAATGTCTGAATGGTAACAACTTAATTTTTCAATATGGCAGTGATCCCAAACAAAAAAGCAGCCAATATCCAAAAGAAGAGCTTTAAGGAGTCTGGATAACTGTTCTTGAAGAATACTTAAAGGAATGAGGAGGAAGGTTGTCATACCAAATATTGACTTTCAAACTTGTTAGAATTGTACAGACTATCTTTCCCCAAGATACTGTATTTGCATTTTTGAATGAAATGCTGTACCTATTTCCAGTTTTTCTAGCAGAATACAAAGAAATGAGGAGGGACTTGAGACGTTTGCACAGTACTGTATTAAAATTAACTGATCATATAGGTGCACATTTAATGAAGTTACTTCTCCAGACAAAGGCACAGGAAAGTAAACAGTGGCTGTAAAATATATTAAATGAGAAATATGCATCTACAAAGAGAATCAGTATTTGACTCTGAAAAAGTCACAGAATAACTGATGCCAAAAAGGCTACTTAGGGCACACAAATTCCCAATGCATGAAGTTCTTCATTAAAAAATGACAACATCTGAAATCGAATCATAATCAAATTCAACCTGCAGCTTCACATAACTGGACTCGTGGTTCAGCAGCTTAGAGCCGCTCCTGCTGGTAGACTTGGGTTGCTGGGCAACTGTTCTGTCAGCGTGACTTGAAGGTGTGAAGACAAGCGTCGACACTTCGCACCCTGCATCTGCATCTCTGGTCATTAAAAGCACATGACGGAGCCTTTCAAAGACAGAGTCTGATTGCTCTCAGAAAAGGCGTTTTCATCCACTTTGGTGAGCTTGTGGTGAAAAGAAGAGAAGAGGAAGAAAAACTATGCGATCATTGTTCTCTATGATAGAAAGATCTTTTATGTTTACCATGTATTTACTGTTAAACACTCCCATATTAATTTAACACAAGTCTTCCGCTTATCACTACAATCCAAGTAGTGCTGCGTATTTAAGTTGAGGTACATACACACCTGTGGACTTTGATCTCTTAAATCTGACTATGAGTAGTTATTCACCTTCAAATAACCCGACCCTTTAGAAGAGCTCATCTTGGTGTAGTTCCAGACTAACTGTGATTCAGTGAAGGCGTATGCAGATGAAGTTATGTCAGGTTGAGGTGCAGATCTGAGCTACAGCCAAGCGTGGTCTGTAATCTGGAAACACTAAGAGTATAAAAGATGGATGTAGCCACCTCGATGTCACCCACTGCTTATTTATGTCTCTTTTCTAAGAGCATTTCCTTTGTTGCTGTCTTGGTGTTTTGGCTGATCTCAGTGTGGAAACAACCTGCTGTTAGCAAATGAGCATTATAATTTAATGTTTTAGTGAACAAATCTCACCAGTAAGCAGCCTGAATATTTGTAGATTTCACTTGGATTTCTCACTCTTTGAAAAAATGTTGGAAAAAAACTCATAATAGATGGACAGGCTTGTCCATTTTTTTTATGTGTGGAAGTAGAAAGTTGGCACTCAAGAACCAAACCCTAACCCTTGTTAAGGAAGAGAAATAGGGAGTATTTAAAACCAAACCAATTTATTTCTTAATTGTGATTTAACATAACATGATCTTCCATCCATCCATTATGGACCTGCAACCTATCCAGGTGCCACGTGCACTTATGGACATCCTTATGTTTGAACATGGTGTTCATTATGGACAAACTGTTATTTGTACAAAAAAAAACTTCACAAAATTCAGGTTCAGATGAAGCAAGCCATTTCTCCAAATCACACCTGTTCTGTCATTGAAGTCTCCCAGTAGGACAATGGAGTCGCCAGATGGAGCATCCCCGAGCACCTGGGCCCCATGGACTAAGGCCTGACCACCAGGCGCTTTCCATCAAGTTCTTGGCTCCAGGCCTATCTCGGGCAGGGTACACAGGTCCCTTGCTCTTCTTGCCTGTCATTGGTCCATTGAATCGCTCGTTGTCTGCCTCCTCACTCAGGACCAATTTACCTTGGGAGACCCTTCAAGGAGGCAAAGGGATCGCTGGGGCACACAAAGCGCTCCACCATGTCAAGGTGGTGATTCACAGAGGGGACAACAGCAACATGGCTTTCATTTTGTAAATTATCATCTCCATTGAAGTAACCAGTTCAATCGTTCGTTCCCTTTGGCTTATCCATATCTGCTCAGAGTAAATAAGATGATAAATCAGACTGCACTGCTACCAAATAAGAGAGTCCCATGGTTTCTCTGTCAGATCTGGTTGTCACTTGTTACACTTGGTTACAGAAGAAGCCAAAAAACAGGTGCTGCCCTAGTTCACTGTGGTTGAGCTAATAACTATTACGCTGGAAACCTGCAGGAGCCTGGATTCGATTCTTGGATCATTTCAAAGCTTTTTGATTTTCCCTTTTGCTTTCTGAAATGCTCTTACAAAAATGTCCAAAAAATTATTTAAAAAAGCATCTTCACGTGTCCGTGAGTGTAATCATAACAGCTGCGTCCGTAATAATGTTTTGTTGTTTTCTTTACACAAATTTCATTATGCATGAGTGTTTTTATTTTTTCTTTACGTTAAACATGTGCTAAGAGCGCTTATTTTGTTATCTCTGCAGCACTGTAGTCACCCAAACGTCTGAATGTTTCTGACACTACTATGTGTTAGTTTGCACTGTCCAAATCAGCTGTTGCTTGTTGTTTTCATCCCATTTGAGATCTTTTGCGAGATTGCTTGCCAACCTTTAACCGACTGACAGGAAACTAAAATAGGGCATCCTCTTATCATGTGGTCTCCCCCCCCCCCCTCCCTCCAAAATAACAAACTAAACTTGACTTGCATCGTACTTCCCTCTTTACATTTACTGCCAGCCATTTACTTCGCCTTGTCCTGCCAGCTCAGTGCGCACTCACAAGCGCACACATTTCTGAGTCACACAAGTTGTTTTTGTCTCAATGCTCCATTTCTATCCTGTCAGGATGTGTCTGGCCGTTTTTGTTTTAACTCACTTGTCCCATAAACCACTTTGTGAGTAAATATGTGAGTTTTTGGGCAATCTGATCAGCAGTTTGTGATTTTTTGATTTTTTATGGCCTCCTGTAGCTGCAGCTGCAAAGCTGTTACTGAGTTGCTAAATATGTCAGCTCTAGCTGCCTTTCACTTCCACACTAAAACTGAAGCTAAACGACAGACTGCAAAATCAAAACCTTTTATTTGTCCTCAACATCGTGAGCACACAAAGGAGCCTGACAACACAGATGTTAAGATACACAAGAGAAGTTTTTACAGCCAGTAAATTTAACTGCAACTTTTTGCAGAAGTTCAAAGACGGTGCAGGGGTAGTAATGTTGTATAAGTGGCTGCGGGATGTCACTGCAGCTGTGACACTGCAGCAAAAGATCATCAACATCTTTTGCTGATTAATATTCCTCCAGCCAGCTTTTACTTGACTTAACTTTTATCTTTAAAACTTTTTTTAAAGATGATGAGAAACAGGTGATTATGCACCATTTGATATGTGGTAACAGTCAACAGTGTTGTAATGAAATACTCATTAAGGTTGCATGTATCATGTTCAGTTTTGAGCCACAGAGAGCAAATAGCATGCGCTTGTGAGCAATACTTGTAACAAAACCACGAGTCTCCGTGCAGTCACCAAAAACAGGGTTTGCCTCTTCAGTTTCAGCATGGCCACGTGACTTCCTGCTGGCTTCTGCAGTTCACTCGGCAGCAACACAGCACACAACAGGCTTCCTCAGTTTTTTAATCAGACTCGGGCTGTGACCGCGCAGTCACAGAAATCCTCAGGTGATTAAAGCGGGTCCAACTTTCCCACAGCTTTCTGTCCGGGGAGATCTGAGGATCACAGAGGGACAAGATGTTGAGGCGAAGGCCATCAAATGCCTCAGAGAAGGAGCAGGTGCAGAAGAAGAAGGTGAGTTTTTTTGGTTGCTGTAATTCTTTGTTTTGATGTGTCTGTGCAGCTACACTTAGAAATGCTTATATTAAACAGAAAGTCATAGTTTTTATATTTGTTACTTTTTGTAGACTTTTGTTGCCACACACACTTGTTTGCACTTCGACATCAGCTGTCTTCTTTGTGTGCACATCTTTTCAACACAGGATGTCAGCTTAAGTTAGTTCAGACCTTTGCGGTTAAGCTGAACGCACACGAACACAGACAACACTTGAGGTTCAGCAGCAGCTTTTTGCCTAAAGCAGAATATTTCCTACCTTTTCTAACTACCGTTTTGGCTGCAGCCTCGGTACATTTTTAGAAAAGTAAAGTTCCTCTATTCTGGCAGGGTGAATCATTGCTGCAGATGTAGTTTGAGTCAGAGAAGGCTTTGTGGCTTCTGCTGACTTTGTCTTCAGCTGCTATCAAGATAGTGAACCTCCTACACTTGACACCAGTGCTCTTATTTTCCATCCAGCTCTCCACCCGCGGTCGTTTTCACGCCATGTCATTACACAACTCGCTGCGTTTGTTCTTCTCATGTCACTGCTGCGGTTGTCGGCTTTAATAGAAGATTGATTTAGCTGAAAGGTCTGTGGCTGTTAAATAAAAACTGAGGATGGGAAAAGAAACATTTGCCACCAGAACTTGTCATATTAAATGTCACTGAGGCCCAAGACTGCTGAAGGTTAAGCTTTGGTGGTTAAACTTTACAAGGTAGACCGTAAGCCACCGGTGCTGGCTGGATGTCTGCAATGATTGGCTGGCAGCAGTTGCTAAAGCTTTGCCAGTTTCCTGTGGTTTGAGCAGAGAGAGAAGGATGAGCTGCGATAAGATGTTGCACGGCGGCGTGGTTAAATGGAAAATTAGACAAAAAGTTTCCACAACAGCTACAAGAAAGTCTAAATCTGGAAAATATGCAAAAAAATGAGTCAAATTTGTCTCTTTTGCTCAAAATTACTAGAGCTTTGCCTTTCTGGTGTTTGAACTAAAAAAGAATAAAAAAAACCAATGTTGTTGCGAGGATGAAATCATGTTCTTGTATATATTTTAGCTTTGGTGCTCCTGTCCTTCCCCCAAGGTCTTGTGTATGCCACTTTTGAAAACACGAGCTATTTATTGCAGAAACCCTAATGAATCTAGCCGCACATCATTTCCTTTGTGTTTCCTGCTAAACAGCTGCAATACCTTTGTAAAACCTTATCAGATGCAGCCACATCACCGTGCAGACGTTCAATTAGCCGTGACTTCAACTTCGATAACAGTGTGTGGAGAAACACTGGCACACATTACTTCTAAGAAACCCCTTCTGTTCACAAATTTGAGGAGATAAGATAAGATAAGATAAGATAGAACTTTATTAATCCCTCGGGTGGGTTCCTCTGGGAAATTCGATTTCCAAAAAAGCACAGCACCGACAGAAGTTACAGAGTTATACACACACACATATATATAAATACAGAGACAATATAAATAAAATATACGAAGGGGATAAATAGAATAAATAGGAATAAAAATAAAAATACAAGTGAATTGCACATTTCAAGTATTGAGTCTATTGCACCGTTGACTATTTACAAAAGTATTGCACAAAAGGTATTGCACAGTGAGGTGAAGAGGCACTACAGCTTAGTTGTTCCCTCCTTTGTCCTCCTGTTTCCCCTCCCTCTCCCCTCCAGAGAGGAGTTAAACAGTCTGATGGCGTGTGGGACAAAGGATCGTACTGTGTGCACGACCGCAAGTTCAGCATTATCAGTTATTCCACAGAAAACCACTGAACAACTGTGTGATCCTCTTTGCTGTTCATGAGTTCATGATATTTAAGTGCAATGCACATTTTGTTTGCAGCTCACCCTGCAGAGGTCCAGCAGCTTCAAGGATTTCATGAAGCCCAAGCCTACCTCTCCTGTTGTGTCAGAGAAGGAGTTCAGCTTGGAGGAGAATGTAAGTTTCTTCCCTGGGATTTGCCCAAAACAAGCAAAATATACAAAACATTAGTTTATAAAAGTAAAAATACCTATTTTATCTCTTCTTTTAACTTCCTGAATAGCAGTTCCTCCAGATATTTTGTTACATTGTTCCTCGTCTCTCGTACTGTGGCCTTCTCTAAATAACGCATCCACCAGAGGTCAAGTGGAAGCTTTTTTTCAGTTATGACTGTTACAGAAGTGCCCAGTTGGTGCTTCCTGATTTACACGTGTGAACAAATGATAACACTTTTAAAATTAACAGAATATATTAATAATTTCCCAGCAACATTCAGGTTACTGAGTGGAAGTTAGAGAGAAATGATTACAGAGGAAGTAAGAATGAGAAGCATTGCACAGAGCCCCAGATGACAACAGCATGCAGACAGGATGTCCTCCGGTCTAGTCAAGCAGAGAGCCTCTCCGTCCGAAAATCATAAATGGTATTCCCCCGAAGAGTGTATCCATTTAAATTTGGCCTTATTATTTTTCATTTACGTCAACTCTGAGCTTAAAACTTTCTGCTGAGAATTCATCTGTTACACCCCTGTCAGCGGTCTCTGCAGACGTGGGTTTGCCATTGTCATTGTGGTTACTGAATGTTTACACTGCCGATACACGGCAGCGTTTCTTCATGATAGTGTTTCATTAAGAATAAGTGCACGACAAGCTTTGAGGGCTTCTCCAGGGCCAAATTATTTCATATTTGTACCAAAATTGGCTTCAAATCAAGACATTTCTCACTGAATATGAGGGAATGGAGCTAAATGGACAAACTTGTGGTTAGTTTGCAAATCTAGTATTGATTTTTAAATCAGGGAAGCCAAGCTTGACCCCCCAAAATTCTGTTAATATCAGCTGACTAAAGTGTTGTATAGGTTATGCCAAATACAAAGATAATTACCAATCAGCACATCACTAATAAATACACTAAAGTCTGCAAAAATATCAAAACATCATCAAATAAACAATAATACAAATAAATAAGACCGCATGATAAAACCCAGGAAACCTGCTCAACTACTACACGACTCAACTTTGAGCGTGGATCTAGAAACTTCTAAAAGCAGCTGGTTTACAGACCAGGTTAAGTAGGATGGCACAAAACCACTCGGGCTCATGAAAGCAAACAGTAAAATTTTAAACTGGATCCTGCAATGGACTAGGAGCCAGTGCAGGGAGGCCAGTACAGGTGTGATGTGATCGCACTGTTTCTTTCCTGAGAAACGACGAGCTTCTGTGTTTTGTACACCCTGCAGGTGATAAAGTAACGATTGGTGAAGAAATAGAAATAATTACAACAGTTTAATCAGGAGGTAATGTGGACAGATGGTAGACTTCATTGAAAAAAGCTTGTCTTAATACGACATGCTTCAAAACTACACCTGAGTAGCAGAACCAAAACAGAAACCTGTGGGTATTATTAGTAGAAGGTTATGGTGGTTGAACGTGACCACTAACCAGGTGGGTGCTGTTAGGAATTCTCTGCTGCTGCTCTTCATAACTCACCTGACAAATCTATTTTACATACAGCAATTTAAGGATAAAACTGCATCTGTTGTCTTGATGTATTCTGTCTATTTGGCACTCTTTTTAATACTTAATGTTAAGTTTTTGGGCTACAGCTCTTGACTAATTCACAAGCGCCCACTGTAGCTTTTTAGGATCTGCATGATACTAATAATCACTGTGATTAAGCTATGTGCCCGTCTCTGCTGTTAACTACCTCAAAAGCCTGAAAACGACATTTTTAGATGTCAGTAATAAGCACGCAATTTCACACAGTTTGTCTGCAGATGGAGTCTGGTAACACTCTCTAAAACTGTGTGTCTGTGTGTGCGTGTTCGTGCTACAGAGAGACAGAGAAATACTTTGTGGATGGCAGTAACATGTGCGCACGCAAACCCCATTACCACAAACGCTCTTCTTAGTCTGTGAGAAAAATTTTATGACCTGGCTTCCATGCCACCGAGGAAATTCATGTCAGTGGCTTAGATTTGAATTTTTTTTTTACTACTCTCAACCTTAATTCCAGTGACTTTAAATAACACTGAAAACTCATCTGGTGGTTTTCCCTTTTCTCCTTTTCTCCAGGTAGCAGATGGTGTGACTGCAGAGGAAGCAGTGAAAAGTGGCAGCAAACTGGGGAAGAAGTGGCGCAATGTCATTTCACGCACCATGACCCGCAAAACGTCCAAGATGGTGCAGAAGGCTTTAGCTGAAGAAGGGGTAAAGACTGTTTAAGTTTCACAAAGTAATCCAAAGGTTAACACGTGATGCATACCTAAAAAAAAAAAAAAAAGGGAAAAAAAAGTTCACACTACTACAAACTTGAATCTGTCTCCACCTTGTGGAGAAATCCATGTACTGCAGAGGGGTTTATTCTTTTACCTTGCACAAAAACTTGCATGCAACGTTTTCTAGATTTAACTAAAATACAGCATACTGCAGAATTTAATGTTACAGTTCAGCCAGTGCTGTGCACTCTTCTTGTAATCAAGTATTTTAGATTTGTGGGGATGCTGATGTTTGGGTAAAGAGCCTGAATAAACCCTCTTCCACTGCTTCTGCTTTTTCATGTCTATCTCCTACCAAAGTTTGGTATAATGCTCACTCAGTTCAGAGCTCTAAATTTAGCAGACTGCCACCAATCTGTCATTTAAAGGTTAATGTCTGTTAGCACAAAGACAAGCCAGACCGTGTTTTTAAAGAAGAATTCACTTTTCTGCAAATCAATGACAGATGCCCAAAAGTATTTTCCAAGGTAATGAAACAAGTTTGAGACAAAGATAATGAGACACTTCTTTGACTTTTTTATTATGTATGGGAGGTAAATGTGAACTGACCTCTGACCTGCACTGTTGTCCCCAGGGGGAGAGCGGTGAAGAGCTGTCTCCTGTCCCTTCTGACTGGCTTCCAGATCTGAGTGCAGGCCAGAGGACGTCGGTGTGCTCCACAGGCTCGGAGGACACCATGCCCAGCCCCATCAGCCGCCAGCTCTCTGGCAGTAAGTGTGAAAAAAAATCACTACTTCAGGCTGTGTGAGAGGAACAGGAGGTCCGACTACACAGATGTGACAGACTGCGTGTGGCCCAAGGATACACTGAATACTTTTTTAGGGTGATATTAATTTTCTTTTAACAGCAAGACAATAATTATAATGATAAACTAGATTCTTGACTATCGAATTCTTTAAAGGAAGGATTTTTACTCAAGTAAAAACAGGAAAGGCTCTCCTCCCCTAAAAGTGTATTTTAATTTTAGATTTAAAGGAGGTCACTGACTCAGTCGACCTGATTTCCTCGGTCAGATGCATAGAGAGTCTTCGGCATTATAGCTGTTAAAACAGTGTTAAAATGTTAGACCAGGCTTAACTTTGCTGTTGGAGTAATTTAACAGAGGTAGAAAAGTTTCCCAAACAGGTGCTACTCAATCCCAAAGCTAAACTAAATTGTGAGTGCCACCGCTTTTCTTAATTTACACAATTTAAGGGATTTCATAATTACTTAACAAGCAAACGATGCCTAGTTTGATCCCAAGAGGCGAACCCAATCCTTATGAGGTTGCGTTAGGAAGGGTATAAAAAATCTGCCAAATCAAACATGCGGAGCTACCCGCTGTGGCAAAACCACAGGGAGCGACTGAAAGTAGCAAGTTGATAATTTTACAGATGACTGAGAAGGGAAGTTTTCCCAGTAAAATGTTCTTGTAACTGTTCAAGTCTTCAAAAGGCCGTGTTTCCCACTGGAGGAAAAGTGCTTTGACTTAATTATCCAGCATTCATAGTTAATAAGTCCAACCTAATATTATATATTTATGTTACAAATGCTATTTAGAGGTCTGACATCTTTGTAAAATGCCATACTACTTTAATAAAAGCCTGAAAACCCCTTTTATATTGTATAAAGGCCCAGTGTCCCATCAGCATGATTCCTGGAGTCATACAGGGATGTTTACAGTGTGTTTAAACCTCTGGGGCAGAGGCGAAGGCCTCAGGATGAATCTGACCCAGCTTCTTATCTGTCCTCCTCAGACAGCGACAGACAGAGCCTGGACAGTGGATATAGCCAGAGGGACAGCATGCGACTGGAGGAGAACGGCATTGCTTACAACGGCCCGTTCTGCGGCCGCGCTGTGGTCCACACCGACTTCACCCCCAGCCCCTACGATGTGGATTCGCTAAAACTCCAAGTGAGTCTCGGAGGGGGGAGTCTTCCTCACTGGCTGCGATTTGGCCTCGTTTGCTGTCTCACTGAGGCGTCCTCCAGGGAGCTTGTTAGCTGTGTAAAAGAAGACCGGTCATTTTGATTATCATCCGTGAAGGAAGAGTTTAATCTACAAGACCCTCCATTACTGGTTACCCCCTTTGATAAAATATCATTTCAGTGCAGTTTATACAATGATGTGTGATCAGAAAAGTCTGCTTGACGGGGTTCTTAAAATATTTATAAACTCATATTTTCAAAGCTTTTACACTGGTGATCATTATCTTAAATCACTGGATAGATTTTTGATCAGATATTGAGCGAAACTTTGAGATGATCGTAGACTTTAATTTAAACTCATAATTCTGTCTTTTGTGAGTTTCTTTTATCTCCTGTCAGGCTGCCAGTATTAATGCTCTCTCTTTTCATAGAAAGGGGACATCATCCACATCATCGAGAAGCCCCCCGTGGGCACCTGGACCGGGAAGCTCAACAACAAGGTGGGCTCCTTTAAGTTCATTTATGTGAACCTCCTGCCCGACGAAAGCCCCCCGACCAGGAGGAAACGCTGCAGCAGAAAAGCCAACCGAGCCAAATCCAAACCCAAATCCCTGGAGGAAGTCCTGGACAGCATCGGCCTGATGGTGAGGGAAACTGCAGAGCAACTGTTGCGATGGTCACCTCTGTCTGATCGCAGAGATGTAAACCTTATTCTCTCTCATGTTGCAGGAGCTGAGTTCTTTGCTGTCCATGCATGGTTTCCAGACTCTGGAGGACTTTGCAGGGCTGAAGGAGTCTCACCTGAATGAGCTGAACATCACAGACCCAGAGCAGCGCTCCAAGATCCTGAACGCCACTGAGCTGTTGAGAGACTGTAAGTTTATACACTGTGATGCTGCAAAGCTCATAATATCTAATCAAAGGATGCTGATTTCAGGAGCACTTTGTCATTTTTTTATGCTTCAACTACACAATCAGGTGCACTTCATGGCTCACGTTGTGTTATCAGTGCTTCGTCTTAATATCTTGGCTCATCTTTGCTGCAGAAGGACAGTTTGTGAATTTAAACTTTCTTTAAAATTCACTCAAAACCATTTCATATGAATCAGTATCTACTTCCCCAAAACCGCAATAACCTTTATTTGTATTATTTTGACCACAGTGATGACTGTCCATGATTCCTTACTATTAGAGTCGTTGCTCATTGAAACCACTGAAAGTAATTTAACCTGCAGCATATTAACTTATAGCTGGAGTTAATTTTCATACACACTACAATAACTTTGGTGAGATGTGAACGGATGGAAGTGATTATCTGTGCTGAGAAACCTGCAAGTGTTTCTTGAATCTGCAGCTGTTTGAGCATTAAATACTAGTAGTTTTGTCTCTTTTTTTAGCCATCTGACCCACAGATTTACTGTTTTGGTTCACTGTCTGCTGTCCCACCGTATTTATGCACTAACACAGCAGCAAATAACAGTCAGCTGCCTGCATGTAGTGGATTTCCCTCAGGAGGTTTGAGAGAACATAAACAACGCTGAACAGGAGTGAGCTAGGGTTTAGATTCACCAGGTGGACACAAAGTGACTCCGGATGAATGATTGTGTTGTTCCTTTACTGCTGGATGCTGAGCGAGATGAAAGGACCTGTCAGAGTTCAGGAAGAATAAAAAGGATTGGCGTAAACCTCTATATATTAAACTGTGATTGTTTTTGTGCTTGTGTAGCTGAAGAAGAGTCAGAGCCAGAAGAGGAGGAGGGGGAGAAGGAGAAGGAGGAAACATCTGGGGAGGACGCCAAGGAGCCGCGGGATTCGGGTTGTTTTGAGAGCTCAGAGAATCTTGAGAGTGTACGCGAGGAGCCAAAGATGGAGGAAGAGGTAGAGAACCATGAGCCGGAGTCCGAGCAGCCACAAGAGAGCCAGACGGAGCAGCTGGAGAATGTGCAGGAGCAGCTGGAGGGGCTGACAGTGGACGAAGGATCCTGAGACGTGATGGACAACTTGTCAAACTTCTCTTACTCCTGGTCCTCTGGGTTTCTGTGGATGCAGATTTAATCCCACTGAAATATCTCTTCATGGTAGAAGAGCAGACTGTATGAACACAATAGTCACATAGCCATGGACTGTTGAGCAAGTGGCACAGTTTTGGTTGTTTCATCTGTCCTAGCTGGACACATTATTTTAAATGAATGTTTTTTTGTATTGTGTTGTTTGATTTATAAAGTTGTTTGTCATCATTTATCATAATGTATCTGAGCGTAATGGTACATATTAAAACCATTTTCATGGGACGTAGTCTCTGAGACTACGTCTAAGAATGTAAAATACTTAAATGTAACTTGAATACAACTGCTGCAAGTTATAATGTATATTACAGCAGTTTTTTCATGCTATTAGGATGCAGTGTTGTAAATATAAAAAAATTAAAGAAAATTTGTCATCAAGATGTGGATTCTGTAAGCTGTTAATTGCTACTGTTTCACATTTGTTTTCAATAGCTGTCTGTGAGTCTGTCAGCGCACACACTGTATCCAGAGGCTTTTGCAAAGTTATCATCATTTCATCATTTGTGAAGCAAATAGTTTCGCTTGCCATGTTTCAATTTAATTTTCAATTTTAATGTTTACTTTCTTTTTTTTTAAACATTTGGTTTTACTTTTAGTTATCCGATTAGTTTGTATTAGTTTTATTGTAATAGGCACTCACATAAAAGTACAAGTTTCAGGTTGGACTCTCTTTTGCTTTCAGAGCTGCTTTCATTCTTGAAGCCACAGATTCAGCAAAGTGTTGGAAACATTCGTCACAGGTTTTGATGCGTACTGACACGACAGCACCAGAGAGTTGCTGCAGATTTCCTGGCTGCACATCCATGATGCGAATCTCTTGTTCCGCTACATCCCAAAGGTATTGTGTTGGATTGTGATCTTGTGACATCACCACCAGCAGCCTGAACCGTTGATGCGTGGCAGGATGGATGCATGCCTTCATGCTGTTCATGCGAAATGCTGATGCTGTCATCCAAACATTGCAGGAGAAATTGAAACTCGTCACCCACCCAGGCAACATCTTGAGCCCATATGAATTGTAGTCTGATAAGAGTTACACCTGGTGTGGTCTTCTGCTGCTGGATCTCCTTCAACATGCTCACATTTTGGTTGAAACAACTGGTTGCAACTGATTATAGTTTTCTATCAACTATAAGCAGCGTGGCCAATCTTCTCTGGCATCAACAAACCCTTTTTAAGCTCAGAAAACTGACGCTTGTCTTTTTTCAGACCATTCTCTGTGAATCCTGGAGATGATTCTGAAATACTCGGACCAGCCTGACTGCTGCCAACAACCATGCAGCATTCAAAGTCACTCAAATCACCTCTCTTCCTGATTCTGATGCAGCTTTTGAACTTATTTTCATGTGATTGAAACAGGTGTGCCTAATAATGTTGCTGGTGAGTCTATCTGAGTTATAGATGGTAGTATAATAGTATCCTGCAATATAGATTAGTATATAGATGGTATTTGTTTAATAAGTTGGACGATGGAGCAGCTACACTACTGATGCCTTTTATTTGTATTTCATTTATTCAAATTTATTTTCTCACCTTCAGTTTTACTTTTAGCTTAGGTTGAATTAACTGTGATAACCTTGATGCCCCCCCCGTGCGGTTGTCATGACTTCCACAGCGGATATCTCCGTGACTCCAGCAGCTTCCAGATGTGGAAATAAACTGAGCGTGGGTTATCAACTTCCTCAGAGGTTTTATCTGTGCTGACAGAAGGTAGGATGTAGATGTTTGGACTTCAGGGCCATACTGCGAGGTGACGGTGAGGTCGGTTTCTTTTTTTAGCGCTCAGAACAGTTTTCGGATTTAAGCTTAGAGTTAAAATAAATCCACAATTCGCAGCAAACCCTGTCATTAGAACATGAGAGCCATGGCTTCTCTTTAGATGAGCGATTTGCCTGATCAGCAAATCATTTCTTGTGAATCACTGAATCTAAAAAATGCAAAGTGGAGACAATAATCCACCAAAACAGTGACGGCAAAGAGATGGTATGCAGTTGTTCAAAAAGGGCTGT
The DNA here is from genome assembly GCF_057381915.1 of Diplotaxodon limnothrissa. Lineage (NCBI taxonomy): Eukaryota > Metazoa > Chordata > Actinopteri > Cichliformes > Cichlidae > Diplotaxodon > Diplotaxodon limnothrissa. The sequence continues at coordinate 37,343,351 of NC_140597.1, read as the reverse complement.
TTTTGTAGAATATTTGTCCGTTTAATGAAAGTCTGCACAATTTCACCTCCCTGCAATGAATATTTTTTGTGTTACACACCTTAAATTATGTAGAGGAAGGCTGAAGATTTGCATCTCTTGATTTTAGCCGTCATAGCTAAAAAGTACATGGGATAGTCACATGAAATTCTATGGCTGCTAAAATATATTTAGCAAGTAAATTTCAGTCACACTCAAAATGACACAGCAAGAGTTTTTTCATTATTAGGACTATATCAGTTTTTCAGCAGTAAAACACGCCAAATTCAATGTTTATAATGTAATAGAGACACTTGTTTCTGTTTCTGCCCTCCATGTTTTATCCGTTTCGTGATAATTCAGTGAAAAAATATCTCAAAAAGTGTGATTTGGGTAAATCTTAAAGGATCATATCTGCCTGTGGGATAAACACGATTTATTTTTCCCACATTTTGGTCTTCTAGCTGTGAGTCCTTGTGTGAAAACCATTTTCTCGTATGTTTTATACATAGCATATACATCTGTGGGAGTTTACACCCACGCTGGCAGCTCTGTGCGGCTGCTCAGCTGAGGAAAAGGACAAAGTTTAATCTAGTCATGCTGTAATTTGGTGTGCAGCACATCTGCTATTTGATCTTTATATGAAAAGTGAAACACTAGTTCTAAATGATGAGGACACAATTTAAACTGTGTATGAAGCAACAGATATTACCACACTGCATGTGAATAAGAAACTACAACATCTAAATATCTGTGTAGGTTCTCAGGCTGTCCAAATGGAAACGTGCACAGATGTATCTGTGGGACCATAAATTATGCTTGAGGACACAAAAAACATGAATAGCTTTTGCTCACATTTGTTATGTGTAATTATTTATTTACTCATTTATTACTTGTTATTTTCTAACTTGTGCCTGATTCTGATTGGCTGTTGTGTTTGTGCTCGTCCAGACTGATTTGTTCAGTTTAATTCAGGTTTATTTATATAGTGCCAAATCACAAAGGTTGCTTCAAAGTACTTTATATTGCTAGCTAAATGCCCTACAGTAATTTGAGCAAAGCTCGGGCAATCTGACGACTCCCTATGAGCAAGCATTTTGTGATGGTGGGAAGTAAAAACTCCCTTGTAAGAGGAACAAACCTCCAGCAGAACCAGGCTCAGGAAGGGATGGTCATCGGTTGTGACCAGTTTGGGGAAAGAGAAGAGAAAAGCACACAGGAAGATGGGACAAAACACCTACTGTTGCAGAAAGAAGACAGCATTTAACTATGTCATTAAATTTAAAATCAAATTAAATAAAAACCAATAACTGTGACACACTGCAGTGGCAGATAAACAGATGGGAAGTGAAAAGTGGTGAGTGGAGTCAGGGAGTCACATGAAGAGTCTATAGCATAACTAAGTGATGTTCAGGGTCACTTGATCCAGCCCTGACTGTTAGCCTCAAAGAGAAAAGTTTGTGTTTAACCTTTAAAGCGGAAACATGTCTGTCTCATGTCTGTTTGTTCAAAATCCAAACTGAGAGCTGGTTCCACAGTAGAGGGGCTGATAGCTGAAGCCTCTGACTCCTATTCTACTTTTACAAACTCTGGGAGACGTAAGTAAAGTAAGCATATTGGGATAAAGTACTTCATAAACAGTAAGCGTGGCGTAAATTCCAGATCATAAAAATGAAGCCACAAAGAGATGCAATAATCGCGCATTTTATCGGACAGGTCACTAGATGGCGATATCTTTGGTTCAGCTCTATAAATGATAACTTTCTGATTTGACCCCAACAACGTCAGCTAACAACTTCAATTAGAAGTCATTAGCCAATGAGTGGGAACAATGAGCAAGCTCTGGCCGGTCCTCCTCGTCACATCCTGTTTTTTTGAAACCAAGATGGCAAAGATGGAAACGCTGCTCTTGACTTTTCCAAACTGGCCTACTTTCATTTTTTATTATACCATCTGTGACTGCCAACAGCTTGCAGATTGCACTCTTCAATTCAATTCAGTTCAATTCAATTTTATTTATATAGCGCCAAATCACAACAAAAGTCGCCTCAAGGTGCTTCATAGGTACAGAGAAAAACCCAACAATCATATGACCCCCTATGAGCAAGCACTTTGGCGACAGTGGGAAGGAAAAACTCCCTTTTAACAGGAAGAAACCTCCGGCAGAACCAGGCTCAGGGAGGGGCGGGTCCATCTGCTGTGATTGGTTAGAGTGAGAGAAGGAAGACAGGATAAAGACATGCTGTGGACAAACGGTGCAACAATAACATTCACAGCAAGCTAAAATTTTGAATCATCTCAAAATGTATTAGTTAATAGTGAATTTTTTTTTTTTTACATAAACTGAAATTATGACTTATGATGCCAATTTATTTATTTCAGTGATATAAACAAGCTTCCATGAAAGGGTGTTTTTCCCCATCTGTTCTCTTTTTTTGTGTTAACCGTTCTCTTCCATGATTCAGCGGTTTGTGATTACCCTGCATATCAAACAAATCTCCCGCTGAATGCTTTTTAAATAAGAACAACTGAGCAGCCTCCCACTGACAGAAGAAAACGTTAACAAAGTTATAATAAGACAACATGTTTTGTTTTTTATTTACCAGACACAATGATCATGTAAAAAGAAGTGAATAAATTGAATGAAATACATATATCACAGTGTTGATAACAAACAAAGTGGACATAAATAAGTGTTCCATCAACGGTATAGTACTGTATCTGTATACATAATGCAATGTAATAATCAGATCAGAGCATTCACGTCTGATCCCGCTTTGAAAACAGGAATAAATACAAGAGCTCGGCCTCTCTGTGGTCTGCAGACTTTCAGCTAAACCTTAAATTTCATCCTCCCTTTGAACATCACGAGCTTCCCTTTTTTTTCCCCCCTTCTCAAAAATCGAACATCATACATTCTTGCTTCTCGGTGACAATTAAATACACCAAACTATCTTTAAATACTTTCCACAAGAAAGCCCACTAAGTTCAGCTTTAGTTGAAAACAAAGAAAAAAAGGTCTCGGTTTACTGTAAATTTTAGCATTTCTCTGAGTTTTCCAAACAAATACTCAGTAATTACACTTCTTTACACAACTACACACTTCACAGCATCCTCCAACAGAGACATGTCAGGGATTACCTGAGAGCAGGTAGAAAGAATTCCTCAAGAGCTGAAACAGTTAGAGAATGAACGAGTTAATGAACTGACAAAATATTGGTTGAAAAAGTTTTAATGCTTTTACCCCATCAAGTTTTTAAAGCTGTAAAGTCTGACAGTTAAATAAAAATGATGGCATGCCCCGTCCTCAATTCACCCTAAACTTTATTCTCTACCCTTGATTTTAGAGTCTGATACGGTGCTAAAACTTCTACACAAGTGTATTTCACAAACACAAACTCTGTCTTGCATACGGCACAATCACTAACTCTCACTATCAGCTAACATCAATTAATACAAAGGATCTGCTTGACTCCTTCTCTGATTGGTCTTTGCACAGATGCTGTACCCTCAGGCGATCGTTGTGACCAAAGCAAAATAAAAGACACGTAGGGGGGTGAGGATAAAAGTTTGTTTTTAAAAAAAAATTCTCTGCGATAATGAGCCTGACACAGCTGGTTGCAGCGAAAGCTGCACCGGTCGTGGGCGTACTGTACAAAAAAAACTGTGCAAGTAAAAGGAGGAGAGGAGTAAGATATGAGACTTTTCTACAGAGGCAGAACACGGCAGGAAGAGAGAGGACTGGGAGGAAGATCAGGAGGAGCTCAAAAGCTGAATAATTAACTCTGGCTACACACTTCGTTCTTTCATCCTCACCCAGCAGCTGAGTTTTCAGCACATCTATCGCTGCTGAAGCAACCTGCAGTTAAAAGATGGCTTTGCTTAGTTGTTTATTTCTCACAAGCTTTTTCAGTGACCTGCGATATTTTAAAACGCAGCAACATAAACTCACCACAGGGCTCTGTGATCCTTTCAGCTAAATAGTGATTATTCCTTCTCAGATTTGGAAAATTCACAGTTTGTCAACAACATAAAAATTGTAGTGTTAAGTAGAAGATTCATGCTTTTTCCTTTATATCACCTCCACAGGTTAGCACTGGATTAATGATTTGAAGGGCTCCTCTGTTGGTGAACCTCAGCTGCTACAGATGGATGCAACCGTTACATTAAGGCACTGGTACTACGAGTGTCTCTACGCTCATCAGGCCTTTTCTCACATATGAGACTTTAAATGTGCGTGACTCAGTGTCATCCGTTTCAGAGCGCCGATGGCACACTACATCCTTGATTAGATAAAAAAGAAAATAACGTAAAAAATGAAAGGACAGGCGTTGGTCTGGATGAGATCACTTTGTTAAGAAAAGATGCACATCAGTGACACCAGTACTTGAATGCAGCAGTATCAGAGTACAAGGTAGACTTTGCCTGGAAGGAGCCTTAAATGAATTTCTCAGCTAAGGATTCACACGTTCTCCTGCTGCCTGGACATCAGGAGCTGCGACTGAAAGGTGAAACCCTTTATCACCACACTCTTCTCAAAGCTGCTTCTCCAGCCTTCTTGTGGTTTGCATAGGGCGTGTAATATATGCACAACATAAACCGACTGTATGTATGAAGTTGTACACATGTCCAGAAGTGATAGCTTCTGTTTTTGCCAGAGACTTGCAAGGATATTTGAACTGGCCTCTTATAATAAATGTCATTACGCTATTTTAAATATAAACATACTTGAGTACTGACAGTCAGAGGAAGCCCACGGGCGAACTGAGGGGCTGTCGAGAGCTTGGGGAGTGTCTTTTCTGCGGCACCCCAGCAGCTTTTTCCCCCCTATGCGTTTTTTTTTTTCCATGCAGTGTTCAGGAGACGGGAAGCTGCTGACTTTCCATTTAATTACTTCTCCTGCAGGAGTGAATGTCAATCAAACTCCTCTGCAGCTACCAGTGAGAAAAAGCAGGGAAGAGGAGGAGCTGCAGCAAAATCTCCGCTCTTCTGAGGGATTGATGGGCAGGAGTCGGAGAATAACTGAGTCCTCCTCACAGTAGTCAGACATTGATTATTAATGCTTCAGTTCGTGACCAGGCAGGATGCTGGAGGAGCAGCCCCGATGAGAGCCGCCCTCTAATGCAGCTAATGGGCCCTTTCCTTGGCGATGGAAGTCTCTGCATCAGTCTCGGGTGAAGCCAGGGGTGGGACTTTCGTAGCTGCAGGGTGCTCCTCTTTCGGGGAGGCGTTCTTCTCCGCAGAGGCAGCAATGCTCGGCTTGGCATCATCAGGTGTGTGCTCGTTGGGGATGAGCGGAGCTGTGGTTTTCTGTAGGGAGAGGACAATGAACATGGTCACTGAAACTGTGGGGTTTATAGCAGTGCCAATATTGCTGCAATCAGTGGTATTATCAATGCTGTAATATTATTTTGAGTTAGAATAAAGTGAGACTTGCACTTGACTTGGGTGTGCAAAAGCCTGACTGCCACCGGTTTGACAGCAACCCCCCCAAAGAAACAAAAAAACAAAAAAAAAAAAACCCAAACACGCCACTGCTATTAAAAGGAGCTGTTAGACTTGGGCGGCACACGGTTTTGATAGATTGAGCAATTTCGTACCAGCTATTAACTGGAATTGATGTGCAATTCTCTTCCCTAGAGGACAGCAAGCTGAAAAGATGCAGTAACGACAAACTGATCTGAATCAGATGATTAACAGGAAGAAGAACATAAAACAGGCGAATCTTTCTTTTGTTCCAGACTGGGTGGAGACAACACAGTCGCTCCTTTTATATTAGAAATTCATATACTATTATCACATTTACATTTTCTATATTAGGAAGAGATAGAGAGCTGCTAAATTAAAAAACAAAAAGATAAAACGGCGTGCTCTGAACTCATGGTTTGGACCCCACCCAACTCTGAATGCCGCCTTCATTTTGATCTGAGCTGCACACCTGCAGGTTTTGTGCCTGCATCTTGCTCAACTGTGATGCTGTGACATAAAAACACCCGCTAAAGCACTCAGAAGCCTTTGTGGTAAGACCGAGTACAACAGAGGTCGTTATTGCCATCACAACAGATTGTAATGAAGCAATAGCAGCGATACACTGAGTCATTCCATCAAAACATTGTCGGCTGACGCTCATTTCCAGTGGAAAAACGGCTAAAATCACCACTTATAGTTCAGCTCAGTGACGACAGAGTACTAAAAGGTCACGCGTTACTGATATTGTACTGACTTCCTTTGGCTCAGCTTTTAATTTTTTAAAGACTGAAGTCAAATTCAAAGTTGAAAGTTGTGTTGTTTTATTTTATTGGTACTACAGTAACAGCTTATTCTGGGCTTTGATGAACAAACGTGTGCCTCATCACATTTTCCGAACCCAGTTAAAATCAGTCAGATAATAAAATAAATGTAGAAATATCAATGTAAAACAATAAAACCTGAAAAAGCTCACAGAGAAGACACCTACCCAATGCCGTGAAGTGCTTGAGTACTGCTGGATCGTTTATTGGTTTACTTCAAGTGCAAGCTGTGGATTTCCTCTTTAGTACCATTTTTAAAACTATATAATTTATAAAAATCTCTTTGTGATTCTTCTTCCTTTGCTGGAACTAATTCCTTTATCAAAAACAATAACTTCAACAATCTTAACTTTGATTTTTGGTGTAATTTTGAATCCATCCCTCAAAGGGCTTGGTGATTTGGGTTTTCACTGACCGCTGTCTCATCATTTTGTATGCCAGTAAAGATTTTTCAACTTGAGTACTTCATCTAGATCTTTTTGAACACCATGTATTTGTTTCGATGTCCATTTTGAGATCTCAGAACACATTTATTATATAGTATACATGATTTCATATGCAGCAAAACACACTAATCATCCAAGTGCATATTCAATTCAGGGTCACAGGGAGGCTGGAGCCCATCTCATCTGTCACAGGACAACCTGGACAGGCTGCCAATCCACCACAGGGCTAGCACGGTGATGCAGACAACCAAATCATGTGTTTGGACTGTGCAAGAAAGCAGGAATGCCTGGAGAGAACCCATATAGGCACAGAAAAGATCCCAACACACCATTTAAAAGTAAGTGCACTTCCAAAAATGCAATTATTGTTTGCAGCACAACTAGAAAAGTATTAAACCACCATGGATGGACACAGCGACAGTTACAGGATTTTTCACTTGGGCAACTTTAACATTTCCAAGACTTAAATGCCTGCTCTGTATAGTGTTAGTTTAAGCAGGTGTACAGGACGCCGGTTTAGCCAACTGGATAGAGCAGGCGACCCATACGCCATAAGGTAAAAGCACCTCGAGGCCATTTGTTGTGCACCTTTCCCTGGTCTTTCCCATTTTCTCTCCACTGTCCTACATTATCAAAAAAAGCCTAAAAAGCCCACAAAATATATCTAAAAGTAAAAAGCAGATCTTGAAGTCAAGCTCAGCCTCAATCCCAGCTGATCACGTGATCTCAGTGAAAGCACATGTTAGCTAATAGTTCAGCTGATACCCGTCCACACATACAAACAACAAATCTTACACAGGCTGCGCTGTTTAAGTGGCTTTCACCGGTCCTCAGCTGCTGTGCATCTGCAAGCCACTTTGTGACCCACTTGCGCTTCATCTCCCCCTTTCATGCTGTATTTGGCTTAACCAGAACCAGTGTTCTATTCTGTGCAGGTCTTGCTGCTCCATTTTTGTACATAAAAGGGCGAGGAGGTCCCAGAACAGAGCTATAATACCCAATATAAATTACTGCAGATGGAAATAATCCTGACTATAGTGGTCCTGTTCGCATTTAAAAGCAGTGGAACAAACACGAGTGAATGCAAAACGCCAGCATCTGTATGCTAAGAAGAGGCACAAAATGGCCCTTCTCTGACACTGACACACTTCCTTTCTTCTCTCAATTCTAAGTGGTTTCAACTGTTTTATGTCTGCTCTATATTCATTATTCTGTGCTTTGCAGCCTCCATCCACTCACGAATCGGTGTGTCTGAATGAGGAGACTACAATGAGAAAGAGTGCATGTGGGTGTGTTTGTGGGCACTCACCGTAGTTTGTGGCACGGGGTTGCTGGAGGAAATGAGTGTATCCTCCTGCAGTAGTCCTCTTCTGTCCAAGACGCTGTAGGGTGAGACGAAGCAATCATTCTGCTCATTAGTCACCAAAACAAAGCAATGCCACCAAGCTCAGACAACAGTGCGGGAAACAGTCTTGCACTGACAAAATGACCAAAAAAAACCCAAAAACTGTGAGCCTAAGATACAATAAGCAGTTACCTCGGGTATGTCGGGCCACACAGCACCTCACAGCAGTTTTTGATGATGTTCTTGTGGCTGTAAGGGTTCTGGCCTCTGTTCTTTCCCGACCAGGATCCTTTAATCTATGCAAAACAAAATTCACCACAACATAAATCAGTGAAGAAGCAAACCCTACCAAACTATCAATCGTCCGCAGTAGCACTCACTTTTCTTTCATGAAGATTTTCCCTGTGCTTATACCTTATTCAAAAGCATACTTCCATTTATAGAAGTTATCCCCACAGTGTTGGGTTTGACCCACTAAAATCTAGCTTGTCAGGAGTTAATGAATACTGATTTACTGGGAAATCTATGTGCTGATGGGTACAAACAGGCAGGGCAATGGAAGATTAGAACCACTTTATTCATTCATTAAAAATCTGAGTTCATACTAAGGTTCTTCTGCAATAAAACCACTACACAGCAGCTTTTTTGGGGCTTAAGGGGTTAAACGATTATTTTACTTATGCATATATGCTATGCTATGCATATATAGCTGTTTTTTTTTTAATACAAATACAAATCTGTGCATCATTTTATTGACACCGCCTATAATTTTTTAGGATCTTTAGGAATATTTCCTGCAAAGACAGATTTTAAAACAAATTTCTTTTAAATACCTGAAAGAAGAAATCAAGGACACTGCTTTCATATATAAGAGAAACCTGGACCTTAATCATGCACAAGTTTATAGTCTATTTAGCTCCAAAATTAACATAATTTTCCATTAAATAAGACCTGAAACAAGCTATTAGATACTTTTAATACAGCTCATTTTTGGAACCAGAGGAATCACCCCCCTGCTGCATTTACTAACAAAAAGTGCAATGAGTGCAGATTTTAAAAAAAAATTCTCGTGTGAATAAATCTGGCACAGTTACACAACATCATAAAATAAAATACACAAAACAGAAAACAAATATTTCCATTATAATCCAATGACCTTCAATGTGGACAACAATTATTTGCAGATTTTGCATTAGAGCCACATTAGATTTGATTTTTTTAAAAACAGGAAATGTAGATAAAACAGACTCTGAATGCATCTGTAATCGTTGTAAAGGCTCGTCTCTTTGTTCGCAGCAGAGCATGCACTCCCTGACCCTCCAGCAGGACGGACAAAAAGCTTTATTTTAGGCGTCATAGATGTAGGTCAGGAGCCTGCACACAAGGCGCCTCACACATGCCTCCGTGTGTCTGCATGTGTGACACACTTCATCGAGCATGCGTCGTCCTACGGGGAGACCAGAGCAACCATAACACTCAAGGTGCCTTCCTTCCCCTGTTCACCTTCTCCTCCCTCTCTCCTCTCACTCCCCCTCCTCGTCTCTGCCACAGCAGTGTTTCTGGCGCCGTGCCCGGCCCCTGCAGGTATCGATGCATCTATTATTAGCCCAATCACAGATATTGAAACAGCTGGGCTGACAGCTATTGTTTCAACTCCTGAAGCAACGTTACACGTTTTAGGTGCACATTCCACTGCTTTATCACAGATTAAATGGGGAAAAAATGAGGCCAGCCATCCCACAGGAAAGAAGAAGGGGAATTATAAATTAATCATTACAACAAAGTATGAGTGCACTCTCTTGCTTTCAGCCATCTAGAACCTCCCACCACATCGCTGCTGCTGCTTCTCATCAGAGCCTCTGCAGTTAGATCTGGGCTAACAAAGCCTCCATTAAAGAACACGTGCTGTTTAATGTCAGTATATTTGCACAGACGCAACGCAAATTACTCCCTTTGTGAATTCATCCACCTGCATGTCCGCCGCTCATCATCTGCTTCGCATCAGCCTGACTCTGTGTTTCTGTGTGCAGTGACTAAATAACGACTCAGTGCTAATGTGGCCAACCAATCAATACTTTTTTCCTCCTCATTCAGCCGGAGAAGCTTTTTCTAAATGTAGTTGGCAAGCTGGGAGAAAGAGACCGGCGCGTCTGTTTTCGACTTATTTCAGCTTCATTTTGTCAGTGCTTTTATTAAGTACAGAAGCTTTTTGTGCATATTTTTAGATCATTACGCTCCATCAGCCTGCTGGTTGGCTGAGAGGAGTCCAACTGCAAACAATTTGTCGCATGGCTGAGAGTCTGAGCAGAATAAGCTGCTCCTGCTGGTGGTTTTCTGTCTCAGTCTTCCTGATTTAGATAAAAAATAAAGTATTAACCTTTACAGAAAAATAACAAACAAGCTGGTGAATTCTGTGTGTACAATCTCTTAAATGAGAGTGAGTTAATATCTCATTTTTTTATGTCTCTGTTTTCTTCCTGTTGGTCGTCAGACACTTTATTTGCTTTTCTTTTGTTTACAATATACCAACCTTGTTTTAACGAGCTACAGTTTACCAGCCCTCTGTCCTTCAGCGCTGAACGAGGAGGAGCTGTTGTCAAGGTAACAGCTCTCTGGTCTTAGAAATTGTAGTGTTGGACCACGGTGATGCATGTTTATCTTTACAGCCACAGGAAGCCAATCTGCCCGATCACAATGTTGCTAAAACTGTGATTTATCCTAATTATGTATCCACCTGACCATTACCTTCAAGATATAAACCAAGACCTCACCAGAAAACACATCTAACCCATCACTCTTAAAAATCCGAGCATTACTGTAATATGTGCGTTTATCTTCATCTCTATTATTGGTCAGTGGGGTTGGACTTTGTTCAACCCCGAAGCATTTGAGTCCTCCTAATGGGGCATTAAAGAACTGAGAATAAACGCCTCTCCATATTCCCCTCGAGGGTTTCTGGCAGGTAACAAACAGCTTTAGCTGTATTATCGCCTTCCTCTGAGCTGAAATAGTCGTACACGTTCCTCCAAAAATGAGAAGGCTGCAAAGAAACACAGAGACGAGTAAATGTGTCTCTGTGTTAATCCAGATGCAGCTTGTTAAGCCACATGTGGATTTAATGAAATGTAAACGTAAACTGGTCTGAGCAGCGGTTCGCTTGGACTAAAGTCTATGAAACCCACTCGAACACTAAACTGATGCTCCAAACACTGTGTAGGATCAGCTTGGCAAATGCAGCCTACAGAGTAGGCAGCTCACTGGATTCTGCCAAATATCGATTTCTGTTGTTATGTGACAAAAAATAAAGTTTGAAGAATCAGAGTATAGTTGCAGAAAACTTGGAAAAATAAAATAAATGAGATAATTGTCTGTCAAAGTGTAAGCAGAATAGACTGTACATAAAAGATGGACAAAGCTCAATCTGTATTCTTGTAATGACTTGCAGTGCGTCACTTCTTTGGTTCCAAAATAACTCAGATGTCTGCAGGATCGCCTCAGTAAACACTTTCCTAATGACTGTATGGCCTCAATAACCAACAAGTGTGAATGGAGTTAGTGGTCCAGTAGAGGTAATGAGTGACAGGAGAATGGTGGCTAAACTGTCATCACACGTTAAACAACACCTCCCACCCCATTCAAGTCACTCTGACAGCTATGAGCAACTCCTTCAGTGACAGTGTGAAGGTGAGATTTGGGAGGTGTTTTCACCCAGGTGCTGTCAGACTCACTAAAGGTACACATGTGTGATACTCAGTATTTGCTGCTATTAACATGCAGCCACTGCACTATGAAACATTCAATTTTTGCTGCTACGAGGCATCTAAAATGTCAGTTGTATTATTATTAATGCATATATTTCTTCTGCTTTTTAGAGCGTACATTTTTCTTCTAGTTGTTTTTATATAGTATTTCTGTTGTTAGATTATGCTACACCTATTTATTCCTGCTCTGTCCACTCTACTGCTGTGAATGTCCCAGACCATCTCGTCTCATCTTACATGATGTTAATTTGCAAATTACGGTCTCCATTCCAGTGAAAAAAGATGACAGAGCACGAGATGCTTTAGCTGGGACCTGCCTTGTAACTGAAATGTCGAACCATATGAGCATGCAGAGTTCCCAGTTTTCTCACTCTCAGTTGTTTTAGTCTTTTATGGGTACAGGGGAACCAATGTTGTATGTGCGCTCATAAAGCAATTGCTGCCTAATTATTTCAGGAGTTCATCTGTCATTTTCCATCTTCATTTTTTATGAAAACAATAAATAATAATAAATAATAAAGAATGGACTGACTGAGACTCGACTCGAACCAAAATGAACTGTAGACCTGAGCAGTTATTCAACAAAAAACAACAAGAATAAAAAAAGTACTTACATCCTCGTTGGTGGTCTGGTTGAGAGAAATCAGGTAGGTATGGAAGCCAGTCAGTCCCACCACTGACCACAGGGTGAAGAAACACACCAGCACCTCCAGCACAGTGAGCTCCAGTTAAGAAAACAGTAACAGATGTTTCTGGCTGACTCGAGGTTACTGATTAAACCGCAGACAGCGTAGCAAAAAAAATTATGTAACATGATTAAAGGCAGTGAATGTCAGTGGAAGAACACAGAGCGATGAAAGAAGCGGTTTTACCTTCTAACTGTGCAAAAAGGAGAAAAAATAAGACCATTTAGAAATAACTTAATTAAAACAACTTTAAAGATTTTTTTCCATTAAAATTTCTAATATTTCTGTAACATGAGAAAAGGCAGATAAACAGACACTTATTTCTTGCCTCTCATCAATGAATCTGCAGGTTTTAACGGGCTGTAGCTAGGTAACTACAAGCCTAAGATTATCCCAGTGTGTGGCCTGATGCCACAGTCTCAGGATGATTTTAGAGTGTTTCCAGGTGAATTATTTTATAATGAGAATCTTGCAGAAGGGTCTGTGCAAAATATGAGCAAGTTGTAATTTTTTTCTTTTTATTTGTCACAGTTTAGCGGCTTATCTTCAATTGCAGGATGAGTTTTTGTCATTCAAGTAATGAGAGTTCTGTTAACTTAGCTATGCTAAGGTTGGGCAAAGGCTGTACAGTTTTTGGTGTTCATGAAAATCCAGCAAACATATCACCCACACACTCAGTTTTAAAGGATATGTTCCAGGTGTTTCCTTCAAAGTGTTCAAAAAGCCACCATTCATTGAGCCTGTGGACAGGGAAACAGAAATTACAAGGTCATTATTGTTATTAAGGTAATAAACCCAGAGCTTATCATCCATATGAAGAAATACTCTTTCAGTTTGTCTGTCTCATCCTATGTTCAGTAAAAGAAGGAAGCAGGATGATGTGGTGTGGCTACAGATTAGGCTCATGTGTTCTCTCTGATTGGCCAGTTGAATGACAGGATACTTACGCATGACCACGTGGACGATGTCAAAGGTGAAGATATAAATGGTGAGCAGGGAGAGTGACAGGGTGAACAGGTAGAAGTATCTGTAGTTTCTCTTGCCTACGCAGTTGCCCACCCATGGACAGTGGTGATCAAAACGGTCTGAGGGAAAGAAGAAGAAAAAAAGAACAAAAGGGGAACTATAAATATGTAAAATGTTCCAGAACCTGAAAAACAAGCCTTCTTGGAGAGTAGACAATTTTGGGAATCAAAGGAATGTTAAAAATACACAAATTTCAATAACAGTCTTTCAGTCAAAGGCTGCTTTATGCCTCAGCTTCTGAATCTAAATATAGTGATCGCTTCCTCTTTGTGGCTGCTCCTCTATCAGCTGGAGGAGAGCCATATGAAAGCAGGGCAGGGTCAAATGGACAATGAAAGTAAACATCTTACTTTACACTTTCCTCCGCAGCCGACACCGCTGCAATCCCCAGATGAAGTTTCACAACAATATCAAGTAAACACGGAGGCAAACAGACAGGATGTGAACCGGTTTGTAGATTCAAGTGGACCCGTGGATGATTGTTATATTTAAGGAACACAATGCAAATGTTGACCCAAGATGACTATATTTGTATTCCAGCTGTTTTGGGATAAAGTAGTCGCTAAATGTAAAGCAACGAGCTGGAAAGGAATGATAGGAGTGTATAAAACGCATATGAGTAGCATGACTCTCACTGAAATGTCTTAACTCGTAATGGAGGGATAATCATGAAATTTAGTACAGACGCACAGAGGATGAAAGCTAATGTTTGTGGTGATCTCAAAACTTTCACTCTAGCACTTTTTTACCCACTAAAACCAAAACCCTCAGCTAATCTACGATGGTAAATAGTCTGTTACATTAGCACAAATCCTAAATCTCCCATTCCACCATATTCCAAAGGTGCTCTGTTGGATTGGCAGGATGGATCCATGCTTTCATGTCATTTAACCAAACTCTGACCATATCATCTAAATATCAAAGCAGAAATTGTGCCAATGTTTTTCCAGTCTTCTCCTGCCCAGTTTTGGTTTGCCTGTGCAAATTGTTGCCTCGGTATCCTGTTCGTAGCTGACAGGAGTAGCACCCAGTGTGTTCTTCTGCTGCTGTAGCACGTCTGCTTCAAGGTTCAATGAGTTGTGTTTTCAGAGTTGTTCTTCTGCATACCTTGATTGTAATTATTAGTTATTTGAGTTACTGCTGCCTTCCTGTCAGCGTGAAACACTCTCCCCTGACATCTGGCAAGACTATAAGTCACTTATCCATAAGTCATTTATGCAAAGAGAACTTCTATATTTTCTCATTTTCTGACCTTAAATCGCCTTTATTCTTTGTTCTCATCTCAGTTTGAACCTCCACAGCTCATTTTGACCATTTTCTAATAGATGAAAGCATCGTGGTGCCGCCACATGACAGGCTTATTTGATATTTATGTTAACAAGCAGTTGAACAGGTGTACCTAACAAACTGGCCAAAGTGATATATAGATGCATCCCTACTGAAACCCAAAGACAATATAAGCAGACAGAAAAGTAGCTCAGGTAAAAGATATATTTTAGCAGTTATTGGGATGCAAACAAAACAGCAAACAAGTGTAAAAAGACCATTTCATATGGACAAACATCAGCTTCCATTTATGCATATTGTGTTTACTTTGATTGCCCCAGATTTGTAGGTTGCATATGGAGTGCAGCAGCATAACAATCATCCACACTGTTCACTCCATAATAAATCTATAAGCACTTAAACTTGATTAAAAGTCTCACATATTCTTTTTCTTTTTGCAGCGTGAGTCACTGAATAAAATATGTGCAGTTATTCAGAGACCAACACCTTCACCCCAGACTTTATGTGCAGGACTACAAAACTGTGCATTTGCATCTTATAATAGTGGAGTGGCTGTTTTCTCTCTGAGACTTCCATCAGTATGAGCAAAGTTAAGGTGAGGAGGGAACAAAAACCTCTGCAGTAAAAGAGGGTCACAGGAATGCAGTTGTGTAATGCTAGCGCTGGGAGTGTGTGCGTTTCTACAGCAGGTGGACACAGATGAACCAGTGTTCACAATGACTGAGCACTTATTTCCTCACTGAGCCTCCACTGTCTCCTCTCCCGTCGCCTGTGAGTCTACGCTCCCTTCAAACGCATTCTTCATTCATCGGCTACCAAATCACTGCTAATCTGCAGGGCTGTGAGATGACACAGCTACACACACGCGTCACGTCACAAAGCATCACAATGCACCACAAATTCACGGCCTTCAAAACTTAAAGGGCATTCTAAAAAATAAAAATAAATCCCCTCACGAATGTTTTTCTAAAACTTTTACATCCCGTCCGCTTCTGCGTATATTTATAAAGCTAACATTTCTTTTTTTCACCGTGACAAACGAATGCACGGAGGTAATTAAGGATGAGGCATCAGTAATCGCCATCATGTCAGCGAGCTATTTTTCTCCTTGCTCACCTTTCTATTTCTGCACGCCTGAAATAAACCCATCTCATCTTTCTCCTTTTGTGAAGCCTTTCTGAGCAGCGTAACAAACGACGGCAGATCAGATGAGACTTCTTACCGACGCAGTTGTCGCAGATGCTGCAGTGGGACGCTCGAGGTGGTCGGAAGATCTTGCACGTGTAGCAGTACTTGAGCTTGACGATCTGATTATTGATCTGAACGTTGCGGATTCGGGGCGGGGGTCGCTGCCCTGCGGGGACGTTCCCATTGGCAGCCTCTGTGGAAGCGAACAGAAAAACATTAAATCAATGTGGATGACATAATATAAATTACTCTAAGAGATCATATTTAATCACAAATGAAATCCTCAGACAGTTTTAAACATGATTTGTGCATTGGATTGCATTGGACAGGAGCTCTAATGTGAGAATTAGTGACATAAATCACGACAGCTGAACCTTGAGGATGTCATTCACCAAGAACTGTCGCTCAGTACAGTATAGGTGGGTTGTTTAACTGTCAATATTTTTTATTTGCAACTATAAAGCACCATATCTTTCTCCATTTGGACAGCTTCCTATCACTGGAATGGCCATATTTCACAGTAATCTTATGCCTGCACAGCAGCTATCAAACAAATGAATTCTGACATACTGTTTGTTTGTGACAATTTGGATGTTTCTGATTATCTTACACTCCGGGATCTGGAGATTATACGTGCAAGCCGATGATCACACAGTTGAATAACCCCGCAGAGTAGCTGCGAGGAAGAAATCTACCATTAACATGTCGCAGTGGACAGGCGTGAATGTGGAGTTAATGGAAAAGAGAAAGCGTACTTATTTGACTTCCTGGGGATTCATTAAGATTTATTTTTTTTAAAAGTGCTTTCTGTGGAAATGAAATTATCTGGGTTTTAGAAAGTGTTCAGAGATGCTAAGGGGCAAAAGCCTAAAATGCATACTTATCATTTGTATAGAGTCCTAAATGAAGATCTCTTAAGTAAAACAAAGCAGTTTCTGCACAAATAAATCAGTGAAACGAGCACATTTTCAGGCTTCTATTAAAAACATCCCTGGGACATAAATTCATAGATTGTGACAGCAACAAATACTTGGCATCATGCACCCACAGAATGTGGGATTTAGTGGCTTTCAGGATAAAGTAGTGAAGAATAAATTTATGAGTCACCACTCACAGGGAATGATGCCACTCCCTGTGAGTGCAAAGCTCAATCTGCTCGTGGCATTATATATTCCGAGAAGATGCCTCTCCTCGTATTAGCTTTCCCCCTGGGGACTGCTGCTAACAGGCAGAAGGGACAGAGCATCGGGGCTGCAGAGGCTTCTTTAACATCCCTGCTCGCTTGCTCAACTGGCTTTTAGCACTCCCACACTTACAACAGCCATCCTAACACATAAAAACATACTGTTTAATATCTGAAGGTGTGGGCTGATGAAGTTGGTACCAAACTGCGTAATTTAAGCTGGCATAATGCGGTCATGTGACCTGCTTAAATAGTGTTTATGTCAATAACAGCTTCATATTTGAAGAAGGTTGCCGAGATGTCTTATGTGGAAAGGTACAAGGCTTTGGGAATGCTGTGAGAGGATACATACAAGGTCAAAGAAAACATAAAGCAAGTCTGCTGCAAAAGAGGGGATGTCCAGTGAGGTTATTTAAAAGGTATAGATTTACCTTTTCGGAAGTACAGAAATTATTATTTTTTACCTCAGGTTAAAGAAAACTGACACTGCTGGCAGCATATTTGAAATGAAACTACCACAAACAGATGCTTAGTTTGTGGTACTATAAAGACTGAAACACAGGGTAGCAACTATCAACAACTCGAACGCCACATTCCTGCACCTCGAAAGCTCACTAATTAACATTTTATAACTTGTCTATTCAATCTGAAATGTAAAAATCACAATTGTTCACTGAGAGAGAGAAAAAAAAGCTAATAAAAACTGAATATGAACCACCCAGTAAATTAGTTTGGTGTTTGTCACTCAAGACAAATTAAAGCGACGAAACATCACCAGAGGATCGATGTGGTATTGTTGCGTAAAGAAATGACTCAAATGAGTAATAGATCACTAAAATAGGCAGCGAATTTTCCATCCTTTGACTAATTGTTTCAGAGCTAACAGCACAAACATGCATGCGTTTCAGGTTCTCCATCAGCATCATCGAACGAGCACGATGAGTCACGGTCATGATGACAGCAGCACTTGATGCCAGCTAACCCAATCCCAGAGAGCCGAGTGCCCTAGCCTTTTTTTATAAGCCTAATCTGTCCTCAAAAGAGACCGGTCCACGCCCATGCTTCGTACACAGAGCGAGGGAACACGCATGCTGGCTGAAGGATGCTGTGAATCTTTAACAGAGACAAAGAACATTGAGCAGCCACACGGGGAGGGAGGGAGGCAAAGAGAGAGCACTGGATACTAAACAAATATAGCAGCATGAAAATACAAAAAAAAAAAAATCATAAAGAACAAAGGGCAATTTCTCTTTTCTAAGAGTGTTGTATGTTGTGAAAAACTGTATTTTAAACTAAGCTCTACATTTGTGGATGAGCACACCCAACTTTTAGCAATCTAAAGTATAACAAGAATAAATAAACCAGCAGATTGAGGCTGTCTGCTCACTGTTTAGCAAACATATATAGTGAAATATTTTATCCCTCCTAAATACTTTAACTACTTCCACCTAGTTTGCAATCCACACCTCTGGGTGTCCTTTGACACACAGACACGCGCCGCTGTGTGCAACACCCTGGATGACAACGATGTAAAAGCACCTGAGCTGCAATAACCACTAGACACGTCGCTGACTAAACATTTAAATGTATCTAGATAAGAGACTTGTGACTATGGCATTATCAGCACTGATACTGAATAGCTCTGCTTACAAGGGCAGGCGCTGGACTGCCACACCTGGCAAGGTGAGGTCACATGCTACTTTTTTACTATTTATTACTTTGAGGTTTTTTTTAAATAATAAAAACTTTACAATCACGTAGCCACTGTATTTTTGAAATTTGTGTCAAAAGCCAAAGGTTTGAAAAGATACCAGAATACACCTGTTCAATTGCTCACTAATACAAATATCTAGTCAATCACACAGCAGGAACTCCAGTGCAGAGGGGTAGACCTGGTTACAAGGTCTAGCACCAGAATGGGTAAGTAAGATTTTTTTAAGTGACTTTGAAAGTGGCGTGGTCGTTGATACCAGAGTGGGCGCTCTGAGTATTTCAGAAACTGCTGATGTTCCTGTACGAACATCTGTACAACAAAGAAAGACCCCCTGAAAAAGAGCAGTTTTTCGGGCATAAATACCACATTTATGTCAGAGGACAATGGCCAGACTCCTTCAAGGTGATAGTAAGGCAACAGTAACTCAAATAACCATAAACATGCAGAAGACCATCTGTCAACACATTGATCCTTAAAGGCCCCAATCTGGTGCTAGCAACGTATAACTAACAAAGTGACTAATGAGTGTATTTCATGCAAATAAAGCCTCTTCAAACATTCCCAAAAATATAATTAAATCTGCAACTACACCTACAACTGGCACTAGCAACAAAAAACCTTGTTGGTTTCTTAATTAGCAACAATACTGTTCACATGGAGTCGTGTTTGTGTTTACCTGCCAAATGTAGGTCAGGTTCTTGCTCCTCTTTAGGCTCAGCCTTTAGTTTTCAGCTGTGCCTGAGGCTCTTTAGCTGCTAAATGCTACACAGCTAGTCACTGGTCGTGTCACTCCATTGTTTGCTAGTGACAGGTAGTGCTCAAGATAACTTACTTGTAATAGTACAAATAAACCCAATTGCATAGCATGTGGTCTTGTCAGGCTGTTAAGGATTTGTCAAAGCTGCAATTTAAACTGGTATTTAAAAGACATAAACGCTGCTCTATCTTCTTGATCTAGAGTGTTGACATTCTTCTGTAGATGTAAACACTGTTTCCTTTAACAGTTTCCTGTGTTTGTGTTTATCCCTGAGCTCTTCTCAATTGTTAGAAGTGGGCAAAGCCATGTTGCAAACAATTTAGTCCAGACTGAGAAACATGTGGATAAGATAATGGTAATAATGGTGATATCGCTTTTAATCAAATGTGATCAAACAAAACTTTGACCGGGCTATTGCAACACCTTGATTTTTTATTTCTTCTTCAGCCATTCACTTGTAGATTTGCCGCTCTGCTTGGGATCTTTGTCCTGATGAAGGCCCCACTTTCAGCCCAGCTTTAGCTGTCAGGCATCACATTTGACTCCAGAATAACAATGATAATAATAAATGTATACTTTATTAATCCTGTAGGAAATTGTTTAGTCTTCTGCATTAACCCATTCACTCATCGAAGGAGTACCAATCCAGCTTGCCTCAGGATAGCCGTTCAGTGGATTTCAACCCCCGACCTTCCAATCATGGGGTGAACACTCTACCTAATGAGCTATCCCTGTCCCCAATAATGGCAGCGGTGGGATTCGAACCCACGCCTCCAGAGAGACTAGCCTTAGACCGCTCAGCCACGCTACCCACAAGTGCCCAGCCCACAAATGGTATGAAGTGCTGGGTTTGGTCTTTGGCACTCTTTGCACTTTATGGCCAAACATCTCTATGTCGGTCACCTTAAAGGACATAGTTCTAGAGGTCTTGAGGTTTATGCTGATGCAAGCTAAAGCTGTGCTGCTGTGGTTTTAGTCAGAAGAAGCTAACTCTTGGCATCACTTCCAAACAAGCCATACTTCTTCAGTCTTTGTCTGATTGGGCTGTTATGAACTTTAATATCTAACTAAGGTGACTAAGGCCTGAGATGTAGCTCTTGGACTTTGTTTTGGGGGTTTTTTTAGTTTCTCTTAGCATTGCACAGTCTGACCTTGGAGCGAATTTGCTGCAAAGTCCACTACTGGGAGCATCGGCATTGTGTTAAAACACACACCTGAATTTTCCAGACCAGCAGACTTACAAATCTTGTGCTTTTACAGAGATACCCACACTTGCTGTTGATCATTTAATCACCTGCAGTAAGGGTGTACTTAATTTTTCATAGGACAGCATAGAGTCCTGTGAAAACCTTTTTCACATGAAGTTATAAGGGAAGCAGTGGAGAGTGTCTGTCCGCAAATCCTGTAACTTACCAATTTCCATCTCAATGAATGTAGCCTCTTCCGGAAGGGCCCTCGGTAGCACCCCGGGGTCACTGAAGCTGGTCCTCAACAGCATGGCCATAACGAAAAGGAACAGCAGGACAGCAAAAACTGGGATGGCGGGACAAAGATGAACAGCCAGGTACGGACATCTGCACAAGAAAAAGAAAAGTGTTTTTAAAATAATGTGCACACAACAGCTGCTTTCTTTTCTACATATTCGCATCTGCAAACTTGACATCATACAGGATTGAGGAAAAACATGTTTTTCTCACATTAATTAATTAAAGAAATCCTGTTCTACATTTCTCCATCATAGTAATACATGATAACTACGGATAATCTTAAGAGAAGCGGCAGAGCACTCTCAGGAAAGCCATGAGCACAGAGGACACAACAAAACAACACCACACATATTTTTAACTGGTGTTCAGAGCATAAGGTCACGAACCACAAGACCGAAGTCGTGGCCTTGAATAAATAACACGATGCCGCACTCCCTACACCTTCTGCACTAGTGGAGAAGCGTGGATCCATTTGCCAGGCCATTGAGATTAGAGCCAGCTGGGCTCCTCCAAAAGGGCCGGCTGCACAATCTGATAACAGATGTGAGCTGCAATGCAAAGTGCTGCAACAGAAGAGCGCAGCAGCAGCAAAAAGGCTTCCACACGCAGTTATTAATAGTTTAACTCTATGGCCTCATCGCTCTCCCTTGAGGCTGAAATCATATATTCATAATGTGACTCTAATGTTGCACTACAGGATTTTAAGGGACTGAGGAACACTAACTGTAGTTCAGCATGCCACGCATAAAACTGCCCACACACAAGATCACCAGACTACACTTTATTTACACAGTATTCTCTTTTGTTCCATTAAACAGCATCTGCATACAGTGCATCTGGAAAGTACCTCCACATTTTGTCATGTTACAGCCTCGCCTCAAAACTCTACATGCGATTCCCCATAAAGATAAAGTGAACAAACAGTTTGCTTGAAATTAACGCAGATTTATTAAAAATAAAAAACAAAACATGTACATAAGTGTTCACAGCCTTTGCTGCTAATTTGGCAAAAATTATCACTTAGAGAGAACATCAGAAGCACCAAGTGCTTTATGTTACAATAACATAAGAAACATATTTATCTCAAAAGTTAGGAAATTACTATTTTACAGCAGCCAAACCATAAAAAAACATCTTAAAACAATACAGCATAATAAAAATATAAAACAAGCGCCAAACATTACACTAAATTAAACAGAAAATGTAAAAAAGCCCACGATAAAGGAAAAAAATGGGGCTTAAAAATAAAATAAATGAAGGTGTTATTTTATTATCTTATTTTTCTTGGAGGGTAAAACTCTTATTTTTCATACTGTGGACGGTTGTTGACTTAGTTCAAATTTTGCTGATCGGAGTTGCTCTTCTATACGATCCAATGCGCTCTAAGCCAATAACAGAAATCTGTACATAGGGGCACCATTGCACATCTGTGATCTCATAATTAAACCTGAAGTGGCTGCAGTTATATAACAAAAAGGGGAAAAGAGAGAGAAATCAGCAGCCATTAAAAAATAAATTGCTTTTGCCTGTTTTATTTAATTTGTTTAACACAGATAACCTCACACAGGTGGCCCGGATGTCAGCTACTCATCTACTACAGTGTCACCCACAGTTTTGCTTCATCATCATGGTCGGTTTTCTGTTCTCACTATGCAGACATACAGTTAAAAGTGAACAAAGCGGACTTGTTTAATGTCACCACGTACATGAACCCTGTCAGCATACCTGAGCTCTGACAAGACAACAAAGCAAACACACACACACACCTGCTTGACTTGTCTGAGCAGTTTTCCGGCAGCGCATTTCAAACATTAATGGAGAGAAGGTGTGTTTCCCACAGCCATTTGTGCAGAGGCCGCACAGAGCGGGATTCAGGCTGAGGGATTGCAGTCTGTCGATGAAGTGCAATTCCCGTAACCGTAAACTGGAACATATTCAAGGAAGGCTTCTCTATCATTGCTTCCCATCAAGCCCCCCTATCTTTCCTGGATGTGACAATTTCCTGTGCTGTGCAGGGTGGAGCTGTCACGGCACCACTCTGGTGACTCCGTGTTCACCAATCACCACAGAAGCAGCAGGAAAAACTGGATCGTCTACGAGGGGATATCTGTCAACTGACACGCACATGTTGCTAACAAACCCTCTTCCTTAACCAACTTACTTCATATTTATGAAATATCAGTTTACTATTCTAACAGCATGTCTTTGTGAAGGTGTGAAAACAACCTGTGTGGAAATTATTTCATGAACTTGAGAGGTGCTAGAAGGCAGATTTCCTTACCTTTGTACAGAGACAGGTATGCCACAATATCTCAATTTTATGCAAAGCTAAGCTTACCTACTGCTTTATATTTAGCAAAATAAACAGTAGTATAATTCATCTCATGTAATGCTCATCGAGAATACATTACAATACCTTCTATTACACTGAAATGCTACAAATACATGAACTACCTTTAGAGATAATACATTTGTAATAGAGTGCCTTTTTTTTTTGTTTTGTTTTTTAACCAACCAGGAAGTTAGAAAACACCTCGCCCTTGATACACAGTAGAATTTGTCTGTAGGCTTTTGGATTATTACAGAAAATAAGAAAAGAATAATGAAAAAAGGTCCTCGGCCAAGCTGGTCACCCCACTGTCTCGACTGAGAACCAAGGGTGATCACTCTTTTTCTGTTAGGAAACCCATTTTTCGTGATAATCATCCCGAGGAGATCAGATCACCAAGCTCACTTTTGTCTTTTAAATCCTTCTTAAAGACATATTTTTTCAAAGTAGGCTTTTTCTGTGCCTCCATTTGAAGTTTATTTCGATGTTGTCCACCTCAATTGTTTAATCGCCTTCTCCTAGTTATAATTTCAATCTACGTTCTACTAGCTTTTAATTACCTGTTGTTTTATTTTTAATTTTCTTTATTCCTCACTTTTTACCTCCTTGTGCTGCTAGTATTCCTAAGCCAAATGTTGAGTGACCTTTGCCTTCTCTTAGATGTTTTATTTGCTGTTTCTTATCTTATCTTGTTAAGCACTTTGTAACTTTGTTTTTGAAAGGTACTACATAAAGAAAATGCATTGCCATTACAATCCAAACAGACTGTGTTCTCATAGTTCTTAGCAAAATTGTCTTCTAATTAATGAGTTGCACACTTATCTGTGTGTGCTGCATAACAAAAGGCAAAATGTAACCAGATTACATTTGTTAACCTCACCCCTTATATGCGTATTAAACCATTCCTGCATTCTTCCAATTTATTAAAAATAATAATAACAACAACAACAAAGGAATTTAAATTGTGCCACTGCCAATTATATGAAGGTATGAGATGCTAAAACCTCTTGTTTCTACAGTGTTTATTTTTTTTGCACAAGTTGCAGTAGTTCATATTGGTTACTGATTGACCCAGAGGAGGCCTACATCACATTCAAAGGCTGTAATCTTATTAACCATGGCACAAAACTATTATCACAATTGAGTTTACCCCTTGACTTAATAGGCAAATAAAGCCTTGCTGTATGTTCTTTGGATTATTTATTGGCCCCTAATTAAATCTTAAACAAATATCACAGAGTGGGCATTAGACCCCGAGTTTTACCGAAGTTACACCGAATAAACTTTGTTTAATAAAAGGGAACTCGTTTAGGGAAAAACCTGGTGGTCATAAAAGACAATAAAGGCATTAAAATAAAACAATTAAATCTCATTACACAGGAGACAGATAAACTACCTACTGCTGCTCCTACTGTCATGTCTGTGCCTGGTGTGGGTGGGCATTAGATGCTTTAAGGCGAGTCTTCTGCAGACGTTTAGTTCCTTCTTAACTCAGAATGACACAAGCTCAGAGATGAAAAGCTCCTAAAGTAGTGATATCACCAAATTAGAATCACTTCAGCGTCTCAGCCACACCGCCCCTGAACCCGGGATTACGACGCCACACATAGTGACTCATGACATTTTACCTTTGTCGAACATTTCAAACCCTTCCGTTATTAATACTTAACAGCTGTAAGCTGTTGCAGGCCTGCTTGACTCATACTCCAAATGAATTATGCACTTGCTGTGCAGGCAGCTCAACAGTGGGCCTCAGTAACAGCCTTCTGTCATACAAACATCTGCAGACTGTGCCTGGCTGTTTCTAGGGCACTGCTGAGGGAAAAAAAACAAAAGCTCTCAACCTCTGCTTGCCCTCTCTCCTTTTTAAGATACAAGCAGGAAACAAGTCGATATCAGAAAAGCTTTCGTGGATCCTCGTGCTTTTCCCACAGCAATAAAACTGCTCATGCTATTCTCATAAATATTCAAAAAAACGAAAGCCTGACGAAATCCAAAAGCTCACTTAACATTTACTTCTTATCTAAGAATATTTCAAGAGTCATCCAAACGATGCAGATATCAGCACCTCATACATTAGTATGCGGTATCAAGCCGTGACTGAATTTCCTGCTTCAGGTAGACAAAGATGATACATGTCCTTGCTCTGATGTCATGGGAGCTTGCACCCCCTGAACCTGAAGCTCCAGACTACACTCACTATACTCTGATGCCAGGCTTAAATCAGTCGTCCTTGTTATGCAACATTTAAATACCAAACGAGAGAGATGAAACATTAGAGCCTGGGTCACGGAACGTTTAGTGGGATTAAAGTTAGGATCACAGATGTTGGGTCATATAATATTTAGCAAGTGAACTTGAGACTGATGAGAAATGTGTTTATTTAGCAGTATCTCTGTCACATTTTTGATAGCAGTGCATCTACTTCAACCCCACCCCAAGATTTATGCAAATATAATGTGGACTTTCCTTCCTTGCATGAAGCAGGCTCGCAGGCTGTGAGCTATAGATTTATAAAATCCACCCTCCACAGAGGAGCGGCTCTCTCCTTCTGATAGAGAAGCTTCCAGAGAACAAAGCCTTTAGATCATGGTTGCTGTAAATGGAGCGCGTACTCTGAGTAGGGTATAAATCATGTTATTGCTCATTTGGCCTTGGCCGGATGCCGCTTTCCGATTGGTTAACAGGGAGACAGGGTGGAGTTAGATGCTGAGAGAGGCTTGGGGGGGTTGACTACAAGAGCTCTTCTGACTGCAGCCACTCGCTCTGCAGGCTCATCCCTGTATACCTACTTCTCCTGCATCGCTCCCATTACTGCACACATACAGCACCGATACCCAGAAAAGAAGATCGTCATGCACATATGGTTTTCTGGCCTAGTGGCTAAGTGTCCTGTGGTGGACAGACAGATGACACACTGTCCTTATGTTCCAGTTTCTTGTTCCTTCCTCCAAAATCCATAGGTGGCAATCCGCATGCACATATGCACACACGTTGACAAAAAGCAGCAAATAGAAACCAAACCTGCAAACATCTATCTGCAAGTAAGCCTTCTGCAGATATGTACATGCTAAAGCCCTCTGTACACACACACACACTGAATGCAATACCCAGTTTAATAGATATGCAAAAAGGATCAGCACAAATCCAATAAGGTAAGGATGTAAAGACTTAAAATTCTGCCCAGCAAGGGAAAAGAAAACTAAAAAGGCTGGGCCCATTTCTTCAGTGACTAATTTGTTTACTTGTCCCTAATGCATCTTTCCATTTGTGTACTCAGCCACTGGTTTCCGCAATTTAGCACAAATTAAAACACGGAGGGGTCTCCCTGCACATGGTGCCGGTGGCTGATGATAAAAGTGAGATGTCTGCTCCCCTGGTCTTGGATATTAGCCAGCTCACGCCATGACATTGCCCTCCCTTGTTCTGCCATCAACGTCACGGTGCAGCACAATGCCCAACCTTAAGCTCACATGTGAGGAAGGACTTCTCAAAGATAAAGAAACAGCAAGACGTTGCCCTGACAGGCAGCTTAGCTGATTATACTGATGCAGCGTCACACAATCGACTGCAATACAGTCTTTAATGTGTTGCAAGCCTTTATACAAAAATTACATTTTTGATCACTGGTTTGTTTTTAGTGTTTTAGAGCAGTGAAATTCAACAAATATTAGTTTTGCAGATTAACTGATAATTTATTGGCTTCTGTTTTATACCTTTTTTTCCCATTTTTAGCACAAAATGAGCCAGATAATCCTAACGTCAGCATACTGATTTATACTCACAATGACAAACCTAACAGATATTTATCCACTAGCGTGCCTTAGTTTAGCAGCTTAACACGATGACATTTCAAAAGAGAGCAGCAGCTGTTACAAATGTGATCAGTTTTGCAATGATTTAGTCAGAAATCAAATCACAGTGGTGGCTAGAACATCATCACGACATCATCCAGTGGGGGAAACTTAAGAGTCGTTTTCTGAGGGAGTGCTCAACGGTTCATGCCATTTGGTCTCCAACTATGAATGCAGATTATCTTAAAGCGGCTAGAAGAAAGTTGAGTCATCTTCAAAACATATCTTGAGACCTTGAAAGTGCAATTGAATGCACCTTTCTTTTGCTGTCCACGTGGTCTCTCTGCATGTCTTACACATGACTCCTCAATACCTGCCACACCAGGAAACCTCCATCACCAAAACTCTTGTCTTTGCCAACAGATTCTAGATATTCATATGCAAATATCTGTTTATAGAGATTCAAGATTTGGAGTTGGAGGATTACAATTGGTTTCTTTTGGGGAGCCTGAATGTCTGTGCTAAGTTTCATGATTATGCAATAGTTGTTATTTATTTATGGGTGACAAGCGATGGGAAGGTTTTTCAGTCGGGTTTTAAGATAAAATAAGTACTCTGAACAAGCAGTCTCAGACTCTGGAAAATGCAGAAAATGAACATAATCAACAGCAGATGCATTAATTATGAAAACAGCTGTTACTTACAGCGCTCGCACTAGCTGACAAATAATTCTACAATAGCAAAGAGCTTAGACTTGGTGTTTTAATGCTTCTATCACTAGTTAAATTGGCATTTTGTGAATGCATTATACCTCAGAGCCTTTCTGCTGATGGCTTTCACCCTGTCATAGCTTCAATGTATCAAGTTGCCATGTAACTGAATTTAGCAATTACCCCCATGTTGCTCGGGCCCAACTTCAGTAGCTGTCCCACCCAGAAAGATAATTATATTGTGCTGTAATATGAACATAGCAAGTTAACGACCCTCTAGCTATCAGTTATCATAACGCCTCCTCCCAGCTCTGGATGCTCAGCGTGAGCAGTATCATCCTTTTCCCTCTGTGCTCTGAGCCGGACAACAGCTCCTTCTGTGCAGACTCAGAGGAAAGCAAGAGGCCATTAACGTGCAGGCAGACAGAGACGGGAAGGGCCTGGCACTATGCAAGAGCAGCTACTTCTCCTCGCCACTATGCTCCAAATCCATTTGGCCTGGTAGCCGCATACACACCCACAGTCAACGGAGGTTACTGTGTTACACAGCAGGATTTTGTGCCAAATCATTGTGTTCTGTGTGTCATTTAAAGAAAGAAAAGAGGAAATAACATGGACGTGGACAGAAAGTGTAAGCAGCACTGCTTTATGAGCCACGTCCATGTTCTTCATTTTATTAAAAGGCACTCCTCAGTACAGCATGAACTGATGAGATCTGGCTTCACCAGCAGCATCCGAGCAGGTCGACAGTGCTTGCCTGGATGATGAGTCCAATGGGTTGTGCAAGTAGTGGATTGGGACAGAACTGCTGAGACCAAAAAAAAAGGGCCGCAAAACCAAAGCTGAATGACTTGTGTCATTAAATATTGAACAACTCAGTATGTGGTCAGTCATAACCATCTTCTCTGTCAGGAAGAGAATTTAGATCAACAAGACACGAATACGAGGTTATCAAAGTGAAATTGTTGCCTGTTACAAAAGAAAACCATAAAAGGAGGTTACATTTACTGCCCACCACCGAGCCCAGGATCACATTACCATTAAGTAGGTTTAGAAAGGTAACAAAAATCCAATACTCCCTTAAAGAAATCATTTTCAGATCAACTACACATGACTGAGATGAGGATAACAGTAAAAGCTTGATTTGGTGATTTAACCTAATCAAAGGTGAGGACTTTACGTTACTCTTTGTGATGCATTAGGATATTCAGCTAGTTCTGAGTTCTGAGAAGGTGGATACTGCTTTCCAGATCAATCAATCAAAATAAATTGTTAATGCATTTCATGATCAAATAACCTATATTCTCAGAGCGGACATCTCTAACACGTAAATTAAGCAGTGATGGATGTTTTTGATTGAAGCTAAAATATTTATTATGTGAGTTTATACTGATTTTATGCACCTCTAAAGTTGACAAATGTTGGATAAGGCTATAAGACGTGATATTTTGGCAACCGGAAAAGGCATAAGAAGCCTAAAGGGAGTTGGAAACACTTTTTGGAGCAGCTGATAACTTTGCCACGGGGTATGACTTACTCGAAAGCGAAGAAGAGGGCGCAGGTCCCGGTGATGAGGAAGAGGGTCAGGTAGAAGACGCCCTTCTGCCGGGCCATCATCACCCGTCCGTCGCAGCAGAAAGTGTTTTTCCCCGGGAGCTTCTCCCATTTTCGCACCTTTCGTGTTATCATCACCGCCGACATGGTGTCCTCTTCTCAGATCAGCAGTGTGCGCTTCTTTGGGTCAATACAAGTATTTCTACTGCAAAGGGATTCAGACAATACGCCGATGGCTCGGGAGGGGATCTGCGCACATGTAGCCCCTTCCCAAAATACTATTTAGTCAAAAACAGTCCAGTTAATGAGTGATATTAAAGACTTGTGCGCTAAGTGGCGGCTGGGAAGCATTTTCTGACCATTCAAAGTGTCGCAGTCACATCATCGGCGTTTTCTAATCCATATTATTTCCCGTCTTTACTGCAGCATGTCATTCCCACAGTGAGCCTCCCTCTCCGCTCAAACAACCTCAATCCCTTCACGGTCCGGGCACCTCTGGAAATCAGGAGAAATTAATCCAAATGCGTGCAGCAGATGATTCCCACCAGAAACCTGAAAATCCAGCTTTTCAATCGGAAGAGCGGACCTTGACCGACTGACATTCATGTCATCTCGATCAATCATAAATGGTTTTACGGGCGAGCAGCTGCTGGGTCTTCACAAACAGGCTGTTAGACTGTGACTGCACTGCTGGTTCAACAGCCTTCATTTAAAGAAAAATAAAAATAAGAAAGAATCGCCAGTGTGTCCAGGAATATGTAAAGCTCTTGGATATGCCTTTCCCCCCCTACAGCCTGCCAGCTCTCGGTTTCAGTCAATGGTAGCAGGAAACACGCCTAGATTGAAATATCTAATCTTAAAGGGGCAGGACAGGTGAAAGAAAAAGGGAACAAAGGACACAGGAACAGGTCCTGTCTTGATCACATTAATATGCTAAATTGCTCGCCTATCGTATTGCCCAAGGGAGCAGAGCGTGAAGTGTTTTATTGGAGTTAATTGGTAATGGAAACCAGAGGGATTAATCCCCCACGAGAGCAGAGATAAGCAATGCAGAGGTCTTTTTTTGATCTTATTTCTTCTGCATCATACATGACAGTTTGACAGGCTAAAACAAACCGATACATTTTGAAGATTTGACCACATGAATTGTTGCACTGTGTACGTAAGCTATATTAGTAATACGCTGGCATTTCTAACACCATGTGTGCACAATGGTGTGAAAAACTCTTTGTCCCCGCCCTCATTTATTATTTTTGGCATATTTTTCACACTTACATGTTTCAAGCTAATTGCAAAGTATATAAGCATGCATATATATATATATATATATATATATATATATATAAACCCTCCACATGGAGGGTTTTCCAACATGAAGTGTTTAAGGTCACGCCAAAGCATCTAAGGTCAGACCTTGACTTGGCCACTCCATAACCTTCAGTTTTACTTATTTGTTTATTTATTTTAGTCATTCAGAGGTGGACTAGCTGTGTTTCAGATCATTTTTCTGATGCATAACCCAAGTACGCTAAGCTTCAGGGCACAAACTGACAGCTTGACATTCTCCTTCATGATTTTCTGGTAGAGAGCAGAATTCACGGTTCCATCAAGTAAAACAAGTCGAACAGGTCCTGAAGCAGAAAAGCAGCCTCAGACGATGGTCTGGCACTACCTCCACCGTGTCTGACTTTTGTTATGATGCTCTCTTTATGAAATTCTGTGCTACCTTTATGTCAGATGTAACAGGATGTAAACCTTCAAGAAAGTTAAACTTTTGTCTTAATAGACCACCGTTTATTTTCCCAACAGTCTTGGGGATCATCAAGATGTTTTTGGCATATGTGAGGTGAGCCTATATGTTCTTTTTGGTAAGTAGTGGTTTTTTTCCTTGGAGCTCTCCCATGGATGCAATTTTTCGCTCCGTCTCTTTCTGATTATGAAATCATTAACAGTTACAAGGTGTATCCATTTGTGGATTAAAGCTCTCGCTGTTTGCTGGAGTCCGAAGCCTTATAAGAGGCTTTGTAACCCTTTCCAGACTGATTAATGTCAATGACCTCTCTTCCTTGATTTAAGATTCAAGATTCAAGTAGTTTATTGTCATGTACACTGCAAAACACAAAAGGTTACGCAGAGTAATGAAATTCTTACTTTGCAGGTTCCCTTCACACAACTAAAAACACTAAAAAGAAAGTAGTAATAAGTAAAACAGTGTAGATCTTGTAGCTTATGTGTGGGTGTAATCAGAATTTAAAGTGCAAGTAGTTGCAACACTGTCACAGTGATAATATATACAGAGTACATGTAGAGATACGCACAAAAATTGCAAATCTACAGGTTAATATAAATGTGCAAAATTGCAAATTTACAGTTATGGATAATTATAGTTTGATAGAGTTTTTAAGTTTTGAATAGATGTTGTCGATTGTGCTCATAGACAGTCAGGAGAAGGACAGCATTTTCATTAGATGTGTATTTCTTCATAAGAATTATTAGTGTTTTATTTATATAACAAATGAATATTTATATAACAAATATATAACAATTTTTTAAATTATAGTATATATATCATATGTTACAATGCTACAATATTGCCTCAGTTCACTCATGCTGCTTTGATAACATCTCCAACACCTCATCAAACACAGAGATGATGGGTGATGTGTCAGATGTAGCATTGACCCACCCGCCCTCTCAAGTTCAAATGCACCCCCAGCTGCAGACAGCTTAAAGTCTGAATTTAAATTCAGATGACACGTTTCGTTAGATCTGTCAAACAGGGCCGATCTTTTTTAAGGGGAACGCTCAGTGGTGGCATGACTGATCTAACGTCATACACACTAATAGACAGATAACGTAATCTCGGAAGAAAAGGAAAATTGTCTGAGATAGGCATGCCAATACTGCCTCCATCTTTTGGGCACTAACAAACACATACTCCAAAAGGCTATTACAACTCATATCAAACTGCAGTTGTTTTTGGGACTGCAGCCCTGCTAATAGAAGAAATTTGGAATTCCTGGCCATTGGACATCTCACAGGTGCATACTATCATTTTCCTAAATTTGCAGTCAAATTTGTCCTTAAATTTGTTTAGCAAAAACTTAACTGCATTTAGGCGTGTAGACATGGTCCAGAAGACCTGCTGAAGTTCAAACCAAACATAAGAATGAGGAAGAAAGGTGGTTTAAGTGACTTTGAAGGTGGCATGGTTGTTGGTGCCAGATGGGTGATTTGAGTATTTCAGAAATTGAATTTTGCTGCAGAGCCATCTCTAGGGTTTACAGAGAATGGTCCGAAAAAGAAAAAAATATCCTGTCAGTGGCAGTTCACTGGTTTATGCCAGAGGTCAGAGGACAATGGCCAGACTGCTTCAAGCTAACAGAAAGGCAACATTAACTCAAATAACCATTCAAATAAACACTTGTTACCACGAAGCTTTGCATAAGAGGATCTCCAAACACAAGATGTTGAACAGCGAAGCAGATGGTTACAGCAGCAGAAGACCAAACTGGGTACCACTCCGATCAGAATAGAAAAGCAGGTGACATTTTGCAGGGACTTGCTAAAACTGGACAACAGAGCGGTTCCTGGTCCTTCAAATGACAGGATGAGGATTTGGCTTGAACAGCATGGAAGCATAGATCCATCCTGCCTTGTATCAATCATTCAGTCTGGTAATGGTGGTGTGGGGGGACATTTTCTTGGCACACTTTGGACCCTTTAGTACCAAGTGAGCGTCATTTAAATGCCACAGCCTATCATGAATGTGCAGCCAACAAAACAAAAGCAACTGTGTGACGCTATCATGTCAACATGAACTAAAATATCTGACAAATATTTCCTGCACCTTGGTGAATCTATGCCATGAAGGTTTGCAAAGGTCTGCGGGTACTAGTAAAGTGTACCTAATAAAGTGGCCTTTGAGTACACGTGTCTACTGATGCGTCTGTTGCATTTGTAAACGCCTACAAAATAACTTGACTATATTACACAAATACAACATAAATAAAGGCCCACTAAGAATAAACCCAAACAGTTGAATTTTTATATCTTATTATAGATATTAGTTTTAGATTGATTCTGGAGGATTTTTAGTCTGCTTTACATTAAAGTTGCTTTACCTTCCGCAACTTACCCTCTGATTTCTCTTCCTTTTGTCTCCATCTATTGGGCTCCGTGAGCAACTTCTCCAAAACTGGCTATCACTTAATGGTTTTTGGCCTCGTTTAATTGAGGAAAAGCTGTAGTTTTCTAGCAGTAAAAGAAATAGAGACAAAAACATTAAAAATGTGTTCGCCGGGTGCTGTTTTTGTTAATATATTTTTGGTTTATCAACTGCTTGTTTTCGGAGTTGTCCGTCCGGCATAACAGTCCGACTGGAAACACGGGTTGTGTCTAGTAGGGAAGCTTCTACCCGGTTGTTGACGTGCATCTGGGGCCTGTTCTTCGTACCGCGCTAAGTGAGTTAGCTGGATGACTGGTGTCAAGCCAGCCTCCAATTCGAGACTTGCAGTCAAGCCAGCCTCCAGTTTGTTTTACGTTCCCTGTGTATTCAAAGTATTACGGGAATGGATGTGGAAACCGGATTTCAAAATAAAAGCCAACTTCGAGTGAATTAACAGATATGTTAAGAACATAATAACATATAATTTAGGCTTCTTTTTTTTTTACAAACTCTAATGTTAGATCTATATGACACAGCCTTGTACCCTAATTGTGCCCTGTCACTATCAAGGCCATCTTATTTTGGATTTCAAAGTAAAAGCCCTGTGAATCTTCATTTTTGAACTACTCTTTCAATGACTTAATAATGCTCTTAAAAGCAAAAGTCGTATTTCCAAATACTATTTGAACTTTATATCAACACTTTCCAACCACAGTCTTTTTACAGTGATACCATATCAATATCAAGTCAGTCTGATTTTGCCTTTCATAGTAATGGCCCTTTGAAATTGTCCATAATTGACTTAATCTTCTAACGATTCAAAATGCTCTAAAATGAAAAATTCTTGTTTCCACAGGGTAATTCCACCTTAGATCAACAGTATACAGCCCCACAGTGATACCATATCAATATCAAGTCATTCTGATTATGCCTTCCAAAATAAAAGCCTTTTTAAATTGTCCATAATTGACCTAACTTTCAGTGATTTCAAAATGTTTTAAAATGGAAATTTCCTGTTTCCACAGGGTAATTCCACTCCAGATCAACAGTATACAACCTCACGATGTTACCATATCAATATCAAAACATTCTGATATTGCTTTAAAAAATAAAAGCATTTTCAAACTGCCCATATCTGAGTTGCTCCTGGAACAATTTCAAAATGCTCTAAAATGGCACATTCCTGTTTCCACAGGGTAATTCCACTTTAGATCAACAGTATACAGCCCCACAGTGATACCATATCAATTTCAAGTAATTCTGATTATGCCTTCCAAAATAATGGCCTGTTGAAAATGCCCATAATTGACCTAACTTTCAGTGATTTCAAAATGCTCTAAAAAGGAAAATTCCTGTTTCCACAGGGTAATTCCACCTTAGATCAACAGTATACAGCCCCACAGTGATACCATATCAATATCAAGTCATTCTGATTATGCCTTCCAAAATAAAAGCATTTTTAAATTGTCCATAATTGACCTAACTTTCAGTGATTTCAAAATGCTCTAAAATGGAAATTTCCTGTTTCCACAGGGTAATTCCACTTTAGATCAACAGTATACAGCCCCACAGTGATACCATATCAATGTCAAGTCATTCTGATTTTGCCTTCCAAAGTAAAAGCCTTTTCAAATTGTCCACAATTGACCTAACTTTCAGTGATTTCAAAATGCTCTAAAATGGAAATTTCCTGTTTCCACAGGGTAATTCCACCTTAGATCAACAGTATACAGCCCCACAGTGATACCATATCAATATCAAGTCATTCTGATTATGCCTTCCAAAATAAATGCCCTTTCAAATTGAGCATATACGGCCTACTTTTTTGACGATTTCAAAATGTTCTTAAACAGAATTTTGCTGTTTCCACAGGATAATTTCACTTTAGGTCAACAGTATACAACCTCACGATGTTACCATATCAATTTCAAGTAATTCTGATTATGCCTTCCAAAATAATGGCCTGTTGAAAATGCCCATAATTTACCTAACTTTCAGTGATTTCGGAATGCTCTAAAAAGGAAATTTTCTGTTTCCACAGAATAATTTCACTTTAAATCAACAGTATACAACCCCACAGAGATACGATGTTAAGATCAAGTCACTCTGATTTTGCCTTCCAAAATAAAAGTATTTTCAAATTGCCCGTAGACGACCTACTCGTTTAACGATTTCAAAATGCTCTTAAATTGAAAGATGCTGTTTCCACAGGATAATTCCACTTTAGATCAACAGTATCCAACCCGACAGTAAAACCATGTAAATTTCATGTTGGTCTGATTTCGCCTTTCAAATTAATGGCCCGTCGAATTTGTCCATATGTGATATACTCTTTCAATTATTTCAGAATGTTTTAAAAATGAAAATTGCTGTTTCAACACATATTGGGTTTTCATTTTGAAAAGCAAAATCAGACTCAATTGATTATGACAGAATTGAATCATAAAGATGATGTAAAAGGAAGCTGAAATTGCCACTAGGTTGTAATTGATAGTACGTTTATATTTTAAGTCTGTGGAAAGATGTAATGGTTGGTTTGCAAGCTGTTTTGTAATTTCTTTATTTAGAATGACATCTTTCCACAGACTTAAAATATAAACGTACTATCAATTACAACCTAGTGGCAATTTCAGCTTCCTTTTACATCATCTTTATGATTCAATTCTGTCATAATCAATTGAGTCTGATTTTGCTTTTCAAAATGAAAACCCAATATGTGTTGAAACAGCAATTTTCATTTTTAAAACATTCTGAAATAATTGAAAGAGTATATCACATATGGACAAATTCGACGGGCCATTAATTTGAAAGGCGAAATCAGACCAACATGAAATTTACATGGTTTTACTGTCGGGTTGGATACTGTTGATCTAAAGTGGAATTATCCTGTGGAAACAGCATCTTTCAATTTAAGAGCATTTTGAAATCGTTAAACGAGTAGGTCGTCTACGGGCAATTTGAAAATACTTTTATTTTGGAAGGCAAAATCAGAGTGACTTGATCTTAACATCGTATCTCTGTGGGGTTGTATACTGTTGATTTAAAGTGAAATTATTCTGTGGAAACAGAAAATTTCCTTTTTAGAGCATTCCGAAATCACTGAAAGTTAGGTAAATTATGGGCATTTTCAACAGGCCATTATTTTGGAAGGCATAATCAGAATTACTTGAAATTGATATGGTAACATCGTGAGGTTGTATACTGTTGACCTAAAGTGAAATTATCCTGTGGAAACAGCAAAATTCTGTTTAAGAACATTTTGAAATCGTCAAAAAAGTAGGC
Source organism: Diplotaxodon limnothrissa (assembly GCF_057381915.1). Classification (NCBI taxonomy): domain Eukaryota; kingdom Metazoa; phylum Chordata; class Actinopteri; order Cichliformes; family Cichlidae; genus Diplotaxodon; species Diplotaxodon limnothrissa. The sequence goes on along the minus strand of NC_140597.1, from coordinate 37,306,347 downwards.
CGTATATGCTCAATTTGAAAGGGCATTTATTTTGGAAGGCATAATCAGAATGACTTGATATTGATATGGTATCACTGTGGGGCTGTATACTGTTGATCTAAGGTGGAATTACCCTGTGGAAACAGGAAATTTCCATTTTAGAGCATTTTGAAATCACTGAAAGTTAGGTCAATTGTGGACAATTTGAAAAGGCTTTTACTTTGGAAGGCAAAATCAGAATGACTTGATATTAATATGGTATCACTGTGGGGCTGTATACTGTTGATCTAAAGTGGAATTACCCTGTGGAAACAGGAAATTTCCATTTTAGAGCATTTTGAAATCACTGAAAGTTAGGTCAATTATGGACAATTTAAAAAGTCTTTTATTTTGGAAGGCATAATCAGAATGACTTGATATTGATATGGTATCACTGTGGGGCTGTATACTGTTGATCTAAGGTGGAATTACCCTGTGGAAACAGGAATTTTCCATTTTAGAGCATTTTGAAATTGTTCCAGGATCAAGTCAGATATGGGCATTTTGAAAATGCTTTTATTTTTGAAAGCAAAATCAGAATGACTTGATATTGATGTGGTAACATCGTCAGGTTGTATACTGTTGACCTAAAGTGAAATTATCCTGTGGAAACAGCAATTTTCACTTTTAGAGCATTTTGAAATCTTTAAAAGAGTAGGTCGTATCTTGGCAATTTGAAAAGTCTTTTATTTTGGAAGGCATAATCAGAATGACTTGATATTGATATGGTAACATCGTGAGGTTGTATACTGTTGACCTAAAGTGAAATTATCCTGTGGAAACAGCAAAATTCTTTTTAAGAACATTTTGAAATCGTTAAAAAAGTAGGTCGTATATATGCTCAATTTGAAAGGGCATTTATTTTGGAAGGCATAATCAGAATGATTTGATATTGATATGGTATCACTGTGGGGCTGTATACTGTTGATCTAAGGTGGAATTACCCTGTGGAAACAGGAATTTTCCATTTTAGAGCATTTTGAAATTGTTCCAGGATCAAGTCAGATATGGGCAGTTTGAAAATGCTTTTATTTTTGAAAGCAAAATCAGAATGACTTGAAATTGATATGGTAACATCGTGAGGTTGTATACTGTTGAACTAAAGTGAAATTATCCTGTGGAAACAGCAAAATTCTGTTTAAGAACATTTTGAAATCGTCAAAAAAGTAGGCCGTATATGCTCAATTTGAAAGGGCATTTATTTTGGAAGGCATAATCAGAATGACTTGATATTGATATGGTATCACTGTGGGGCTGTATACTGTTGATCTAAGGTGGAATTACCCTGTGGAAACAGGAAATTTCCATTTTAGAGCATTTTGAAATCACTGAAAGTTAGGTCAATTGTGGACAATTTGAAAAGGCTTTTACTTTGGAAGGCAAAATCAGAATGACTTGACATTGATATGGTATCACTGTGGGGCTGTATACTGTTGATCTAAAGTGGAATTACCCTGTGGAAACAGGAAATTTCCATTTTAGAGCATTTTGAAATCACTGAAAGTTAGGTCAATTATGGACAATTTAAAAAGGCTTTTATTTTGGAAGGCATAATCAGAATGACTTGATATTGATATGGTATCACTGTGGGGCTGTATACTGTTGATCTAAGGTGGAATTACCCTGTGGAAACAGGAATTTTCCTTTTTAGAGCATTTTGAAATCACTGAAAGTTAGGTCAATTATGGGCATTTTCAACAGGCCATTATTTTGGAAGGCATAATCAGAATTACTTGAAATTGATATGGTATCACTGTAAAAAGACTGTGGTTGGAAAGTGTTGATATAAAGTTCAAATAGTATTTGGAAATACGACTTTTGCTTTTAAGAGCATTATTAAGTCATTGAAAGAGTAGTTCAAAAATGAAGATTCACAGGGCTTTTACTTTGAAATCCAAAATAAGATGGCCTTGATAGTGACAGGGCACAATTAGGGTACAAGGCTGTGTCATATAGATCTAACATTAGAGTTTGTAAAAAAAAAAAGAAGCCTAAATTATATGTTATTATGTTCTTAACATATCTGTTAATTCACTCGAAGTTGGCTTTTATTTTGAAATCCGGTTTCCACATCCATTCCCGTAATACTTTGAATACACAGGGAACGTAAAACAAACTGGAGGCTGGCTTGACTGCAAGTCTCGAATTGGAGGCTGGCTTGACACAAGTGCTGGATGAGATTGTTGACGATTTCGCGTGATCCTGGATCGTTCGGTTCCCCGAAGCCCATCCGGGACTTGCTGTCATAGCAACAGAGCCGTAAGCGTAAACCTGCTGGGGAGCAGGTTTACTTTATGTAAACAGGATTAGATCGCGGCCACGCAGGTATGTCCGCGTCATTCATACGAAAGCAACAGCGATATTCCACCACTGTTTCACCATAAATAAATAACATCAATGTAACTAAAGATAATGCAGCACTTGATCCTTTTATTGATGTCACACAGATACATACAGGTCATTCCCTAAAAAAGGGAAATGTACTATTAACATTCTATTACATGTATGTGATTATTACAGATGTAATTCATATTTCAGAGTAGTAATTGTAAATTACTTCGTGTAATCAAGATGAGAGACCACGGCTATAAAAGCGAAGGTGGATTTGGGAAGTCTGTCGCAGCCATGTCCTGTCCGTATACGCGAGCCACCCATTGCGGAAGGTGCAAGATTGATAAGGAGAGTCCTCAGAATTCAGCGTATATTGCGGGACAGACAGGATCCTTTAGCTCAGCGCGACAGTGTGCTCATAGAGAGATATCGATTTTCCCGTGAGGGTATTATTCACTTAACCAACTTGTTGACGAGGGGGTGCAGGACCACCACCTGTCTTTTTTTTGCTCTGCCCTTTTCTTGGTTGCTGTTATGAACAAACAAACAGAGTATTCCAGGGTCTCTTTCCAAGAGACGACAAGCAATATAAGTGATAAATATTACCATTCTGTAGAATATTCTTATTTCACTTTTACTTGTTCCCATGTTCTAGTGGGTCCTGTTGTGGCTCTAATGTGAAAGGGGATATAATATAACATATTATAATATAATATAATGTAATATAATATTGGATAATATGGTGTGATATGATAAATCTACCCTACCGCCTACTGGTGTTGGCCAGAGGGGCCGATGGCGCGATATGGCAGCCTGGCTTCTGTCAGTCTGCCCCAGGGCAGCTGTGGCTACAACCGTAGCTGCCTCCACCAGTGTGTGAATGTGAGAGTGAATGAATAGTGGCATTGTAAAGCGCTTTGGGTGCCTTGAAAAGCGCTATATAAATCCACTCCATTATTATTGTTATTATTGGATTACTTACGAGTTTGATTTGTCAGCAACTTTCTGCCAGCCCTCTCTCCTTGCTTTTGCAGCCTTTGCAGTGTTCCCTTGCGTTTTAATTAAACTCTGAAACTCCTGAAATCCCTCACTCAAGAGTTCTTGCTCTGCTGCCGAAAAATACCGAGCGCGCTCCTTCGACATTTTCGCCGACCAATCAAAGGGTTGCCGATCAATGTTTCTACTATCGATGCGTAGCCCCTGTTGGGCCACCCAGTGATCTCACATTACTTCATCCAGCTATACTAATCGTCAACAACAGGTGTGTTCGGGGAACCGGAATAGCGAGCTCAGAGTTAGCGCGATGATTTGGTCTTGGATGTTTCATTTAATCTTGGATGTAGTAAGCGACGTACGAAGCACAGGGCCCTGGTCTTTGTTTGCATCGTAATCTAAACGTAAATAGAGCTGATTTGTTTGTTTACAGATGGACAGTGTGCCATGCCTTCGTGTGCCTCAGTGTCAGGCTCAGAAGCTCAGGTAATCCACGATTTGGTCATTGCTATCAACGGCAGCTAGCAATTAGCATTAGATCAAAAGGAGCTGATTGATTTGAACAAACAGCCTGTTTGAAATAACTTTGACATTATATTTAACATGCATTTTATTTCACAGGAGGTCACTACAGTCCAAAGGGGCTCTGGACCTGAGTTTGAGTTTAGTGAAAGACTCAGATGGGACAGTCCTCCTGCCCATTTTAGCATCCTGTTTGTCCCAGCTCGATCTTCAGTCTTTCAGGACCACTGTGGCTTCAGATGATGATTTTGAAGTAGTTTGGAGTAAGGTAATTAAAGCTGAACGAATTATTATTAACAGCAAGCTTTAAAATGTAATAGCTGTTTTTTTTTTCTGTGAATATTTTCATTTCTGTCCTGCTTTCATCACAGTCTGCACTGCAGTCAAAAAAAGAGAAAGGAAGGGCGAGTAGTAGTAAACTGGAGAAAGTCCTCCAGGAGCTGTTGGAGTCTCATGGTGAAAGATGGACAGAAGAGCTGAAGAGAGACATCCCTCGCAGTTTCCAGCGACATGGAGACCTAGTCCTGCTGGGAGACACTTGTTTTGTTCTGCCATTATGGGAAAACATGGGTAGCTACTGATCTCAAACTGCACCACGTTTTACTTTACCGCTAAATGTACAGAATAATTCATGAGGAGGCTCACTGGCTACTTTTTAACTCATTTAGATCAACAGCTTTGGAGCACAGTGGCCAGAGGACTGGGAGCAAAGCGCCTAGCAAAGATCAGGAGGATTTCAAGAGATGGATTTAGATCTCCTGAGGTGACGATGCTGCTAGGAGAGCACAGCTGGGTCAAACATGTAGACAATGGCATTAGGTAATAATCAGTCATAGATTTCAGCACTTGGGGACATGCTTATTAGACTAAAATGTGTGCTTCACATTTGTTTCAGTTATGAGTTTGATGTTACCAAGTGCATGTTCTCGGCTGGAAACATAACAGAGAAGCTCCGGGTGGCTGGATTTGACTGCAGAGGGGAGACTGTAGTGGATTTATATGCAGGTAATAAAACTGGAAAATATATTATACGATTGCAATAAAAGGAATCTGTGGTAAATGTAACTTTTTGAAGGTTAAAAGGACCCATTTTAGTAGATATGAAATAAAGTTACTGACTGATGTCGTTTCCTTGAATTCTGAATCAAATGGAGGTGCAGCTGAGTTCACTGCTCATGTACTATTGCTCTTACAGCTGTGTGCTACCTAAAAGCAACCGAGTTATGATGCATATTGTTGTTTAATTTTCCCATTTGTGCCTTACTTCAGGTATTGGATACTTCACTCTCCCATATCTGGTGCATGCAAAGGCCAGTCACGTTCATGCTTGTGAGTGGAACCCCAACGCTGTCGAAGCTCAAAAGAAAAACCTCGAGGCAAACGGAGTGTCTGACCGCTGCACGATTCACCAAGGAGATAATCGCCAAGTAAAGTTCATCGATTCGTTATATCTTATGCCGCATGTGGTGTTTATATACTACAGTTTTAGATTGGTCCCTTGGGAAATGATTATTTTATCAGAGAAAGTCCACCTCTAATAAAAACTATATCTATTTTAACTATGAGATAGATTTCTCAGGACTGTGTGCCGTACCTACACCCTTACTTACCCTTAATTAAGAAGGCAAGTATCAGCCAGGCACTGCTAATTAAATCCTCTTGATTAAATGATCATCAGCAAGTGTGACCAGCAAGTTTCGTTTGAGTTTTTACCATTATTATAAAAATGTAATTGCCTTTTATTCCGCTTTAAGAAAAAAAGATACGCTATACAGGTTTTTGTAATCACCTCTTTTTGTCTAACTTTGGTTTTTCCAGCTCCAGCTGTGTGGCGTCGCTGACCGAGTGAACCTGGGTCTCATACCAAGCTCTGAGGACGGCTGGTCTGTCGCCTGTCGACTGCTCAGGAGAGCAACAGGAGGCGTTTTACATATACACCAGAACGTTACCTCACCAGTACAGCACAGTACAGCCGGCGATGCCCCCCAGAAGGTTTCTGGGAAAAAAGCAGACAGAGAGGTGTGGCAGGCCTGGGCCGAAGACACGGCAAAGCACTTCGCTTCTCTTTTAAAAGACTTCAATGGTACACAGTGGACAACAAATATCCAGCACATCGAGCACGTTAAGTCATATGCACCTCATGTTCACCATGTCGTGCTGGACTTGGAGTGCAGGCCTTCCTGAGAAAGTAATCATCACAAACACTAAACAGACACTGTGGTGTTAAACAAACAGACGTTTCTAACCAAACCCTACACAAGCTGGTTTAATCATTTGTCAGGCTGTGACAAACCAACCGCAACCATCATTTATCCAGAGGCCTGTACTACAAAGCAGGATTTGTGGCTTAGCAACGTAACTTTGGGGTTAACCCTGGGTCTCCAGTCTTGCAAAGGTGGTTCAGTTCTTACTCTGGGTGCGTTGCCAGGTTAAATTATGCTGCTGACCTTACCTTGTGGAAAAGCCCATGGACTCATGGACGTGCGCAGGTAGAAGGAAGGTCTAGTTTTTGTCTTTCCTCAGTGAGCACGATTAAGAAATGTAGATGCTCAGGAGAAACTGTAGTCATATGTTTTTGTTTCTGTTAGCTGAAAGCAGTTCTAAAGCGTTTTTTCTAATCCTTAATATTGTAATATAATCCTAGAACAGAGCAACAAAGCTTTGTACTTGATAAGCTCACATAAATTACAGGTTTAAATTGAATATGTTTGTGTAAGTTCTCAGTCATCCAGGACATGGTAGTCTTGAGTGCTTAGAAAGGAAACAACTGGGCGTCTTTAGGTTCATCAATACCGTTTGTCTCTCATCCAGGAAGCACCTTTAGTTCTAAAACAACTGCTATAGAATCCCAGGTATTTAACCCCTAGTTAGGATTATCCCCTTGGAGGCGGTCCTGAGAATCCTTGACCCAATCATGTGAAAAAGGGCCTGACTCACTGGGGCCAAAGTGTGAAAGACGCTGTCCCACTTAACTGTCACGTGAGCTACTGAGGTCACCTCAGACAATTTGTGAGTGGGGGTTGAAGCATCTGGGAACGGATCTCAAGATGCATTTTAGGTGGTTCTAGGTTTGTTGACAGTGGATGTAGATGCCTCCTTTAACACTGTGATCTTTAAAATACTGTCCTTTTTCCTTTAGGTGCAGATGTGCTGAGTTCTGATGAGGTGGCGCCATGCATTTGTGTAGTGATGAAAATGTCTGGGCACTAAGAAATCTATCTGCCTTCTTTTTAAACACTCAATCTTTAAATTGAATTTTTTTTTTGGTTTAAATTTTTTTTTTTATTTACTTACATTGAACTTGCTATGAAAGAAAGAATAAGGTTTAAAATCATCTTGCACACATCAAACAGTAGGTGGTTAATTTAACAGAATATGCAGTTGTAGTCATGTGAGACTCTTGAATGTCCTGGAGCTTTAATATTGATTAATCTTTGAATTTACACATCTTGTAATACAGCACGTTCCTAATACAGCTGCTTTGCCTGCAGTGGCTGTATTACAAGACGCATTTGACTTCTTCATATGTTTCTAATATTCTACCTTGCTCATCTTAAAATATGCACTCTTCTGGAATGTGAACATGCTCGTAGCTGGATTATGAGAAACACTGGGTTGACATGTTGAGTTTATAACCACCTTCGTAGGTTTGCCTCATCTTGTGGCTAATGTATGGAGATGTGAACTTGCTTTGAACGTAGTACAGGCCTCAGGTTTCCTGCCTCACTTTTATGCAAGGGACTTATGACCGGCGCTGGAAATTCCTCGTTCATGGGAATTAGTTGCAATCCCCAATCCCTTTCACGAGTGCACCAGAGTCACAGTGTCACAGTGCAAGCAGCTAAACAGTCAGGCTGTGCCTTGCTAAAGAGCAGCTCATTGTTGTGTTGTACTATTTCTCAGGTGTGTTTGATTACTAGTACCATTGAGGGTGGCTGCATTGGAAAGCAAATACACTATTATCACTGTTATTCTGCATTAGTCATAAATCTGCCATGATTGAAGATCCACAACCCTCCTTGTTGTTGTTTTTTGTTTGCTTTAAAGGGGGAATGTTTTACTACCATGACCTATATGCATGACATATTAAAGGAAAAGCCTGAATAAATGTCTGCAGAATGCAGTTTTCATACATTGAGAAGTTATGTGAATCATATGATTTGGCTTTTTGCAGGCACGTGGTCTGAATCCAGTTAAGTTGATACGAGAGATTTGAACCTTAATTGGGGGATATGTTCTGCACGGATGGATGGGTCCATCCTTCCTGGAGAAATCAATGCCCTGGGGCAATGAAGCTAATCTGGCTTGTGGTGCTCAAATGTGTCATTTATCCTTCTTTATCTGTCTGTTTCATCCTATTTCTCTTTATTTATGTATTTAAATGTGTTAATAATATTGAAGCACTTGACATGTATCAAAGTCATGGTCTAGTTAGATTAGCAAGGTAGCATAGCTTGTTTTAATCCTATAGATTTATTAGGTTTGCCTTAGATTGAGGTCACTACCACCGCCCAGTTATCAAACAGACATGAAAACAAACAGAACATTACATGTACTGAAAAACGTATTAACCTAAATAATAGTTTATGCAGGGATAAGTGGTGATAAATTCAATCTTATAATCAAAAATGCGTTTACTAAGTAAACATTTTTTGGGCTTTTACAGTAAAATAAGACATGAAACAACAGGAAGGGGAGGGGTTTTCTTCCAAAAAGGACTTTGAAAGTTTGTTGTTGTTGTTTTTATTTTATTTAAACGACATGTGTTTCAGGCTTAAAAGCTGCTGTCATTTTTTTAAAACTCAGAAATCATTTTCTTTATGCTCTACTCTCTTATGGCTGTGCCCTAACAACAAATAATAGCCCGGTATTACAACTATGTGTAACTATCTGCTGTGCTTCTCTCTCTCTCGTTTGCATATTGAATTTCACACATTTAGGTGCAAATTTTAATGAAAAGCGCATATGCATGCACTTTCTTTGTTCCAAGTTTCCAAGGATTAGAAAAAAACAGCTTGGGGGGAGAAAGGAAACCAAGATATGGGCGAGATTTTCCACACCCAGCCCTCCTCTGGTAAATAGAGCAAAGGAAAAGCACCTGTCATGGAAAATGTGGAGAGAGAGAGGCGCTCCTGAGCGTCTCCTGCGAACTTTACTTATCTTCCGCCACAAAATCAGCAATTAAGGAGACTCGGGCACGGTTGTGTTTTAACCACGAAGCAGAGTACAGCTGTGTGTACCTACCCGGTGGTGTGATTGTGAGCGCGCGGTGAGCTCGCGTGCTGCTGGTATCACTTTTGCCTGTCTTTTCTCTCGGGAGTGAGTTGCGAGTCGTATAGTGGCTGTTCTCCGTGGACTTCTACCAACAGGTGTGTTTAATTTCCTTTAATGAGTCCGAGCCTTTTTTTAAATTATTTTTATTTAGTAAAATTCGCAGCAGTTGTAACGTGTAGAGTTTACAGACCGGTCTGTGCAGCAGGAAAAAGGGAAGTCTCAGGCGGTCTTTTGATGTAACGTTAGCGTTAATTAGACTTTCAGATAAGGCGCAGTTAGCGACTCATAGTCGAGTTCTTTTTTTTAACTCTTCCAGTCTGTATTTAAATCTGTCAGCGTTGTTTATTGTTTTTAATGCTTTTACCTCCTTTATGTTTACGATTGGTAAAGAATTACGTGCTCACTAACTCAGAGTATTGACCGTTTCCTTGAAGCTTATTCTCTCACTAAGTTGCCCTGCAGGTATTCTTCAACCCTTCATCATAATAACAGGCTCCAGGCATTCAAACAATGAGGAAGAAGTTATCACGTTTTCCACGCGTGCTTAGAAACGGGAGCTTTCTCACAGCTTGCCTCATTTTGCTCCTGCCTAAATCACCCTGCGGGGAGTTTAAATGGAGCATAAAGTTTCAGATGGGGACATGACAGATGACAAGGCTGATGCTGGGTTTAAATTAATGTTTCAGCTCCTGAACTCCACCCTGCTCTCTGTATCCTTAGAGGGTGGGAACCATGCACCGTAGCCAAGTTCATGTTGTCTTTTGCTTTCACCGGGGCAGAGGCTTTCTGTGGGATTTTAAAATCCTCTCACATCCTGGTTCTTCTTTAGGTCATTTCAGCCAGAAACTTCCAGAGTCGTCTCTTGAAATAGAAAGTATTCCTGGTTGTTTTATCAGTATTCCCACCAGGCAAGCTTTGCTGTTGATGTTGGCATGAGATTTAAATAATCCAATGAGAAATCTCCAGCTGAGTTATGCAGGATGGCATACTGGCAGCAGCAACTTCCCTGTATGGAAGCCAACAGGAAGAAGGAAAGGTCACTCAGTCGTCTCCCAGTTATTTGATTAAAACCACATAAACACAACTGTTTCTGTCTGGCTGTATTGTCGTCACAGGGATTCGAGTCACTAAGTTCCTGTTTTCACTCAAGGGCTCTGGTGAGCTTGCATTACAGGAGATCATAGGAAAGCAGGTTGTCCTGTAGTAAAGTCAAGCATTAGTTGGAAGGTTTAATTAAAAAAAACACTTTTTGCATAAACGCTCAACTCCTGATGTTCTTGCTTTGTCCTCAGTGACATCTCGATGTAAAAGTGACTCGATTGAGCCAGTTCACCTGCACTAAGGGTTCTTGGATACAGACGCCATGCCAGAGGCTGTTGACATGATAAACCTGGGCTTCCTGTCTGAATCCGAGCGGGAGCTGATCCTGGAGGTGCTGCGACGAGATGAGAAGCTGAGACAGGCTGAGGACCAGCGTGTGCGGTGAGAAGAGGCTCCTAATTTTTCCACACCTGTCAGTTAGTCACTTGTTATTTAGTTGTTAGAAGTACCAAAATCAACTCATATCTGCCGCTTATATATTTATTTTTTTACTGCACTTCTATTCTGTTTTATTTTTAGCCATTTTTACTTCACAAAAGTATTCCCATGCGTTATATTCAACTTTTCAGATAGTATTTTAATTATTTAGAAATTTGCCCAGTTGGCATTTGATACTTGTAGGGACTTGATATTTATTGTCAGGGTTCAACTAAGAGCTGGATGATAGTAGCTTAATCCAGTTAAAGTAATATTGGCATGGTGGCTTTGTGGTTTTCATAGATAAAAATAATAGACAAAAATAGGAGAACAAAAGATATAGATATTGTAATCTGATTTTATTTTTAAAGAAAAAAACAAAACAAAAACACTGTCAGTGTCACTGTTGTTAATGTGTTGGCTCTAGATACTTATTGCTGTCTCTTACAGTATTAGATGCATCTGGATTCATTGTTTGACTGTTGCTGATTGTTTTGTTTTTATTAGAATTCCATTTAGTTTTAACAAAATGCACATCTATTCAAAATATCAACGCTGCAAAAAGAAATGTAATGACAAAACTAATACAATAAAATAACAATAGCAATCAAAAACTGTAATGTGTCAGTTGCAACTGGATTAAAATTCCACAGATATTGCTTTAGTCGCTTTCTGAATGAGCCTCTGTTTTCATCTATTTAATATTGTTTGGAAACCTTGTCCATAGGTCCCCCGTCTTGCATCATTATGAAGAAAACACTATGTAATGTACTTGCAATGTAGTGCTTTTCCACACTTACTGTTCACTCAGAGTGCTTAAAACTAAAAATATATTTGTAGAGAACTTCATTCTATACATGTAAAGCGTTTTATCTTACATCAGCTGATTTCGAATCGCCAGTTAACCAAATGTGCATGTCTTTGGACTCTGAAAGGAAGTTGAACTACCTCGAGTAACAAATGCAGACATGGGGAGAACATGCAAACTCCCTCAAAGTAGGGACCCTGTTACCATGAGGCAACAGTGCACTGTGCAGTGCTAGATATCATTAAGTCATTCTGGAGCTATTGGCGCTTGACGAGCATCTTGAAAAGTATCTGAGACTGCTCACTTTTACTTCAACTCATATTTATCCATAGAGCACCAAATCACAGCAAGAGTCACCTCAAGGCACTTTTGTACTGTAAAGAGAAAAGAAGACCACAAATTTAGATGAGCTCCTATGAGCAAGCACTTGGTGACAGTGGGAAGAAAAAATCTCTCTTTAAACAGGACAAAACCTCCAGCAGGACACAGGGAGGGGCAGCCACCTACCATGACCCGGTTGTGAGGAAGGGGAGAAAGACAAACGTAAAACACTCTGTGGAAGAGAGCCAGAGATTATTAATGACTAATAAATACAAAGTGGTGTACATACGAACAGAGTGAAGAGGTGTGTAGAAGAAACACTCGGTGCATCATATGAAGCATGGAGTGTTTCTACTTCAAAGCTCCTTCTTTATAAAAGGAAAAAACAACAAAACTTTGCACTTATATTAAAGTATGATCTACATTAGCATTGATGTGGTCACCAGGACATTTTAAAAACTGCAACTGTATAAAATTAGCAGTCAAAAGAACCTGAAGAAGCTAAAGCTCCGGGAATACATACGGTTTGTTTATCTGATATGTTTCATGTTGTGGCCTTCATCTGGCCCATCATAAAACATATTATAGACAACATATTTTAAACAGTATAGGTGTTCGGTAAGGTTAAAAAAATGCATGCATGTTCTGTTTGATGCAAGTGTTGTTGCAGTTTAAGTTCTTCTGTTAAAGAAAAATAACTTAAAGCCTCGTCTGACTGTGCACTTTGGAAGCAGGCGAAGTCGTTCCAGAAACCTCTGCAGAGATTTCAGTGCAGGATTGTTAGACTGAGGACTTGGCTATAGAGAACTGAGGCCAATATTTTGACTGTATTGAGACACATTCAGTATTTTGCTAAGATGTTTAATTTCTAGTGTTTATAATGTTCAGTCTTCATTGCTTAAGTTTATTCTGTAATTTAAGATATTTAAGCCTTTTAGGCATTTGTCCTGCTTTTGTAAATCTTTTCTGTTGTTGTACACTGTAAGTCGTAAACATGTGTTGGGGTGGGTTGTACATTACAGATTAGAAATTTGTTCAAAACTGACAATTTACCAAATTGTCAGTTTTGCTTAATGCAGATGAATTTAATCCACCTGCCCTCTGAAGTTAACATATTTTGCTGAATTGAAGTATTGCAGTAAAGTCTAATCTTGTTATCAGCAACAATGTCTCATTTTATTTGCACAAGTATTTAAAAAAATTAAACAACATTCCGCCCAAGTTCTTTAATGCACAAGACAAATTTACACTAGAAGCTGAGTAACAAAGACACTGTACATATTATTTTAATTTCATAATTCTTGTCTCGCACTATTACTTCTTTATATCAGGCTTTACAGTAATTGAGTAATATTTATGGACTACACCTTGATAATGACCACAAGTTCTGAAATAAAATTATACTTTAACATTTACAAAAAGTATATGTTTAAAAACTTACTTCATGTACTGTTTGTTTTTGGGTTGTTTTGTTCTTTTAAAGAAATCCAGCAAAATGTTTACTTTGCCATATGACTGTTTAAGTGAAACTGACTATGTGGCATTTGTGTGGCGTGTTTGGCTCAGGAAGTTGAAGACAGAGCTGCAGGATGTTAAGAGGAAAGGGGCCAAACGTGCCAGTGAAAAATACAGTCAGCATAGCTGTGGCCGATGCCTGGAGCCTTTGAGCCGACTGACTGTTTTTTCCAGCCAGTGTAAGATGTGCAATCACGTCGTATGTCGCAACTGCCGGATGGTCCTGCCCGATGGATCCTGGCTGTGCAACGTGTGTGCCAAAGAATCGTAAGAAACGTTTTAAATTAAACAAATATTGTATCTTCAAAGAACAGGGTGTGTGGGGTTAGGTTGATGTTTTATATTTGAGAGATTTCCATCAAAGCCCAAGTAAGATTCCCATTCGTGCTTCTGAATATTTAAATACTTAAGCAGCCATTTCTCAAAGCAAACTGCCTTGACAATTTTCAGCTGTAGATTTTCTTCCACATTTTACACACAAACGAATATTTTTAGGACGATGTATAAGATTGGTTCAGAATAATTTAAGGTGCCCATTGTGGCTGAAAAGAAATATTTCATCCTTGTCCAAAATCCTCACCAACTTTGAGAGCAGGTTGTGTAGTTTTGAATGCAGATACTGACCAGAAAATTATAATGGTAATTTTTTAATCACATATTAAAGCAATTAAAACTCTATTGTCATTTTTCTCTTTGGTGATTTGAAGGGTAAAAGATTTTTATTGATATTTTTATTTAAATTGGCGAAACCAGTTTTTCCTAGTTAAGCCAATTCTTAACCAGGAAAAATTTGGTTTTGCCAATTCTTGAGTATGATAGCCCACTGAGCTTTAAAGTCTGCATTGCCTCAGAAATATGTGGCCTTTCAATTCATTTCTGCCCATTAATTAGCTCAGTTATGAATATAGCTCATCATTGATGCAGGTTTGCAGTGGCTTACAAAGATGCTATAGGATTGGTCCTTCAGGTTTCCAGGTGACACAGTGCCAGTCAGCTGTTTGTCTTCTTGGGTGTTCCTACATGTCAGGCACTTCTATGATACATGAACATTTTTGTGTAACTTGGATAAGTCAGCGGACAGCATCTGGGAGGTTTTGACTAGCCACTGGAAGAGCTGCTTTTGGTATTCATCCAAGTTCAACAGACACATGAATTGCTCTGTCACGTGAAGTGACAGCGCATGAATTGCTTTTGAGACTAATGATGATTTGCTAGGTTTTATTTTGCATTGTGTATAATACAAAGTGCCCCCAGCAGCCTAAACCTGTAACAGAATTACAAAATTATGGTTCAGGTTCATCTGATCTGGCTCTAAATATGAGCTTTATCAAAAAGTTGTAAACTGATCTTAAAAGTAGAGAGGGTGTTTCCTGAAGATGAACTGAGATCTGGTTCCAAAGGAGAAGGGATTGGTACCTGAAGTAAGCCTGCAGTCTGAGTTGTTTATAGGGATAATATGATACTAAGAGGTCTTTAAGATGTGATGGGACCTGACAAAGGAGAAATATGATCTCTCCTTCTAGCTCCTGTTAGTGCTTGTTGTGGTGTTTTTGGACCAAAGGCTTTCTATGAGCTTTTAGAATAACCTGATAATGGGTAATTACAATAGTCCAACTCTGGAGTAACAGAGTAATTAGATGTTATGTTATTTTTGGCCGTACTGAACAGATGAAAGAAGGCAGTCCTAAAGTTTTGTTTTATGTGTGCGTTAAAGGACATCCTGGTGAAAAATGACTCTAAACTTTCTCACAATATTATTGGTGCCATCCAGACAGAGTATCTGGTTTAACCCATTTGTTTTAGATTTTTACTGTATTTGTCAATATAGTAGTAATAAATAACCAAATATTTGTATGAAAAATCACTGTTGGTCTTGCAAACCACATCTGTTGATGATCAGCTATGCAGTGTGAAATGTATCTCACCACTCATCTCTTCCTCTCCTCGTTGTCTTGCAACATTTTTTGGGCATTAACAGAAACATCAATGAAAACCCAGAACTGCTTGTTTTCAGGATAATCACTATATATGTCGTGTTCTGCACTCTCACATATTGGTCACATACTGCTCACACCTTGTTGGATAACCATTAACAAATCTGTTAGTTAACTGATGAATATTTATATGGGATTCTAGTGATGTCAAGAAAAGAACGGGTGACTGGTTCTACAATCAGCGGGTCAACCGTTTCTCTACAACACCTGGGCATGACCTAGTGAGAGTCTCCCTGAGAAAGAAGCAGCCATGTGAGTACAGTTAACAGGAAGTAGAACTGTTGAGCTAGTTATGTAAACATCAGCCGGCCTGCAGTCAGAGCAGTGACGTTACAGTTCACTTTTTTTTTTCTTGTTTGTTTTTTGTTCTGTGTTTATAGTGAAGAAACGAGAGACAGCAGGTGAAGTCCTGTTGAGTAGTTCTGAAATAAATTCAGGTCCTCCTAAGTATCCGTCTCTGACGAAGCAGAAACTTCAGATGGTTGACAACAGGTGTGCTGTCACTCTTAACATCAGTTTTGTCTGGTTTTAAAAATGTTCATTAAACCACTTCTCAAACTCGCATTTTTGTTGACAGTAATTCAAGCAGTTATATTGGATCCATCACTTCAAGGGCATCATTGGAATCAAAGGAGGAGGAAGAATTAAAGGTCCAATCAAACTCAAATCGCAGTGACACGGAGTCTGTAGAAAGTTCCAGTATAGCCAGCGTTAAAACTGAGACGGAGTCTGGCCGTGTGACCCCCGAGCCTGAGCAACCAAGGTAAACCCAGATGTAGCTGATCAAATAGCAATTTTTGAGACCGGAATAGCAGCATTTAGCTCTCTTCTACATGGTGTTTAGCTCCTAATTGAGTAGAGTATTTAGTCTGACACCGTTAAGATCAAAGTGGGGTCTGATCATAAAAGTTGAAAAACTCAGACTGTATTTTTAAACTAACAGATAATGATATTTATGTGACAGCGTTATGAGAAAGTAGAGCAATTAAAGCCATTTTAACCTACATTTGATTGTTATTAAGCCTGAAATGTTTGTGTACTAAAGAAAGAACTTATTACAATGTAAATATTCTCAAAAGTTCAGTGATGTTGCAGTATAGTAAAGCAGCATATTTAATCTCCTATATTCACCTAGTTGTTAATCATTTCTAAGTTGTGTTGGTACTTAAAAAAATGAGAAACTATTGCAAAGTAAGGCCCTAGTATATCTAAACAAAGTTTCCATCATATCTGACCTTGGACTTCACACTTGTTCGTGTTACTGTCAGTATAATTATGTGTTGATTTGTGCTATATCCTTAGAAATGGGATCATGAACAGCATAATATCCCATCTAAATTAGGAAGCCCAGCTGGGGGCTTGTTTCTAATGCAGTTTTCAGTTTGTATGCTAAGTAGGGTCACAGGCCTCAAATATCCACCAAAGTAGTTTTAATTAAAGTGCTCTCCCATTCTCGATTTCAGAACTGAGGTCACACAACTGAAATGAAACACAAATCTGAGGCTAATGGGACTTCTTTACAAAACTAAAAGTTTTTATTTGTATATTAGAACAAAAAAGGTCTTTATTGTAGTTGTTAAATGTCTGTTTCTTTTGCCAACCAGGAAGGAGAACAGCTTTGTTCGAACCAGCCCAGTAGGATCCAGTAATTCCAGTCTGACTGTCTCCATCAAAGCAGATACTGTCAGCAGTGAAACCACCAACGCAGAGATCAACACTGTAAGATAGTTTTCATTGTTTGAAATATTTTCGCCACCTTCTTCTCTGACTGCATCTTGTTTCTGGTCACTTTAGGCCCCAGAAGTAAAATCCTCCACTGTAAACCCAGAGCTGGATGTTGATAGACTCTTTAAGAAGAGCATCAAGCGAGGCACAAAACCTGCAGGTTTGTATTGTCTGTTAACATGTGCAGTGTTGTTCCCCGTAATCACAACAAAAATGTGTTTGTTTTTTTTTCTGTATTCATTATATGTATTTAATTGCTGGTGTGTTCATTAGAGTATGCATCAACACTGGACCTGCGTAATGAACGTGACACATCAGAGGCATCACTGGGCAAAAGGAGCAGATCTGTACCAGGCTTGGATATACAGGCGAGTGTGTGTGTGTAGCTGCTTAGATTTTATAATGTCACATTAAAGTTAATTACCAAGGATAACATTGTTTCCATCAATGTAGCTATGTGAAAGAATCATCAAAAACGGATCCTGCAACCATTTTATTGCCTTCTTTTAATCCCCAGTGCTACCTTTCCAGTTTCAGAGGATGTTTAAGTATGTCTAAGGATGATTTTTGACAGCAGAGGTGATGACAAGGGCAGAAGAAGTGACATTCTGGGCTGTTAGATTTGATCAAAAGTAGTTGTTCTCATGGTGGATATCAACAGCATTCAAGCCAGATTAACTTTCACAAGGTTGAGTGGCAAAGGCAGGCGAGAGGTGGCATTCTGTTATTTTAAAAGAGCAATAACTGTGAACATTTTCAAAGACGGTCCCTCCAGATGAAATCTTGTCTGTCTGTTAAGTGATGGAGGCGGTTGTGTAATAACTTGCATAAAGGTGGTGGTTGGGCATGCAACAGGAGGCTAACCCCTAAGCCTCTCACGTCTACATTGCTAGCCACTCACTTTGTGAAGTGAGTGTAAATTGGAAAGCTAGAGAAACTGTTGGGCACGCCCTTCATCCATCATTGGAGATCTTTTTTGCTGGAAAAGTGTGCATTGTGTTAGCAAAATCCAGGTCAATCCATTTGGTGATCAATAAATTTTGATATATTCTGCCCTTTAAATTAAAATGCCATTGGTTTGATCGGTAATTTGGTGGGTATTTAGTCAATAGCTAAATGGTTATTAAATCAACTTTTATTTTTCTGAAAACCTCAAATACCTTTTTGAAACTAGATGATTCTGCTGGGTCTCAAAGTCTTTGTGTGTATGATAAACTTGCTAAGTGTGTATTGTGGTGCCGCAGGAAGATGAAGAAGAGGAAGAAGATATCGACAGCTTGGTTAGCTTTCATAGAAGAACGATGAACTCAAATTCCTCCAGCCTGCGTGGCTCAAAGGTAAAGTAATGACAGAACTCGCATTAGGTCTCTCAAGTAGTTTTTGAAGTGCAGCTCATTACGTGTCTCATAACAGAGCTGATACTTACTTATCTGAACAAGGATCTTTAACCTCAGGAAATCCTCTAGCGCGTTAGGAAGTGCAAAACCGATAGTGCGAGTCCAGCAAAGTGTTTCTATAGTTACCAGAGCCTGAATAGAAGGCAAAGCTGTCACCAAGACGACTTTAATGCTATTAATATGGATTTACGAAACATCCTGACAATGCTTAACTCAATTTGTCCCTAACAATCTTTCTGTATCTTTGTAGAATTTTTCTCAATCTGTAGCTTCTTTGTTCCCTTGCTATTACTTTTTAAACTGAAGCACTGAGTCTGTTTCTCCACTTATTAACTAAAATTGAATATTTGTCATCAACTTGAAACAAATGCAGGCATCGTTAATGATCGTTTGTTATCATGCAGAGCACACTGGGCAGCATGATGAGCCTTTACAGTGAAGCTGGAGACTTTGACAGTGTGGAGGTGAAGGGAGATGTTGTGTTCTCTGTAAGTTACGACGAGAGCAGCCAGAGCCTCCAGGTCTTCATCAAGGAGTGTCATCAGCTGGCTTATGGCGATGCTGCACGGAGTGTCTGCAACCCGTAAGAGCTTTCACTACACTCCAAACCTACATCGATCTCCAACTGGCAGAATTTAAAATTAAAAGCGAAGTTTAGTCAAACTTTAACCTTCAGATTAAGCAGCACTGTTGATTGTGCCTAAAAACTACACATTTTTCTACTGCGCACACACCCCTCAGTAATGTAAGCAAAGCTTTGATCAATGTCGATAAGAGGTTAATGTGTTTACTGAGTCTCAGTAAACACATCCCAGAGCTGATTAGTTGAGCTTCACAGGAAATTGAGTGTCAACAGACAAACATTTTTCTCAGCATTTAGTCAGGAGATACAACAGATGAGCAGTAATAATGACAGGGAGACTCATGATTTGACCTGCTTCTGTGTTTATGTTACAGCTATGTCAAATGTTATCTGCTCCCTGACAAATCTCGCCAGAGCAAAAAGAAAACCAGCACCAAGAGAAACATTATAAACCCAGTCTACAGTGAAACTTTAAAGGTGATGATTTATCATTTTTCTCATGCCTAACTGGACTCCAACTGTTGATCTTACCCTGTTGACTTAAAGACGCTCCCTTATTAGCGACCTTGCGCCATGTCTGCTGCAAATAATGACCGCACCTACGGAGACCTTAAGGTTGATATTGACTTTGCAGATTAGAGTAGCTGTTGTCAAATATTGATTTTAGTCCCAGCCTTCAGTGTAGAGTCAGCTTAAGCAGAGTAGCAAACTGTTGACAGGGAAATTAACCAGAAAGATCCATCTCAACATGTTTTGTTTTTTTTGTTGTTAAATAATCTCAATTTTTCACGTCATAGTTTGTGTTCCTGTCTACTTTTAAAAGACTGAAATGTCCACATTTGGAGGTTGAAGCAGTAGCAGTGGTGTGAATTATTTCACCACCCACACCTGAGATCATATTGTTTAACCAGATTGTAAATTATAATTTGAAACTACAAAGCTGTTTCAGAAGCAGATCAGGGTTTGGCTTAAAATGGGCATTTTGGGTCAATCAGTTATGGGTCAATACATATTCAGTATAAAAAAAAAAATGGTTTGTTTTTTGTGAATATTGCACATTTCACTGAAAATGTGAGCGGCGAATAACTGTGTGGGTTGTGGCATCCTGGTGAGCTGACGAGATTCAACTATGGGCTAAAAAGCTCCTCAAAGCCACGCGTTGGAGAATTATCTACCAGGCTTTTGATCATCACGTCTCCTCTCTTCTTCTACCAGTACTCTATCAACCGCTCTCAGTTGTCCACTCGCTCCCTCTCGATATCAGTCTGGCATCATGGTCGCCTCAGCCGCAACGCCTTCTTGGGAGAGGTGGAGATCCCCTTGGACTGCAGAGACCTCGACTCCCCACAGGAGGAGCGCATGGCTCTCCTGGCAAAGGTAGAGCAGAGATTCTGTGCTCTTTAAGGAGTTTTCTTGTAGCTATGTTGAAACTCAACAAATGGCTTGTTTACCCATGAGGTCCGATGCAGAGTGTACATCTGCGTTGTGCTGAATAGGTGGAGTTTGCACACATTTTAAACTGCGTATCGGGGGCGTGCACTGATGCCCCACCCAGTTTAAGCACTGAAGGAAGCCTGAATGACTACCTCGACCATGTGACTAATACAAACAAAGCTGGACCATTTTAGATGAAACGGTTAACAAATTAAAATATTGATTTTAATTGGTTTATCTGCAAAATGCCAGCAGGTGTTTGCTGATAGATTCCTCTCTTAGTGACACTGTGACCTTTAAACCTCAATTACTTTAAAGTGAGGAGACCTCACACAGGCAATGTCTCCCTTCTATTTGAAACATTTACTCCTTCCTCACCACTCATCATCAGCTTACTGTTTTATCCAGAGCCATGTAACATTTTATGAATTAACTAGAATTTGAATGAAGGGTCTCTAAGCAAAGGAGAGCTGCACCAGGTAGCCCCTTCCTTTATCAGGCTGAAATAATAGCCTTTGTACTAATTTATAATTCTATCAACGCTGCTGTGAATGATGTCTCTTCCTTTATGAATTGCATCATACGGGTATCTACAACATGGACAATAAACTGCAGTTGTTTGGGTAAAGTCACATGATCTGTGAAAACCAGTAAAACCCAACTGCTGTGTTATCACAAGATCCAGTTTGAGCTGTTTACTGTAGAAATTACCTTTGGTTGAGCTGGCAGTTGCTGTCTGAGGTTTAATTATAGAAAGTTCAGTAAAGAAATCTTAATAAAGCTCATGTAACTTTAATTTGATCTCTAAAATATTGATCATACCATGGGAGTCTTTGTAAGCAGCACTGTAAAACCAGGTGAGGGCTGATTTAGATGAAGCGTTTGCGCTTGTGCTCTATTGCCCTGCATTTTTGCTGGATTTATTTTTCTTTATTACTTAGAGATAAAGCCACAGTGAACACGCTTTACACGTTGTCTGCATCCACACTAGCAGTCTTCCTCTGTGGACTGCTGCTTTTCATTGAGGGCATTTTAACACCTATAGTTTGTTAAATCTGGTCAGAATTCATTGATGAGTTTGTAGCTTTTCACTGTGATTTGATTTGTTTTTACACAAAGAAAAAATCCAAGTGCACTCCAAGCAAAACAAAATGCGTCACTAGATAGAGAGTAATCAGTCTGCTTATTGGCCTGATGTGTCTGTGGCAGAAGCAACAACAGTAAATGCAGAAAGGAGGTGTTGTGTTCTGGACTGTTGGAGAAGATGAAAAATTTATTTCACAGCTAGATGCTAGCCCGTACAGACCCTTGCCACAGAATACAAAGCATAAATGGACTAAACACTGCAGGTGGGAAAACGCCCTGAAACTTATTGACCTGTAGATCAGTGCATTTGGATGAAAGCAGTGGCTTTTGTGCAGGAGACCGGACAAAATGATGGCTTCAGCAAGCAGCAAGAATAATAAAAAGCACATTACAGACCAGAGTGAGCAGCCCAAATGTCAATCAATTTAAATCAAAGCAACAGTATTGATTAGCTATGAAGAAAAGAGCCTGGCTGTTACAGATGTTGTCTTATATATTTACAGGTTTGAGTTTCCATGTTAGTACATTGGCATGTGTACAAATTAACTTTTTTTTTCTTTTTTTTTGTCTTTTCAAACAGGCAGCCTCTGTTGTGCCACCTTCAGCTTTTGCTCAGTACAAAGGGGAATTGATTATCTCCTTGAAGTTTGTCACACCTAAAAAGCAAACAGCTGAGAAAACCAAAGGTAAAAAAAGTGGCTGTTTCTATCTCTGGCTTTGCTTCAAATTTCTGAGCTCGTCTGTTCTCCCGTTCAGACAAAAAAGCCAGGGTGGAGGAAGGAGGAGAGCTGCATGTCCTAATAAAGGAGGCAAAGAATTTGATGGCAATGAAGTCAGGAGGCACATCGGATAGCTTTGTGAAGGGGTTGGTGATCACCTGTCCAATTCTTAAACCAATAAAAAATAAATAAACTCACTCATGGTTTTTAAACGGGAATTTGTATTTTTTTAAATTAGTTTGGTGTTTGTGGCTTTGCAGCTACCTGTTCCCAACTAAGGCAAAGAACTCAAAGAGGAAGACTCCAGTTATGAAGAAGAGCCTGAACCCCCACTACAATGAAACATTCGTGTACAAGGAGCTGACTCTGGAGCAGCTGAAGGAGATGTGTCTGGAGCTGACTGTGTGGGACAAAGAGTCCTTGCACAGCAATGAATTCCTGGGAGGTGTCCGCCTCAGCTCCGGAGAAGGTAAATGATCAAATCTATGAAGTCCTGGTGTCGTCTTTTTCACCTGGCTTTTAAAGCTCATATGTGAGATGGACTGTTTTTTTTTTGGGGGGGGGGATAAACTAGACTATTTTTTTCTTTGCTGCTGTCTCCAGCAAGTGGAATAAATCATTAAACTACAAAGATTTTGAGGTTCGCAACCATTGTTACCCCTCACCTGTAAAAGGCTGATGGGGTATTTTCATCACAGCAACAGGCAGGCGCGCAACATGGACGCCCAAGTTTGTTAATGTGATAGTTTGAATCTCAGTTATTTCAACATCCAGGTCAGAAGTTTTCAGAAAAATCTTGGAATGTGATAACTCGAGAAGAAAGTCGCCTAGGATTTTCAAATTTGTACCATAGGCACATCCATTGAGAGACTGGGTGGTAGCTATAGCAGCTGCCAGTATTTTTTTTTTTTAATTATTTGTATTTTTATATATTTTTTTAAGCAGTTTCCTCTTCCTTTAGTATTACCTGTATTTGTTAGGTACATTTTGTGGGTGTCTTTTAAAGTTGCATGGTTTTTGGGGGGGGGGTTTTTTGGGTTTTTTTTTTTATACAAAAGTCCCTCCAGTCCCCCTGCACTTCAACAAGGAAAAGCAAAGAGGAAAAACATCTCTGACTCTGGAATATATTTAAGTTTGAAGAACTTTTGAATGAAAAATGAGCACAATGAACGTCATCTCCCATTTCATGTACTTAAAACTGCACATGCACAAAGGGATGTGAGTCAGTATTTAAAAAAACAAAACAATCATCTTACAAAACATGAAACCATAACCTGTTAACAAACCAATTCATTTGTCAGATATTATTTATGGGCAATCGGACAGGAGTGACCACATGGTCCTTTATGTGGGCCTGCACAGCATTTTTATCTCTCGTCCCCCTCACCTCTCATACTGAGATACAAATTTTGTTTTCAGAAATCAACAATGTAAAACAAACTGTTCTAAGGTCTGGCTTTCATTGAAAGGCTACTTCCTCCTGCTAAGTAAAATGTTACCCTCTTTGTTCAAGCTACACCCAGCATTGGGAAATTTGACCACAATCACACGCTATGCAGAACTTTCTGGAATGTAATGGGAGAAAGATGTGCTGTTGATGGATGTATCCCCAGCAAAATCAAATGATTAAAAGACAAAACAACAGAAATAACATCCTTAAGACTAAGCTTTAGCTTCCTTGTGCTATATTTAGTAGCAAGGGGTTTGGGAAATTTGCATTCATATAAAATATATTTGTCCTTGAAACTCTTTGCTCTACATTTAGTTTGTTAACATTTGGTCAGCCTAAAAGCAAGCAATATGTCACAGTGGAGTAAAGATGACTTGAATTGAAATTCATGCCAATATAATGGGTTTTACAATTAAACTAAAATACAAAAATTAAGCATCTTTGAGAAAAAACAGTTGTAGAATTTACTATTATTAATGAGAAAAACAGATTCTGCAGTGACTGTGCAATCTTAACCCTGCAGGCACAGTAAAGGTGGGCAAAGAGGAGGTGGAGCTGGACTCGGTTGGAGAGGAGATTAGTCTCTGGCAGAAGATGATGCAGTACCCGGACTCATGGGCAGAGGGCACTCTTACACTGCGTTCCACTATGGGGAAGGCGAAGGGCAAATGAGGACAGCACACGCCTGAGATGATGAGAAGCTGTGTCCTGTGAGACTGTGAGCTTGTCACACCAGAGCAGGCCGGTCTCTTGAAGTGAGCGGTCACCCAGTTTGTTGTCGTGACACTCCACAGCTGCTCACACCTGCTCTCTCTGCACGGGGTTCATCTTTAACACGGCCCCCAAACTGCAGATGGGTGTTAACCTTTTGGAAGCGTGCCAAAGCATCACCACAACGGATTTATTTTGTTAAAGCAGTCACTTTTTTAAAAATTCAAACTGTATATATATTCTAGCTATTCAAAATCATGCACAGCACTTGGCAGTTTCTCACAGTTCTCTTTATTTGTGTCGAGATGCATACTGGTGTGGGAAAACAATTTGAAACAAACTGGTTATGCAGTATTTCAGCTGTCGCTTCTAAGAAATTCTGCTTTATTTAATCCATACCAGTGCATTTACATTACTATTTGTATAACTTGCATGAGAAGTTTTTCAATAAAGAACATTTTATCTTTGGTAACACTGTTTACCTCAATGCTCTCTCCACCAAAAAACAAAAATAAACTAAACTCAGACATTCTTTCGCTTTCTCCACTTTAAACTAAAGATAAAAGAGAGCAACACTACACACGCTACACTTTTTTTTCCGCTTTTTTTTTTTTTTTTTTTTAAATGTTGGTAAAAAATATAACTTTTAGGAGATAAAGCTTTTATAACCTTTAGAGCAAAGTTGGCAGTAGATTATATTTATCAGATCTGACTTGTTATGCATGCAAGTTTATATCCTATTGAATTAAAGTTGATTTATATACTGCTTCAGACTAACTGCTCGGAAGCATTTCAGTGTATGGATGTGGTGAAAGATGCTTCTAGAAGGAATTTGGTTACATCTGAGTCCAGCTGGGGATTGTCTTTGATAATAAAGAAGCTCCATACAAATACATATCTACATTTCTATATGTGTGTATATACACATATTTGCTGGTGTGTTTTACTTCTAATCTTAAATGCTAGATATTCTGTGGCAAACGCTTTCTGCTGTCAGCACCCCTTTGGCTGATGATTTAATACAGAGCAAACAGTGCTTGCACTTCAGTGTTGTATAATCACATTTTAAAACAAGGAACTGCTGTCTTGTCTTTTTTTTCCCCGCTTCAAATGTTCCTCTGAACCTGGTTTCTGGTTGTTTGTCCTTACTGTGTGTTAGTAATACTGATGAGTGCATTGCTGTGGCAACGACAGAGGTTTATTAAATCAGTCACAGAAATCGCTGCGGAGCTCCAGTTTCTCCCGTTCCTCTTCGTCCAGCAGGAAACTGTCGATGTAGGAGAACAGCTCATCTGAACCCACGGGGGAAATGAAGCGCTCTCGGTCCAGACCGAGCTCATCCAGGAGCACCATGCTGAAGTAGCTTCTGGATATTCTGAATGCTTGCCTGTGGAGAAACCCAATAAGAGCCATTAACCATCCTCTACAGTGAAAATTACAAATAATTCATCCTTGTAATATTCTGGATAGCTGGATATTTATAATTGGCAAACGTTGCTTAAAAAAGTCAACTTTTTGCTTCAAGGTTTGCCTTCTCAAAGTAGTCACACATCATTCTTTAGGTGTTCAAAATGATCAGATTGGAGTATAAAAGCTGCATTATCTATTTTAGTTTTGACCACTTGATTCCTGAATTTAAAAACATCCATCCGTTATCTTCCACGTATCAAATTCTGAGTCCTGCAGGGCCTCCCAGCCTCTCACAGAATAACACCATATAAAATTGTTACAATAATGTCAGGCATGTTTTTTAGAGACTTGAGAAATTGATTCAAGCTTTACAGCTCTGAATGCCTCAGGGTGTTAGCATAGCAATAGACTAAGAAGCAGAGCATAGCAATAATAAACTCTTCACAGAAGTGCTCATATAATTAGCGCCAGGTTGCTTCCACCCCAAGAAACACTGTATGTGAACACAGATCCTAAAATATTTCTGGTTTGTGGTCTCAATCACTAGTTTCATGTCTTATTTAGTACAAAAAATAAGTGAATGATGATCCCATTTAAACTGGAATAACATTACTGCCTTGTGATGAATATATTCTCAGAATAAGCTGGTGACAGCCAAAATGTTCAAAACAAGTCTTCAAAATAGGATTTAGCGAACCAATGGGTTACAGCAAGGTAGTTACAGCCATCATTTATATACAGTCTATGGAGAGTGCACGATCACTGTATTAAAAAGAGTATTGTTCAGTGCAGCTTTATACTTGTTGGCTTTCAACTCATTGCTTTCAATTACAATTAGATGTATTTCCTTCCAACTCTAAGCTATGTTCAGATAAAACGTCCCTTTATTGATGTCTGAATTCCCCTGATGATTTGTGCTCTGCTCACTCAGTTTACCTCAGTACTCTTTAGGATTTGTGTGTCTGCAGTGAGACCTTAGGTTAGGAAGAGTTTCCAGTCTGGAAAAACTGAGGAATGCTTCTTACTCAAATTGCACAGTTGTAGGAAAGAATCTTTATCGAGGCATTTCCTAAGATGAATTATTTTTTAATGTTTATTTTTACTGCAAAATGCTCAGCTTCAAAAGCATCGCAGTGCTTCTCAGGGAAACCAAAAGCCAGATGATTATTACTGATGTTTTGTCGGGTCTGTTGAAATCCCATCGAAGTGATTATTATGCTATATTTAGAAATGTTAATCTTTGAATGGAGACTCTCTTTTTATTAGGAGACTCCTGACATTTAAAGTTTGTGAAAATAACTCCTGACTGTTAAGTGAAATGGAAATTTTATAAAGTCATTTCAGGATGGATTTTTTAAAGTCCCCATAAAAGAACCATAAAACTGTTGAACAAATAAATTATTACCTTAAACCCTCTATGACTTGAGGCTGAAGAAGACTTTCTTTAATGCGGCCAGTCTCACGAGGAGGAGAGCCCAGAAGCTCGATCACGGTTACGTGCCGGAGGGCTAATCCACAATCTGCTTTCTGAATCAGGAAAAGGGGAAACACATGATTGGGTTCTTGTTACTTATTAAACGGCTTCAGAAGCTTTACTGGGCTGATCAAGTAAAGTCTCACTTGTGTCATGATGTTCTGGAGCTGGTAGTCAGGGTCCGACATGTTGGGTGCAGACACGATCAGCAGCCTCCGCTTTTCATAGAACTGATCCAGGAGAGCTGGCGCTGTCTTTACATCGGCTTTAATCTCAATTGCTACAAACAAAAGGTCATAGTTACATCCTCCACTTATACCCCTCCACATGTACATAAGCACATACAAAAGCATTCTGTTATGTATGCAGTGCACTCCATACTGTAATAATGTATAGATTTCAGATGTATTCTCTTCTATCTCATACTTTTTGCTGCCAGCATGGAGACTTTAACCAGATCCCCCACCTCTGGCTAAAATCTCCAAAAATTTAAATTTATTAATTTTTTTGCTGAAGCGTAAAATCGCACGAGCTGTTCAAGATTAAAGCAGCGCTGTTCAGCCTTTTCAGCTCTGACCTTCTTAAGAAGAAAGTGTGTAATCATCACTCCTCATCAACGCTTTTAGACACCATCAAAAATGTCCTGCCTCTGAATATCTGTCACAACATGTTAAGGATTTTTTACTGTTTTATTTGATTATGCTTCAAATGTTATGTTATGCTTATGTTCACATATTTCACCAGACACAGCTTTCTGAAGAAACAGGAAGCTGACCCTGTGACCCTGTGACATTTACCGCAAGAGATCAGCACAGAAATACACATCCGCAGAAGTTGACTTGCATTATCTTATTCTTAGAAATTGACTTGTAGCACACACACTTTGTGACACATACACACACAGCTTACACACAGACAGCATCAGGACCTGCGTAACAGGAAATGTGATTATATTTGCGATGTAACCTATAAAAATAAACGAATACTGCAGTTCGGTGTGTCTCTCTGTCTGAGATTCACCCGTGCCGCACGTTATCAGTAACAAGT
Organism: Diplotaxodon limnothrissa; assembly: GCF_057381915.1. Classification (NCBI taxonomy): domain Eukaryota; kingdom Metazoa; phylum Chordata; class Actinopteri; order Cichliformes; family Cichlidae; genus Diplotaxodon; species Diplotaxodon limnothrissa. Next base: position 37,278,017 of record NC_140597.1, on the reverse strand, counting down.
GTCTCAGTGTTGTTTACTCACCTGACTGTTTGTTAACTGTAAATCTCTGACACAACATAAATAACAAAAGGACAGAGGAAACTGTAAAGTGGAACTTTTTATTCCTCTAATAATTATCTTTGTGGGGTGCCTTCCCCTTATGTCAGGAACCACTGGACTTTACTACCTCACTGTATATAAAATATTTGCTGGTTGATGCAAAACAGCCATGATAAACAACTGTTTATTAACTATACTAATATACTAGTGCAAAAAATGCAAGTATCCTGAAAAGTTACTTTCATATAGTCATTTGATGTGAAGTGAAATCTTACAAGCTTCATTTCTTTTGTTTGAATTTTGATGATTGTTGGTTACAGCTCACAAAATCAGAAGTGCAATATCTGGCATGGGCTCAAAATGTGGTCATAAATATTTTGTACTTGTAAATCAGTTTCGTATGTGTAAAAGGAATTTGTGTGTGCGTAAAAAAGATGTGTATGTGTAAAAAAGATTTGTGTGTGGACTTAGCCAAAAAAAACCCTGCAAGTTACAAGTACGAATTTTGACCCTATTTTTCTTCCTTTCATCTGATTGGTCAATGTCATGTCAATCACAAATGTAACAATCCAATCAGAAAACAGATGGGTTTGGCTGTCGGAGGGGCGCTTTTTTGAACTGCAGGTCCTTGAAGGGTGATACAGTTTGAAGCTGGAGGATCTCTATATAAATATCCGATAGCAGCTAGGTCCCCTAACTTTCAGCAGCTGTTGAAAGGATAAAGTTGTGGTATATCAGTGGTTAGAAATACCATTATTACTTTAGGATTAGTTTAACACAAAGTCAGGGCTGACCCGGGACCATTGCTGTGAGTCACAGTGCGCAGCATAAAAGTCCTTTCACATCGGACGCAGGATGTGGTGCTAATGCTAACTGCTAACTAAAAGCAAAGGTAGGGGTGTCAAATTATCGCGTTAATTGCGATTAATTAATTACAATGCTATTTAGCGCGTTATGTTTTTTAATCTCGTTAATCTAATTTTTAATCTCTTGACGTCATTGATTTTGTATGAGAGTTGCTATGTTATAAAATCCGTTTTTATGTGCTGGGCTCCTTGTGCTTGACTTGTTGGGGGTGGAGTCACGTCGTGAGGTCAAGGTGAGAAGTGGTGATTAGCTTACAGTGTGGATATGGAGGCGCATCTGAGAGTTGTTGGCCCAATGAACGGGAAATTTGTATTTCATAAACGCCCCGACGGCACCATTGACAAAGGTAAAGTGGTCTGCCTAGAGTGTAAGAAGGAGTTTGCTTACCACCGAAGCAGCTCAAGTTTGGCCTATCACCTCAACGCAAAGCACCCAGCCGCGAGTGCAGCAACAGCTAGCAGTGAAGACGTTAGCAATATAGCAAGCCAGAGCAAAGCTTTTCGCCAAACAAAACTAGAGAATACCCCTCGTATGAGCAAGTCTGCGACCGACAGGCTGACTAATGTTATTGCCAAGTGGATAGCGATGAACTGTAGGCCGATAAATATAGTAGAGGACGAAGGATTGACAGAGGTGTTGCAAATTGCGTCCAATGACCCGTCATACAAGCCGCCGTGCAGGACTACAGTAACGACCAAAATCAGCAAAATGTACGACGGCGAAAAGAAAAACAAACTTGAGATTTTGGCGGAGGATTCTCCCAACTGTGTTGCTATAACCGGAGATCACTGGACCTCAGCTGGCAACCACAGCTATTTTGGGGTGACTGGACACTTTATTGATAGTGAGTGGAACCTTAACTCATTTGCACTGACCGTCATGAGAACAGAAACCAGGCACTTTGCTGATAAATGCGCCGAACAGTTCCTCAAGGTAGCAAATGACTGGGGTATTGAAAACAAGATATCCACCATTGGCACAGACAGCGCAGCAAACATGCTGGCTGCTATGAGAGCACTTCCATATGAGCACATCGCCTGCAATGCTCACATTCTCCAGAGGACCATCACGGTATGTCTCGATAGCAGTGGTTTTGTCGGTGTACTGGCAAAGTGCCGCAAGATTGTTGGTCATTTTAAACAAAGCCCTGCGAGTACCACAGAACTTAACCAACAACAAGTAGCACTCGGAAAGAAGAGCGATCAACTTATACAGGATGTACCCACCAGGTGGAACTCGACTCTCGCAATGGTCTCACGCCTCCTATGTAACCGAGAGGCTGTCCAGGCTACGTTGGACCAACAGAACCACAGGTTGGTCTTGCCAACCGAAGCTGAGTGGGCGAAACTGCAGAGGCTGGAGCTCCTGCTTGAACCATGCAAGTAAGTTCAAATAAACACCTTCCCATTTTAATTATATAAACTACTGTTACATGTGTAAAATCAAAATTAATGAACATAACAAGGAACTTTTAAGGACAATTAAATTGGAAATCAGTTACACTTTGATTTAAATGAATCCAGCTAGGTTTATTTAGCAAACCTCTCCACCTCTGCAGGTATGTGACAGAGCTGCTGGGTGGTGAGGCCTACGTCTCTTGCTCTGTAGTGCTGCCTGCTTTTCGCCATCTGTACCGTGTCATGGACATTACTGATGATGATCCTGCCTACGTGGTGAAGTTCAAGAATGCCTTCCAGAAGGATCTGGCAGCACGACGAGCTAATGGCAACGAGATATGGTTCGAGGTGGCCACAGCATTGGATCCACGGTTTAAGGATTTGAAATGTCTTCCAAGAGAAAAGAGGGAACAGGTAGGACAATAAGGTTAAGCTGGACTAATGAGTCCAATTCATTATCAAATCAAACTTTTATTTATTATATGGAACACAAAGTTCTTTACAAGATTAAATAAAATAAAAAAAAAAAGCACTTAGTTTTAATCATAATCATTCATTCATTCATTCATTCATTCATTCATTCATTCATTCATTCAGGTGTGGACCATTCTGGAGAATATGCTCCAGGCAGCAGAGCCCAGAAGAGCAGATAGTCTCCAGCCCTCCACAGAGGATGATGGACCAGCTCAGAAGAAGAGGAGGAGCGAACTCCTTCTGGGGTCTGACTCTGACTCAGAAGATGGAATTGAGTCTGGAGAGCTGCAGCGCTACAGAGCAGAACCCAGCATCAGTATTGATGACTGTCCCCTGCAGTGGTGGTATGCTCACTCAGGAGTCTATGAAAAGCTGTCAGTCCTAGCACAAAAGTACCTGGCCTCCCCAGCTACCTCTGTACCCTGTGAGAGACTCTTTAGCCTTGCAGGCCACATAGTGCAAAAGAAAAGGGCAGCCTTGCTTCCAGAAAATGTTACCAGGCTGGTGTGTCTTAGCGACTGGCTGAGGAAGAAGAAATGAGACACATGTGGTCAGCATAGCTGCTGTGTCATTTGTAGCCTACTAGAATAGATTGCTTGATGTTCAGCACTTTTTTTTGTGATGGAAGAATACTTTGATGTGCTAACTTGCAGCACTGCAATGTCAGTTTTATTTTTCATTATCTGAAGCAGAGGAATTTCAGTGCTGTATTGCTCAGAAAAGAGCAACTCTGATGTGCTAACTTGCAGCACTTAATTTATTTGATTTTATTTGTATTTATTTTTCCACTTATTTTACAAAAGAATACAACAGTATGTAAATGGTTGCATCTGTTTAACGTTTGTTAAACAATAAATGACTTTATAAAGTCACTTTCTTTGTTATATCAGTCTTTTGGTCTGCCACAATAAGTTGAGGGCTTTCCTCAGCTATTTTTAGGTGAGATTAAAAAAGAGATTAATTAGATCAATTAATTAAAAATCATAATTAATTAATCTCTATTTTTTTTTAATCTCTTGACAGCACTAAGCAAAGGATCCAGAATTTTTTGCGCTGGCTGCTGAGCTCTGTGGGTTTTTGCAGCAGCTCTACCTGTACTAGATGCACCTGCTCCGGAGCAGGTGCATCTTTTCTATCTCTGACTTTATGTCCTCTACAAGAGTTTCTGTTTTTATTTTGCTAGTTCTTCAAATGTTCAATAAAAACATGTATGCTAATTCATAACGAAGAAAGCTTTGTGATGAAGACTGTCATTTCCAAAACACTGCCCGCCCCACCCCACGGTCCGCAGCGCTGTTGAAAAGGCTGTGGAAGTCCCTGTATTAAACACGTAGACCTGTGACACAAAAATCACCAAACTCGGACGACCACAGACTGTTTTCCTTCGTGGTGATGAAGGAAAACGCTGGGTTGGCATGTAAAAGGGCATTTATTCCCTTCAAAGACCTGCAGTTCAAAAAAAGCGCCCCTCCGACAGCCAAACCCATCTGTTCTCTGATTGGATTGTTACATTTGTGATTGACATGACATTGACCAATCAGATGAAAGGAAGAAAAATAGGGTCAAAATTCGTACTTGTATCTTGCAGGGGTTTTTTTTGGCTAAGTCCACACACAAATCTTTTTTACACATACAAATCCTGATTTACAAGTACAAAACCGATTTACAAGTACAAAATATTTATGACCACATTTTGAGCCCATATATCTGAAATGATTTGAAGATTTCATTTTGAGTTTGAATGAATGAATTTTCAAACATTATAAATACAATATACCTCTCAATCTAGTTTAGAACACACTACCACAACACTGCTGACTCGACAGTTGTCCAGATGACGATCATGGGGAGGGTAAGCCACAGAAACTTATGGCTGAAAAGGCTGGCTGTTCACAGAGTGCTGTATCGAAGCATTTTAATGGAAAGCTGACTGGATGGGAAAAGTGTGGTAGGAAAAGATGCAAAGGCAACAGGGACGACCGCAGCCTTGAGCAGACTGACAAGAAAAGTCGATTAAAGAATTTGGGAAAGCTTTACAAGGAGTGGAATGATGCTGGTGTCAAAGTATCAGGAGCCACCACCCACAGACGTCCTCAGGGAAAGAAGCAGTCTTAATATTAAGCTACTCCTGAACCAAAGACAACATCAGAAGGCCTCTCTTCAGATGAAGGTAATTTTTGCATTTCATTGGTAAATCTAAGTCCTAGTGTCTAGAGCAGGGGTCCCTAATCCCAGTCCACGAGGGCCGGTGTCCCTGCAGGTTTTAGATGTGTCCTTGATCCATCACAGCTGATTTAATTGGATAAATTATCTTCTCAACATGTCTTGAAGTTCTCCAGAGGCCTGGTAAAGAACTAATCATGTGATTCGGGTGTGTGGACCCAGGGTGAGACCTAAAACCTGCAGGGACACCGGCCCTCGTGGACTGGGATTGGGGACCGCTGGTCTAGAGGAACAATGGACAGATAGAGAATCCCCGGTGTGTGAAGTCCAGTGTAAAGTTTCTGCAGTCTGCGATTCATCTGCCGGTGTTGGTGGTGGTTGGAGCCTCAACTGAGTACTGACTGCAGTCTTTGGCTCTTTTCCACAGCATGTCTTTCTGTCTTCCTTCTCTCACCCCAACTGGTCACAGCAGGTGGCCCCGCCCCTCACTCTGCCAGAGGTTTCTTCCTGTTAAAAAGGAGTTTTTCCTTCCCACTGTCGCCAAAGTTCCTGCTCATACGGGGTCATATGATTGTTGGGTTTTTCTCTGTATGTATTATTCTAGGGTCTACCTTACAATATAAAAATGGTTTTTTTTACTCTATTTATTATATTGTTGTGTCAGTCTGGTACATTTGCCACTGTTATACAGTCATCTTAAAGTCACCTATTTGCAGACTCAGTACTCACGAACACACTCAGCAGGATCTCCGCCCCAGCTTCGGTTGAATTGGCAGACACGACTCGACACCCCCCTCCGTTCGTATCCTCCTTCGCAGTGGTATTCACACGTTGCACCATAGTTGTTCCCATCGGAGGAGCAGCTGAGGTAACTATGCAAGGGTGGAAAGAGTTCTGGACATCTTCTCACTGAATGTAAAACAAAATCATGTAAATAAAATACAACAGTGATAACAAAATAGTAACTCAAGAAATCCGGTTTGGCAGCTTACCCTCAACACGCACTATAAACTTGCAGGCAGCTCTGTTCCTGGCCTGATCGTACACTTTATATCGGATAATGTGAAGTCCCTCTTTAAAGTCAGTGCCTGGCTCCTGGCCCACTAATATCACACTGCAGAGAGACACAGTAGCCAACAAAATGTTCAAATCCATTTAAGAATGAACAGGAAAGGGAAATAAAGGAAGTCTGTGACATACTCGAGTGACTTGTGAGCAGTGTCTGTGGCTGTCGGAGGGTCCCAGGTCACCTTGGCGGTGAGCTTTCCAGGCTCAGCGACCTTGAGTCTAGATGGAGGACACTTTATCTTTGGAGGATCAGTATCTGAAATAATGGCAATGTAGCATTAGAGAAAGGAAGCAGGCATGTTGTCAGCATTGCCCAACTGCTACAGCTATAAAGAGCAGAATTTAATTCAGAAAGCAACAAGCCACAGTTTGGATTCAGTCCAGAGAACAGACGAGGAGGAAATATGCTTGTTTTTGTGAGACTGTAAAAGGAGCCAATCCTGTGAAGGAATGAAGGATAACCACACCAGAGCAGATGGCCTGATTTAAAGTCCATGTATGGCATTAAGTTAAAAAATATAGCTGACAGAATTTCCAAACATTTGGTCGGCTTCACTTGGATCTACACACTGAGACAGTGCTGCGTACCTGAACACACCGGCTGTACTCCGCTCCATGACCCCCTGTGCTGGCAGATGCGTGATGGTTCTCCTTCAATGCGATAGCCAGTGTCACAGGTAAAGTCACACCTGGAGTCCACCATAAAGCCCTGAGTGCAGGTGTACCTGCCATGGTAAATGAGGGGCAGCATGTGGCAGCGCATCTCTGATGGGCACACAGAGAGTATGTTAAATGGCCACAGTGGTGGCTGTTCATATTAAACATGGTCAAAATTGTAACTAATGAGCTCAGTGTATGTTCAAGTAAGAACCAGACTGCTCTAAACATTTAGTTTTAGATTATTTTATTCTCTTGGGTCTATATAACATCACTGACAGCAGATATCCTTAATATGGACACGTCAGCTTCACACTTTCCACTGTAAGCACAGAAGCCCCACCCATCTGCTTTTCAAACCTTCTGTATGGGAGGGGGCAATCAAAAGAAACTTTCCTTAAAGGTTAAAATTGTTAAGCAGTCTGCTTCAGAGTATTAAAAAAAGAACAATTCATTATTTTGAACTGTGAATCATAAAAAGCCACCCCAGGAAAGTCCAAGAATTAAAAGGTTTGGCTGGTGATTTTTTATTTTTAGTGTCAACAACACTAGCAGTGTGAGCACGTGTGAAGAAAATATCTAAAAACAGGATTTGATTTAACTCTCCGAGCTGTTAAAAAGGCTCAAACTGGGAACTGCATTTTTAAGCAACTATTACTCTCAAAGAGTAAAAAAAAGTGTAATTGGGGACTATTTTCAGCAGTGGATTAACACTTACATGTGGTGCCAGTGAATAAAATTAACAACTCCAGTGCTCATGGTAATAAGGGAACATGTGAACTGAACTGATTTTATAATTCCTGGCCAGTAAGAATGAGATGATTATTTTCAAATAACAGACACTCACCGTATTTGCTGATCGATTTTCTTGGTCAGAAAAACAAAGAGTGTCACCAAACTGATCACATGTTAAGTTAAAATCTCCACATACTGCGGCAGTAAGCAGTCCCAGACCAGCGGCGATTAGCGAGGCACATAATGGAGCGTCTTCCCAGCAGCTTGTACCCTCGATCGCAGCTCATCTGGCAACGCGTTCCCAATGTGCTCCTGTAGGCTCTGCCTCGAGGGGAGTGGCAGGTCACCTCACCGTTGGTCAGACCCGGAGGATGGCACCAGTAAGGGTCTGTTTTTAAAGAGCAGCCAGAATCAGATTTGTGTGATTCCTTTAGACTCTGAGTGTTGGACTCAGTGTTCACTCATGGGAAAAGTGGGATTTCAGACTGTGCTTGTCTATATCAGTTAATCAGTCTTTATTATAGAGTTCAAAGATTCAAACTTCAGCAAGAAACCAGATGAAAAGCACCACAAAAATTATTATTAGAAAGAAGCATCTGAGCAAACCATAAGACTTCTGAAACAGTGCCCAGACAGAGGACACAAAAGTGGAAATGTTTGGCTGTGATGCACAGAATCACATTTGGAGAAAACCAAACACTGCATATCAGCATAAACAACTCATACCAAGTGTCAAACACGGTGATGGAAAGGTGATGGTGTGGGCTTGTTTTGCAGCCACAGGACCAGGACACCTAGCAGTCATTGAGTCGACCATGAGCTCCTATGTATAACAGAGTATTCTAGAGTCAAATATGAGGTCATCTGTCTGACAGACCTCAACACAATTAAAATGCTTTGTTGGGAATTTAAGAAAGCTGTGCCTAAACAAATGCCTCCAATCTTCAATGAACTGAAGCAACGTTGTGAAGAGGATTAAGCCAGACATCAAGGCAGCAAAGAATGAATAAATAAATAAATAATTACACAAGTTTTTTTTTCTAATGGCTTTAACAGCAGTGACTGACACAAAAATCAAAAAACCATTTCATCTGGATTGCATAACCCTGGATCCAAAGAAGTAAGCAGGCTATAAATATCTATATTCTCTTTATCATCTGGTTTCCTAGAAGAGTCTTTGAGCAAAAATCTAAAAGTTTACAGACTTTCTTACTAAGCTGCTTATTCTTGACACCAGATGTGTTAGCTACCGTCATATGAGCGACAGAGGCCAAATCTTTAATAGACACTGTTTGATGGTATGTTCTGACATATGGCCCAGCCCCAGTGAGTGTCTGTTGTCCATACGCACTTGTGTAGTCCAGTTGAGGAGTCGTATCTTCCTCTGTAAACTCATTTTCGTATACTGTAGTCCCAGAGCCAGCTGAAAAAACAACCAGACATGTCACATGTGTTTATGGTAGATAGACTGTCACTCAAATAGCACTTTTCTACTCTTTTTGAGCTTTCTTACTACAAGTATCATTCACACGTATTTAAAAAACCTAAGCACTTTTAACCTAACATTCACACACTCACATGGAAACATCAGGAGCAACCTAACCCCTGGACATGTGTTTAAGCCAACATGTAGAAAAGCCTAGGGCTCGAACCCCAAACCTCCTGAGCATCAGCTGGGGTGAAATAATACGACTGAAGCACATATTATGTAGGTCACACAGAAGCAGGCAGACACAAACTTTTCTCACCGCGCACTCTCATTTCCACAACCTCCTTTCAGCTTCCTTTAGCACAACTCAAATAATATTCCACCTGGATTTCCAATCAGGAAATGGAAAATCCTGGGGCTCTTTGCTTTCTTGAGGTGATGCATGTAAATGGCCTTGGTTATGTTTTGAAACTTTCACTTTAACTCCACCACACATCAGGACAAACAGCATGTTTTCATTACCCACTTGGCGATTGTGTCTCTTACTCACCAGTTTCCATGTTCTAACAGTTCTTGTACTGTACTTTCTGCACAATAAATCACTGTTACTCTTCTTTCTCTGCAGTGGTGGCTCAGGCACAGTATCCTGAAAATGACTCCGTGTTTAGAGCTGAGTGCCAAACTTTCCAGTCTGTCAATCCCCCACCCCCCATCCCAGCTCTCAGTTCCTGCTCTGCTTCCTTTGCTTCAGCTCAGCATTAAACTTAGTCTCAAGCTAATAAAGTCCACTTTAAAGCATTTTATTAGTAATGATACATTTAATTTCCCTACTCTGCTCCAGATTCTTCCTAAGACAAGCAGATTAAACCCACCGTCAGTGGGTTTTTTTGTTTGTTTTATTTTTCTTATAAAGAGCCCAATGTTCCACACAATACACTTCCCCAGGCTAATATTTCCCCTCACAGAGAATTAGTCACACAGGAAATAACAGGCTAATCACTGCAGTGTTCAAATATAGAAATGGACATTACTGCAAGTGGGGTGTACTATCATGCACATGGGAATTAAAATGATATGTGAGATTATACATGGATAAAATTGAAACGGAGGTTTTCTATAGACTTAAGCTGTTTTTCCTAATAGGCAAACATAACCTTGGAGATTAGACTTCTTGTTACTCATTCAGCTTTTGTGATAATATGTATGAAAATAGTCCCCTCATAACTTGTTCTCGGACCCAAAGAGAATCCATTTTTTCTCACGTATGACAAAGAAAGGCTTGCCCGACTGGTGCTTTTACTCAAACGCTGCTTCTGATGACTAAGGGGTGCAGAATACCCAGACACTGACACACATTAGGCAGATTTTACTGCAGAGACATGCACACTGCAGGCAGAGTGAGACCATGCAGCAGAAATGAGTCAGACCACAAAGAAGCTGCTGCTCATCTGACATTTCATGTCTCTAATGACAAAGCTGAGAGACCGAGCATCATCCTTTCAATCACTCCTCATCATAGCTGGAGTTCATATGTGCTGCCGAGGGGAATCTCAGGTCATGTCATTAACTTGCAGGATTAAATGAAGGCTTTAGCACGTTTGGCCCGGAGGGGGACTCCTCAGTAATTAACTGGAGCTGAGCCGTAATTAAACTGCTTGGTCAGCAAACGGGGAAGGAACACCTGAAGAGAAATGAAGCTCAGCTCATTTTTAAAGTCATCTTATCCTGGATTTTAGCCAGTTGCATGTTGGGAGATGTTGTGGAGGCACAAATGGAGCAGGAACCTCCATTTGTACTCATCGATTCACCTAAAAAATGCAGCACATCTGGATCTAATACCAGTGGCTTTATTGCAGAGGAGGTATTTCCCAGCTGCAGGGAAGATGAGTGACTTGAACCTTGGCCAACCATCTAATATATTACATATTCATGCAAATTTGTCTTAGTTGAGACTTGCAACAAAACCAATGCTTGAATTTATACTAAACTTAGACTAAATAACTTTTCCTTTAAAAGAAGATCACTGTCAGACAGATGTAGTTACTTTAGATTACTTTAGATAGCTAGATAGCTTTAGTCGAACAACTGATTGATTGAGCTAAAACAAAACAATCATTATTTTAAGTTAAAGTTATTCTTTACTTGCCAAAGATTTCATGGTTTCTCTCTCTTAATAAATATGAGAGCTTGCTGCTTCCCATTTTTTATCAGAGATGTCACTTACGCTTTGGAAATATGAGTTTTCATGGTTACTGTAGCTAAACAGAAGCAGCAGATTGCTCGTTAGTTTCAGCCTCTGTTTCAACTTCACCATCTAGTTTCTGCTAACAGAATATGCACTATCCAAAACCTTGGGAGCAAACGTTTTTGCATTGGGAACTTAAGGAGTAGTTTTACTTTGTTGATTCTGTACTTTTCCTTTGATCACAGGAAAGTACATCGTGCACTGTAATCACGTGGTACTTTGATGAAATCTAGCCCCTAACATTTGAATTGTTGTTTATTTTTGTTTTCTTGTCTCGTACACGCTAGGTTTGTCGCATGGACTCACCTGTGAAGAACAAGATGAAGACAGCAACAGAGCGGCTGAGGCGCATGTCAGAAACGCAGAGATGACACTCCTGGATGAGATCAAACTTTTTTTGTACAACTCCAAGAATCTCAGAGTCCAACACAGACCTACGAAGCTATAAAACTGAGGAAAGCTTTAAAAAAAAAAAAAGAGTTGTCTGAATAATCCCCACAGTCAACAACGAGCGCTCCTTTCACGCAGCAGCCTCCTCAGCTTTTGTTAAGGAAAGATTCTTCTAGTTCATCACAGAGACAAAAACCACTTGGTGGCACTAACGGGCTTCTAGTGTGTGTGTGTGTGTGTGTGTGTGTGTGTGTGTGTGTGTGTGTGTTTCCACCCATCGCTGCATTAAACATGATTAAAAATCTTTTATAAACTCCACCCTTCAACTCATGCAAGAAGTAGGCCTATACGCTAATTCACTTGCAGCAGCAGATTTTTTAGGCTGCCATCTGATATATACAATGGCACTGGAGTTATCAGCTGTTATGGATCTTTATTTCATAATCTCATAATGTTATTTCAGTGACATCACGCCTGATGGGTTTTTGTTTTTTTCGTTTTGTTTTGTTTTAATGAAACGGGCTACTTTCAAAATAAACTTACAAAATGCTCCAAATATGTCCCCCCACAATACACAACACTTACAAAGAGCTCACGGTCTAGTAGTAATTAAATGTAGCACTATTTAATGCGACGCTTTGTTTTTTTAAAAGGATCATCACATGTAATTTGTTTAGAAAATCGCACGAGGAGAGCACGATGCAAGTAGAAATTCAATTTGGAGAACGAAAAAAAGCATCAGTCTTTGTGTTTATCTTCAACTAAGCGCATATTTACAAGGCTGCTCTGACTGCTGTGACGCGTGTGTCACATCCACATCAGCAGAAGGAAGCTAATTATAAGGACTGTAAAGACCGACTGCAGGAGACAGGAAGTAGCGGTGCTACTGTCAAAATAAAAGCACGTGGACACAGCGCAGCCCTGACAAATGTGAAGCAAGCAGTGGTGTTATAGTGTGTAATAGCTTATTAATTAATAATTGAATAGCACTCTGTTCTGCAAGCCAGCAAATCTCTTCCAGTCTGCACCAGCCTGTCTGCACCTTTTTAAGCCCTTAACATTAAATGTGCAGTAAAATACTGGCTGCTGTTTGCAAACTGCAGGACCATGTCTTCAGGGGGCTGGTGATGTCATAGATTGATATACAATTTTCAGATTAATTTTTAAATTATTGATTCAAAATAAATGATTTATTGTTTCATACTGAGCTTCTAGTAAAGTGTATATTTGTTTCAATAATGCCTTAGTTATTCCAGGACAAAAACAATGAGCCATTGTCCTTCTACAACAAGGTCATACTCATGTGAACATACCTAGAAAACCAATCCAGTTTATAGGCCTCAGAAGAAAGCTGTGACTACTGAACTGTAAAATTGTAGCTGATCTCAAACCTTAACTCATAATATACCAAAGACAAAATAATCAACTTCCGGTGGTGTTTGAAATAAGATAAATGTGAGCTTTGTTGAAAAGGTTGAGCACTGCAAGGGTCGGGGAAAATAGTTGAAAAACAAACAAATTAACAAAAAACATGCTTGTCTGTAAACTTGTGGAACAGTCAGAACAGGAGAAAAATCTATATGCTAGTATTATAGTAAAACTGGGATTTCTTATTTATCAGTGAAAAATGTAAAGCAGCACCATCTCTGTAAAATCTGAACACCTGGTCTGGTCAAGTTCTTAGAGGCTGAAAAGCACTCAACAGATTCTTTAAAGACAAAAAAAAGACATTTAGAATTAAGTTTATTTAAAAAAAAATGTCCTTATTAAATCTCTGGTCCAGCCTTCAATGAGTGATCCACACTTTGTGTCAAGATTGGCTGTGTGGCAGGCAGGCAAGCAGGAGTGGTGGACTCAAAATGCAGGACTCAGACACGGAAGTTAAACTTAAGCGCAGCTTTATTGCTGGGAAAAACCTCGTATTAACTAAACTCACCAAAAGACCAACAAAAGTCTGAACACAGGACGGAAACACTGGAAAAGAAATACTAAACTGGCGCAGGTGATTAAACACAGAAGCAGAACACACAGCTAGCTGAGGGTACGAGGCGACAGGGAACGCAGGAAAACACAGGGCTTATATACACAGGGGAGTAATCGGGGAATGGAAAACAGGAGGGAGACACAGCTGGGAGGGTTTGGGCTAACGAGACACGGGGAGCTAGACACACTGAGATGAGGCACAACCTTTCACAATAAAACGGGAAACAGGAAACAGACACTGAACTGAACTTATACTAAACGAGAGACACAACCTAAGAACTAATCCCTCACAAAGAATAACTGAAACATAGAATAATACTAATAAACAAAGCATGACAAAAGGATCAGAATACAAACCATAATACAAAGGAATATAAGAACTGAAAATGCTGGGTCAAAATGACCCAGGACCGTGACACTTTGCAAATTTGCCTCAGACCCAAACGCTACACAGCAAGTGGATAACTCAGTTGATCAAAATCACACTATAAACCCTGCACAGCCAAAAAGCCACAATCATGAATACCACAGCAAACTGGGACAACTGCAATTCTTGGAAGTCAGAACCATTTCTTATGGGGATGGGATGTAATTAGCCAGGAATTGCTAAATTTATGAGCTTCTGGGCTCATGCTGCAGCCTGTTTTACAAAAAACAAATGGCCTTATGAGATAACAAATGATTAAGAGATTAAACATACAATCATTAGAATAACTTGGTGACAGGTCTGTTGACAGGACTCCTCCACCCCTATGTGTGGGGTCTAAACACAGAAACAAATCCTAAAAAATGGTCTATCCTGGCAAGGAAAATGAAAACTACTGCTGCACAGGCAGAATCACTCACAGGTAAACAGCCATTCACTAACTCCCAGTCCCTCACTAAGTAAAGGAAGCACCCAGCCTCTCCTCCATGCGCAGGAACAGCTGGTAACACTAAAAGCTGTGAACATTTCCCACCGCTTGCACCTCCTTATGGTTCCATCAGCTGGTATTGGTCTAGAAATGCTTGCCATACAGTATCACTCCTGTGCAGGAAGGCTAACATCAGCAGAAAACAAGAAGAAATTAATTATATTGAAAAACTGAAGCAGTAAATGACTTCACATCAAACAGTCCGAGTGGGACCCTGTGGCGGCCCAATTCTGCCCCCGGACCGCATGTTGGACACCGTTTCCCTTAAAAAAAAAAAAAAAAAAAAAAAAACCGTCGCAGCTGGGCTTTTATTTTGATAGCTGTTTGCGCGTGTGGTGTTTTACCGCTGTCGCTGTTGCGGACTTGACGCTAGTCTGTCCAGCTGAGCTGTTTATCCTCCAGGAAAGTGAGTCTGGGTAAGTGACGACACTTCCCCCTCTCTCCTCAGATCCAGAACTTTTTTCCCTTCTTCTCTCTTCGTTTCTGGACGCTGGGAAGTGAAGTTTTTTCCTCTTTTTTTCAGTTAAAAAACTAAACTCCAACATGTCGCCACCGTCTCGCCGGCTTCAGACGAAGCCAGTGATTACCTGCCTGAAGACTTTCCTCATATCCTACAGCCTGATTTTCTGGGTGAGTCGCCGGACTTGCAAAAGGGAAGGGGAGTAGGGGGCTACAGGCTAACGAAGGAGCAACAATGGGCTCCGAGCAGCGGCTTTGCCAACGAGGCTCACGACACGGTTTCTTGAAATCACTGCACAAGTTAAATTTTCTGAAAAAAATGTCCACGAGTCAGAGTAGAGATAGTTTTATGTCGACGGTAATAACCACTTGTGGAAAAAAATCCACCCAGTGTTCGCCTTTATTACCCCTGGAAGTTGCCGTTAGCCGTTAAAGTACACTAATAAAGTCACTAATGCACTTCTCAAACCTCAGTGTCACATTTTATTTTGTTTGTTTTTGTTTTTTTAACGGATATTTAATAAAGTAAATACATTACATCTTATGTCTGACTGAAACTTAATTAAACTTAATGTTTAATTAACTACGAGGAAATTAATATTGTGACCCGATCCCAGGTGACTTGTGGAAGGCTTTTAATTTGACTGCATTCCTCCCGTTTCTCCGTTAAACTGTTAAAATTGTTGACCTTGTGCCACATTACTGCTAAACATTCGGGATGCATTCATATATCTGCTTTGAGACCATTTTTTCTTGTGAGATAACATATCGTGACTTGTGTAAACTAGAGCCAGACAAAGTGTGGGACAAGGCACCTGGTCGCCTGTATAATCGGCTATAGTGGTTATTTTGCTCATTTACCAGTCCATCAGTAGAACTAGCAAACATTTTGGGCAGTAGTCGATGCCATTAGATGTATGTTGTTGGTTTACTTTGTTTTTGTTGCCACACTCTCATCACAGTGTCCTTTGGCCTTTAGCCAGTGTAAAATTGGTGTTACACAGCAGATTGACCGTCATCACTCTGTGATCAGTTACCTTTGTTACACCCCTTGGCAGATAAATCAGTACACTGCTATTAATGTCTGATAAAAGAGTCTTGCAGTAACTCTGGGGAATAAAAACTCTCAGTTTGTGTTGCTGTTAACCTGTGCTGCCATATAGTGATCATCTCATCCTAGCATTTCATCTCATCTAGTTCTCAGTTTTTTGTTCCCCTTTTCTTTTTAATGCACAGCTGTTGTTCAAAACCTCTGCATACTTCTCAGATTAGAGGATTTGATGTACGGCTTCAACTAGTAATTTTTCTTCCACACAGTTTGCTGAAACTGTTATTTTTTTTATGAGTAGATGATTAATGGTTTTGTCTGAAAATGTCAGAGATAATTTGATGATTGCAGCTCAGTTTCATATCATGATAAGATGACATTTCATTGAAGCTGGGTTTTTATATACACGTGCAACAAGAATACTACATGAGATGATTTATGGAATAAAACCCAGATTGGAGTGCAGAATAACTCTTCAGATTTCTTGTTTACTCTAAACAAAACTGTTTAAAGCTCCACAGTTAATCATTTAATTTTGTACATAGATTATTTCATTTGATCTAGTGCTAATTTGCAGCTGTGGTTGGATGGTTTTCCTTAGGGAAGTACAAATGTTTAGAAGAAAAATGCAGTTTTTCATTTTTATTAATGAATTTATTTTGGGCCCCCCTTTTTTTTTTTTTCTTTTTTTTTTTTGGTGGGGCTAGTGAAAAAGTGCATTGGGCAACTTGTTGCCACTTCCTCTTTTTGTACCAGTGACTGTGTTTCCACCAGCCACTTCCCCTTTGAAGCAAACTTTTAAAGATGGTGATGTTTTTAGCTTCTCCAATCCAAGCCGGTTTGTTTTACACCGTGACAGCGAAGCTGAATTAGTAAGTGTTTAATTAAAGATGTGCGTGTGCAAACTGCAAGCTTAGACTCTCAGATATTTGGTTAAACTTTGCTGTAGGCTCACAGCAGTCAGCGTGTCTCCAGCAACAATAACAGCAGGGATGAGCCTACAGGGGCTCAAAGCTTACTTGTTTGTTTTTTTGTTTGTTTGTTTTTAACTAGTGGTATATAAATTAACTGACTTTTGTGGGCCAATTTAAAAAAATAAATAAAAGGGCACAAAAGTCTGATATAGTGGCCTACAGAGGATCAACTATTCTGTTTACAATGCCTCATTTTAATATAATGACCCAACTTTCAGTTAACACACTGTCTGAAGAGTTAATCAGCCAAAACAGATCAAATTGATCTTCAGTGTCTTTCCTGCATTAGAAACATGTTGGCAACTCCAAATGACAATGTAATCTGATCATAATTAAAAACATTTAAATAGGGGTTTCATAAACTTATGCATAAAATATTTTTTTTACTAATCAGATTGCCAGAAGTTACAGCAAAATGCACTGTTTATCAGCAGGGGGGGTGATGACGTTGATCAAAAGTGGTTTTACTTTGATTTCCTGACTCAGGTTAAAACGTGTTTATCAGGAACAAGTAAATGCAACTACTTAATGTTGTTGCTTTAACTATACACAGGCTTATTTTGAAGTAGGAAAAACCCTGATCTAATTTGCACATTTTTAAAAAGCAGAGCAATTATCACCTGTTATCATCTTCAGGTAATATATCAGTGAAACCCTGCTTCCCTTTGTTATTTACAGGAGTAAAAAAACTGAATATATCTTCAAATTAGAGCTTGTGGTTTAAATTTCTGCAGTTGGGAAATAACATGTTTTATTATTTTCACAGTTTAATAACCAAAAATAAACGCAACAGTAATTTCTTGTTGCCGGACCCATTTACGCTTAAATCACGTTTCTTCACAAAACGAAACAAACAAACACAAGCTTGTCTGTGGAGGAAAACAGATGCTTACAGTTGTTCTCAGTGTTAGTCTTTGCTCTGAGCAAACAGCCCTGTGAGGCTCCTGCTTCTGCTAACACAGAGTTCAGGGCTGTGCTTTTATCTGACAATTTATTGCTGCTGCCTGGCTGAGCCGATGCCTCCCCTCAGGCTAATGACTTGTGTGGGGGAGCGTTAAAGGAAAAGCTGCTGAGATTGAGATTAAATCACAGACTGAGGCTCGAATCCCAGGCGTGTTCTTACTAAAACACGCGAGGCGGGTAGATGAATAATCCACAGCATATTAAGCGTGTATTGTGAACGGAAAGGCTGTATCCTGTTTGCCTCAGATACAATCTACCCCCTGCCTCATCTACATTTGCTCCCCTGAGATCAGTGCAGATTTAATAAAGGAAGTCACTAAGGGAAATTGTGTTTTCTCTGGATGCAGACCGACACGGTTCTCAAGTAAAAGTGAGATTCAAGGTAGATCACCAGTCTGTCAGAGTACATACACATGCAGAATAATAGATTTAAAATGTTTTTAAGTGTCTATAATTACCAAAAAATGGTTTTATTATCATATGTGACAAAAAAGAGATCTTTATATTTTGGAAGCTGAAGTCAGTAGATATTTCCCCCCCTGGTGATCCACAGATAAATTAATTAGCTTTCTCTTTCTTTAATTAAGCTGCTCATTGTTTATGATTTTCCCTAGAGCTACATAATAAATTGAAATGAAATGATTGTGTTCCTGAATGCTAACCACACTCTTAAGTAACTGGTTGGGCTTGACCCGTATCAGTCACAGGTCCTAAAAGCCTTCCTTGCGTGTCTCTGTTGATCTTTGATTCTTGAGCTGACTCGCTCTTCTGTTGTCTCCAGGTCACAGGCGTGATCCTGCTGGCCGTTGGCGTGTGGGGGAAGGTAAGCTTGGAGACCTATTTCTCCCTGGCTGCTGAGGAGAGCACCAACGCGCCATATGTCCTCATCGGGACCGGAGCCATCATCGTTATCTTCGGACTGTTCGGCTGCTTCGCCACATGCCGTGGCAGCCCGTGGATGCTCAAACTGGTCGGTGAAAGAGCAGCAGGAAACATTCCCAGTCTCAGAAATAACCTTGCATGACTGTTTTTTGTCTTTTGTGTTTCTCAGTATGCCATGTTTTTGACCTTGGTCTTCCTGGCTGAGCTCGTGGCTGGAGTTTCAGGCTTCATCTTCAGGCATGAGGTGAGGAAATGGAAATATTTTTTGACATGAGGTGGGTTAAACTTACAGTTGGTACGCTTGAATCAAAATGAAACTGTAACATGACACTGAGGGAATGTTTGTCATTTATTTTCATGGGTGAAAGTTTCTTGAAACAGGTTAAAACAAGTTCAACATCACAAACGGTGAAGTCGTGCAATCACATGAGCGTGTGCAGCGTCTGCAGCGAAAAGATGAATACCACTATTGTGATACCCGTTATCTCTGTCAGGTTTCAGCTAGCACAACTCAAAGTCAACCCCTCTGTTATGTATGTGACGCCTTTATTTTGAACTCATCAGATCAAAGCCACACTGGACAACGGCTATAAAAACGCAGTGATAAAGTACAACGGCACGGAGAGCAAGAATCCAGTGGACACCATCCAGAGGAATGTAAGTGGGAGATTTTCCATCACCCTAGTGGCGTTGCATTTATCTGACTTTATGTTTCTCTGTACACACCAGAGGGCTCTTGTTTATATGAACATTTTAAAGGTCAACTCAACACTGAACGCACAGGAGCACTCTCCTTGAACCATGTTGCTCTCATCACTGTCTTCTCAAAGGGTGAATCCACAACATAGCTTTGTTTTCTTTTCTTTTTTGTTGTTGTGACTCTTTGCTTTTAGTTGCACTGCTGCGGGGTGTATAATTACACAGACTGGAACAATACAAAGTACTTTCAAGAGAAAGGCATCCCGGTCAGCTGCTGTAAAGACAGCGATAACTGCTCACCAGAAACACTGAAGGATCTTGCCAAGGCTGAGAATGTGGTGTACACAACGGTGAGTTTGGAACAAGCAGTTCATCTCAAAGATGGTCAGCTGTATTTGTAAAAGGTTTTGGTTCAATATAACTTTCTGTTTAATTCTGAGGGTTTTTTTTTTTCCTGTTGTGAAGGGCTGCTTTGTGCTGGTAAGCACCACAATGGAGAACAACCTGGGAATAATTGCTGGGATTTCTTTTGGAATTGCCTTCTTTCAGGTATGTCTAATATTCTGTTATATGGAAACCGTTTGTGGCTACAAACCAAAGAAAAGCTGAACAATTGAAGCCAGATGTAGGAACCAATTAGTATTGTTTTTCTTGAAGTAATAACCAACCTATGTTAATTCAGTTAAATGTGATTTATGTAGTGCCAATTCACAGCGGTCACCCCAAGCCACTTTATATTATAACGTGAAGACCCTAAAATGTTAGAGAGAGAGCCCAACAACCAAATTATCCTATGAGCAAGGACTTGGTGACTGTGGGAAGAAAGAACGCCCAGCAAAACCACCCTCGGGGAGAGGCAACCACAGAGAGGCGAGGACAGAACACAAACTGTGGGAGAGTAGACAAAAGTTTGTGACGTGCAGTATTGGCATGTAAACACGTCAGGATTGAAAAGAGGAGTGGAGAAAAATCCTCACTGTATTAATGTGACTATGGGAATGTTTCAGGCTCACCTGATCCTGCTTTAACAAAAAGGAATGTTTTAAGCCTAAGGAATCGCAGCAGTCTGCCTCAAAGTAATAAGTATAAGAAAAGGTTTTTCATCGTCACTTTGAGACAGGATGTTTCTACTCTCTGTTCTATTAATGAAAAAGCTCAGTTTTCACCACGTTAGGATGAAAATAAAAGGACGGGCAGATCAGCTGGAGGGTTTGTCTTGAATTTTTTTTTTTTTTTTTTTTTTTTTTTTTTTTGCTGTGACCCACCTCTACTAACCAACAAACAGGAACACAGCAGGAAATGATTTCCAACAGTGAGAGAAAATCTAGTTGAAATGTGGCAACATAAGCTTGTTTGTGTGATGTGTTCTCCAGCTGTTCTCAAGACTGCACCAAGGGGGACGTAGCATGGAGACCTAGAGCAGAGCCACAGCGGCTGTGCATCTTGGCTCTGATTCAGCAGTTATTCCCCTCATACAGTCTACATTCTGATATCAGACTCAAGTTTATTGAGCCACGTTGCCCAGTGTGCATTGCTAAAATCACTTGTACAGTGGGGCAAAAAAGTATTTAGTCAGCCACCGATTGTGCAAGTTCCCCCACTTAAAATGATGACAGAGGTCAGTAATTTGCACCAGAGGTACACTTCAACTGTGAGAGACAGAATGTGAAAAAAAAATCCATGAATCCACATGGTAGGATTTGTGAAGAATTTATTCGTAAATCAGGGTGGAAAATAAGTATTTGGTCAATAACAAAAATACAACTCAATACTTTGTAACATAACCTTTGTTGGCAATAACAGAGGTCAAACGTTTACTATAGGTCTTTACCAGGTTTGCACACACAGTAGCTGGTATTTTGGCCCATTCCTCCATGCAGATCTTCTCGAGAGCAGTGATGTTTTGGGGCTGTCGCCGAGCAACACGGACTTTCAACTCCCGCCACAGATTTTCTATGGGGTTGAGGTCTGGAGACTGGCTAGGCCACTCCAGGACTTTCAAATGCTTCTTACGGAGCCACTCCTTTGTTGCCCGGGCGGTGTGTTTTGGATCATTGTCATGTTGGAAGACCCAGCCTCGTTTCATCTTCAAAGTTCTCACTGATGGAAGGAGGTTTTGGCTCAAAATCTCACGATCAGAATCAGAATGGGGTTTATTGCCAAATGTTGAGCAGGTTTACAACATTAGGAAATTGCTGCGGTGCTTCAGTGCAAACATAGTGTCATAAATAGCACTTCCACAGGCGTTGTAGTCCTGTAGTTAAGGAGCTCTTCTCTGGTGTACGAGTATCCAGAGGAGTATCCAGAGGAGTCCCCAGACACAGAAGAAATGCACAAAAACAAAACAAAAGTAACGCACTGAAGCACCAGGGCGACCATCCGCGGCGCCATCTTGGCCAGATACATGGCCCCATTCATTCTGTCCTTAACACGGATCAGTCGTCCTGTCCCCTTGGCAGAAAAACAGATCCATAGCATGATGTTTCCACCCCCATGCTTCACAGTAGGTATGGTGTTCTTGGGATGCAACTCAGTATTCTTCGTCCTCCAAACACGACGAGTTGAGTTTATACCAAAAAGTTCTACTTTGGTTTCATCTGACCACATGACATTCTCCCAATCCTCTGCTGTATCATCCATGTGCTCTCTGGCAAACTTCAGACGGGCCTGGACATGCACTGGCTTCAGCAGCGGAACACGTCTGGCACTGCGGGATTTGATTCCCTGCCGTTGTAGTGTGTTACTGATGGTGACCTTTGTTACTTTGGTCCCAGCTCTCTGCAGGTCATTCACCAGGTCCCCCCGTGTGGTTCTGGGATCTTTGCTCACCGTTCTCATGATCATTTTGACCCCACGGGATGAGATCTTGTGTGGAGCCCCAGATCGAGGGAGATTATCAGTGGTCTTGTATGTCTTCCATTTTCTGATGATTGCTCCCACAGTTGATTTTTTCACACCAAGCTGCTTGCCTATTGTAGATTCACTCTTCCCAGTCTGGTGCAGGTCTACAATACTTTTCCTGGTGTCCTTCGAAAGCTCTTTGGTCTTGGCCATGGCGGAGTTTGGAGTCTGACTGTTTGAGGCTGTGGACAGGTGTCTTTTATACAGATGATGAGTTCAAACAGGTGCCATTCATACAGGTAACGAGTGGGGGACAGAAAAGCTTCTTACAGAAGACGTTACAGGTCTGTGAGAGCCAGAGATTTTCCTTGTTTGAGGTGACCAAATACTTATTTTCCACCCAGATTTACGAATGAATTCTTTACAAATCCTACCATGTGAATTCATGGATTTTTTTTTTTCACATTCTGTCTCTCACAGTTGAAGTGTACCTCTGGTGCAAATTACTGACCTCTGTCATCATTTTAAGTGGGGGAACTTGCACAATCGGTGGCTGACTAAATACTTTTTTGCCCCACTGTAGGTCATTTTTGCACAAAGCAGCAACATGCCGCTCCAAAGGTGGCCACTTGAGACAAGCCCCGAAATCAAGCCAGTCACCATAGTCTCCCGTGAATCGATATTTAAAGCATTTATAAAGCCATAAAATTTGGGAATTACCCCAAATTCTTTTCATACCTCCACTTAATAATCATCTTTCACAGATGCTATATTATCGACTGGTTCTTTGTCATGCTGAAGTTTTTGTATACTTCTTTTCCACCATTGTAGCACAGGTGTGGAGAAGGATCTTCCTAGTTCTTTCAGAGTGACTCACAGTGTAGTTAATGTTTACAGTTACTTGTAGCCTGTCTGAGCATTAGTGTGGCTGCTCCATGCAAAGCTCTGACTTAGAGTAAGTGAAGGTTATAAGTGGAAAACTGTGCAACTTGTGGTTCTGCGGTATAGCCACAGTTTTCCAGTCATACGAGAAGTCAAGTCACTTTTATTTAAGTAGACTTGACCCAAGTGCTTTCCAGTTAAGACAAATGTAAAATCTTTCCAAGTCTCCAGAAACCAACACAAAACCTGAGTAAACAAACAACATTGCTACAGTAATGGTGAAAGTCATTTAAATACCCAGTTTAAACAGCCCCTAAATCAAATGGGTCACTATAATCACCCATGTTTTAAATTTATTTCAAACATGAGCCATAAGGAAAGAATAGTTAGAAAACATGTTTAAATTACCGTAACATTGTCTGATTATTCATCTAGTAAATTTTTTTTGTCACTGACCTTGGTTGTCGGGGCAGGAGTCTAAGCATAGACACCCAGACATCTTCTCCAGCTCCTCACAGAAGTGTTCTCAAACCAGCTGAGAGACAGTATCTGTCAAACATGTCCTGGGTCTGCCCCCTGGCCTCCTCCCAATTGAAAGTGCTTGAAACACCTCACATAGGAGGCGTCCCAGGAGGCATTTCTAATTCCTGTCTCTTATATCCACGATGCCCACAGCTCGTGGACATTAGTGAGAGCAGGAACGCAGATCGACGGGTAACTGAACAGCTTTGCTTTTACATTCAGCTCTCTTCTCCTCAGCAGATCAGTACAGCTGCCACGTTATCCAGCATCCATCCACACAAAAATATCAAAACCCAGGAATTAACAAAGTATAAGAAAGAGAATCATTTAAACGTTGACTTAAAAAAAAAAAACTAAAAATGGGACAAAAGAACAGAATAATTTAATGCAGATGTCATGCGTCTTGCTAATGAATACAAGATGTAAGTAAATCTGTGAAAACACAAAAAAGGAAGTAATTGTTGCTTGTTTTGTTTTTGTTTTTTTTATGTTTTGTTTTTTAAGTAATTTAAGGTTTCAGGAAGCCATAGAAAAAATTTTTTCAGATGTCAGTTTGGGCCACAGATTGAAATTTGTGTACTGTGGTTTCAGCTCATTGGGATGTTCCTGGCCTGCTGCTTGTCTCGATACATCACCAACAACCAGTATGAGATGGTCTAACAGTCACCTGCCACAGGTATGTCTTTTATGAGGGAGTTATCATAACAGCAAGTCATACAGATTGTTCTGAGGAGGATTTGTAACGGTCTTTCTGCTTCTATTTGCAGGTCACTGATGAGCCGGTCCTGGTGCGAACTGAGTTGGGATTTTAATATTTTGTCTTTGTGTTTCTTATCATGTAATTTTAGAGATGGAAGACACTCACCGCTTTTTCTTTTATTCAATCTCACCAATGCACAAGGGAATCATGTCTGCGGAGCATCAAAAAGGGAGAATACTCGGAACTTGGTGTGACCAAAGATAAAACATTTCACAGGTCATTTGTTATTCTGGGAGTAAATTAGGGAAATTACATTTAGTGTTTATGTTGTGTATTAGTGTCACTTTTTTATTTGAGTTAATTTGACAGCAACATTTTCATTTCTTGTTTCGCAGTTGCCTTGTGTTATAATTTTTTCGCTAGTAGTCTGTAGCTGAGCAGATGAAATGTAGACAATAATAAGCTGTTAATGTTAAACGTCTGTATCTTTATGTGTGAAGCCTTTATAAGCCCTAGAAATGGACAGGTCACCTTCCTGAAATCAAGTACAAATGATTTATAGGAGCTGTGTGGGAAAGCCAGCCCTACCAATTATGTGTGCCAACTACACCTGACTTCTTACCACAGTTTTCAGTGTTAGTGTTATTCTTGTGTGGATGCATGTGAAATACTTGAAAATAAAAGATGAAATCCAGTGTCTCTGACAGTGTGCGTTCTTAGCAACTGTCTGTACAGCTGTTTGCTCACAAAAAAGAAAGAAACACAAATATTCTGGCAGCAGGTGATTTTTGGCAGACAAACATGCCCTGGATATTTGGGGCCTTTAGAAGAATGCTAATAAACTTCAAGATATGAAAGCATCTCTGTTTTTCAGTGGAAGACAACTTTATGGATTTAAATAGCATGTTTGATGTGCGATTAAAGTAACTGCACATAAAAATACTAAAAATGCCTGAATGATCAAATAAGAATTTACCATCCACTTTGTCAAGATTCCCTTTTTTTTTTTTTCCCCATAATGCACTCGAATTGCATCTGTAACGTAAAGACCTGTCACACAGTTACACTATTAAACTACACACTAAAAACACAGTGCGGCCTTGAACTTTCATCCATGGCTGTGGCTGACAGCCAGGAAAACCAGACTCCCCTTCATTACCTAACTTCTATAATTTGCAGGGGTGAAGTTAAAGGGTGAACACCACATTGTTCTTCACTTCTACCACTCAGCATAGTAAAAGATGTAAACGGCTGTAACAAGGCTACACGCTGTCAGCTCGATCACCTCGTTGTTGAATCTCGTGCTTCACTGCAGCTGTTGTATTTTCTCTGGCTAGTCGTTTCTCCTGATGTGTATGAAGGTGGTAGGTCTTTGCACAATGGTTTGATATTTCATTCAAATAAACCTTTTTTCGTTCTAAAAAGCCTTGGGGGGAAAAAATTATTATTGTGGCCAAAGAATAAAAGCACAACCTACGTCTCTTTAATTTCAGGTTTAACTGTTTGCACAGCAAACGAAACAGTCACTGGGTGTAGCTGACATGATGTGCATGTGCAGGAGGTATAACCACCAGTTATACCTCTGTGCTTTGGTAATATGCCGTTGTTGACAAAATAAATATCAACACAGTCTATGCTGATTGAACTCTAAACTTCTACAAAGGCCTGAGAGATGTTGCTCATTTGCAGTTTGTTAAATAAAGTTTCCTTAGACTTGGTGCGTAGTGCTGTTAATCCTACAGCGTCACTGAGTTAGATGAGCAGTAGTGGAATGTAACTTAGTACATTTAAACTGTGTTTCTGAACTCTGATACTTGGCACTGCTTGTTTTATGTTTTCTGGTGCTCGCTTGCTACAACTTGCTTAATTGCATCATTTAATACTTGCATGAACTCATGTTAACTTACAGGATATGAGCACATAAATATTTTATGGGAGAAAAGAATGTGTTTGGGCAATTGGGCCCCATTCCTTCAACAAGGAGAGTGAATTTGAAGACAGTAAGTGTTTCATGAAGTTCCAGAGAATAGTTATCAATGATAGGCACACTCGGACACACGGAACCATACAATCACACATTAAATGCTTCTAAGAAAATTTAGTTGATGTTCATTCCCCGGGCGCCCAATGGCTGCCCACTGCTTCACTGAGTGAATGGGTTAAATGCAGAGAGCAATTTCCCCACGGGGCTCAATAAAGTACAATAATGTACAATAATGTACATTAAAATAAAAATGAGCATATGTAGAAAACTGTGACATTTTAGTGCCCTTATAGCGCTTTATTGCCCTGAGGTAACCAGTTTCTGGTGGGGTCAAATTTGATTTGCATGATGTTTGACGCAAGGACACAGACCATTTCTGTAGCTTTGCCTCTGTACACCAACACATTAGACTGTAAATAAATAATTGAATTCATGCTGATGAATACAAGCAGGCTTCTATAAATATGTATAAGCTTTGGCTCACAGCTTAGACACAGGCAACTTGTGCCATGCTTTTCAAAGCACTGACTGCTGGTTTTACTCAGGAAAATTGCAGGTGAAACTAATCCAATAATGCAGGGATGTCAAACTCATTTTACATGACGCACCAAATGCAGCTCCACTTTGATCCTTAGTGTGGCAAATGAATGAAACTCTGCCCTTTGTCAGTGTAAAGAAGTTTCAACTTCACATTTAATCCCTTAGATATCTTAATATAAGAAAAATTTGTGCAATTTCAACAGTTTTTCTACAAGATAAAGAAATGCTGCTGTAGTAAATAAAAAAAGTCCGCCAGCATGACTCTTTGGGCTTAAATTGGAAGAAATAAGTGTGTAAATTCACAGTAAATTATCCTGTAATTATAAAACAGAAAATTGTTATTTTACAGAAAATGTCCTTTTTTGTTTGGATCTTTTTTTCTTCTTTTACTGTGGACCTAAACAAAACAGAAATGTCTACTTTTCTGTGATTTTATTGTTTATTTATTAATTAAATTAACTGCTGCACTAAGATTGGCATCGAGGGAGATCTTTATCAGTGGGGAAAGCTGTAAAACTCGTGAAAATACAGCTAAAAGCCTGAAATTTATGCCAGACTTTTAGGGACACCCGTGACACAGTGGATGCTCCACCTGGTGACACGTGCTGCTCCTGGGGTCATGTGTCGTTTGGATGAGTGTATTGCATCAGCGAGGACGCTTCAGTTGAACCGACACAACTTAACCGCCAGGCGGCAGTGCTGTGCAAGATATATACAAACCAATAAAGGACGGAGAGTGAGCGTGTGTGGGGGGATGGGGGGGATCACACTATGCTTAGTTGAATCTTAAACCATCTATGAGTTCAACTCTTGACAAACCCGACGTGCAAAGAGCTGCACGGAGACTTACACCAGTGTTGCCTTCAGGGGACAAACGGCCCGGAAAAGATGAGCAGTAAACAGGGTGCAGCTAATCGCAGGCGAGCCCAGAACAAACATGTTTGAGTGGCTGCTGCCAGATAGTGATGTGCGGATCGATACTGAAATATCGATTCCGCCGATACCAGTCATTTATGTTCTAGAATCGATTCTCATATTAAAATATCGATATTTTAGTAATTTAGGGTAAATTTGTAGTTTATCATTAACAGGAACTTGTCTACATTGGAAGGAACTACTTCCTCTTCCGCCTTTCATATTCATATGCGAAATATGGCTGTATAAATGTGTCGCAGCCCCTTGGCGTGCGCACTCACAACAATGGCTGAGCGTAAATGGAGTCATGTGTGGACGTATTTTACCTCCACAAACAGCTGAGACGTGGTTTGTGATACATGTGGCAAGAAAGTGAGGTGTTGTGGCAACACCACTAACCTCGTCAAACACCTCAGAGTAAATCATATCACAGAATATGACGTCTCTCGCGGAGTCCTTTAGTGCTGCAGGCAGGCAGCGTGTTCAAATAGTGCATAACTTCAGTTTTTTTATTTCTATATGATGAATTCTGCATTATTAAGTGATAAGAACAAGTAGTCTGATATCCTGTAATCATTATGATGCTATAATTTGAGATAAAATAAATCAAATAAGTTTTTGTACAAAGTATTGGTATCGGATCAGTATCGTCGATACCACCCTGAATTTTACTTGGTATCGGATCGGAAAGGAAATCAGTGGTATCGCACATCACTACTGCCAGATCTCATTTCATTGGTCAATTTTGGATCAGACGCTGCAGAAGCCCCGCCTGCAGTTGTCATGCAGCCCAACTGGCTCTGCAGTAAAACCCAAAGAGGCCGGACTTTCAGTCCTTCCTACCGCCCAACCCGGCTGCTGGGTATAAAAACAGCGCTTATCTGTCAGTCAGCTGAAGAAATTTTTATTTTTCTTCCCAGCGGGTGCTGTACGCTGCCTGAGAAAACTTGAGTTAACCAACCAGGACACCAGGCAAGCTTTCCCTCAGGTTTCCAGGTCAGTCTTGTACTCAGTGCCTCTCTAACTGAAGGGATGTTTGAATTTCAGCAGCAGGAAATCGAGGTCATAGTGATGCGCTTCGGGCATGATGGTATAGATTGGAAGCATACGGAAGTCTTATTCATCTGTTTTCTATTAGAGATGTCAGCTCGCGGTGTCGGTCCCCTGCAGCCAGGCTTTAGTCCGGCGTGCTGCAGGTGTTTTATTGTCCGTGCTGATTATGTAAAGCTGTCTCAGAGGGATTTGCCCTTGCTGTGCTGCATTTCTGCAGAGTCTGCTCAATCTCCCTGCACCTTTCCTGCATCCTAATCATCCCTCCCTTCATCTTGCAGATCACCAGCCAAACAGCTCTGCCTTTAAAGATCCACCCGTCTGCGCTACACTGTAACCTTACAGCCTTCAAAATGATGCAGATCAGCAGCGACTCCGTCGGCAACAAGCACTCCCTCATTAACGTCATGCACCGCTTCATAGCGGCCACCAACAACATGGACGAGACCATCATGGTGCCGAGCCTGCTGCGAGACATGCCGCTGGACGAGCAGCAGGCTAACAACAACAACGAACCGCCGTGCAGCAACAAGCAGAGGGACATGTACGAGCATTACCTGCTGCTCAAGTCCATAAAGAACGACATGGAGTGGGGCCTGCTGAAGAGGGAGGTGAGCAGCGGTGCCAGCTTCCTAGAGATGGCGGTGAAGCAGGAAGAGCAGCAGGCGGTGAAGGGAGACATACACGTGGATGACAACGCTGACCTGCAGCATCAGTTTCATTATCACCTCAGAGGACTGTTTGGCGTGCTGTCCAAGCTGACCATGCAGGCAGACCACCTCACCAACAGGTACAAGAGGGAAATTGGAGGAGGAAACTTCATGAGATAGAAGTAACTGCATCTGTTTTCCTCGCCCTTTTCTCCTCAAACTGACTTGAAATAGTGAGGTGTTTTGTGATGGGTCAGATCTCTTCCAAAACTCTCAGACAGTAAACTGACCAGCCAACCACTCCTGGCTTCTCCTGCTACTGAATAACACTCAAACTTCAATCCTGCTCCTCCGCCCCCTCCCATCAAATGAATAAAATAAATAAATAAACCAGTGATCCCTGCGCATGTCGTCAGCCTGCCTCTTCTGGAGAGGCTGGCATGTTCATGCTTGGTGGAGGTTTACTGAATCAAGTCCTGATGAAGCACAGCTCTGATTTTAGGCAGAACGTTTTCCCTCACGTGATCTGCATTTCAAATTTACATGAATTTCAAGTTGAAGTGAATAAAGTTTCTGCCCATAGGAGATATTGAATGCTGGCTGTTCTGTCCCTCCTTGTAAAAATGGTCATTTTATTAAAGCTGAGCTGAAGGGTTCCTGCCTGCAGAGGTTTTAAAGCGTTCCACTCAATGCTACAACAAGGTGTGCCTTGACTTTTTGTACCATACCATGTTCAATTCCTTCCCACATTGTCACTGTAAGTTGTTCATTATATAGCTTAAATGTTTGTCTATGGAAACTTAATTTGAAAATCCAATTTTATATTGCTGCAATAAAATGGAAATAAACATGAAGCTAATAATGTTTGTCTTGTCTGTCATTAGTAACAGGAAGGATGTTCAGACTCTCTCAAGTAGCCTGCCTATAAATAGATGTTTACCTCAATCTCTGCTCAGATGTAAACTAGTCTCTGATGTGACATTCCTGGCGAAAGATGATACTTTAGCTAAACTTCTGAGGGGAAACCCTTAAAACATATAGATGTTGGTCCGGCCTGTGCAATGTTAATATTTTAACATGAGTATGCGGATGTTGCAAGATAATTCTAGAAGGGTTTTAGCTGGGCGTGGCAATTTTGGCACTAAATGAGTAAGCAGTGCTGGGATCTCAACACCATTTAATCTTGTATCTGATGCAACTTGCCTGGAGTCTGTTTTAAGCACTTCAGTATATCATCTAAAGTACATGGGCACAAGTTTATATTTTTTTAAAAGTGTAATTGGACTCTTACCTCAATGCATATTCAGGCCAAGTTGCTTAAATCTTAAACTAGGCAATTAAATCCTTAAAGTTGACTTGGCTGAAATCAAAATGCCAACAATCTGTTTCAGAATGTTAAACCCTAAACTTTCCCATCAGAACTGAATAATCCTGAAACAAAATTCAAATCTCACACTGTACAAATGGTAGCTGCAAGAGGACAAGTGGCAGTAAAGCAAACTGAGCCATCACGGTTGATAAGACTTTATTTGGGTGAGACAAATTTGATAAATAATAAAACAGCAAATGGTGACAGAGAACATGGTCTGAACCTCAAGTAGTTTTGGAAGATTTGCTTCATCACATTTAGTTGATCTAAATGTTAAGTTGCTCCAACCAGAAGCCCATCCATCCATCAATCCATCCATCGCTGAGTAAAGCCCTCCCCTTAGCAACAGCTCCACCAAGAGCAGCCAATCCAGTTGCAGAGACTCCCTCCCCCTCCCTCTTTTCTCTCTCAAAGGCACAGCAGTGATTAAGAGATTGTAATGTGGTGAGGGCCATCCAGGAAGCAATGGGTCCAACACACTGGCGCTCCTCTGGCGAGCAGCAGCGAGGACGCTGGGGTCAGGGAGTTTGCATGGAAAGTGCTGTGGCGAGAGGCTGCAGTTCTCCTCTGTCTCCTCTCACAATGGGCCTCACAGATGGCTGCGAATCAAAATGGCTGTGCTGGTCAGTGTGCCTCAGCCCACTCAGATAAACTGGGTTAACCCAACTGGTGACAGCTGGCCACATGGGGAATTAAAAAAAAAGAAATGCAACCTTTACACTGATCTAATTTATAACTAAGAAATAAATCCATGGGCATGTTTGCCTGTCTGTTCATTTATTTTTATTCTATTTCTAACTTTGCTTTAATTTGATGCTTGTAAAAATCCACTGTACACACCATCAAATGATTAGAGATTAGCTTTTAATATAATGGAGTTCTTAGCTGGTACACAGTAAACAGCTGGTGGAGACCGAAAACTGAGCTTTAAGAGTAGATATTGGAATTACAATGTCCAGTTATATACAGTTAGGTCCATAATTTGTTGGACAAAGACACAGTTTTCATAGTTTTACCTTTGTAACCCAAATCTGGAGGTTTTGCAAATGTTTTGAATTAACTGTTCAGGAGTTATTGCACAGCACTCCATTTTTAGAGGCTCAAAATTAATTGGACAAACTAATATATTAAATATGAGGACTGGTTTTAATTCTTGGATGAAAATCATTTGCAGACAATGACTACCCAATGTTTGAAATCCATGGACATGACCAATTGCTGTGCTTCCTCCATTGAGGTGCTCCTTTTCCTCTGCCCGGCTTCAGTTGTTGCTTGAATTTGGGTCTCTCGGCATTCACTTTTGTATTTAATGACTGAAAAGCTGTTCTACTGGCCTCAGATCAGGTGAGTGACTTAACTATTGAGTATTATCCCAGTTCTTTAATTGAAAAATTCCTGTTTTGCTCCGTGTGCTCCTGTGGTGGTGAACAGTAGCACCAACAAATTGGTGTCTTTTGCCTGGCAACAAATTAGTGATCTAACTGTGCAAACACAGCTACAGTAATGTTGCTCTGTGCCCATGCAGACTTCTGAATGTCTATATAAGCAAATGTTTGCTCAGAAGTTTGCTTGTTTTAACAGCTTTGCATGTGGCTACAAAACAAGTGTTGCAGGTTTACACTATGCCGGCCACTTGGTTATGGTGTTCCATGTATGCCTTGCCTGCTAGCATCTTGCACCCTGCGGTTATGTGCAGGATTGTCTCAGGGGCATCTTTACACAGCCTGCACCTGGGGTCTTGCATCGTGTGGTAGACCCCAGCCTCTATGGATCTTGTCTTCAGAGCTTGTTCCTGTGCTGTCTTTGAGTCCAGCTCTGTCCAGCCACTGGTACATTGAAGATATTTATATTTAACCCACCCTCCATCATCCATCCTTTTAACCATTTATCTACTTATCCTGTTGTGGACAAGAGGCAGGGTACATCCTGGACATCACAGATTTTTCAGATTTTAAGGATTTAGCTTGTGAAATATTTTAATCTCTTAGGTAGGAGCAGGTCTTAAGTAACCTCTGACACCAGGGAAACTATCTTTTAGCACTCAAACTGTCTGAAACATATTCTATTTTAAAAAATCAAGGGTTTACTACACTAAATTATTTGTTTAGTCAGACATTTCTTCCTGTAAACTAGTGAAATCCTTGTAATGTTGTTTTCCAGCCAAACAAATCTCCAATGGTCTGAACCATGACACTGATATTCTGTAATACAGCTCGGACTGCAAAAGTCTCCCAGGTCACGTTAATGTCTTGAGAAACCCGAGAGCAAATGGTTGTGACCGCTGAGTACACTGCAGATTTCAAGATGCTCCACAGCGGTGATGAGGAAGTGCTGTTTCACCAGGCGGTGACACTTTATGCTTCACTGGCTGGGTTATATTTCAAATGTTAGATGGCTCTTTGTGTTATATAATATGTTTTAATTCATCATAGTTGTGTCTATAAAAAGGAACCCCAGTGTAAATGTTCTTCAGATATCTGATATTTTTGGCACAGGTGGGGTGTTCCAACGTGTTTTTGGCAACGTGACCGGCAGACCTAGGGACATGGCAGTCATTTGGTGTTGAAAGGACTGCTTGGATGGCAGATCTCTGCCCAGCTCCGCTTGCCAGCATGAGGCTGCGTGACTGGAGACGTGGCAGCGGCTGCTGTCACTTCTCCCAGGAGCAATTTCTATTGCTCAACAGCTGTAAAACTCCAGTCTGACGCAGATAAAGAGCCAGACAGAGCAGGTCAATTTAACCTCACACAGGCACAGGAGCACCAATGATCACAAATATAGCCTTAGATCTGCTCTTACAGTACCATTATATACAATATCTCCCTCGCGCACCTACAACATGTTTGCTCTTATCACTTCCTTACCTGCATGTTGACGTTTTTATGGTGACAACATTGCTCCCTGAGCAAACACCTTAGCACATTCACTGTAATGTTTGCTTTAATAGGCCAGCACGTTTCAAAACCTCTGAGTTCTCACCAAGGAAGCATTTATTTAAGTCAAAGAAAAGGCCTCACACAGGCTCTCACCTTTCTATCAATGGTGGAAGAAACATTGTGATTTGCTCAAAAAGAACCCACGCTGTAGTTTTATTCTTCATGGGGTTTTTTTTGTAATATATATGCAACTCTATTTTTAATTTTGCAATATGACCCACAGCATGCAGCTTCAAATGAACATAAAATAAAATAAAAGGCTGTAAAAATACGAGATGCAGATATGAAAATAAGTACGAGGTATCAAAGTATAAATATGAATCACACAAAATATCTTCACAATACAAGTATATTTACAATTATTACAAGCTTTTGAACCCCAAGTTAATCACACATCATTACTTTGAGTGCTCAGTAAGATTAGAAAAAGCACAATATAAATGCAATTATGTCACCAGGAGAAACTAACGAGAGGTTAAAAGCAGTGTTACCAGCATCTACAAATACTCTGCCGTTCAGGTTTGAACTCAGGTAGAGGTACAGAAAGTACAGAAAGTAAAAGTGTTCATCAGACAGCAGAAGGTGCGAGATTACTGCCGCTGAGACTTCAAGCTGAAATCAGTGTATTTATTGTTCCAGCAGGTTATAGGTTAACCTGCATCACGCCAGCTGATCTTGCACGTAACCCTGCAATAAAAAGGCAATCTCGGCGGCTATATCTACTGTCAGCATGTGACCCACGTCACAAACCTCGCTAAGATATCCACGAGGACATATTTTAACTCTGAGTTTAAAACATCAATGATAAATAAATGTGTGAAAAAGTGTTCAAATTAAAATTAAAGTGCGTATGCTGCACCTTAACTCAGGTGCTTGAGTCATTGAGACTACATTTGAAGAAGTCCTCCAGCATGTTTGCAGCTGGTCCCAAAGGTAACAGTTGCTTGTTATCCAAACAAGTTGGCTGTTGTTGATGCGATGCGGTTGTATGTTGCCTGCATGCAGCAGAATTACGGTTGCTAGGCATTGCCCTGACGTAAAATCGTCTCATGTGAAGCCCGCGTCGAGACCTACAATGCTCTGCCTTGTGCTGCAGAGATAATGTGAACCGGCACGTTCACTGATGTCATTAACATTTCTGCGTGTGCGACTTCTGCCTGACTGCACAAGAGGAGCGTGGTCGGAGAAAACATCCACGAGGGGGGAAAGCGGGCATCTCTAAAAAGTAACATTGTTCATAACTCACGACAGCGCTCTTGATCAAGTTTGCACGATGTTGAGCAAAAAGGAAGTTACCACAGTCGCAGTCGGTCAGTCATTCAAGGAGGTTTGTATGAAAGTGCAGCTTTGGAACCAGGCCACAGTCAACACTGTAACCACAGAACTGATTAAAAAACGTGACTTCTGTTGTTTACCTTTATGTTATCTTTGAACTGTTGTTAATTAGGATATCAGTGTTTTAATGTCTGAATATATTCACCTTCAGTTAATGGCTACGGCTTGTAGGCTCAAGACTATTTTCAGTTATATATTAGGCCCTGGTGCATTCAGGGACATTATTACTGGTTACACTGTTTGTTCAGCATCATGAATTTATGTCAAATGGAGACATCGGAGTTCCTCTGTAGTTGTTTTTTGTTGTTTGAAGACATTTTGTGTAACTTTGTGATCATTTTTCTGTGTTTTTGTGGATATGTGTGGCTGTTTTGTGTGTCATGGAAATCATTTTATGTCTATAGTTATAATACGTATTTTTTATTGTCATTTCACTTCTCTTTGTTGTTGTTTTTTTCATGTATCTTTAAAGTTATGTGTTGCTTTGTGGTTGCTTTATGTCACTTTAAGACATTTTGTGTCCCTATGTGGTTCTGTGTAACTTTGTTGCACATTTGTGTCTTATTTGTAGTCATTTTTGCGTAACCCTGCGGTTGTTTTTTCTCTTTGTGTTCCTTTTTTTTTTTTAATAAAGTCATCATTTCACGATATTTTTTTTCTTTTTGTGGTCACTTTACATATTTTTTGAAGCTTTTTTCACATTTTTTCTGGCTGTAAAGTCAAAGTTGAAGTTTGTCGTTGTTTTCTGTAACTTTATGGTAGATTTGTTTGTCTGTTAAAAGGTTTTGTCTAACTTTGAAGTTATTTTGTGTCATGTGAAGTGGTTTTGCGTTTGTGGGTTTTTTGGGGGTCTCTTTGTGGTCATTTTTGGTGTTTTTTATTTTGTAAAGTCATTTTGTTGGTTGTGGTTGTTTTGTGTTTTTTGTGGGGATTTTTGTCTGTATAAAATCCTTTTCTGGTCTTTTTTGTGTAACTTTATGGGAGCCTTGTGGGAGCTTTTGAGTCACTTTTGTGGTTTTGTTTAATTTTGTGGTCAATTTCTTTAACTTTGTGGACGCTTTGTGTCTCTTTCAACCCGTTCTCACTCCCAAAGCGTAACATTTTACGCTAGGTGACAAAGCCTTTTTGCTTTACTTTGGAGTCGTTTTGTATCTTTGAGGTCAGTTTTTGTGTCTGTGAACCTAGTGTGTCTTTTTGTGTCATACTGTGTGAATAACTTACAGAAATACTGGTTTTAGCAGTCTGTTCACGCAGACGTTTGGTCCAGAGACCTTTGGCCTAAACCCAAAAGCCCTGTTTAACAATCCATGCACAATGCTATCAAGACAGTTCTGGGAGAGGGTCACTGGGGACACGCTCTGATCCCAGTCCACACTAAATGAGATGAATTCAGTAAAATGGTGCTTTCACAGCCATCAGGTAACAAGATGGGTTAGGCAGGTTTACATTAGAAATGTATGGAGCCAAATGTACAAAACATGGCCACAAAATGGCAAATTGATGGTGTGATGCTCAAAAAGAGACGGGATGTGGGAACGCTGGAGCTGAAGCTTGTAGCCAGAGGCCTGAGGTGAAATAAGGACAGAGGACTGAGGATGGTGGCAGGCAGAGAGTTAGGGGAAGTGTGAATGGTAGACGGAAAGCTCACACTGATGAACCACAGAGCATGTTTATGACTCACATACACAAAAACAAAACAAGGCAAAAAGAGGACCACAAGATTCACAAGGAGGAGATGTGAAGTGTGTAAGACATTACAAACATTAACCACAGCTCTCTGATTTGTCAGCATGGGGAAGCAGCTGTGACGTTGGGAACACCATGTTCTTTAGGCGGAGGCTTACAGAAGTACCATCCACTTCCTGTTTTTTTCTTCAGCTGCATCGAAACCCTTGCGGTTGATCTGGTTAGATGCGTTTGCCGATTTGTAGGGCAAAATATCAACCTTTGTGTTGTTTGGGTTACGAACGCTGCTGCTGCTGGTGAAACTGACACACGAAGTGAAAATTCCTTAGAGCAGGTTTTACTCGGAATACAGCTCTCATGGTGCTGCACTACTAAACCACATAGTAGACGCCACTCTGCCTTTTATCACTGATTCCCACAACATGATTAGTATGTGCCAGCCCTGCACAGAACACACTGGGAAGGATCGTATGAGGTTACATAAGAGCCAAGTGGGTGGGTGTCGAGTCCAGCTGGAGCAGCTTACAGCCTGACACAGAGTGTCTCTGTGAGTGAACAATCCCCTCCACCCGGCCGTGTCTGCTGCTCATACACGCTTATTACTCTGTCGCTTTATATGCTGCTTATGTAGGTCAATACAGGCTTCTGTCGTGCATATATGCATGTAATATCAGAAAACGTTTGCCAGCTTCCGTGTATCAGGCAGGTTTTAAGATGCTCTGGATGCTGTAGTAAGCTTCCTGTGATAGAATCAGACTGCGATATCAGTCAGATATCACAAACCACAGAAGCATAATCAGCAGAAATGTACTTAAGCATTTAAAAATAAAGCATTCGCTGGGCAAAATGTCCCTGTTTGTCTGTTCTGCATGAGACGTTTTATTCTGTGCAGCTATCAGATAAATGTAGAGAACTAAGTAAAAAGCAAAAAGTTCAGTATGTGCTTGTTTCAATGTGGTCAAGTAGAAGTGAAGAGAAGAAATGGAAAAACTACAGTGGGAAGGCTTTTTCCAGCTTTTGTCCGGTGCTCTGTTAAACAAAGAGTAGCTGAATGGATGGCTTAGCTTTGTACAAAAGGAGTTGAATGAGTGGGAAAAGAACTCCTCCTTACGCCCTTGAGTGTTTTACTTTGAAAGTCTTTGTATGCTTTCTGTAGATGATAAAGGTTTAACCATCAAGTGACTAAGCTAGGTCATTCATGATTCACATAAAGAGTCATATACTATTTTCATTTTGTGATTGCAAATATACTGCACCTTGCATTTTTTTTAATTAATTAATTTCACAGGAATAAACTCAGTGGTGTGGAAAGGATCATGGAAAGCTGTATGACCCTTGAAATATTAATAACATTTTCCATTACACTGTCATGTTTTATTGTGAAATATGGCTAGAGTACATGTCAGGGTAACATGCTGTTGTAGAAACTTTGAGGGGGACCCAAAATGCCCCAAAACACTTCAGTTGACAGAATCAGGTTAACCTGTTTTCCATAACAATGATTGAAAAGCAGAATTATTTCCCATTAGGTGTGAAAAAGACAAAGAAGTATTCCTCTGTCATTTTAGTCTCTTTAGTTACTAAATTAAATATATAAAATATAAAATATATAAAAGAGACAGTTACAGTAAATACAGCTGAGGAGTACAGTTTAGTCAGTCATAAAGGGCAGCGATAAGATTAAAGCTGCCACTTTATCCACCAATCAGAACTGCTCCAAGTCTAATCAGTTAATCAGAACGATCAGTATTTTAATAAATGTTACAGACTCTCATAGTGTGTGAGTCTCTAAACTGACCACCTAATGACTCCTGAGCAAAGCTGCACTAAAGCAGTATTCAACAGTTTAAACGTTTTAGCTTCAACTTTGGCTATGCACTCAAAAAACTGGACTTTGTGCTGCAATGTAGAAAATAGAGGCAGTTAACCTCTTAACCTCCATCAGGACATCACTGCCCTGTTTACAAATGCAGGACTTGTGGTACCAGGTCTGCGGTTGTCTGTATATACATTTAAAAAGAAGGATTCTGGGTAATCAGCCTAATCAGACTGCCACTAAAAAAGCGGTTTAAAACAGTTAAAAACAGCTAGTCTATGGGCTCCTCTTTCTTGTGCTGTTATAAGAGCAAAGTTCTAACAAAAATCTGAAACCACTGTCTGCGCGTATCATGT
Source organism: Diplotaxodon limnothrissa (assembly GCF_057381915.1). Lineage (NCBI taxonomy): Eukaryota > Metazoa > Chordata > Actinopteri > Cichliformes > Cichlidae > Diplotaxodon > Diplotaxodon limnothrissa. The sequence continues at coordinate 37,239,049 of NC_140597.1, read as the reverse complement.
TGTGTTCTTTGATTTCTGATGTTTCTCCTGTTTGTGATCAAATCCATTGTAGCTCCTATTTGCATTCCTGTCCATTTTTTGAACCAATCAGCACTTGTCCTATAGTGTCAGCCACTCTGAGCTATGTGCCGCTGGGTTTTTGGACTACACAGACGCACAAGAGCATGTTTACCTAAGCTGAAGACCCCTTTCCATTGGCTCTGTATGAGCAAATAGCGGTCGCAGTGCTTTATGTTAAGCAGCAGTCAAGTGCTAACAGGTTAAAACGTGGGCATAAACAGGAAAAGGAGCGACAGCTGAGTTCACCCATGAGACATCTTTTCAGAGCTTTCACATTGTGTATGATTTCACCACATAGAGAGACATGTGCAAAAAATAAATAAAAAAATACAAAAAAAACCCAACAAATATTAAAAAGGAAGCATGCAAAACACAGACAGTGATTGTACCTGTTATTGGTGTTAACACTGCCGGCTGTTCCCTATATTTGGGACAATGGCTCCTGATCACAGTAACACACCTCTTATCCTTTATATAACATTCAGATCCTTTTCATCTTCATGGTTTTCCCAAATTGAAACCACAGCACTCTAAGAGACAAAAGTTCTTTCAGTTTTTCACAAACAACCTCAAGGCTAAACATTACTCTTGTTACTCTTCCGAGGGTTTTTGCTCAAAAGGTGTCAATATGTCTGCTTAGAGGGTTGCCCTCTGACAAAAGACACATTTTAATGGCTATGGTGGAAAAGAGTGAAAAGAGTCTATCCTTGCAAATTCCTCCTCACGGTCAGCACTGAGCATTTAATTTTGAAGATAGTTTCAATGCTCAAACCATTTGTTTGGTTTGGCAAATTTTTTTATACCATCTTGATTCAGCCCTTCTTTGAACTGAAGACCTCACATATTAAGAAAATATCAGTATCTATTATCTATTACTCAAAGTAAAGATATATTCTACAGTTATTGAGTCTTTCTCATGTCTCCAGTTTACTCTAATTATAAGTTAGGCAGGTGATAGCAATCCTGCCAGTGAGCTAAAAGAGCTGAGTTCTGTGAAGGTTGTGCATCCATCGCTGGTTCTTTTGAATTAAACTGGGGGTGGGGCAACAGCATGGCTGTTTGTGTGAGTGTATTCACTGACATGAAGGCATCTATTGTCAGTGGAGCCGGTGCAAACCCATACATACCTCAGAAAACCCATGATCAGATTTCAAACATCAGTGTTTGTAACATGTGGCTGTTTTAAGCTAAAAATTTTCAGAATCTCAGCTGCTTTTGTTTTCTACAGAGAAACGTGACGTCAAATATGATGCAAACAACAGAAGTGCCTTTGTGTATTGAATTCATTTAAACTTGTAGCTATGAATACAGCGTGCAGTCTCTCAGGTTTACTCGGATGGCACTTTAGTTAGTTTTGAGATAGGTAAAATTAAATTAAGGGTTTTTATGAGTTAAAATAAGGAACGTCATCCAAGTGCAAGCAATATACAGTGTAACCCATTTGAAGTTTTTTCTGTTCTATTATAGGCTCTTCTGGTAACCTTTGTCTTCTATTTGTACTTTTGTCTTGCCAGTATGTGACTGTATTCTAATTTCCCTTTATAATGACACCTTCTGTACTGTTTCTAACAGCCTGTGGATTTATTTCCATGTAAAATCCGGAGGATGTTTGGTTTATACTCACCTCAGAGCCCCTTGTCTCAGTGCTTCTCTTTCACTCCCCCACAGGGCCTCAAGCAATACTAGCATACATGTCACTGATGGACTCCAACCCAAACTTAAGGACAGAGAACAAAAACCTGATCTGGCTTCAAAGAGTATTATGCTTGCTGAACAAAGGAAACTAAGGTCAGCTTCTATATTACGTATGAGGACTGCATTTAAAAGATGGACATCACCCGCTGGTTTGTGAAGTCCTACTTTTGAAACTCAAGCTGAGCATTTGGGCTGTCGCCATGACCATTTTTTAAAATCAGGTAAACCAAGGACACGTCACACATGTATGGTTTTCATAAACAAGCTAACCTGACCGAAATGAGACCCTGCTTTGGTGATAGTTTTTACACTACTGTGTACCATAATTTACTAAATGAATGTGTTGTATTAAACATGATGAAGACCATAAAATAAACAGGTAAGTGTTTACTGTAGCATGGATCAAGGCAGCAGTATTTTCATATATTTCTAGCTAATGTTACTGCTAGCAAAATGTATATGCTAATTGGTTAGCTTGCTAAATAACTTCAAAACTTATAACTCAACTAGCTTACCAACTTATTTTTTACTGTATGCCAAACAGTTTGTATTTAGCCAACATTAATTATGTAAAGGTACCAATAAAAGGTATAATCACTGCAGCTCTCTATAGTGCAAGTGGAAAGATCCCATCTAGCTGTAACCTGTATACCATGTTTTTGTCATTGTCATTAGCTTTATTGTCATTTTACTAAATACATGTCTGGTGGAAAAAAAGAAAGTTCCAACCCTCATTTAATTGAATAAATATAAAATTAAAATCAATATGTTTGGTCTGGCATCAGGTTACTTAATGTTAACTAATACAGCGAGAAGGTTCTCATTTCTTTAACAACCATCTCGCAGGACATATCGAGTGGCTGTTCAAAAGATGGTAATCCATGGGTTGGAAGGATAGTGGTAAATCACCATCTCCGAGGAAAAAATGTGGTTGTAAAAAAAATCTTGATTGATTGTGATTGGAGATTGCTTAATCAACATCTGAACTTGTGACTAATAATAAAAGTTAAAATATTTCCACTTGAACAGTGATGCACCCATCATAAATGTGGGGGCAGCGTTGTGATCTGGAGTCACTCCAGTTGGTCAGGCGTAGGTTCAACGTTATGTGCCTGAAAAAATTAAGAATACCTGAATATACTGAATGTCCAGGTTTTCCATCAGTGGATTTCTTCTTCTCTAATAGACGTATTCCAGGGTGACAATGCCAGGATTTATTGGGCTCAGTTTGTGAAAGTGTGTTTCAACATCACTTTTCCATATGGATTGCCCATCACAGTCCAGAGCTTAAACCCATTAGAAATCCTAGGAATGTGCTGTCGAAGACTTTACGCTGGGATCCGACTCTTCCATCATCAATATAAGATCATGCTGTCGTCAAATCTGAAGGAAGTCCAATGGCTTTGTTAGGTGAGGCAGTGTACTTGGATATATATACTACATTGGCCTCACAGTCATAGCGCAACATATATGGCATACAGCACAAGTAATACTGCAGCAGTACAGCACAGTATTGCAGATGTCTCAGTGCTTGCTCACGTAATGGTCACAGTGATTGTGATGTCGAGTTCATTTGTGGAGATTTGAGACTACCATTATCTACCATAAAACCACTGGACTGGCCAAATGATTGCCAGTACTCAATAAAATGCACGATAGCTCACTGGGAGTTTGCCAAAAGGTTTCTGAACTAATCTGATCTGATGAAATAAAGGATGAACTTTGTCCAACTTTTCAATGCTGTAAGAGACAGGGCAATAAGATGGACTCAGCAATACCGTCTACAGTCAAGCGAGGTGGTGGCGGCATCATGCTGTGAACATGTTTTACGCTGAACGGGCCTGAAAGAGTAGTCAGGACTATTAGTCACAGAGCAATTCCAAGTGGAAACCTTTACCACCATGCTGCGGATTTCAGGCTCAGGCTGAGATTAACATTTCAATAAGCTAACGACCTGAAGCATACCACCAAAAAGTACAGGTGTGGTTTTTGAAAAGCTCCTGGTTCATTCCTGATATTATTCTGTGTCTGGGGTGATAAGACTGCTGGTCATCCAAACCAGTACACCTACATAGGTCCTACTACCATCACCAAGTCACTAGGTGCAATAAACTTCATGTTAAATCCACACCTGTGGCCTACAACTCCACAAGAAATTAAATACAAAGAATACCTAGTAAAATATATTACATTCTTCTTACATCCAGTGACTTTAGTCCTCGTTTCACAAGATGGAGAAATCTAGGCAGCGGTAAACTACCCTCTACTAACTAAAACTTTTGCAATGACTGTGCACTAACACTATTCTGACATAACGTCCAGAAGAAATGTGTGCCAAATTTGTATTAAGATTCCCAAGAAGACTCAATGCACTGCTGACAAAGGTGCTTTCACTGAGTTCCAAGTGAAGAGTCTGAATACAGATGTAGATTGCATAACTCTAAGGATTTATTCCTAACAAATCTGATGAAGAATTGTCTTATTTTAGTCTGTTGTCTACAGACTGAAAGACAAACACATTTTTTTGTATTTTAAGATGAATCTGAAACATAAACTGGGCAAAATGTGACACAATATTCAGGATGAGTCACCACACTGTAGTCTCCTGGCTTATTTGACCTTTATGTAGCTAAAAGTTCAAAGTTCATGGTTTCTAAATTGTAACCATATTTCATTAATACGTCTGGGTGACTGTGTTCCAGACGTGCATGCAGCCTGAAGTGTTGGCTGCATGCAGAAGCAGACTCAGATATCTGGACAAGGTCAATCTCTTTGCAACACAGCAAAGGGGCAATGCACGACAGTGCTATTTTCCCCATTGGATTATATTTAGAACCGCAGGGCTCAAAGCACTGAGTCGGGAATTAAACACCACTGGATGTCTTCACATCAGCGCACAGGACATTTAACACCTGTTCTTAGAGAGTCGTTTCAAAATAGGCCTACTACAATTTATCAGTACGCTTCAACACGGCCATATACAGACACACGGAGAAGACTCAGACTGCAGACAGTGAACACGTTAATTTAAATCCTACTGATCATAACAAAAGGCCTGGCTGTGCAGTCTCACGGGATGAAAGCAGGTTTGATCTGTCTTGAACACTAAAACAATCGCCAGATAATCAAAGCACCACTTGGACAGATTAAAACATTTATTCCTGCACCTTTAAGATTCTGGTCAGCAGTTTTGTTTTGTTTTGTTTTTTAAAGCAATCTTTTAAGGAACCTATTTCAATGGGGACCGAGAGAAAAGGAAGTATCGAGACAGAGCCTTACATGCAGACTCATTGAGAAGGACTTCCCTCTTGTGCCTTTTTGAAAGAGGGCTGTTACATAACCTGATGGAGGCACTGTTAACAGACAACAGATGTCCTCAGTGAACCCAAAGGGAGGCAAGACACTTTCATGGGAACTCATTTTCATTACAAATAATACACAGGAGGGCAAAATAATCACCAACCTGAAAAGGGGCATGCTGGCAGAAGGATCATGCTGTAATTTAAATTAAATAGAAAGACCACCCAGCCCCCTGACATTCACACAGTTAACTCGTAATCATGTACCTTTTCTGTCATGTCCCTTTGTGTTTCCATGTATAAACCTGGCCTTGCTTCCACTTTCCATGTTTGTGAGTAGGTCTTGTCCTGACTTGCCCTCTTTTTTTATCCAATCAGTTTGCTGGTGCACAACGGGAGCCCAATGAGCATTAGGGGCATGGCAGGGGCTTGGTGAAGAAGGCGGACCTGAGGAGAGGCAGCTCCAGCATGATGCAAGGAGGCCTGATTTACAAGATTCCCCAATACTCCAGAAAGGCTCTGTGAAAGGATCACTTGGAATGCAGTGAGTCATCCAGATAAAGTTTCCATGACGTGACAAGTAAAACGGTTAAAAAGTCTAAATTCTGAAACTTCAATTTCAAACCCACAAAGCATTTTCTTTTCACTGGTGTCAGATTTCAGTCTTCATTTTTAAAAAGAACATTACCAGAAAAAACTTATAGTTATGAACGCACACAGAACGTGCTGTAAGTCTGGCAGCCGCCACATGCTGTCACTGCTGGGAGATAAAGCCCAGTCGCAGCAGTATTTGAACTACAGTAACCCTGTACAGGACTGTACAGGTTACAGTGCAGTTAGGACCATCTGTACCCAGAGGCCCTGCAAGGGGCTGCAACTGGCACGCTGAATATCAGTATAATAAAATATATCTGCACCGAGACTTGAAACGGAGTCCCATATGCTCCAGGCAAACATTCAGTTGCTGTATTATATTAGTTCTGATATTCTAATATTCTTATCAGTGCTGTAGCAAGAATAAATATGGCCCTTATTAACTAACCTTTGATTTCCATTCTTTCATTTTATGCAGATTTTTAAGAGTAAGTAGCTGTAATCTCATAAAGATTAAAGTGATGACTTGGATTAAATTAGATTTAATGGCTCTTTTATGTCAGTTTTAAGCATTTTTGCTGCTGCTTTTCAGTACTGCAGGGCTGATAATAGAAACATGTGTCCACTCCCTTATGGAAATGGAAGTTGTTGTTAGATCCATTTTATCTGGAGTTCAGTGACCCAGTGCAGGCGTTCCCATCATGAACAGCTACCCTACAGGCTAAGCAGGAGTTGTGGCACGTCTCGCACGATGCCACCTTCTGGTATTTTGGCTCAGCTGCGTCATAGCACAAGCACCACCATGTCCTCAAAAGCAGCGTTAGAAGAGATAAGATGTGGTTTAAAGAAGTTTCTGTCTGAAATGTACTGTTTTCATATGGTCCTGTGATCATGCTGAATGAGGAGGGAGCACAGACGTCGGCAGGATGGTTGTTTTCACAAAGGCTTCTTTTTGCTGTTGTGGTCTTAAGTTTGCATTCACTGATCATTTTTTTAAACAGTTTTTAGCTTTTTTCCGGGTGGAATGATTGTACAGCCGATATTGGGAAAACCAAGCTTGAAGGTGTTGATTTTGTAGCAGGAGCATCTTTCTTTGTCAGCACCTTCTCAGTACACAGATGTAAAACTTGCTTCACTCTGGACAGTGACGCTGGTGATCCAGCAATTTCCACTTCCAATTTCCTCTAATCCGAGGGTGACAGTTTGGGACGTCTTTCCAGATATTGGGAAAGTGATGACACATCAGAATAAAATGTACTTACGTACAATTGCTTGAACTGATGATCTTGGAATCTGCAGTTGTTTAGAAAGGTCTCCAAGAGATCTTCAATTCTCCAAGAGAATTAATCAATCAACCAATTGATTCCTAATTCAAAAACTTCTCAGAGCTTCACAGAGGCCTTGTCGAATTAAAAGACAGTGGTGCTGAGGGTTCTACTATAATTAAAACATTTAAATGGGTTTATGTAACATTTGAACCTCTGTTGATGTGAGAAAAGCCCAAATAAAGTCAAACCTGTGCACCCAATCATTCCACCTTGATAAAAGAGCATTTAAAATAAATCTTTAAAAGCTCAAAGTCCCACGATATTCATGCCCCTGATGACTGTTTGACAACTGCATCTAAGCCCTATGATTAAAAAACAAAAACAAAGAAAAAAAACACAACATATGCACACAAATCATAAAGTGCTAGTCAATCGAAATCTTACATTTAAATGTATTACTGGGAACAGCTTTAAGAGACAGTAGATTGCTGCTTTCAGCTTTAGTACTGACAGACTTGCTGACATTTGTTTATCAGCATCAAATGACTAAACCTGCAGCTCTGTTACAGACCAGGAATACTATTACAGCAACAGATCACCAGCAGGGTGACAAAGTCTTTCTACAAGCAAGTCAAAACAACCCCGGGAAATTATTCTGATCAGTTATCCAGTTAGATTTAGTTTTTAAAAGATTATTATTCGCCCCTGGAAGTTATACATCAACCGCTGTGTAAAAACCAAACAGCTTTTACACATTTTTCCATATTCTTTACTGTGATGTTGTTAATTTTTGGTGAAACATAGCTATAAATTGGTTGCCATATAGCATATACTGTATAAACAGAATAGGTGTATCCACACCTTTTTAGTCAATAATTTATTCTTTCCACCTAATTAAATTCTTTGTTGTCAGTTATTTATTTTTATGAGCATTTTTAAGTTGTTGTTGTTGTTGCAAAAACCTGTTAATAGCCAGAAAAAAAATCATGATCACTGCAGCCCACAATGATGGGAACAACCATCACTGGACGGGTCAAAGAGCAGCCTGCTAGAAAGCATGCAGTCACTTATCCCTTCCCACACTGACACTTGTAAACAGAAGTTACCAGAACAAACTGAAGCTGAGGTCAGCTGAGTGGTTTACAGCTTTGAAACTATACCTCACCGTTTGCTCAGCTGTCATTAAACTGTAAACTTGTTCATGATTTTGAGCACACAAATGACTTTTTAACAACTTAAAAGGTGACAATACAACAATTCAGCTACAGGATAATCTTAGGTGCAATAAATAAATACAAATGCTATATTAAATTAAGATACTACGAGGGCAGGCAGGGCTTTATTGTTTGCTGAACAAAGGGAGGAAAAGCTTATTACCGAGCTAAACTCAACTGTAAAGCAGTTGAAGCCCCTTTCTTGACTCAAAATTCTTATTAATATTGGTATTATTATCATTATTATTAGTCGCACCAGGAAATATGTCAAAATTGGACTTTATACATAAATTTGACATAAAAGACATTAAGTTGTGATTCACAATCATGCTTTATTCTTGTTTATTTCTTATAAAAGAATCAAATAAAAGGCTCTCTGAAGATCTCACACTTGTTGTATCCCATTTTCTTTAACTAAACTATACTTTTCTTTACACCTTAAGTCTCTTCATCTTAAATATCTTTTGTTAGTTTGTGACTTCAAACCAAAACTTCATTGATTGTCAACACAAAATCTAGTGTAGCACCAGTACAATAAAACTGTACTTTTGCTTTTTTTCTCTCTCTTTTTTTCTCCTTTGTTTTTGAAATACTGTTTTTGAATGAAGGAGGGAAATCTCAGAATAAAGGGATCCTAATAATAAGTACATTTCAGAATGAAGCACCAACCATAGAAAGTATTTTTCATAGATAGGGTTGTCAGATACACAAGAGATCAAATATATTAATGACTATTAAATTAAGCACAACAAACAGTGTAAATAAAACACTGCAACACAAAGCACTCTGGGAGCTGGAAACACCATATTGGGAAGTTGGGGGACCGTCGTGGCTCCTCTGGACTCCAGAGATGGTAGAAAGTTTCCTCTGAGAGAGATCCACAGGATTCTGTATTAGGACGCGTAGAGAAGACTACTGTCTGTCCAGTTCTGTAAACAAACTCTGCGCCTCAATGTCCGAAACAGCCTTATTTGATACTGCAACCATGCAGGGACCGGAACAGCTTTCGCGGGCCTGCCTCACTATGTGAAATGCACAGGAAAAAAAATCAACACTTTAAATTATCAGGTCCATTCAGAAATGATCTCGAGGACACCGGAAGTGAAAAATGGAAAGGAGGCTCTGAGCAGGTGATTAGGTCTGAATGTTATGTGCCACGATCTCTTCTCTGCAGGTCTCCAGATCTCTCAGGTTGACAGAGAAACCATCTGGGCCAATGGCCTCCCTGACTTAAGCGTCTTAGCTGTACGCAAGACTTCACCAAGATAAAAGCCTTGGATTATCTCCCGTCGAAAAATATCGCTTTCCCTCAGGAACAAACTAAAACAAAAAAGTCCTAAACATTATCCGTCCTCTGCCACAAGAATACATTTATAGAATCAAATGTGTTTACCCTGATGGCAAGATATACATATACACTACCATGTACATACATAATTAATAAAAAGGTTTACTCAATAGTTCTCATGTATTCAAATATACCTATAGATAGGAACCTGAAAGCTGCTATCCAGCATCGACAACTCCTGTGTGCAGGTCCTTCAGATGACTTCTGCCAAAGGTCAGAGGTCATCGGTGGAGTGTCAGTCGTTACTGTAGCTGGAGATAAAATCTTTGACCCTCGTTACAACGGACGGAGAGGTTTCCACTGAGCTGCTGCCTGGAGGGAAGGCTGACAAAATGACAGTTTGCGTGGTGCTGGGGCGCAGCTCAAGAGAGGCTATCGGCTGTGAGGCTTCCCTGTGTTTGTCACTACCTCTTCCTCTTCCTCCTCCTCGTCCTCTTGTAGGATGTGAATCGAGGAACCCAGTAGTCTCTGGAGCTCCGGTACACAACGCACCAGATCCACAAGTCCGTCTTCGTCCTCCTCTTCTTTCTCTTCCTCCTTAGTTTTGCTTTTGTAGGGAGAAACCAAAGCGGAGCTCACCTGGCTGACCGATACCTGCCTCCAGAGCTCAGCGTGCGACAAACTCACCACCTCCAAGTGTGGATACCGCGCCCGGAAAATCCGCGCAGACATCTTCAGGCGCTTCAGGACATCCGTCAGCAGGAACCAGTTGCAAAAACTGCAAAAGCAAAACATCAGACATCAGCTGAAGGTGGCATGCACAACACGAGAGCTGGCAGTTTAGGTGTAAGCGTCGTCAAATGAACAAACATGAAACTACAGTCCAGTTTTTTGTCCAGACAGACAACAAAAGCAAAAATATATTAATGCACCACAGAGACACTTATTAAGTATCACATCGTTTCAAGTGTCACAAAGCAGTGGCATAACCTGAAAAAAATATGGTTGCCCCAAAATGATGGGAAATATCCAACTTTGCCCGCTTGCACACTGGTTAAGAATCCTTCCAAAAAGTCCTGGATCCAGATCAGCTTCAAAACCAAATCATTACTAAGCTGGGCCAAGCCCCAACTCTGGTAAATGCCCCATGTAAATCCCTCAAATTTCTGAGTAATCCTACAAAAATGCAACAAACTGAACTAAACCCATAACCTATTTGCCAAAGGTAACACATGCTGAGGCAATGACCTGATCTATTAAGGTTTTCTTTGCAGAAATAACATCTCCCCATACTAGCATCACCATCTGATAGTAATTAAAGTACCTGACCAATGAAACTGAAGCTTAAATATTGTGTTTTTGAAGACAAAAAAGCAGAAATATTTCTCATCATCCTGTACTTGTTCCCCTTTACACGCAGGAACAATAACAACTCATGACATTAAAGATGTTGGGTTGGAACATCATGCAGATATCTTTAGTACATTTCCAATAAATGTTTATGTACCAGAAGCTGAAGCAACTGCTGTTTACTTATAAGTCTTAACCATCAGTATCTGCTATCATCATAGCCTATCTGCCCTAAATTGCTGTAATTCTTAGGCATATTGCAGAGCGGTGACCAAATTTAGATGACATTTGAGTGGCCTGATATTGTATCACCCCCCAAAAATCTGATTTATTACCGTGTGGTTTGTCGCCAGTAAACTCTCATCGTTATGAACTTACCCCTGTGTTAATGACACCTGCACGTGATAGCAGGGTAGCAGAGGCTCCGAGGAGAACTCGAACATAAGACAATCTTTGTCCGACTCTTGCTCGGTCTTCCCCGTTACATTCTCCTCCAACTCCTGGTTCTGCTCAGACAGCAGGAAGTCCCAGCACGGCTCCTGGTCAGTCTCTGTGAAGGGAAGAGTTCACTGAGGTGAGAAAGGGAGGAAGAGCGGACAAGCTGGCTGTTACTGTACTAATGAACGAGGTCTGCATGCCCTCTAGTGGGCAGTATATACCAACAGTTACACACATACAACTGGTGACATATAAAAATACACATAAACACACTTCATGGTGTCAGTCACAGCTTCAAATATAAAAGCAGATGAAAAAAAAGAAGAAAAAAAAATTATATATATATATATATATATATATATATATATACACACACACACACACACACATATATACGCGCCAGTTAGAAGACAGTTGGCTTAAAGGGAGAGGAGCTAAAACAGCTTTTTTTCCAGGCAGGATGAAGCACATGTTCAGTCAATGAATAGAAACACTGAACTGGAAATGAACATAAAAGTCTCCTTTAAACCTGTATGGAAACAAAATACAAACCTCTACAGTGGATATATAAAGTGCACAATGACAACTATAATATCCATGCTGCCATTGACTGGCAGATTTTGATAAAATGACTGAAATAGCTGGCATTACTCAATGAAAAACAAAAAAAACTAAAAGTTAACAAACCGCTGCAGTTTTAAACCTGATTATCTTTTGTGACTCAGACTGTTCAGAAGCTGTAGACCACTTTGTCTTTAGTCTCCTTCAGTCCTTCCATGCAACTCTAATCCTGCTTTCCTTCCACTAGATAACAGGCTCCCTGTGGCTGTTTACAACAAAACACGGATGCTAATACTCAAAGCTAACACCCCCTCCACGTGCCAGTGGTCAAGCTGGAGCCCAGTCTATAAACTGGCTTCCATTCCCTGTGACTCGGGAGCAGCATAGGAATGCAATTTCAATTACTTTTATGCCACCATGCTTACAAATTAAAGCTGGGTATTTGATTGATCAATGGGCTGACATTCAGCAGACTGACAGGTTCAGCGTGAAGGTTACTCACCGAACAGAGAGCTGCTGTAGAAATCCCAGGGTAAACTAGGATCCTGTTCATTGCGGCCTTCCAGGTCTGTGAAATATTCTGGAGAAAAGAAAAAATACGTGGTATTATTTTTTTTTTATGACTCTGGCTGTTTGCATGTTATGACTTCTACGTGGAAATATGTAGATGAAGGCTGATGCTAGTGCTTGTTCTGGACCAAGCAAAACGTACAATGGTATAAGGGTGAAAGAAAAGTGGACTAAATTAAGACCATCAGCAAAGAAAACAAAGTTAGAGCTTGTGCATGTGATACGGTCCATTGTGTAGCTCTGTGCAGCTACCAGTGCAAGGAGAAAACAGGCCATCAGAGCTGCATGTCTGTCTTTCTGTACCAACTACTGAGCCTTCATCTCTCTGTTTATCTGTAGCCACTTTCACACATGCACTGCAGCAGAGCTGCTTGATTATGGCAAATATAAACACAGTTATTTTAGTCAAAACTGAGATCACAATTATTTAACACCACTAGTCACAGACTTACAGAAAAAACTCAATAAAAATAACCAAGTTGTCTTCTTTACTGTGGCTTTCATTAAATTTTAACACGAATTCTACAAAAAATTATTTGATAAAACACAACGAAAGAGATATGAGCTGAACTAAACAAGCCACAGCCTGGTGGAGTGTAATTGTGAGCTCGTAGAGAGCAACAAAATTAAAAGTTTGGCGAACTGAAAGACGAAACAAAGACGGGGACCTCTAACTTCACTGTGAAATAGAATGCAAACAATTTACCCTGATTATTTTTAATAATTGTGAGAACCCAAAATTGTAAGTAATCTTGTGTCTATGACAATCAAAGTGCCCTAATAAATGAGATCGGACAGTAAATGGTGTTTGCTCGGTAGGCAGGGGTGATGTCTGACAGTCTGAATTCACAGCGAGTGAAAATGCGTCATGTGGCCTGCCTCGTGCATGCTCATCTGAGCTGCCACCCTTCACCTCAACCAGACAGTACAGTGAGAACGTGGCTGACATCATCCATCTCCTGTTGTGTGGTGCAACTCTGGATAATATCCGCACTCTATTCTCTCAACACTGTTGATGTGTAAAAACTGCCTGGAGATGCACGTACGACGTGAGACTAATATGCTACCCAGATTCAGCAGCAAGCAAACACTGACTTATGTGAATTATTTATTGTTTAACCTGGCAAAGTGCTGAAAAGACACCTTTAGCATTGCATGAAAGTGGTCATGTTTATTAGGGGTGCAACGATACTCGTATCGATATTGAACCGTTCGATACTGTGCTTTCGGTTCGGTACGCATATGTATGAACAATACAACATTTTTTATTTATTTTATCAACTTACGATGCTGTCTGTGTTGAGCGCTCAGTGGATCTGCGTTCGACTACTCCGCCTAGGCTGCACTGTCGAGTGCAGATCCACTGAGCGCAGCGCAAGCTGGCAAGACAGAAGCTAAGCTCGTTGCAACATGGCAACTGCCTCAACGCTACCCGAAATTGAACCTCCCCCACCCTCATTCAGATCTGGCGTTTGGAACTATCTTGGTTTTCATGTGAAGCAAGACCCTGATGGTAAGCGAGTCATGGACTAAAGTAAAACAGTATGTCGGATGTGCCACGCAATGCTCAATTTGTGGGAACTAGTGCGTCAGCGCAGTTAGCTTGTGTTGACACCGTCCAACCCCCCACGGTAACTTCTTAACGGAGATTTTCCGCGTTATGGCGTTAATGTCATTTCAACGGGATTAACGCTGACGGCACTAGTGGGAACACAACGAATATGACTGCACATTTACTCCGACATCATCCTAGTGCAAAGACAAGTGGAAGCAGACAAAAACAACAAGCATGCATGCTACAAACTTTGCCCGACTCATTTAGACAGCCGTTAGCACAGGATTCTCCTTATGGGGACCTGATATGTTTAATGTGCTGCTGAGAATATAGCCCAGAAGAAGCGTATAGTATAGCTTTTATTTTGGAAAGAGCCATTTCTCTGTAATAAACTCTTTTCCAAAGATGAGTGATTCCTCAATCAGATTTCAGCAACATTAAATTTAAAAACTGTACTTTTGAGTTAAAATATATATTTATAATTTTAATAAATGACAAATTAAAAAGGCATGAACATTTTTTGTATCGAACTGAACCGAACCGTGAATTTTGTGTATCGTTGCACCCCTAATGTTTATAACAAGCTGGCTTTGGGGGTTTTTCTTGCAGCCACACAAAGCAGTAACTTTGGATGGGGAACAGTTTCTGAGGAAAGCAGATTTTAACTGATTCCAGGGAGGCAACTTACAGCAATCATATGTCATCCTTCCAAATGCTTATTTATAAAAATGAATTAAAAGCTTACGGCACAAAAAATGATTTGTTCAGAAAAGTTTTTCTTCTGTTTTTACAGAACAGCAATCTATTAAAAAGTCCTTCCAAATTTAACAGACATGTCAGAGCTCATCACCGCAGCTTTTTACTTAAATTCTCCTTGTTACTTAAAAAAACAACAACAAAAAAACCCCTAAGGATCCTGGTTCTTATAACAAACACACAGTGATGTCTCCTAATTGTTTTCTAACATCCAAACACACAAACACTCTCTTGGATGTGTTGTGGTTCAGCATCTTGCCCAAGGATACTTCAGCACATTACCAGGAAAAGTCAGGCAGGCATCTGTCCACAGGTTTGTAGATGACCCACTCAGCCACCTGAGCCACAGCCACACCCATATGTTGCTGATTTTCTCCAACTCACAAGTGCACTGGACTGTTATCTAATGTCATATCTGCTTTGTGTGATATCAGTTGACAAACCATTCCTAACAGGATTAAGCATAAATCAATCAACACCTAATCAGTCACAAGACATATTTGATGAGCTCAGTTTGTTTCAGTTTAGTAGTACACAACCAAATTCAACTGGAAAACAACAAAAACAATGATTTAAACAACTGTCAGGCTCTTTGTGGATGTGGAAGAAGATTTGACTGAAATTCTTATGTATTCTTCATGTAACCTGTATTGTTCAATTCTCAAAAGCGATGCAGTGGGAGTGGGCGCAGAGTTTACTAATGTGTTGACACACTGCTTGATGGATGACTGTAAAGTTACAACTTCAATGATTTATTTTCCCGTCTCATTCTAAATAGCTTTATGAAAGCATTTGCTGTGTCACCAAATGTTTGTTGATGATTAAAAAAAATGAATTTAACAAAGAATAAACTGTTAATCTCTTGTCCAGTGGTGTAAAGGTGAATAAGAAGCGTGAACTACCTGTGAGGAACTTCTTCATGCTTGCACTATGTGCCAATTTGACTGGTGTATGTCCAGAGTAGGTCGCCAGAGTTGGGTCTGCACCGTGGTTCAGAAGCAACCAGACTATTGGTAAGTTATCACTTGCTACTGCATCGTGAAGTGGGCTGAGGGGAAGAACAGACAAAACACAAAAGACTTTTAGCATTTGCACAACTTTACATTACACAGAAAATATTGAAGACTGTAGGACAATGACATCTAACTTTAGTTATACATGCTGTTTCCAGGGGTCATGCTTAGATTTATTACAAAGGTTACACATATGACAAGTAACTCAAGAAGAGTCCTGCTAGAAGAAACTTTTGCAATGAAAGACCTCTGGGCAGATATTTTGAAGCATTATCTAAATAGTTTAACTTCAATGGTCATGAGGACATAAAAATGTCATGTAGACAATCCCCAGTTTAATCTTAAAAAATTACTAATATGCCCCAAATTAAGTCTTTTAAAAGCTTATCTTTAAATAGTTTTTTAAGAAACTTCCACCACCATCTTTTCTGTGGTTGAATCTCATTTCAAGATTTTTCAAGTAACACATCTCTCTGTTATAAAGTCTCTGATGAAAGCCACTGTCATGCTGCCTGAAGCCTCACCGTGTTCCATCCTGAGCACTACAATTGACATCTGCACCATTGTTCAGCAGCATCTGGACAATCTGAGTCCAGCCCCGGGAGGACGCCTCATGGAGAGCTGTGTAACCGGCATTATCACGCCGATTGACCTCCCGGATGTCCTTTTCGAGACAATACTGGACTACGTCCTGCAGAACACCGGAAGGAAAGATAAACTGTCAGATTATCATGCATTTTTTCCACTGATGTCAAAATTCCTGTTACCAGTAAACGTGTCGGGTTGTACCTGATAGCCCAAGCGCGCAGCACGTTGCAGCAACGTCTCCCCTGCATTTTTATTGACAATCAGCCGGCGAACCTCTGGCGGAACGGGCCTTTTGGTCAGAGAATCTGGACCGCTGCTTCTTCCTGACGAGCTTTTCTTTTTAGATGGAGAGGATGGCAAACTTTTTGGAGCTGGTGATGGGCTAACTGGTACTTTTGCATCAGCTCCATCATCATCCAAGGTGAGGGAGGCGCTACTCTTGCCCAAACTGCAGCGTTTGGTCTTATTCTAAAACACAGATTTACTGATTAGAGAACTTCCAGCTGCCATCACAAACGTGAGAAACATAGATTTCAATCAGGCCACAGGGGGGCACTGTAAGCTTGTATATCCATTGTACCTTGTTTCTATCAACTATGCATGATCTGTGATGGGCTATCCTCCCACAAGCAGCATCGGCAGCTTACCTTCGGCTCATCACTGTCACATAGGTGTTTGCTTTTGCACTTCCTCTTCCCTGAAGGCTTATCATTGCACTCTGGAGATTCTTCACTCTCCTGGTAGCGAACCGATCCTGAGCGAGTGACTGACGGTCTCTTGGGAAGAGGCTCTGGACTGGGGGCAGCGGGACTCGGACAATGTTCCACCTGTGGAACTGTAATGGCAAATTAGACCTGCCGTTATACTGAGTGGTAGACAGGAGATACACCAACAATCCTAATCTTTACACACCACTCATTTATCAACACTGCACTGATGCAGCTTTGTGCTCATCCCCATCTGCCAAGCCTAACATGGAGAATGGAATAATTTAGGTGCTGATATCAGACTGTCTGGTACTTCCGGAAGCTTAGCCATCTTATCCACGTAAACAAGAAAACTGCTGTTTGCCAGCTACTCTACCCTGATTTTACAATCTTATGCTCAAATCTGCCATGTCCTAGCTTTTTCTCTACATATACACTCACGATGCATGTCATTTCCACACTAACAGATAGATGATGTGGATCTTCTGAGAGAAATATATAGATATAGACAGACAGACCCCAAGCTGGTCTCTGTATTATTGTGAGGTTTTACCTTACAATATAATATAAAACACCTTGATTTGGTGCTATAGATAAAACTGAATTTAATTGAATAGAACATATATTAAACATAGGAAAAATTTAAAATAATGACATCTGTAAATACATAAATAAATAATACCTGTGAGTCAAAATCTCAAGATTCAGACAGTTTTTTCTACTTTTTCCTCAGTGGGACAGAGCTGCTCGATGAAGTTCAACTTTTTAACCATAATTTATTTGTGTAATTTCTTCAGAAAAACCAAACCAAGGTGATTCCTAACAGCTGATGGTTTTGCTACTCACCAAAGCCTCTCTTTCCATCATCTTGCCTGGAGCTGAACTAAACATGCCACAGATTAATTGCACAGTCCTACTGTATCATGTCAGCGAGAGGGAATATCATTATTAACATCATCCTCCCAGGCGCTCAGCTCTAGCTGTGAGCACAGATTCTCACCCTCACCTGCCTGCTCTCTACATCTTTGGTTTTCGAGGGGCAGCCAATCAGAAGAAAGTTATTGCAAAGGTAGCGGAGCTAAAACATCTTATTACTGCGAAAAAACAGCCAGAGACGCAATGTGAGCGGGTCCCAAGCAAAACCTTTGTGAACCTAAGTACTGAAGTGACTACCTATCACAGGGTATTAAATACGTTAGACGGTTACCTTGGCAACCGTAGACTGGAATGTCTGCTAGCGACCAGCTGTCAGCGACAACGCAGTGCGCAACAAGCATGGACACAGCTTGAGTCTCCAAGCTAAGTGACAGTTTGGAGTCATTCATTCTTAAATTCATTAAACAGAAATTTCTTTCATGAACAATCTCAGAACTCAGGGAAAACCAGCATCGTCACCTGTGAGTAACTAAGTTATCTACGAATATGTGTATTTTATTTAACATTTACCTTAAATGCCATAACATCTGGAGGATTTTGGCTTTTTAAAGCTTTACTCAGCTCTATTTTGACCAAATAAATATGGAATTATAATGGAAGAAAAACATCAAAGCAACATGAATTGGTCATTTTTGTTACTTCTGTACTAAAACCAACCATCAGAAAAGATTAAAGTGAATACACAGCAAACTAGTTTTTTGTTGCTAAATTTATATGTATATGTATACTGACTACTTCACAGAGTAGAACAGAGCTTTACATTATTGTCTGTACCGATTCATTCATCAGATTTTTTTTTTTTAAAGAATGAATAATCACTTAGTCTATGAAACGTCAGAAAAGATGACAAATACTCGTCACGAGCCAACAGAGCCAAATGTCTTGTCGCTTTTTATGGTCAGCAGCCAAAAAAGGATTAATGTATAATGGTATTAAAAGAGAATGATTCAGGCTTTTTTGTGAGGCTGTTTCTAACTAATGTTTGATGTGCTTGAAGGACTAAAAAACAAGTAACAATAATTTTTATTTTCAATTACACTTCTGACTATTTTCACTGATGTTTTTGAAAAATAAATGAATTAAAACAATTAATAATTTAAATAGCTGAAAATAATTTTTTAGCAATTAAGTAGTCAGTTGATTAACTGATTAGATGCCTACTTACTACCGGTCATTTAGTGAGCTTTGGATTGCATAAAAATATTCAACAGCTGCTGTATTCAAATGTTGAACTTCATTGATTCTCAAGTCATTCTCTTTTAATACTGTAATATGTGAATCTTTTTCTTTTTTAACCTTCTGACCAGGATAACTTTTAACTGATCTCTACCTTCTGGGACTCCAGCGTCCTTTATCAGAGAGTTAGATTCTTCGAGGTGTTCTCCATCTTCCAGCTTGTCTTTCTCTGTGATGTAGTCCCCAGTCTGATACTTCTTATTACGACATCGCCGACGTTTCTTACGAGATGGCGTATCGCCCTCAGCGCCAGATGTTTTTCCCTTGCCCTGTAGTGTACGTTCTGGTTTAGGATTTGATCGAGGCCTCCCTCTCGGACGGCGAACAGGTTGGGGCAGAGTCAGAGAGGGCGAAGGGGATATTGGGGGAGGAGGCATTGGCGGGGGTGGAGGGGAGGGCGTCGCAAAGCCCCAGAGGTCAAGTCGAGCGTCATCAACTCGCCGCCGCCTTCGCCTCAGTCTTGGGAAGGAGCACTCTGTGGCTTCGGCCTCCTTGGTGGATACGGCGGGACTAATGAGAGACGCTGAAGTCTCCAAAGTCTGAGGACTGCTATCTGGAACTGATTAAATCACATCTGATTGTTACATTCACACCAGACTCTATGCTGAGAGTAAGACTGAGACACTGACTGCAGGTTACTTAGCTCTAAAACTGAAACTGAACCCAGAGTAATCAAACCATATACTACAACAAAACTTTTTTTAACTAAATAAAAGTATCATTAAATTTACATTTTTGTAAAAAATGTAAAAGCTATAGGATTAAGGAAGAAACAAAGACTCTACCTGATTTGTTGCAGGTTTGCTGCTCGGCCTTGCTGGGACTGATCTTTTCCCTTGGAATCGCCTCTTTAGTTGGAGGGGAAGGTTTTCCCGCTGACAGACTCTGCTCCAGCACAGGTGCACATTGTTTCTTCTGCAGAAATACACAGGGGACAGAGTGAGCACGCTCTATTGGAGGTTATTGATCATGAGCCTCTCGTGGTGACAGAGAGGATGCAAGAGACTCACAATAAGCCCTCGAAAGTGAAACCATCAGTCATAACTTAATAATATGAAAGGGAGCTCTGAATAGCCTTTTCGCTCTTTAAACTCTTAAAAGACGATTGCTACCTTAAATATTTCTTCAAATTTAACCAAAGAGAAATAATGAGAGTAATAGGAATTAATAATTTACCTTCTTTTTAGGGGACACTTTGGTTGGAGTATTTTCTGTCTCTTGCTTTTTCCTTCTTGCAGCCTTCTGTAATGCATCTGTTGGAGATTTCTCTTTTGCTGGCTTCTTAGGACTGTTCTTCTTTTGTTTGACGGCAGCAGCTTTTGCTTTGGTTGGCGACTCCTCTTTGGTTCCGTTTGTTTTCTTCTCAAACTTGTCGCCTCCCCCTGCACACTGGCCTGTAAGAATAGATGCAGCCATGCCCTCCAATTTGTCACCAGGAGGACTGTCTGACGGCCCACTTTCTTTCCTCAATATCTCCCCCTCTAACACCTGGGCTAGTTTACTCTCCATCCTGTTCCCATTTGTTGATGCACTGCTCCCGTAGAGATGAGACTGGCCTGCGGGCTTTGAGGAGCCTTGCTTCACCTGAAGTCCCATGTGCTCTCCCTGACTGGTGTGCATGTCAGTGTTATTCTCCAAAAGCTCAGCGGCATTTGCCTTGTCATGTCTTTTCATAGCTTGAGTGAAATCCCCTTGAGATGGTGCACTAGGCCACTTTTCCACAGACCAGCATGGTGGGTATTCAAAAGTAGAGGTATGCTTAGATTGTATGTCTTGATTTCCCGTGAGTGTATTCAGACCATCAGCTTTTCGTGATGCAACAGGCGATGCTTGGGAATTACCTTCATCCGTCAGTGTTGTTGTATCAAGAGCTTGCTGCTTTACAATGGATGCAAGGTTAGACAGAGGAGACTTCATTCTCTCCCACTTATCATCCTCAGGTTTGGACGGGCTGTGATGGGCACTTGGAAACTTACAACTGTCTGTAACTGCGGTGCCCTTAGTCTTTGGAGATCCTTGTGTGATTTTTCGATGATTAGAAGAAGCTTGATGTGATGATGTGAGATGAGATGCCTGCTGCCAAGCTGGACTGACAAGGGGAGCAGAGTATGGTACCGCTGTTTTGCCAGGCCCACATTTCTGAGGAATTTGAGCATTGGTTGAGCTTAACAACGCAGTGGTTAGGGCTCCTTTTGAGGGACAGTTCTTAGTTATGGTTGTGCTGGTGTTTTTAACATGCTTGACACTGTGAGTGTGTTGGTTACCCTTCATCAGACAGGATGGCTTCTTTCCTCCTGTGGCCAGATGTTCTCCCTGGTCAATTATAGATATAAACTCCTGCTTTGCAAAACTCTGAAATTCATCCACAAACGTCCCTTTTCCATCTTTGCCCCTTAGAGTAGAAGCCAATATTGGACTAGCAACTCCCACATATGTACCAGGGATGTTTTTTATTGAATCTTGTGAAGATCCCTTACCCCAGGCTGGTTTGACCTCTGGGATCTGGTGATTCTGAGACCTATTTAATTGCTTTTGATGAGATCCATTTCGGTGGGTGTTTGGTAAGATGGGGTATTGCAGAGCGGAGCCGTAATTTGCAGAATGAGTCTTCTTTGAATTCAGAAATTCTCTCTGATTTGACTCATTATTGTGGGATTCCATCATAGTAACAGGAGGGTCATTTAAGCATTTAGGGCGTTTTGATTTGGCGGACAAATCAAGAGGTACATCTCTTGATTCAACTGAGCAGACTGTGTGGTCGTCTGTTGCAGGAGGTGTGGTTTTTAGAGAGCCCATGGTTGTCTTATCTATGCTGTTGCTTTTCTCTACATGGTTCAGCATTCTGCTCTGTGAGGCGATGTTGGCCAGAGCAGAGCCACAGCAAATGGCAGCAGTCGGAGACAAGGTGTAGTGAGTGGGTGCAGCTGAAGTTAATGATGGATGTTGCAATGGTAGGGCAATAGCTGGTGAGGCTACCACAGAAGCTAAAGATTTATGTTCTCCAACAGATTTAGCATTCTTACTTGATGCGTGGTTAGATCTGAGTTTTGAGGTCGACGTGCCCGTCTTTTTCTCTGCAGCCGGAGTCCGGGCCACAGACAACGGGTAGGGATAGGTCCGCATGAGAGGTGGCCCAGCAACACCTGAGCTTTGAGGCTGGCTTTCTTTCTGAAACTGAGTGGCTGGGGCTTCTCTCAGTGCTGCAATCTGACCTAATGCTGGTGGAAGATTCATTTTACAAAGTGGAGAGGAAAAATTTGCTGTGGGAAGGAAGGCAACAGGCTGGGCTGGTTTAAACATGGCAGAGCACTGAAACCCAGGTGGGACACTTTGCACAGATTGTGTTTGTGAATGGGATTTCTTATTGGATGTCACATTGCTGTGACAGGGGCTGAGTGAATCCTCCTGGCTAACTTTTACACCACTCGACCACTGAGGAGTGGGGAAGACCCCAGAACCATCAGCTTTGAGCTTAGAGGTTTCTGCTCTTTTGTCTGTTCTCTTTTCTGAGCTGGTGAGGACCAAGCCGGACATTGGTGCATTGTTGGGCAGTTGCGGTGGAGAAAGTTCGGGGCTGTGGTTGTAGTTGTCCGGGCAGGCTTTTACAGTCTTACAGTCTTTTGTTGGAGTTGTCTTATTTTGCTGACTGAGAGCAACATCTCCTCTGAACTCAGGGGGGAGCGTCTGGGGGGGATTTCCCACCATGCTAGCAGACGCTTTATTTGGAGCACTGATCTCTCTGCTCACCGTGCCTCCATCCCCTACATTCATTAGTGTGGGATCCACCTGAGTAATAAGAAAAGTTCATGAGGCTGGTGTTAATTAGATAAGAGGACAGGATGCGCTATTCAAGCAATACAACTTCAGCAGAAAAAAAAAGCCAATTACCTGCATAGGTGTTTCTTTAGCACAACATGCCTTAGGGGGTATCTGCGTCAGTCAGGTGAGAGTTCTCCTTCAAATACAGTGATATGCTGCAAAACACACAAGAGAAAAAACATAAAACCACTTGCTGTGATTACTTTAGCACCGTTCTCCTTTCAGCTACAGAAAATATCTGTTCGACTAAACCTTCGAGAAGAAGAAATAAGTAACTAACTTTGGGCAACTGAAAACTTCCTTTCTTTAAGATATGCTTGGAGTTCAGCTGTGTTACAATTTCCTAAGAACAAGGAGACAATCTAGAGCAGCAGAGAGAAGTGTGGTAAACTGATGGCACGTATTCGTTGTGTTATTCCCTTTGATTTTATTTTGTTGCACATAGGGGATGTGGAAAGCTGCCAGTGCTCATCCATTTGAAATGTGAACTCTCTTCACTAAAAGAACATTGTACATTCACTGCGTAAAATGAGATCTAATGCATTAATTGAAGCATAGAAGGATTAGGATCCAATGAACCCTTGGCAGAGACATGTAAGAAACTACCACAAATGATGTCTTGATGCATTCTCGATCATCCAGGAAAGTAAATCTCCAAAAGTTGATTCTGTTCATCTGGACGTAGCGTTTTGTGGGAGAAACGTTTCGTCACTCATCCAAGTGACGTCAAAATCAAATTCTCACGACCATTGATCAACAGCCACTGACCAAAACCCACTGATCAAAGACCACTGATCAAAGACCATAAGTACCATTCACAGAGAGTTGGGGAATGGCTGGGCCAGGACTCTGCAGTCTATTTACACCTACAGGCCAGTGGACACTCTTTCAATGATGAGGATGTTCACATCCTGGACAGGGAGGAACGCTGGTTTGAGTGCGGAATCAAGGAGGCCATTTACGTGAAAAGGGAAAGACCATCTCTGAATCGAGGAGGGGGCCTGAGGGTACATCTTTCGCCATCTTACAATGCTGTGATTGCAGCCATTCCCCAACTCTCGGTGAATGGTACTCATGGCCATTGATCAGTGGTCTTTGATCAGTGGGTTTTGGTCAGTGGTTGTTGATCAATGGTCATGAGAATTTGCATAATTATGATTAAGGAACTGACCTCTCAGCCCATTGTTCCTTCAGTGGGCTGGTTTCAGTCATTATGCAAATGTACTGTTTATAAGGCTGGGGAAACCTGCAGTCAGCTGAGACTGAAGAAGTCACTTGGATGAGTGACGAAACGTTTCTCCCACTGAAAACGCTACGTCCAGATGAACAGAATCAACTTTTGAAGGAGTACCACAAATGATCACCTCTTTCATGTTCCATTTCATTTCTGCAAGTTAACCTTAAATATGATGTACTCCTGAAACTTTTTATGTTGGAAATTAAAGGAGATGGTTTTAATCCTTCTGACAACCTCCCTGCCACAGAGTCCATATCATACAAAATATCACATCATACAAAAAAGAAAATTATGAGAAACCATCAAAGTTTTTTTGAGCCAAAAAGTTGAATCGTGTTCAAATAATTATTACTGTCTTCAGTAATAAAAATGGGCATAACAATTTCTACGTCTACATGTTCACTGGAGGTTCTCGCTCAAGCTTGTGACTTTACAAAATCGTCCTGGTTGAACACAGAGGAGGTTTCCCCTTCAGCAGGTGTACACAATAGGAACAATAATACCGAGCCACATCTCTCAGGTGTTTTCAGTCTCATTGCCACAAAACCAAGCACCTAGCCATGCAAACTGCCTTTACAAACATTTGTCAAAAAATAGGTTGTTCTAAAGAGTTCAATTAATTTGAGAGTGGTACTGTAATAGGATGCCATCACTGCAACGAATGTGAAATTTCTTCCCTCCTAGACAATTCACAGTCAACTGTAAGTGGTATTATTGCAAAGTGCAACTCGGCCACCATGTACAACTACACTATGCAATATGTCATCAACACTCTACTCACTCAGTAACTGCAGAGCTCAAAACCTCCTTATTTGACATTAACATCAGCACAAAAACTGTGCCAGAAGCTTCATTAATAAGCAAAAATATCTATTACACTTGAGAACATCAAGGGACAATTAGCAAAAAAAGGGAAAATTATGTAGGATAACATGTGCTAACTTTAATGCAGCCTGCCTGGGCATACACGCGCATTAGGGGAAAATGTGCAAAAAATAAATATCAATGCTAGATTAGACCTGAAATCAGCGAAATCTCAATATTACAAGATTGGGATTAAAAAAAACATGAATGGGATACCCCTAGTTTTTACTGCAGGAGCCCAGTGAGAAATGCTTTTAACAGTCACTTCAAATAGAGGCTCTACCTAAGGCGACCCAGGGCCTGTCCCCAGCAGGCTCATTCAGTAATCCATGAGGCAATCAGCTGTTACTGATCAAATGATCTTTTGTTAGAGCCGACATCAGTGTGTGTGTTTTGTGTTGATTAAGTCATGCACACCCGCGAGTGACAAGAAACGAGCAAAGGTTTTTGCATGTGCGCATATAGTTAATGATTATGCATAACTGGACCAGTTACTGGCATGCAGCCTTAAATGCTCATCAGCCAGATTTAATGACCAGACAATCCCACTCACTGCTTTTCTATTGAAAACTCGCACAAGACAAGTTAAAAAGCACTGATGGCCATACACACGATTAGGAATTATAATTAAAGCGTGAATCAACTTCATATCATATAAGTACACAGCTTACATGGGGACACACGCTGGAACTGACCCTAGTATTTACTGTAGATAGAGGTGAGCGCAGACGAGCGCATCTGCAAGCAAATGAGACGACTACAAAAGGGACTGTGCAACAAGAAAATCTGTGCCAAAGCTTTGGTGGGAAATGGAAATGCTTCACCCTTGAATCAGTGAAACATAACGAAGATGATGCACATAATGACTGACAAGCCAATCTCTGCTGGAATCTGCGAGCACGACTGAAAAAAGGGAAATCCAGCGATGCAGATGCCGCTGTGTGCAGCGACGGTCTGCATACATTACCGTACAACAGTTGCTTACAGCTACTTTGTCTTTGTGCTGCGATCGCGGTCGACTCCGCCACTAAACATTTGAATTCATCCGCTCTGATGTAGGCCAGTAAATATATGCAGCAGTCCGCGCATACGCACACAGACAGCCTCACACACACACCGTGGACAACACAAAGTCGAGCCTGGGAGAAAAGAGAGAAAGAAAGAAAAAGCCTTTGAGGAAAAACAGCCGCGAAGAAGCCAAATTGTTCCGATGTAGCCTACTTCCACCCGGTCAGCTCGCTGCCCAGCCCACGTACACGGCACAAAAGACACACGTTCCCAATGTCACATCTGAAAAGTGCACAATAACAACACATGCCCACTGAAGCGTTAGGGAACCACGAAAACAACACGTTTACCTCTGCTATAATTATCAGCAAGAAAAAACTCTGGAGAGCTCCGGGTCGCTCCCTCCTCTCTCTCTCGCTGGAGATGGCGAGCAGTCACCATAATGAGAGAATGGCAACTGGCTCTCAGGTGATCGGTCCATCCGCACAAAAACACGGGCGCAAACTGAGCAGACAGGCTGTCTGCGTCTCTGAACCTCGTCTAAATAACCCGGAGAGGATGGGATGGAAAGGTCCAGAGATGAAAGACAGATGTTTGAGGAAAATATAGCAAAGTGACACGAGAGATTCCGCTCCTGTCTAGTGGCTGCCTGGGCTACGACGTAGGAGCACACAATGTGTCACATCTCCCCCTGATAAGGTAAGTGAACATCAATGCGAAGACGCGGGGAGAACAACGGGAGAGCCAAACAAACTAAACTCCTGGCCCGTTTCATCAGCCTACAAAGTAACCCTGCCGGTAGACGTTTTTACAAACAAATAATCCGTTTCTGCCGCTGATAGCACAGAAAACTGGAGGCGCAGACTTACTGGCAGATAAGTGTGTGTGGGGGGGAAGAAAAGTAACCAGCAGGAGAACGACCATAGGGGTGGGTGACACAACTTATTGTGCGGCTGGAGTGGCCATGAAAAGGGGGCAAACAATATAGTTAACTCCGCTGACCACCACTACCACCACCACCTCCAGCAACGTTAGGTTTCCAGCTTCCCTGCGCAGCGGATTCTCCGCGAAGCCCTCGCAGCTCTCCCGGCGGTTTGCATGTTGAGGCAAGCTACTGTTATTTATCCCCGACCTAATGCGAAGTGCTCCCGTCCCTCTTATCGGCCCTTTAGCGGACCGACTGAGCCACTTCGGCGTGGAAAGACATTCATCAGAGCCCCCGACCCACCGAGCCTGTCCTCTGCTCTCCTCTCCGGCCCCTTTCGGGCTTTCTCTTTCTACGCAAAATACTGAATAGTCCCCAAGACAATCAGCTGTAGGGATAAAAAGATTTCTAATGACACAAACAGTTACGAACCTGCTCGTCCAGATGGCATGTGAACCACCGTGCAGGCACGACTGTGATACGGCCGTGTCCAGCCTTTCGCCTCTACAGTCCGCGGCTGCTCACTGATCTCGACGGTTTTCGGTCCTAAAAGTCCGAGGGGCTGGGGGAGGGAGGAGGGGAGGGTAGGAGAGGGGGGGTCGCCAAGACGGTCCGTTCCGTATCTCCAGTCTCCAGTCTGGTGTGAGAGAGAGCGAGAGAGGGGGTGGGGGGGAGCAGAAGGGTGCACGGTGACAGCATGGGAGATGTAGTGCTCGGCTATCCACGCCCAGGATTAAACGCTGGAGAGGCAGGGAGCGGTGAGGACTGCAGGTACCGGCATGCAACGCGAGCTCCAGCCGCTCAAGGGGAATGGGGGGGATCGCGACCAAAAGAGTGTAACGGTGCGCTAAACTGAAAAGGCTTATCGGGGTAACGAAGTAATAAACCTCGTTTAAAAAACAAAAACATTTTATTCAAACCCACAACAACAACAAATATAGCCCCGAGTATCGCTGGATGTCCGTGCGCGCCTGGGTGTCAGCGGGTCAATTAACAGTCAGCTGTGGGTGATGGTTTCTAAACGGCCACAATATGAATTAAAAAAAAGAGTGGGAGAGGTTTGGGTCCGTTGCAGGGGAATTAACGCGAGGAAGAAAGACTCCGGGGTGTTGGAGGCTCTCCAGTTACATGCTGTAGGCTGCAGACTGGCGGACTATAGCTGGGAGAAGATGTGGAGGGGAAAGCTTTACTTTTTTCCTTTTTTATTTTACTGGATTCTTTTGAAATAGATACGCATGAAACCTATGATCCTCACATACATTTTTTCGTTATTTGTGACGATACCATGCATCCAACCTTACCAGTGAATGAGATTAAGCTTCCAGCACTGACCTCTGTCAGCTCAGCTCAAACCCAACTTTTTCTTGCAAGCTCTTTTGGAAATTTTACACCTGTGTTTTCATCGTGTTTAATCGAACTGATTTTAAACTATCTGCATAACTATTTTCACATTGCTTTACAAACCAAAAGTGATGTTATTAAAGTGCTGAGTTAGGATTATTCACATCAACAATTTGCTCGCAGATGCTTGCTCTCTTTCATAGAAAACACCAAGAACACAACTCATCATTCTTCTTTGCAAATTTACTTCCTTTTTGCCATGCACAGTCACCACATGTATTATGCTGAAAACATCCCAACTGAAGCATGTGATTTTTATTATTATTAATATTTTATGTGACACTTGGAATGAGCCAGTCCAGGCCTCATGCTGTGAAGCAATTCTATAAACACAGCCGCTAATAAACATTTATAATGAATATATGAACAAACAGAGTGCCATTCCCTCAGCGGTGCCTCTTCAGTTCCCTGTCATTCACCTCTTGCAGTGCTGTGTGTCAAAATCACATTTCCTGTTACTATCAGGTCAGCTCAGGTTTTAACTGGATAGAGAGAAGTGGTTTTAAGACAAGTTCAAGGCATAACTACAATATGGATGAGGCTTGGGTTTTGAATGTTAATGTTAGCCCTCAAATTTCTTCTCTGTATAAAAATCCAGACAGCTGACCCAATGCAGAAGGACAAGAGCCTACAACCTACTGACAACAATCCAAACATGCTTAATATAGAAGCCACACTGTGTTTAACACAACCGAAGAGGGTCAGGATACAAAACAAGACACGTTATTGCAAAGGTAATATCATCTACAACCTTCTCTAGAAGGTTGTGTGCCTCATTTGTAGAACAAAATCCCCATTCGTTTACAACCATTTGTAGCTTGTTGTGAATTGGAACAAGTTCACACTGAAACATGAGCAGCCTCCTCCTTCTCTGACTGCAGGGAGCTGGATATCTGTCGACCACCAGCTCATGTGTGCAGTTATGAAGTGAATGACAACACATCTGCAGCTTCCATTCAAACAAAGGCAAACAAACAAACAAACAAAAAAAACCTTAAAGTTTCAACCCAGCCTGTGGAGCAGGAGGTTTACACTTGGTCCTGCCCGATTCTCTCCCCTCAAAAGATAAACAACCACAGGATATTTAGCCCTCTCACTCCATAATCACATTTTGGCTCAGTAGTTAAGCGGTACAGGTTACCCTGCTGTAATTAGGCCACTTGTCTTACCTGAATCCTGAAAGCAGCGCAGGCCTGCTGTTTACAAGGGTATCCGCTCCTTTAGGCCAACAAATTTCCTACTTTTCTCAATACTTGCGATGGTGAGGAAATAACCGTGCACGCATACACACGGGGGGACCCTGACATCGTCGCGCCACTGAAAAAGAGTTTGTTTACTACCATGCACGATCTGTGTTGGATCCTGACCAGCACGGCGGTGCAGGACAAACGATCGCGTCCATCCGCCGAGAGCACCGCGAGCAGAAACTACTTCCCCGCTGCTCTCCTATCGCGGAGTGGATCGGTGTGTGAGAGCCTCTAACATGCCCTTCGCCATTCGCTCAGTAATGGCTGCGTGCAGGCAGCCAAATCGTTGACAGATGGCCAAACGTGAAATTGGGAAACAAAAAAAAACGCCGATCAGTAAAAAAGAAAGAAGGAAAAACGGAGGAAGAACGCCGAAGAGGACCGAGCATAAAGCACGAGTATCACAAAGTCGCCTGCTGACACATCGCATTGTGTCTGAGTCGGGGTAACCCTGAGACCTCAACGACCGCGCAAGAGCTATCCCGGTAGTGGCCGGCCGCTCGGCGCTTCACCAATTATAGACGAGTTTGGTTCACGGGCTGCACATCGGACATCTGAGGGCTTCAAAAAAAAAAAAACTTGTTATACGTGCATTTGTAAATCAGTCGAGCAGGGATGTAGCAGTCCGCACATGCACTATGACAACTGCGATATAGATGAAGGCACGTTGTTTATATCGAAGGCCCGATCTCTTTTTATGAAAGAATACACCGTCTTCAAAGTGGGCATTCACAGTCATCTATCTGTGAGTCATATTGGAGATTATCGACCCTACCTATTTAGGCCGCCATGCTCTCCAGCAGCGACGAGGATGTCCCGTCTGAGTTGGTGGTTCACCTGGTCAGTGTTGAATGTCGAGGCTGGAAGAATAACGCGCTTGAGTGAAAATCAAGCGCATTATTCTTCCATCTTGGTCTAAGTAATGAATTATTCCACAGCGAACGAAAGGAGGAAGGCAGCCGATCACAGAAACAGTCAGGGTGATGTTCTTATTTTCCAGGTTAATGGATGGCCCGATGCGCCGTCCACATCGCCTTTTAAATCTGCCTGAAATTAAAACATATCTCTTTGCCTTCAGTTACCGTGTCCGCGTTTGGGTAACCGACTGCATCCACTGCCGGCACGCTTGGACTGCACACTCAGATGTCATCTCGACACACAAGTTGGCTTGTCCATAGGCTACATGTGACACGATCCTACATAATGCCGTGGGATAACAGCGAAACATCTCCGCAACTACAGGCTCCGGTAGCGGCTCCCGCAAGACAGCGACAACTAGAAAATGCAGATATCCAGGTCAAAGTTTGGCAGAGTTTTGCTCGCCCTCAATAGCATTGTGCAATGCCCCCTTTAATGCCCCCTGCTCGCCCGTAACGCCTTTGTTATTAGTAATCGCATGGTATTGCACCGTCTTACCTTGCGCTCCGAGCCGTCTACAGCCACAAAGCCTTCACACACAGCGCAACAAGCTATTGTTGTCTCCACGGTGGCTTCGCTGCGGGTCCGGGGATGTGATTTTGAAGTAGAATGAATACAGTATGTAATTTTGGCTTGTCCTCGCGATCTTCCCTTATTGCCAGTTTTCGGTCTGCAGCAGCTGGAGATGAAAATCGCGCACCCTGGGTCCTAGCGCCGGGTAAAGCCCTACAGGTGAATAACAAACACGCTGGGTGCTCGGTGGGCTTGAATCTTTAAATGAACGATCCTCGGCGAGTCAGACATACAGTCCTTATAAAGCAGCTTCTCACAGCAGATTTAGATGTTCTGCTTAGAGGTCACTTAAAAAAAGAAAAGAAAAAGGTGTGATCTAAATTTTGATTAAGCGTGTCTTCAAGTCCAATTAAGCTGCCCACGCATTACTTTAACATTCTAATGATGGTTTAGCGTCAGACCCGTGCAGCCCAATTAATCACGGCACGCTGCAGTCTCCTACGAGGCCATCCAGCTCACTGCAGATGTGCAAAAAGAAGTAAAAAGCCAAAAATCAAAGTGACCAGTTTTCACTGTAAAGGTTCATTCATTGTTTGTTAAAACGTAGCCACTTACATGAAGTGTAAATACATTTTCTTTGCCACTGCTGCACAGTTTACCCAATAAGTTTTTACATGTTTAGCAGTGGAGACAAAATGGTTAGAAACTACCTTTACTGGTGGGCTTTATATTTGCTGATATTAGCTCACAGCAGATATACCGCAACTGCAATTTCAGATGCTAAATACTGAATACTGTTTATGTCGTGTCACTGTTTCATGGTCTGTCCATCATTTAAAACATCCTATATTGCTCGGGCTGTAGCTTTACCATTCTGTGTGGTGCTGTAAAATAAAGGTATTGAGTAATACCTTTTCTAGAGCGGGTGTTAATATGAATCTGCTAAGGCAGGAAGCTTTGGACTATATATATTTCCTGTGTGAATGAAATATCGTAGTTCAGATGCAGTCTCTAAACAACAGCACTTGAGGGCAGTGAGTGTTATGATGAATCTGCAAACTGATACAGCATAATACTAAAAAGGTTAAGGGCATACCATATTATTCTAACTGTAACTGTTTAACTCCACGCTGGGTGGCATTTGTTGCATGCCACACCTCCCTCTCTCTGCCAGTTCACTGTCTCTGGATTGTGAACAGATGAAGTAACAAAACCAAAAAAAAAAAAGAACCAAAATATGCACAAGCAAGATGGAGGGCCTGTGTCCTAAATGTCACCCACACAGGCTAATAAAGAGTCTGACATCATCTGTAGATATGACGGCCAAAGGTTTTGCTTTACAAACCAAACCTGTGGATAAATATATTGTTGAGTTACTAATGAATCACTTTAAAAGTCTTGAAAGAAGCTCACAGAGGCTAATTAAAAACAGAAATAGCTTGTTCTCTTGGCAACATGACAGACAAGACAGAATAAATATTACAACAGCACAAATATAGATGTTAGAAAAATAAAGTTTAAAAAGCAAGTGAGTGAGATTCACATAACACAATGTCTATTTTATTTCAGTTAACAAATTCATTTTAGTTAAATTCAAGCATTTTGCTGCATTGCTATGCCTGGACCTCTCAAAGGGCCAGAAAGGTCGGGACACCCAGGCAACTTATTAGAGGCTGTAAAAGTAGCTTAAGTCAGTGAACAAATCATCACTGCTGTTAAAGTACCACATTTTCCAGGATACAAACCTTCAACGGATCAAAACTTAACCAGTAGGTAAAGCGCTAAAAGCAAACACAAGCGAAAATGGATGGATTGAATGTGTGTTAGTGGAAGTTTATGATATAGGGCCCGTGGTCTATTTGCCAAATGAGGCTTGTCTGCAGATTTAGGGAGGAGACATACTTCTTTTTCTTGAAGAGAGGAACTGGGGAGCAGTACCTGAGATCTTTCATAAAGGATCTGACCGAGCAAAACTGTCAGAGATGCTATAAAAGCCTCATCAGACAACTGCTACACACACTGCACAGTAGGACAGCTGTCTGTGCCAGTAATGGCCACTGCTTCCACTGAATTCATGTTCACACAATTATCTATTTAGGGGACTGACTGCAGGCTAACCTGAGCTGGTTATTTTTTAGACACCATCATATCGGTTAAATTGTAAGCCCAAATACAAAATGACATACATGCTTACTGCACATGAAAGCTTTAGGATTTCACAGTTTAGATTTTATCTGCCCAGATTTTGAGATATCTGACTGATAATGGACAGTCTGGATGATCTAAAGACCTTGCTGTGAGCAGTTGTCACTGAAAATACACAACTTCACACTGATGGACAGAGTCTATGGAAACTGCTGACAGTGACATCTAAGAATTATCCAGAGTAAGTGGGACACTGCAGCTGATTTTTTAAAAACACATTTTATATTAATATGCATCATTTTGGGATGGGGGACCTAAAACTTAACAAGAAACACTAGCACAACATCCGCAACCCACAACACTAGGGCTAAATGAAATGTTCTTGAGCAATTCTGACAACCAGCCAGATGTTCATGTGGCATGTGATCAATTTAAGGTGTTTCATGAGGAGAAAAGACAAATAGACAGACAAGAACATAAAAGGAAGATGATTCAGAATGAGAAAACCGTAGATGTCGCTTATAGATATGGCACAAACCTTCGACTGAGACATAGACGGCTCTGCAGGTCACACTCTCCAGGGCTCCGGGTCTACAGTCACTGGAATCATGCGTAAGTCCGAGAAGATGACCATCAAAATGGCCACAGGCATCTAACAGCAAATGACATTGCTTGTAAAACTGGGAACACGCTGCAGAGATTAAAGTCCAACTGAAACAGCAATTTAGTTCCAGTGACTGATTTTCAAGATGGTACAACATCTGCATTGGTCTGCACCAAATCAGGCCGTCTACTCTTGATGGCGGGTACACATTATTGTGTAGAAGAAGATTAGGAGTAAATTCTTTCACCCACTTGAAGCTTACATTTTTCTAATCAGTTATGATTGACTCAAAGCATCACAAACCTTTTATACAAGACAGCTGTCACTCTGTTAACAGACCGGTCTGCAGCGTAGCACTACACGCTTCGCTATAAATCACACAAGTGCACTGCATCAAATAATTATCAGTTTCAGTTTCACCTCTATGTGTCCACATTCTCTCTGTTTATCACAAGTGCATTTGTGATTTCAGTTTTTTATGGCCGGCCTCTTTCTGTTGTTAGAACACATCATCATAAAGGAAGAGCTTCATCCACACATCCATGCATTCTCCTAACTATTTATCTCCCGTCGGTATTTCCATCAGGATAATTCCAAACCAATTCAGTCCTTCTGGTCCACCTCTGGTCGCTCTCAACGGAACCCCTGCAGGTCTTACCCCCGGACCTCAGAAATATTAGTTCATTCTCTCTTTTTAAGTCCACCCTCAAAACTCATCTGTTTAAAATTGCCTATTCTTAAATTTCTGTATGTTTTAACTTTTATCTTCTATTTTTATCATTGTGTATATTTCCAGTTTTTATCTGTTGTACAGTGTCCTTGGGTGCTTTGAAAGGCGCTATTTAAATAAAATGTATTATTATTATTATTATTATCCAATTCAGGGTCACTGGGAAGCTGTAGCCTATACCAGCTGTCACTGGGAGAGAGGTGAGGTATACCAAGGTCACATCACCAGTCTATCATAGGGCTAACATAGAGACAGATAATCATTCATGCTCACATTCCGACCTACAATAATCACCAAGTATGTGGACTTTGTGAGGAAGCCGGAGTCCATAACAGAACCCACACAGACAGAAGATACTCTCCCCAGAAAGGAAGGCTCTATATAGCTGCCAGATTCAAGCCTAGGACCTTGTTGCTGTAAGGGGGGGGAGAATAGTTTCATTGCCATGCTGTCTTCAATACAAATATATCCAAAATGCATTGTTTTCAGTCCTGTGTTAAAGGCATGCTTTGGAATATTTGACCACAAGTGACACTACGGAGCAATATTCCACAACAAGACGCCCTGTGGAGATTTCTTGTAAACAAACAAAATATATATTTTTTTACATTTAACATTAACACTAAGCCAATTTTAAAGCATTTCAAATCGAGCACTGTTTTGATCCATATCTGCTCACTGGCAAACATATTCCAATCTTTTGTTTATTTCAGGACTCAGATTGCTCTCTCGCTTTGTACTAAGGCCCCTGGTTTGAACCTTATGGTCGGCTGCGGCCTTTGTGTGTGAAGTTTGCATGCTTTTCCTGTGGCAATGTGGGTTTCCCC
The DNA here is from genome assembly GCF_057381915.1 of Diplotaxodon limnothrissa. Lineage (NCBI taxonomy): Eukaryota > Metazoa > Chordata > Actinopteri > Cichliformes > Cichlidae > Diplotaxodon > Diplotaxodon limnothrissa. The sequence goes on along the minus strand of NC_140597.1, from coordinate 37,203,683 downwards.
TGGGTATTCTGGTTTCCACTCACTGTGAAAGTGTTTTTACCTGTCTCTGATCTAGCCCAAAGTCAGATAGGATAAGGTCCAGCCAGTCATCCTTGTCCTAAGTGCTTGAGAAAAAAGCTACTGGCCTTCTTTTTATAACGTTCATGAAGACATTCTGATCTGAAAGGCTTCTTTAGTTCTAAAAGGTGATATGATTCCCAGGTATTTAACCTTAACTGAAGTTGTCACCTTGGAGGTGATACTGACCCACCCAGTCATCCAGTGAGTCTTTAGGGTGACATGAGCCAAGGTGTGAATTCTCTGTGAGAGTGCCACAACCTGCCATTGTGTGAGTCATTAAGGTCACATGGGTCAAGGTGTGAATGGGAGTTGAATTGCCTCGGAAGGGATCGTAAGACTGCATTATAAAAGGGCTGATAGTTTGTGGCATCGGTCAGTTTCAGACGTATGCAGATAGCCCCCTTTACCTCTCACTCCCGCTGTTTGTCTTCTCTGCCCAGAATTTGAACATTTGTATCCTGAAAGGAGCGTCCCTAACAGGGGTTTCCTTGGCAGAGAGTACTGATGATTTAAAACTTCTCTTACTGTGATCACATTACTTGTAAATATAAATCTAAAATTACAACACAGACCTTACTTTTAACTTCTGTGTATCTTAATTTATTTATTTTTAGAAAATTTTGCTGGTGCAACTCTCGGCAATAATCCAATTTTTTTTTTTTAAGTTGCAGTTTATTACAAGTCCAAGAAATGGCATTTGGAACTGCCTAGCATCAATAGTGGACATGTAAGTACATGCAGATATGTCCTCATTTGACAAAAAACTTGGTCCCAAACCTTGATCCTGTTTCATTCCACGCACTATTAAGGTGATTGACAGCTGGTGAAGTTAAAATTCAAGCCAAAAAAGAAGCAATTTTAAATAATCTTTACAAATGTGCTACAAAGAAAACAATGCTTTCAGTATCTCTGTTTGACACCAGAAACACAAAATGTCCTTTAAAATGAACATAGCTCTAAGATAATTCAATCTGATCTATAAATGGAAATTAATATAAGACTTAATTTCAAAATTGTACATAGGTGAGATAAGCCAATTCCTATATACAGAGTACATAGGAAATGGCTTAGCTGACCCTTTTGCCCAGCATTTTAAACATCTGTAACTGCTTAAGTAGAGGACATATCCACATAAAATTTTCAGGGATGACTAACACATTTGATGTCTGTTAAAAACTGAAACCAAATCTGTTTGACGACAATTTCGTCCTATGAATAACTATGAGCATCGATTCCACTAGATACATTATAGCTTCAATAACAAAACTGCATCAATTGAATGTTCATGGTCCAGAGTAACAGAGCCCAGCAATGGTGCCCTGGATGTTCTATCACTTGAGAAAACTTTGAAAAGTGCATCATATAATGTGGGATAAATAGCTATAACAACTCACAGCATTTTTTAACAGTCATGAATTTGGAGCCTCTGGTGTACTTCTAGGGTCTTTGACTCAGAAAGTATGCATATTGTGAAGGTAAAAATTTGGATTAATTCAGTAAATTAAATCATTCCGAAGCACGGTACTGTGAAAGAATGTTTGTGGGGTCTAAACACTGAGTAAAGCTGTTTTAATGCATCCATTTAACTCGCTGATGAATTTTAGCATCGCTATTGCCCCAGTTAGAGTCAACACACTTTCTGGATTCCTCCATCAGCTGATGAGGAGGTCATCCAAATGAGTGAAGATGTAGTGAATGGCTACGGATAGTTAATGGATCCTCACCACCTTCTGCAGCACTTGTTGGACACACAGCTGAACACTTTCTCTGTTGCACTCTGCTGCCACAAGGACACGTACAAAAAGTCTTCACCAAATCATCAGATTTAAGGCACTTATTATATTATATTTACATTTATTGAGCTCTTAACTTATTGTTTTTTCTATTTAAAACTTTTCAAGCTATTTTCTTTTGTGATACTGTACACATGTTACTGAGCTAAGTTGCTTTTCATGTTTTAGCTGCTTTAACACAGTGATTTCTCATTTGGGGGATAAAGATTTTTTTTTTAAATCTTACATACATACTTTTAAAAAAAAACCTGCTCATTGTAAAGAGGTCAGGTAGGAAATTGTGTAGAAAATTAATATTTATAAGACTGAAATTGTTTGAAAATGACTATTTAAAAACTGTTAAATAGTCTAGGCTACAAGGTGTTTAGATGAATAACTCTATTTACTTTACAAGAGAGTTTAAACATAAAAAAACAATTTTTATTAAAAAGTTCTTTTATGAAAGGTAATTCTGCTATCTTATTTGAGTTTTGTGTCATACTTTAAGTTTCTATCAGACAAAGATAATACACTGGGATTCAGGGAACTGAGCAGAAAATGTAAGCAATTTAAGCTTTTCAGTGTTTTTAACAAAATAATTTAAAATATCTCCTTAGCAATTTAACTTTTAACTTCCAAGTTTACTTTGTGATACTGTATGGCCTGTCTAGCGTCATACACAGATACCATTTGGTCAAATGAAGTCTGTGGCACAGATCTAGCATGTCTTGCATTTTGATCCTGCCCACATATGAATCTATATGATTAATTCTGGCCTGCTGTGTTGGATCAGTGAGAATACAAGCTCTGGCTGGCTCTCAAGGTGTGCTATTGTACCCCACATGATAAACAGACGCAGCTGTCATCCCCACGTTGTTCAGCCAGCCTGACTCCCCTTCCCTCATTGGCACCGAAGAAAGCTGGAGTCAAAACAGCTAAAAATGGAAGAATGAGATGCTGAGGCGATTTCAAGAGGCCAGCGAAAGGAAAACCTCTGGAACAAATAACTTATAGTGTGCATGATTGAAGATCAAGTCATTGCAAAGAACATAAATATGAATACATATTTCAGACCCCACAGGAGCATAAAAAAACAGGAGGGACCGGCCATTTGAACAGAAGCCTGATTGAGGAGCCTCACCAATCAGCAGCAAACACACTTATCACAATTTAGCAAGAGGATGAGAGCGCTTAGGCATTTATATTTGAACCCTCTGATGGGCACCTCTGGAGCTCTTGAGATGAATAATGCACAATAGATACAACAGATACAGATAAGCAGGACAGCGTTAAAAAAGCTAGACTGCTTCTGCTGGACATGTTTAAATACCCTGCTTGTTGCTGCTCTCTGCCTCGTTATTCTGCTTGTCTAAATGTCACATACAGCCATGTGTAATGATTAAACCTGCTAAGTAGTGTAAATATTACAGCATTAAATGTGTGTTTTTAACACATGGCCAAGGTAAATAATAACTTTCAGTGTGTCTGGCTATCAGTTAGTCTTTGATCTAACATCGTGCCTGCTTCCTCTTTTCACAATACACTGAAGTACAGTTACAGTGTTCAGCTATGTGGCAAAAGAGGTTTTCAAGACTGGAATCACATGTTTGAGCAACAAACACACTTGAGCCATGCTAGCCGGATAAGCCAAGAGTGCTTCCTAAGCTAGAAACGCTAATCCTGACTTGGTATGTTGTTAGTTCATGCAGTCGGAAGGCTGGACACACGGACAAATGGAGGCGACTCGCCCCGCTCGATTATTTCCAGCTCACAAGTAGCACCTCGGTGCTAGCTACCATAACGTGTGATCGGTCAAACAAGCAAAAAGAAAAGGGGGGCTCCACTGGCGCTGGAACTAAAAACAGCAGCAGCTAGGTTAGATTAGGACGTAGTTAGGTTAGTATCCGAGCGAGATGACTTACTGGGAGAGACTGACACTCATCGTCACTTTGTCTAAAAAGCAGCGAAGCACAGGGAACCGCTTGAAAGAGCAGCGAATACCAGCGGACTCTCGAAGCGGCTTTCCTTCATCATATTGGAAAAACAAGCAATTATTAGCCACGTTAGATGTATCGCGTATTCTTTATTATGCTACACTTCGGAAAGGACAATCAGCTGGTTCCATAGTGTAGCGGTTATCACGTCTGCTTTACACGCAGAAGGTCCTGGGTTCGAGCCCCAGTGGAACCAGGAATACTTTTCTGCTTCGAAACTGAGTGGAAGCCTCTGCAGTAGGTAGGTTACTATGCTGATAAATTATTAAAATGAAACTAATGTACACTTACTCTATACTTCTAAAACTTTGCAAATATACAAACTTCAGGCTGGACTCCACTTAAAAATACATAGCGATATTCTCTGAATGGCAAAAAAGCATATATGAAGCAAGGGTAACAGGACAACCTGTCTAAAGACTAACAGGTTGTCCTGTTACTCTTTGAAAATAGGTAGATCTTCTATACGTCTGTCATTCTGGCCTAATGTGTCCACTTGTTGGCCGTGATATGACCGAGTTGAGTGTGTAAGTTTCTTGTTGGTGTGAGATTATTTACACTCTAATGGTGAAAAATACTGGTTTGAAAGGCTACCTGTAAATTTTCTTTTTAAGGCCCCAACAGGCCCAACAGAAATATGATTCTGCAGTGTCTGGATGAATAAGTGATGGGCAAGAGGAAGCTACACACCACTAGTGGATGGTTTTGTGCCGTGGTCTAACAAGAATCATGTTTCTAAATGTAAATAACAGCAGAAAGCTGGGGATCAACTTCAGAAGGAAGATGAAGACTACATGGCCTGTGTCTATCCTGGGGTAAGATGTTGGCGTGGTGGACGACTACAAGTAACACATCGACAACAGGCTGAACTAGAAGAGGCTGTATACAAGAAGAGGGTGAGCAGGCACTGGCTGGAAGGTGGACACTTCTAAAACTGCGGTGGACAGGAGGTCACTTAACAAACTGCTTTCTATCTGGGATAATTCTAACCACCCTCTACAAGACTTACTGGAGAACCTTCTCTACCAGACCAATTCAGCTCTGCTGCCACGAGGACAGAAACGGAAAACCCTTCATACCGCAGGCAATAACTACAGTACAACACGTGTAAAGCAGAAAATCATCTGAATGTTCTGTATGCTCATTTAGACATTTTATTTGAATCCTATGTGGTAACAAAACTTTATTTACTGAATTTTAGAATTTTACTTTTGCTTTGTTGATTCTGAAATGCTTAATTATTATAATTTTTAATGCTATTATCATTGTTGCTGTTTTTATTATTGAAGTGGTGTAACAAAAGAATTTCCCACACCTGAGATAAATATAGTATATTTTATCTTATTGTTATCTTTTAACAGCATTAATTTAGTAATTAGTATTGTGATTCTGCAAACACATACCTACAAAAACTCCCATTAACTCCCATTTCTCAAGACCATATTTTCAGTGTCCTAAACTGAATCAATCATCCTTTTGGCAAAACAAGTTTCACCTACTTAGACACAATTTGCAGATCCTATTTAACTGTATTTCAAAATGATAAACATGCGATCACTCCCTAAACACATTTTTCCACAGTGATTCGCATGCAATGCATAACTTCTAATAACACGAGGCAGAAGTAGATATCAATACAGCACAGACGTCATTTATCAAACACAACGCAAAATTTTTCTGAGGTAATTAAACTGCAACAAGACAGTTTAGAGGACTCAGAAAGCAAGCGAGAGCTGAAGGTTGATACCAATAACTGGTGAAAGCAATGTGACGTAAAGGAGGAAGAAGTAGGACGATGCGGAAGAACAATATCAAAAATAGTAATTTAAGTAGAACTGTGAGACCATGGTTTGACATTAAATGACAGCCCATATGAAAAGAAACTTCTAGACTTCATTAGACTTCCACTCACATCATTAGGTACAACGTTTCAGCTGTTCGTTAACACAAATATTTAACTGGCAAATCATATGACACCAACTCTTTGCAAATCAAAACAACCTGCTGAAGTTCAAACAAAGTATCAGAATGGGGAAGTAAAGTGCTTTAAGTGACTCTGATTGTAACTCTGACACTCTGGTTGTTGGTGCCAGACAGGCTTTTCCTTCAGAAACTGCTAATCCACTGGGATTTTTCCACAGAATATATCTACAGAGTTTACAGAGAATGATCCAATAGAGAGGAAATACCCAGTGAGTGGCAGTTCTCTAAGTGATGTTGATGCCAGACGTCACAGGAGAGTGACCCGGCAGCATTAGGCTGATAGGAAGGCAACAGCAACTCAAATAACCACTCATTACAATCCAGGTATGCAGAAGAGCATCTATGAAAGTTTTTCCATATTTCCCACACTTACAGGTTTTAAATCATCAAACAAATTTTAAAATTAGACAAAGATAACCTGAGTAAATACAGACATTTAATGATGATTTCATGTATTTAAAAAAAAAGCTATCCAAACCTAAGTGGCCCTACGTGAAAAGTAATTGCTTGTTAAACCACTTGACAGCAACAACTGCAATCAAGCATTTGCAATAACTGGCGATGAGTCTTTTACATCGCTGTGGAGGAATTTTGGCCCTATCTTATTTGCAGAATTGTTTTAATTCAGTGACACTGGAGTTTTGAGCATTACTGGGCTGTTCACAGTCATGTCAAAGCATCTCAATGTGATTGGATAGCCAGACCTTGATAAGGTGACTTCAAAATCTTAATTTAGCTTCTTTTTTTTTGAGCCACTCAGAGGTGGAGGTGTGCTTGAGGTTCAGGGCACAAACCGACTGCAGGACATTTTCCTTCAGGATTTTCTGTTACAGAGATGAATTCATGGCTCCATCAATTACAGCATCCTGAAGCAGCAAAGTGGCTCCAGACCATCACTTTAACAGCACCAAAAAAGTTCAACTTTTGTTGTCTTTTGGCAGCCTTTGTGTTCTTTTTGGTCATTAATGGTCTTTCCTATTGTTGAATCATGAACACCGACCTTAACTGAGGCAAGTGATGCCTGCAATTCTTTACATGTTTTTCTGGGTTCTTTTGTGATCTCTGGGATGAGTCAACAATGTGCTCTTGGAGTAAATTTGGTAGGTTGCTCTGGTTAAGGTTCACCACTGTTCCAAGTTGTCTCCATTTGTGGGTAATGGCTGTCACTGTAGTTTGCTGGATCCTGAATCCCTAGAAACTAGTTTGCAACATCTTTGTAATAGATGCCAATGACTTTGTTTCCCTTCAGTTCTTGAGTTTCTTTAGATTGTGGCATGATGTGTTGCTTTTTGAGATCCTTTAGCTTCTTTCGCTTTATCAGACAGCTTCTATATAAGTGACTTCTTCATTCAACAGGTCTGGGAGTAATAAGGACTGTGTGTGAACTAGTGTAATTGAACTCAGGTTTAAAAAAAAATTGTGGCTATTTACTATGGGGCGCCGTTTGTAAACTGAAACATGCCGAAATTAACAGCAACATTTTTCCACATTTAGCTCTAAATCTTACAAAAACATGTTTTTTCGAGTCATTTTTTTACAACATTTAGTAAAATATTTGTAACTTTTCATATTTAAAACAGGATTTTAAATGTTAAATCTAAATGTTAAATGTTAAATCTAAATGCTAAATGTTAAATGTAAATATTATATTTAAATGTTAAATGTTAAATGTTAAATGTAAATGTTATATATAAATCTAAATGTTAAATGTTAAATCTAAATGTTATATATAAATCTAAATGTTAAATGTTAAATCTAAATGTTATATATAAATCTAAATGTTAAATGTTAAATCTAAATATTATATATAAATCTAAATGTTAAATCTAAATGTTATATATAAATCTAAATGTTAAATGTTAAATCTAAATGTTACGGGAAACTAAATATTTAGCTAATATGCAAATTTATTGTACGGGTCAACGGAAATACCAAAATAAAAGCTTCAAGAAAACCTCCCGCGCTAAAGTGTGCCGGTCGCGGTCAGGTTCTGTGTTTGCGCTCCTCTTACGGTCACTTTTGACTGCCATGAGCTGCTTCGACTATTCCCTACCAGCATGTCCAGCGATTTAGCTGAAAACATTGGAAGAGCCGTTTTGTCGGCCATCCAACGATTCAGCGGTAATGCACCCTCGACCTCACAAACGCCGCAGCACTTGGTAAGTTTATTGTATAGCATTTTGGACGGGTTGATAGCAGTGTTAGCAAAACTAGCAAAGCTAAATTACTTAGCTAGTCCTCAATTATTTCATTTGGTAGGCAGCAGACAGAGATCGAACATCATACAACTCTATTTATTTATTTGGTAGGTAGGTAACAGTCGTTCTTGATGTAAATGTTTCCTTAGGAATCCAGCAATGCACCTGGACCAAGTAGACCTGCCGTCTCCACTGGGATACCATACTGCTCGGTAGGCCTTCTTACACATATCATTTAATTCATTTATCATGAAATTTCCCCTTGTGGGACTAATAAAGGTATGTTATCTTATCTTAGCTGACTGGTTTTGATATACAGTCAGGTTCATAAGTAGTTGGATACAGACACATTTTCTAATGTTGCTTCTGTACATTACCAGAATGAATTAAAAATGAAACTACTCCAATGCAGTTGAAGTGCAGACTTTAAGTTTTAATTCAGTGGGTTGGACTAAATGAATGCATAAAAATGTGAGGGGGAAAAATTAATTTGTAAACACAATCCTATCATTTCAGAGGCTCTAAAGTAATTAGACAAATTAAATAACTGAAAATAAAATGATAATTTCTATTACTTTATTCAAAACCCTTTGTTGGCAATGACAGCCTTAAGTCTTGAAGTCATGGACACCACCAGATGCTGGCATTCCTCCTTACTAAGGCTCTGCCAGGCCTTTACTGCATTGGCTTTCAGTTGCTGTTTGTTTGTGGGCCTTTCTGTCCTAAATTTAGTCTTCAACAACTGAAATGTATGCTCAATTGGGTTAAAATCCAGTGACTGACTTGGCCATTCAAGAATATTCTATTTCTTTACTTTATTAAAGTCATGGGGTGCTTGGACTGTATGTTTTGGGTCATCTTTATTATTAAATGCTGCCCAATCAATGTGACTACTTTTAGCTGGACTTAAGCAGACAAGTATGTCTCTGAACACATTCAGCTGCTTCAGTCCTGTGTCACATATTCAGTAAACACTACCAGTGCCACTGGCAGCCATGCACGCCCAAACCATCACACTGCCTCTGCCATGTTTTACAGATGATGTGGTATGCTTTGGATCATGAGTCGTTCCACCCTTCTCCATACTTTTTTCTTGCCATCATTCTGGTAGAGGTTGATCTTGGTTTTATCTGTCCAAAGAATGTTTTTCCAAAATTTAGCTGGCTTTTACTAGATGGTTTTTTTTTTTTTTTTTTTGTTAAGTCCATTCTAGCCTTTCTATTCTTGAGGCTTATGAGTGGCTTGCACCTTGCAGTGAACCCTCTGTATTAGGGCTGTTCGATATGACGATATGAAAACATCTATCATTTCATATTATACGCTATCATTTGTTCTGTGGTGTCGCAAAATAAATTTTACGTCAATATTTTTCATCGTTTTGATGGTCACTGTAGTGGCTGTATTAATTTCTTAATTTTCTTTTTTCTGTTATGTTCTCTTTGACCGCATGTTGTCTGTTCACAGTAAAATTTTCAAAATGCAAACACTACGTCTCAAATCAATTCCAGGCCTTTTATCTGCTTAATTGGTAATGACATCATCATTTTAATATGGATACCCTAAATTAAAGCTGAGTCTGCACATCATGTCCATGATATAATTTTGATTGGAATATGTTTCAGTAAACTGGCAACAAAATAAAACTTGTTAGGGTCCAAATACACACTGACCTAATTGCAGGCCTTTGCTACTCTAATTGAGTGCTCAAAGCACTTTTATACAACAGATCTCATTTACCCATTCACAGGCACAGATTAATACAAGCACTTTTTCTGTCCAACATTCGCACACAGTCATAGTCGGATAAACTCATTGGGAGCTCTAGATTAGAGCACCTGGGAACTGAATCACCAACTTGACCAACAATCATCAAATGCTAATCTACAAGATACAAAAGGTTCAGTTTTCTGTGTAATGGGTAGACAATAGTAAGATGGTCTGAGTCTACAGTTTGTTTGTTTTTAATGAACAGATAACAGAAACCTTACGGATGTATTGTAATGCATAGGTGTCTATCTGTATCTGTGTTTGAATTCATTTCAGGTTCCTCTTCCATCAGTTCCTCAAGCTCATGCTACGCGCTCACATTTTGTGAGAAAAAACAAGACCTGCAAACACTATACAAAAGATGTTGTGTGCTTGCCCTTGTCTTCAGCATCAACGTTTCTCATACCGAGAGGAGATTCACGAGCAAAACTAGCACAAGATGGCCTTATTGGGAAGATCTCCTTTACATCTGACTGGTCTGAAGCACAACTTAGAGAAGAAATAGCAGCAATCTTCAGAAGAACATTTGCACTGTCAACTGGCCAGACATTCCCTTTTGAGTATTTGAGTACAATTAGAGGATGTAAACGACTAATGAAACCAAATGTTTCTAGCAGTTTTCTTTGGGGTGGCCAAGAAGTTGGCTCGATTTGTTCCACCACCTGCCTCTATATAATGGCAGGGATACAAAAACCTGCACAGGTAAACATTTTATATTGCAGTGCAGAAATATTTATTGTCTAAAAAGTGAGTCTGTTCCCTTAACATAATTTTATTAATTGTATTAATTAATATTGCAGTTTCAGCAGGTGTAAACAGTTTTTAGTGCAGCCATGTGCCTCTGTGTTACCAGTGATTTGGTGCAACTGTATTTGATTTTATGTAGAACATGCTTTCTTTTCCCTCAGGAGGAACCAGAAGAGCTGTCTGATAGTGACTTTGAAAGTCCAGTCTGCCGGAGAAGACGAGGTATGTGACGTGAATGAAAACCTAGTGAGGTTCTAAGCTCGATGACCAGTTAGATTTTGTTACTGCAGTGCGTAATAATTCCTGGGGGGTTTGTTTGATGAGAGCATCGTTAATTTGTCCGATTGGGGCGATCGTGGCTCAAGAGTTGGGAGTTTGCCTTGTAATCGGAAGGTTGCCGGTTCGAGCCCCGGCTTGGACAGTCTCGGTCGTTGTGTCCTTGGGCAAGACACTTCACCTACCACCTACTGGTGTTGGCCAGAAGGGCCGATGGCGCGATATGGCAGCCTCACTTCTGTCAGTCTGCCCCAGGGCAGCTGTGGCTACAACTGTAGCCTCCACGTGTGTGTGAATGGGTGGATGACTGGGTGTGTAAAGCGCTTTGGGGTCCTTAGGGGGGACTAGTAAAAGCGCTATACAAATACAGGCCATTTACCATTTTAATGTTTACGAATTATCACAGGTGATTACAGCCAAGGAGGAATATGTGCCCAACTTTCACTTAAACTAATATAAGGATATATAAAGGCTGTTAACATTATGAAGCAAGTCATGCTGACCTTCTTTCCTTTGTTCAGTGCATCATGCGTTGTCTACAACACCAGGTGAAAGTGAGGCCAAGCATCAGGAAACAGAGAGCTGCATTCAAGAGAGTGAAAATGAGGGACAGGCAGAGGGACAGCAGATGTTTCCATATAATGTGGCAGAATTTGTGTAAGCTGTTGTCTAGGGGTTAAAGAAATCCTTCATTTTAGATGTTGTTTAGGATATTGTTTTGATGCAAGTTTCCAATTTGCATGTTTGGGGTTTTTTTGCTGAATGACTGCAACTTTAGGATTTACATTTAATTTTTTTTTTTTTTTTTTAATGATGTAGTGTGAGAAATTCTTCAAGGCTGACATGTTTTATGATTTCTAATATCTCTTATCTACTTAGCCCTATTTTTCTGGAGGAAGATGAAGCTCTTGAAGAGGCAATTCAGCGTAGCCTCCTAGAAGAGTCTGATAGACAGAGTGAAGTTCATATTTCAAGGTAAGATTTGAAAGTAACCTTTGATAATTGAATATTTTATTTGCATCTTTACTTGCATCATTTTTTTGCAGTTACACAATTACAAAGGTAATTGCTCATTTCTGACTAATTTAATATGGACTATCACAACATAATTATATGTTGTAACTCTGTGCACTTGAGTCAAATGTACAGCAAATTTCCATTTTTCCCCAAGATCTGTTTGTCATTGTCCCTTTTTTATATAGGTCTTTTAAGAAGCTCAGCAAAGAAGAAATTGAAGGTCTTCTTAGAGCTCATAGTGAGAAAGTCATTACACCAGGAACAAGACAACTCCATATCAGTCGAGCCAATGTGTGGTCGACTGCTTTGCGTCAGTTCAAGAGACCCAAGTTTGCAGAAAGCTGTGAGATGCTTTATGTCACATTTGCAAGCGATGAACATGATACAGAGGAAGATGCTGCTGACCTTGGGGGGCCAAGGCGGGAGTTTTTCCGTTTACTGGTGAAGGCCATCTTTCAGGACAGTGGTGCTTTTGAAGGTAATAGGATTTCACAGTCAAACTAACTAACTTACTTACTCAAGGCCTAAAGGCTTGTTGACGACACTCGTTTTTATAATGTTACAAACGCAACAACCACCTGATCTGAACATTGTTTGACAGAACATTAACAAGTTAATAAATGACTACAGATAATAAATCTGTTATGTTCTGTGTGTCTGAAACAGTAAAAAAAAAAAAGTAATCTCAAGATATCAGTTTGGGGTCTGTACAGAATATACTTTTTTGTGTGTTATTTTTCAGCTACACCAAATGGATGCACACTGAAATTTAACATCCTACACTTGCAAAATGGAGTATATCGAACCATTGGCAGGATGTTGTCCACGATAATAGTGCAAGGTGGAGAAGCACCTGCCTTTCTCTCTCCACATGTAGTAGACTACATTGTGTCAGGAGACATTCTTCAAGTACACCTAACACCGGATGATATAGGTGACCCTGAGTTAAGAGAGAATCTGAAAAAGGTGAATTGCAATATTATAACAAGAATATTGTAATATTTCCTATATTCACAAGTCTTCTGGTCTTCTTTTATAATATATAATAAATACACTTTTGGTTATTAGAGGCAATTCCATGTATTATATTTTCAATTTGTTTCCTTTTTGTTAAAAAAAAATATTGGTGAAATACAGCCAAATAAACCAAAACAAAAACGTTTCGAGTCCAATTAAAATGAACCATCTGCAGTATTTGTGTACACTGGTAAAAAACAAACATTTAAAGTGTTTTTCTTAAATATTTAGGTTGTAAATGCAACAACTCAACATGATTTGGAGGAAGCAGTCAGCTGCTGCGACTCATGGCGATATCAAGTTGAAGGTCTTCCACTCACAGTCACCATGGCCAATAAAGATCTGTTTGTGAAAAATGCAGCTCTATACCTTGCAGTTCTGCGACGGCAAAGCTGTTTCGATCAACTAACTGATGGCTTGTCCTACTATGGAGTGAGATTTATATTTTTTCTGTATCAATTGGTCATTATTTTATAATCATTTAGAGTGAGCTACTTTTTATATTTAAAACTGGAATTTAACCATTATTTAAACTTTTCTGTCTAGATTTTATCACTCCTGAGAGAGAACCCCAGTTTGCGTGTTCTGCTTGACCTATCGGGGGGAGGACAAAGATCTGACAGCCAGTTTAATTGCTGGGGTTCTCAGGCCAAGCTATTCTGTCCTTGGGAGCAACAGAAGAGTTAGAGAGGAGCTGATGGTGGTCAAATTTCGGGAATTTCTCCAGTGTGTCGAAAGTAAGCAGAAATTCACATAATGTAGTCTGGCCATGAAACAATTCGGGACACTAAAGTAAAACTTTGTCTTTTTATGTCACATGCGCGCACACAAAACAGGAATAAAGATGTATGATAGCTTACAACTGACAAGCAAGGCAAAGACAGAACCTCTGTATTTTTTATAAAAACATTAGCCATCATTTAGTTGTTAGCTCAAGCTTGAACTATTTTAGTGTCCCCAGGTTAACGGTGGTTTTTCTTTGTTTTTAGATGAAGAGCTGAGAGACTCACTTGGAGAAAGGACTCTTACCAAGGATGAAGAGGCATTTGTGAAGGCTTTGAGGCCTGGTCACATCATGGCTTTTGCCACCGGGAGCAGCAAGGTTCCAGCCATAGGTTTTCAACCAGCTCCTAAAATAACATTCATTCATGATGAAAGCAAACATCTCCCGATTGCACACACATGTGCAAATGAGCTTCAGCTTTTTGTGAATGAAACAACAATGGCTGATGATGATGCTTTTCATTACTGCTTCTTAGTAGCACTCATGAATGGAGCTTTATTCAGCACCATCTAAACATGTTCCAAAAAAGTGAAATTAAAATGGTGGGTTTGTTAACTCTAATCCTGTTCATTAATTGTAGTTTCAAGTAACTTTGCTTCATACAAGATAGTTGAAATAAATTCTGACTGCATTTAATGTTGAAATGTAATAATTTTCAAAGCTTCAATAGATTTGAGTATACTAAACATGCTTTGTAGAACAAGCCAGGATTACTTAGACATCTAACAGCAACATTTATTAAGACTATTGCAACTTTACAATGATTAAAACAATACTGTAGATAATCTTGTGAATTGATTTAAAGACTGACTGTTCCGTGTTGATAATTTTCACTGTTATACTGTATTACAGTGTGAATTTGATCTTTACTTCAATCTGAATAACTGGTTTTACCCATAAACTAAAAGTGGTTGTAGCCTTCTGAATAGCCTATGAGTCACTGTCAGTCATTAACTCTTGAGTCCTTATGTGGCAGGAGGCATCACTGCTAGAGGGGAGGGGCTTCTGCAGTAGTACAAAAACTGCATTTGCTGTACAGCATTTAAGAATGCTAAGTGTCATCACTCTTTAGAACATCACTGGTATCCTGTGGTTGAGGTCACACATTTACAAGTTTGTTAAAAATATACTGCTGTGTTCGTTGAAACAATGTTTTACCATTATTGTTGTCTTCTTCAAAAGGGTGAATGCTTGTATATAGCTCTTGTAAATCGCTGTCATTTAATGGGACAAACCTACTTTCAGAGTTTGACAAGGAGGGTATGGAGACCTCTGCTGTAGAAAGTTCTGGGTTGTGACGATGAGACACATGAGTTCCGCAGGCAAAAAGCTGGATGGGAGTTCTATTACCTTCAGTGGAAACAGAGTGATTGTTATATCCAGCTTTGAATTCCTTCAAAGTGCGGTTGATTCGTGGTAGAAACACATGAAGGCAAAATAGGTCTGTTGCATTTTCTAAGTCTAGGATACCAAGTGATTCCAATTCATAAAATATAGGTGCATAAATGCGGCTACAGTTGTTGTTTAAGTCTCGGTTGAAACGCTCAATCCTCTGGTTGTGCACAGAACTTCCCATTAAGACAGAGCTTTCACCCCTGCTTGCTCGCATGTCCTCCCAAATCTGAGCATTCTCTCCTCCGTGATCAGTCCTGATATGCAGGGGTCTGCCAAATTGTCCAACAGCTGCAGTAAAGAGGGCTTTCACAGTCTCAGCTCGATTATTGCTGGAGCACTGAAGAAACATCAACATCCTGCTGTATCCATCTATTGCACCATGAACAACAAACTTCCAACGAATCAGTTTGTGATTTCCATCTATGTGCCATATGAAATTTGGATGAGGCACAGAATATACTCGCCGAGCAACTGCAGTTCTTCTCCTGGATAGAACACCAGCCGAGTCCACCCTCCGCAGTGACTTTCTTACGCGCCATCTTTGAACCACTATGTTTTTGGAACGCAGATGACCCATCAGCATCACTTCTCCAACATTTGGATGTTCAGTTTTTATCTGGGACACTATCTGATCTAACTCATGGTCACTGATTACATTGAATTTTGACTCTGAGATATTATAGTCTTGCAGTAACTTATACAGAGTGGGCCTGGAGATGGAAAGGATAGATGCAGCTTCAGTAAAAGATGTTTTCAGGGAAAGAACATTTTCCAATTCCTCTTTGGAAATCTGAAGCCTTCCTTGGTAACCATCCTAGCACACGGCACAGAAAATCTCAATGAGCACAATTCTATAACAAAAGATGGGTAATTTGAGGCAATTGTACTGTGACAGATTAGCTAGAGTAATATTTTATCAATAGCTTTAAAATATGAAAGTGAGCAATCAAAAGACACTTCACAGCAAAAACAGTAATAAAATATGACGTAAAACTTGTGAATGTTGTTGGTGGTGATGTGACACTGCTAGTAATGGACCCCTAAGAAGATGAAATGTATGTAGAATCAGAATCATTACTTTGACAGGATTTAATTTAAGGTGACATATTACACCAAAGAAAAAACAAAAATTAGTCAGCTAAATGATATGTGTAAGAAGGCCTACCGAGCAGTATGGTATCCCAGTGGAGACGGCAGGTCTACTTGGTCCAGGTGCATTGCTGGATTCCTAAGGAAACATTTACATCAAGAACGACTGTTACCTACCAACCAAATAAATAAATAGAGTTGTATGATGTTCGATCTCTGTCTACTGCCTACCAAATGAAATAATTGAGGACTAGCTAAGTAATTTAGCTTTGCTAGTTTTGCTAACACTGCTATCAACCCGTCCAAAATGCTATACAATAAACTTACCAAGTGCTGCGGCGTTTGTGAGGTCGAGGGTGCATTACCGCTGAATCGTTGGATGGCCGACAAAACGGCTCTTCCAATGTTTTCAGCTAAATCGCTGGACATGCTGGTAGGGAATAGTCGAAGCAGCTCATGGCAGTCAAAAGTGACCGTAAGAGGAGCGCAAACACAGAACCTGACCGCGACCGGCACACTTTAGCGCGGGAGGTTTTCTTGAAGCTTTTATTTTGGTATTTCCGTTGACCCGTACAATAAATTTGCATATTAGCTAAATATTTAGTTTCCCGTAACATTTAGATTTAACATTTAACATTTAGATTTATATATAACATTTAGATTTAACATTTAACATTTAGATTTATATATAACATTTACATTTAACATTTAACATTTACATTTAAATATAATATTTACATTTAACATTTAGCATTTAGATTTAACATTTAACATTTAGATTTAACATTTAGCATTTAGATTTAACATTTAAAATCCTGTTTTAAATATGAAAAGTTACAAATATTTTACTAAATGTTGTAAAAAATGACTCGAAAAAACATGTTTTTGTAAGATTTAGAGCTAAATGTGGAAAAATGTTGCTGTTAATTTCGGCATGTTTCAGTTTACAAACGGCGCCCCATAATTTACAGTTCATTCATGATTTCACAGGAAGTGCAGTACCTTTTTCACACAGAGGCAGGTAGGTTTGGGTAGTTTACCCCTCCCCCCAACAACAATGGCTTGTCTCCCACGCTGGGAGTTTTGTTTTTCTCTGGGTTGTTGCACTTATTACTATTTTAATTATACTTTTTAATTAATGAAATAACAGGATAAAAATAATATTCAACAGTTTAAAGTATCTAAGGCTGCTTTTGCATTCTCTTACTGTAACCCATTAATTAATAATAACAATTAATAATGGCAACAGGTGTGTGATTATCCAGGTGCACCAGAAATTATACGTTACGACAGTTTTACTACATAAAATAAAATGGAAATAAAACAAAATAAAATAGTTGAACAAATAATAATTAATAATCGCTGACAATAAAGCCTCGCTATTCAGTTAGCCAGGTGTTGCCAGTTTACTATCAACAGTCCTATAATAACCCTCAACCGTTATAAAGTAAGCAGTTTTTAAGAATCACTCACCAAACCTCCTTCTTCTTTGCCTACAAACAAGTGCTAATACTTATAAATAAAAACCTTTTTCAATACGTTAGGAATGGTTGCGCTGCTGGGATTTTAATTTGGCCTTTCCCCCACCCACCGCCCTGGCCCCCTTTTTTTCTTTCTTTTTTTTTTAATGAACGGATGTTGTCTCCTTCTAGTTTCCGGTGTAACATTAAATTCTGTCCCCAAAATGGCGAACGTATCTGTTGCCAACGCCGCTGCTGCGGCCGCAGCTGCAGCCGCGAATAGAGACCCAGCCGTTGACCGGTCACTACGATCGGTGTTCGGTAAGTTTGTTGCTTTTAGGTCGCTGTGTTTGGGTAAGTTTATCCTCTGGGTGCTCAGGAAGAATGTAAGGAAGCGGGTTGTGAATCAAAACTTGCTAACATGGATGTCAGGCTAGTGTTGCTGTTAGCTGAACACCGCGCGAGGGAAAGTTAAAAAGAAATAGCAAGCAAAGGAGCCTCGAATTACAAATCCTCCTTCTGTTTATTGTCATACTAACACTAAATATTGTGTGTATTAATTGTTTTAGTGGGAAATATTCCGTATGAAGCCACAGAAGAACAGCTGAAAGACATCTTCTCTGAAGTCGGACTTGTTGTCAGTTTCAGGTGAGTGAAGGAACGCGCTAGACCTGGTCCTCTCTGAACTAAGATGTTTTATAGGGTTTTAATAAGTCCTTTTAGACAGTCTTAAATGTGGATTGTTCCCTTTTCTTGTACTCAGGTTAGTGTATGACAGGGAGACAGGAAAGCCAAAGGGATATGGTTTCTGTGAATACCAAGACCAGGAGACTGCCCTCAGTGCCATGCGAAACTTGAATGGGAGAGAGTTTAGTGGTCGGGCTCTCCGTGTTGACAACGCAGCCAGTGAGAAGAACAAGGAAGAGCTGAAAAGTAAGTTTTTAATTTCCTCTCGAGTTTGTTTAGGTAAGCTTCTGGTCATAATCTGTTTCAATACCCAAGCTATTTTTGTCTTGCACAGGTTTGGGAACAGGAGCCCCCATTATTGAGTCTCCTTATGGAGACAGCATCCAGCCAGAGGAGGCCCCAGAGTCCATCAGCAGAGCAGTAGCCAGTCTGCCACCTGAGCAGATGTTTGAACTCATGAAACAAATGAAGGTAGGGTGTGCCCCCCCCCCCCCCCCCCACCCCCCCATATACACTTATAACCATCTCCAGAGAGGAGATTGAGGTTTCTTTACTGTACTCTCGGTGAGAGGTGAACTTATCAATAGTAGAATCATCTGCCAAATGGGTAGTCTGTGGTGCATTTAAGAATTAATTTGATGACTTTATGTTCAGCTCTATGTAAAACGTTATGGTCTCCTGTACACAGCCAAATTTAATAAAACCTCTCGCGTTTGAGCGTTTAATAAATGCATGAAACAACAGTGAGTCTTTTAAAGTAAAAAATTAGTTTTCCCAAATGACATCATCTAAAACTGTATGTATGAGGCTCCTTACTCTTTTTTTTTCTTTTTTTTTAATTGTCAGTAGTAAGGATGGTGACAAATGTTTCACACAGTCTGAATCACCTCCAGCTTAACTGTATGCAGATGCTCCACCTTCCCTTTCATTAACAGAGGCTGTGCTGTGCAGCCTGCCACTCTCAGCTCTGCCAGTGAAGCCTCGTCTTTGTACAGCTGGTAGTCTGCTTCATTAAGCCCAAAGAAACGCCACACTGCAGACGTCTTTTGCTTTACTCAGAAAGTCATTTGTTTCACCAAAAGCTTGTGTCAGTAGGAACGCTCCAGATGCTGATTGGAGTCAGTGGCTCCAGATTTAATAGTAGTGGTATTTCTGCAGATTGTGGTCTAATGCCTGTTTGTTAGGGAGTTATGTCTGAGTCATGAGTGGGTAGTAAAAAGTGGTGGTGGGATTAAAAACTAGAGTGTTTTTTCTTTGTTTGTTTGTTTTTTAAGTCTTTTAGGATGTAGTCAGAGATTTTTCTAGTAGTTTCTAAAATCAGATCCCTTTGGTTTCAAAAAAATGTTTTTCTCTCTCTCCCTCCAGCTGTGTGTGCAGAACAGTCCTCAGGAGGCACGGAACATGCTGCTGCAGAACCCTCAGCTGGCCTACGCTCTGCTGCAGGCCCAAGTGGTCATGCGGATTGTTGATCCTGAGATAGCCTTGGTGAGAATGAAGAGATGAGTCACAGTCAGAAGACAGTTGTTCTCGACTCAGTAAATGTTTATTCTGTCCTGCATTTTAAAGCCAAAGCAAGCAGTATTTTTTTTTTTATGTTCCCCTCACTCCTTGTATAGAAAATGCTCCATCGTCAAACAACAGTCCAGCCTCTGATTCCCAGTGGACAGGGCGGAGGAGCACCGACAGTCACTTCTCCACCTACACAGCCGACCATGCCCGTGTCTCAACCTGTGGTAAGCAGAACATATCTTTTGTCATATTACTGTGTATTCTCTTCAACAAAATGTTCCCATTGTGTGTCCTGAAAAATGTGCACGCATGCAAGGGTTGCTGGGATGGCTGTAGCCCAGGAGGTAGAGCAGGTCATCTACTAATCAAAAGGTTAGAAGTTCAGTCTGGCTTCTCCAGTCTCCAGCCTGCATGGCTAGTATCCTCTGGCAAGATACTGAGCCACAAGTTGGTCTCTGATGCATTCATTGATGTATGAATGTGTGAATGTTAGATAGAAAGCAATTAGGTGTTGAAAAAGTGCTTGTATGAATGGGCAAATAAGGCATGTTGTATAAAGTGCTTTGCCTAGAAAAGCATTGTATATGAACCAGTTAATTTACCATGGAGTGAATAAATACTGGTGAAAGGATCACAAAGTCTGGCCCACCAAAAGTCCTGGTCTGGCTTCAGGAAGTGTTAAAATGTGCGGGGTGAAAAGTTTAAAATATTTCTAGATCTCAACAAGTAGTTTGCTTGAGGTGTTTAAGTCTGTCCCAGCTGAGAGTGGGTGATAGGCCGGGTACATCCCGGACACGCACCAAGTCTATCACCGGGCTAACACAGAAAGACCATAATTCACGCTCACACTAACACCTACAGCCAGTTTAGAATCATCAGTTAACCTACGATACAATTCATTTTGCTTATGAAGTTTCCAAACTGAGGAACGTAGTCCGTGGTGATCCGAATTCTCAAAATGATAAGGAACGGCTTCAGTGCTTCTTTTATTACCCCCTTTAGTAGATCATACGCTGAAGCAACCTTTATGAAAGGAAAGTAGATAAATTTTATCTCATAAGTCATAGCGAAGGACCATCTGAGCGTTCCTGAAAAACGATCAACATAACTGATAAAGTAGGCCTGATCATGCAAATGTTATTTGTAAGTGCATTTTCCATTTCCATAACCTGATGATATGTTTTTAATTTTTCTGTTAAACCCACTGGTTGTCTGTGAATAGGAGTTGGTTTGCATGAGAAGTGCAGATTTATATGTTCTCTAAATCCTGATCATACGCTGCATTAATTGATCTCAGTGCATTTGTTGTTTTGCCAGCTTTTAGGATTATCATCAATGAATTTTCTCTTAGAGCCACCTTGGATAAGTGCTGGATACAGGGAATTTCATAGAAATCCTAAACAAGGAGGAGGGGATGAGTTGGATCAGTCTCCAGTAGGAAAAATAAGAAAATAAGATGCTTTTCATTTTATAGGCTTTAAAGTTCCAGCACCTGTAATGATATGTTTTTTCCCAGTGGTTCTTGTTCAACAATATAAGAACACTCTGGGGTGAAGTAAAATGTGCATTTTTAATACATCTTTTGGACATTGTAGTTTCAACACTGCACCATCACATTGTTAAAGAGCCTAATGTATGTGCATTTGGATTCTCTGAGCACCACGCTTCTCTATTTCTAAGTCCTTATAACTTCCCCTTCACACCTCGTAGCGTTTTCACCGAGGTTAGAGAAAGGTGATTAGGAAAAGGACACAGGAGGTTATATGAGGGGATGTGGGAGGAAACAAGAGAAACCGTGCAGGGAGAACACAGAAACTCCACACAGAAAGGCCCCAGATGACTTGAAGGTTTGAACCAAGAATCTTATTGTTGTGAGGCAACCGTGGCAACGTCTGCACCACCATGTGGCATGGCAGTTTGTGGGTTAGTCCATTAATACATTTTAGAACAAGAATTTTCTGCTTTGGTTTAAAAAGAAAGTCACATCCACACAAGCGCTGTATTGAAAAAAACAAAACAAAACCAGTGTCCATTACTGTCAAGCAGCAGACGGCGATATAACCATTAACCGTGTAGAAATGTTGGCCAATCAGATGCCTTGGGGCAACAATAACACAGGGTAGATTATGATACCAAAAAGGAGATAAAGGCACACACCTTTGACGGTGCAAGAGAAGATTTTTGGTTTCCTTGTTTACGCAGAAACTGAGATTTGTTTGAGATTTGTTAATTTTTCAGTGACCTAAAATGGCTCTGTGTGGGGAAACGCCCAAAGCGCATAGAAAAAGCTACGTTTTTATAAAATACCTGTGTCGGTGTGGTCAGGGTGGAATTATAGAAAGGTACATGTAAAGTTGTTGTTCCTTTGTAGATCCACTGTGAGCTGTAAATTTTAATAGCAGCATTCTAACTCTGAAAACACCAATATCAATAAATGTGACTATACGTTGTGCTGTAGGAGAGGAGGTCCGGCCCATTTGTTGTCAAACAGTGTGAACATGGCCCATTAACTAAAATGAGTTTGACACCCCTGCTGTAAGCAGTGCCTGATGGCAATGCTACTGCTTGTAGATTGGATGTTTTGCTACAAGGTTTGTCCAGAGCTGGCAGGAGTTCCAGCTCCATGCTTGAATTCATTCGTCTGATCTCAAACGACTTTGAAATGGAGCAAACATGCAGACAGAAATGTAACATAAATGTCACTTAACATGTTTTTGTCCTCAATGAGGGGATCAAGCACCATATGTTCTCTTCTTTATAGATACAGTTTCAGGAGATATTATTTCCATTCATTTCTTAATCATTTTTATTTTGTTATGTCCTCAGCCTGGAATGCATGTCAATGGAGCGCCCCAGATGATGCAGCCCCCTAACATGGGAGTTGTCCCTGGACCCATGCCTGTACCAGGACCTGGGCCTGGACCGGGACCAGTTGGACCTCCAGGTAATCATCAGACCACATGCACGCTTGAAATGGCAAAAGTTGTGAAATTGGTTGTGGTAGTGTCACTCTGGCCACTTGTAGTATAAAGTTACACAAACAAACCATAAATACAGGGCAGGTATCTATCTCTAAGACATTAACTTTATAAAATCATTAAACATTCGATAATCTAGAATTGTTACAAATGTTCCAAGCATGTAAATGAATAAGCTGCATGAAGGCATGTCTTAAATTTGAAAACCTGTCATATTTTATTAGCTGTTTTCTTTGGCGTATAAAACAATCACCAATAATGCTAATGTTTGTCGGTAGACAGCAGTAATTGAAAAGCAGTTTTTCAGTGCAGTGTTTCCAATTAGACAAAAGTGGATTCAAAAAGTATTTACCCCCTTTCTGTTTTTGCATACATTTTAATTTAAAGTGGATACAATTAGCATTATTTCTAGATTGGTCTTTGTAAAACGGTAATCTCAAAAGCTGAGATCTGTCGTTTATATTAGTTATCGCATGATTACTGTGGCAGTCATACTGTAGCCGGTAATTACTATTACCACACATCCACATGTGAATACGTAGAATGTGAAGAATTTTGGTACCCAAAGCTTTCTGGTGTCCAGTTGTTATTAGAGGGTTTTTGTTCAGTCACCACTCCATGTGGTGAGTAGATTGGTTCAGGATTCAGAGGAGCACTCTGTGTGCCTCATGATGATTTAGCCTTATATTTGCTTTTTAAAATTCATCTCCATTCATAATCTGACACAGCCAGCACATGTAATGGGAAGTCGTGGCCTGGATATCTGTTATCTCGAGATCAGCTGGCTAATCCGGAAGCCTGAAACATTGACCCCAGACATTAGCTGATGGGTTCCCAGATTCTGTGCGTCTTATTTGCTTTAATTATTCTTGAGGTGTGTCTTTTTCTGTGTTTTTTAAAGTGGTTCGTTTTCATGTGTTTTGGCCTTCGTCCACATGCAAACACAGTTTTTGGTCTGAAAGTGACCTTTGGGAAATGCCTTCCTTTGTTTCATTGATGCGCAGAGTTTTTGGCACGTGATGTCAGAGACTGTGGTCTTACCTTTTTTATTTACATTAATTAAAAAAAGGACATTTACGTTTATTTACACATGAAGTGTCCAACAGGTTCTCACTGGCCAAAGTTTGTGGCCCACAAACTCTGGGGCAGGGACCGCTGGTGGGGCTTAGAGCCACCACAGATAGAGCATGCACGACCAAGGGCAAAATATAAACTGGAGTTAACTTTAGGTTGAGTTTGTTGATTGTGAAATGCTGGCCATGTTTTTTTTTTTTTTGTTAATAGCAATTCACCAAATTCAAAAATATCTACAAAATCTAAAATTTGTGAAACTGCACAGTGAGGACTTTTTTCCCACCTTCTGAAGTGGGGCAGCCAAAACTGTGTTGTGTTTACATGCTTTTGACAGCACCCAAACACATTTACATGTGGCCTGCGTCTAGAACTTGATTTGAAGTCCATCTATAGCATGGATTAGAAAGGCACACCTGTTTTTACTGGATCCTGAAATCCAAACTGTTTGCTAGGATGAGGGGAAAAAAAGATAAGACATGAGGTCGATTTAACTCTCTATAGACCACTGTGATAAAATTGTTCCAAGGCATTGATTGAAAACAGGGGTTTCTTCTGTGTAACACAACAAGAAGAGCCTCATTATTTGAGGTGACCACGAACCCAACAATCAGTTTGCATTTCCGCCCAGAGAGTTCAGGTTTTGTCTCATCAGACCAGAAAATCTTTTCCTTCATGCTGATGGAGTCCTTTTAAATGCAGTTCCATGCAACTCTAGTGGAAGATTAAATCTACATGACAATTTCTTGCAAAAAAGGAAGGGGATCCGAATACTTACAGAATCCACTTGCGTCCAAACTTTGCACGTGTCATGGCTCATTTGGATCAGCAGGTGTCACCACAGTCATATAAATAGTGGAGGTTTATCCACAACGATATACGCCATGTGTCCTCGTTATCGTCTTCTCTTTTTGTGTTTTATCTTAAATCTTGGATGTATGCCATCTTGATGATTTTGTAAAAGTTCCCTCTTCTTCACCCTTCTGTACCTTTATTTGTGCATGAGATGATTTCACGAGCGTGCTAAAATGGTGCTTTGCCCTCTTGAGTCTTGTCTCCTGTTCTTCTCACTTTAATGCTGGCTCAGGAAACCTTCAGCATTCTCCCACAGGATCGTCTGGTCAAGCTGCTATCGAGCGGCCTCAAGGTATCACTGTACCTCCTCGGTTCTCCAGTCAGGTCGCAGCCCTGCTAAGCAGTGACACTTTTCAAATATACAGCATATATTTTTGACAGCATTTCCGCTGTAAATAAAAATGACTCATCACACATGCAGCCTTTAGAGAAGTTCATAAGTCTGTGTATATAATTATTACAATCTCAGAGCACTACCACAGCTACACAGGAATATACCAGGTCATGAGTACAATCAATGTTTAGTTTTTTGTTGTTGTAAAGATATGCACAGTTGGGCTGATCAGCTCCAGATAGCAGCTGGGGCCAGTTTGTGCAGATGGTGCAGGTGTTCAGCCTTCAGCCTACTTGTCAGCCTGCACGGGGGAGCTTGATGGATATCATGACAAGGAGTACTGATGCGATTTCATGGAGCGTTTATGTGATACAAAAGGACGTTTAGACCGCCTCATAGTGACCTGCAGGTGCATCTGACGTCCCAGTTTATTGTTCCTACAACCATGTAATTAATGTTGTTCCAGGATCGTCATCACAGCCGCTTCAAAGTGTAAAATGCAACATTGTACGTGTAAAGAGGAGACTGGGGCGGATCAGTGGATCCATCTCACTTGGGATACCTGGGTTTATGTGCTGTTTGAATTTTTTATGAGTTATTATATTTATTTATTTATTTATTTAATCTCTCTCTCTCTGTTGTAGTTTGGTTACTTTTAGGCACCAGAACAGTGCTGAAAGTTTCAGTAAAAGTTGTTTGGGTTACATTTTCACTAACTATAAAAATCTGCAGAAACCCCTGAAGACAAATGTGTCAACAAATCCTAGTTGACAGCTTTGTGACACACCCCGCCCACATTATGTGAATTGTTTTTTTTATTCTTTTTGTCTGCTTCCTGGAAGCCTAACTTAAACTAATGACGTCACGGCAGTGTAATGGGGAATTTATATTTGTAGTCCTCGAGCAACATTAATCATGATGTTGTAGGAACAACAGTAACACGGGAATATCAGATAGCGGTACAAGTTCAGGTGTAATTGCAAGGCGGGTCATCTGAGTTTGGATCTAAACACTGGTCAGACAGGGTACACGGCCAGGTAATGGCTACAGAGTAAGACCTTGAATCCTAAAGGGTGTTATCTGATTTCCACAGAACTGCAGCTTCTTCTGTACTTCTTGTCCTCGACATGTTTTTAGCTAGTTTTATATGTCTCCTTCGTTTTTCTGCTTCTCTGTTCGAAATTTAACAGAATACAAATGAAGTTAAAACCTTTCAGTCACTACTTTATTTGGGCGATTACAGAGTGATCAGCAGATTCTGCTGTTTGAGATTTGGCAAAGTTGGAAGGAGACTTGAGCTCCCGTTGATCCAGACTGATGGATGTCGACCAGAGGAGATCTCCTGCTCGACACTTGCGCGATCTTAGTTTTTGAGGGGGTGGCTGTACATTTTTCTTTTCTTCCCAAAAGGCCCGCTTATTCTAATTTTCTCTATTTATGTTACATTTTTAGCCGTGGCGCTGTTGCTATGGCAGTGTGGGTAAATTTGGGTCAGCGAGCCAGTGGCGTGGTGTTTCTCATCCATACACCTGTGTGCTTGCAGATATCTGACAAAAATGATTTGATTTTAATTATCAAACGAGATCTGTTTCTAAAATTGTAATAAATGATATTCACTGACTGCTGACTTTTACAGAGCTACCACTCGTTTCTGTAGAGTTGAGCCTGAAGGGTAACGAGTTCAGATGTGAGATGTTTATTATTGATAGAGACGGTTTATGGATGTTGCTAAAGATAAAGATGAAAGCGGTGAAATATCTCATACAGTGAGAGCTCTCTGTGTTAGCAGCATTCATTATTTGAAAAGGCACGTGTCATTTGCACTAATGGAAAGAGACTACTTGGCCTTCTTTTTACTCCAGGATCAGCTTAGTCACTTGATAATGACATGAAATTGCTGGCTTTGCTTTCAAGCTGGACGGTACGGTATAACAATGAAGCTGCTTTGCTACTCTCTTGATTGGCTTTTGTTTGTGTTTGTCAGCATCACTTATCGCTTATGAAGTGAGGCTGAAGCCAGTTCAGTTTAAAAAAACAAACCAAAAATCCACATTTTTAACAGGCTGTGCTGTAGTTTATAGCTTTTACTGCACTGGAGAGTGACTGGAGTGATGTCACCATTTGTATCCCAACGATACAAAGAGACACGCTTCCATGCAGTCCTCCAAGAATCCTCACTGCATGTCTCTGGAACCAGATGATGTAAGCAACTGGCGAATATTGATTGGCTGACAAGTGGGCGTAATAGAGAAGGGAACAATAGTGGAGTTGATCTAGAATGGGAGAATGACGAAATTTAAAAAACTTCAAAGATCCAGGAAATAAAGCATGATAAGCACAGGCGATGGTTGATTTGGACACTCTTCATTGGTTTTAACTACCTGTTTTACTTCAGCTCCTTGAATGTTGGTCAGTCAGATGTAGCGCAGAGCTCAGTTCAAACATACAAGTACCCTCAGACCGGTTGTAGCACATACTTTGTACACTGCCTCCATCTGAGAACAGAGCTCACTGCAGGCAAAGGGGCAGCACCTGGAGTGGAGCAGACGGCATACACGCCACCTTTGCAAGACCATAAATTCTGCTTGAGACGATTCGAGCCCCAGCTGGGGCCTTTCTGTGTTGCATGTCCTCTCTGTGCCTCTGGGTGCTCCAGGCACGGTCCAAAAGCATGCATCGGCTGTAGAAGTGAAGTAGATAAAGAGCTTTACATGTATAGAATAAAGTGTTTTATTAACATATAGTTATGCATGATTCATAGTCTGCTGTACTTGGTCAGTTAGACTAGAAAATTTATAAATACAATTAAACTGGATTACATTACAAGCGCACCCTTGTGTGCGCACCTCCCCCTTCACACATCAAGCACGGTTTAGTCGAAATATGAGAACTGCTCATTCAAACCAGCGCAGACACGGCGTTGCTCTTACTCGGGTGCCCAGCAATAATCTTGACATGTTTGAAGGTGAATATATGACCAGTTGCTGTTGTTCTATATAATATAAACACATTACATACGTGTATACAGAGCTTCACAGTTAACAATGCTGTATGTGAGGAACTAGTTGGAAGAGGTGGGACCAAGTCATTGTTTTGCAAGTCTCAAGTAAGTCTCAAGTCTTTATCCTCAAGTCTCAAGTCAAGTCTCAAGTAATGTCAGGCAAGTCAGAGTCGAGTCTCAAGTCACTGGTGTAAAAGTCCGAGTCAAGTCACAAGTCTGAAACTTTGAATTTCAAGTCCTTTCGAGTCTTTAAAAAAAAAAAAACAACGAAAAAATAATGTTGCAGTTATGCTAAATGTAAATATTAGACCATGTAATTTTAAAATCTGTGTTTTTCTCAACACATGACAAAATAGTGAACTTAGAAAATATACACAAATTGTGAAATTGCACCTCTTTAAAATGCAGCTCAATTAAACCTAGCTCCAAGAATAATTTTCACCGACAGTTCTGAGATAAGCTGCATGTTATTCTTGGATGCGCTTGTAGGACCAGCTTTAAAATCGCATGACAAAAATATCATACACATTTAAAAAAAACTGTATCACCAACGTAGCCTGGACAACATTTGCTAGTTAGATGAAGTCAGTTATCTCATCGTAGCATATTTATATGCATATTTATAATCATACGGTTCTTGGAGTGAGTGCACACACTCATGAAGTTTAGTAACTTCAGGTCACTGCAACAAGCCCAGGTACAGTTTACCGACGGATGGGTACAGGACCTTGAAATGCACCGTGTAGAACGAAAGACCATCGTACGTATCATAAGTTTACCAGTCTCACAAATTGTCATCATAAATACACATTCCTTAACCGTTTATTAATATGACCTTTGAGCTCAACGGTAATTAATTAGTAGTGGAAATAATTTCTGGTAGCATCACAGAAATGTAGCAGTGACAATAATACTGTATGCTGTAATCGTACTGGGCAATTAGTGATACAAAAAACCTGTTTTATCCTGTGAATAAAAGTATATGTTTTTGTCAATGTACCATAATAACAGAAGCGAAACGCAATATTGTGTCAGGACAATTCACTATTTATGCACAATAAATAAAGGAGCATAGCGCGACAATTTCTGTTCAGCGCCAGACTTGCTTGTAACCTATATCACCAATTATGTTAAGAAAAATGACGCATTAACTACAACAGCAGACTGACCTTCGTGTAAATGCTTGGAGCAGACTAACCTGTGAGCTGGAGGGTTCTGGGACGTTATATTTGATCTTTGAATGGCTGCAATCCAGGCCAGCCGTCGCGTCTTTGTTACTTCGGAAACATGGCTCGAACAATTTCTCTTCAACGACGTAATCCGATAACAACCGATCTCTTTACCCGTCGGCTTCCCGTGGCTGTCATGCGACCGGCTATTGCAGTTAATAATACAACAGCTTCTTGACATTTTTGTGTTTCTTTTTATCGCTGTATAACTGATTTTAATTGAAAGCCTGCGTGCGCTAGTACCGCTTGCCACGAGTTCCCAGAATCCTTTGCGGTTCTACCCGTGAATGACGTCACATTTTCAATCTCTATATAATATGCATGTTAAATTTTATATTTGGGGTAAAATATCAAGTCTTTTCAAGTAAACCGGTTCAAGTCCAATTCAAGTCCCAAGTCATTGGTGTAAAAGTCCAAGTCAAGTCACAAGTCTTAGAACATTTTTTCAAGTCAAGTTTAAAGTCATAAAATTAATGACTCGAGTCTGACTCGAGTCCAAGTCATGTGACTCGAGTCCACACCTCTGCTAGTTGGCACTGCTTGACATCTGGAATACCATCTGCTTAGCTGTCATGACACTCTTCTACAAGTGCCACTGAGAGGACTGTAAACAATGAAGTTGGTGCTGCTCTGCTGCACAAACACAGTAGCGTTACACTGACAAGGAGCCCAGATGATCTTTATCTTATCAGTTTCTTCTAAATTCGTTTTCCTTAGAGTAAATCAGAAGACGTTAACTTTCCCAGATCAACAGAAAAAGATCTATTCATTTGTGATGAATATATTTCTGCTTAAGTGCAGTAAATTAGCCTAATTTGCACTGAGCTAACTGATGGCATCATTATAGGTTGTTGCCTTAATGCTGTAACGCCGTATAAATGGAATATGAGACATCCATTGTTCTTGATCTTTTCTATGCATGCCTCTGTTCGCCATGCTTTCATGGCCAAATAATGTCAGACTTAGAAGACACAAGTAGGCGAACACTCTCAAATCAGCTTTGTGTATACGTGTGGGAGCAGAGTTTTTCTTCTTCTTGTTTTGTGTTTATATAAATTTGCTTTCAAATCTTTAGATCTGCATATTAATGCTGATGAGACCACAATGCTCTACCCTTCCTCCTCTTTGTGTGTGTGTGTGTGTGTGTGTGTCCCTGATGTATCTGTGTGTTGTGACCTTGTTCTGTGGCAGTTTGCTGTGGCCTTTGTGCAGTTTGAGCTAACTGTGTAGGTTTTTTTCTTCTGAGCAAACACTCATCTTTTTAGGAGTGTGCGTGGTTCTTCTTAACTGGAATTTCAGCTTTGAAAGTCATTCGATATGATGACACATCTCCATTTCTTTTCACTAATTAACTGGCAGATGTTTCGTGTATCGTGTGTGTGTGTGTGTGTGTGTGTGTGTGTGTGTGTGTGTGTGTGTGTGTGTGTGTGTGTGTTGTGGTTAAATTTATGAATTCTTCCTCTAAGGACCAGGTGGTATCCCCCCAAGAGGCCTGCTGGGAGATGGTCCCAATGACCCCAGAGGAGGAACTCTGCTGTCTGTCACTGGAGAGGTCATAGACCCCAAGTAAGACATCCCATTTTACCTTAACGATACATTTGGGTGTGACTTTTAGGAGTGTCTGTTCCAGTCATTGATGTTGCAAGACTAAAGTCTTTATTTTGTCCTGGCTGATTTGGGGGAAATGTAATGTTAAAGAAAGGTAAACAACAACTGAAACGCAAGTCTGGTCTCTGGCTGCACAAAACAGCAGGACATGGAAGATGGATGTGTCAGCTTGTCAACAGAGATGCTCACTGTGTCTGCTGCCGTCTGCTTTAATAATTCCCCAGGTGGAAAAATATAAATTAAAAGATGTATATTTTGTTGGTTTCTTTTTCACGATTCACTAACAAATGCATCTAATTTCCTGTGACTGGTTTTCTGATGATAAAGCCCTACTCTACTCTACTACTGACCAGAAATACTACTATATAGTAAAATCTTTGCTTAATATCGTTTGAGTTTTAATGCTAGACTATATCAAAGACCACTTTATGGTCTAAAAACTATGACTTGGTTTTAAAAATGTTTAACTTCTCTTATTTTGTGTGCGTTTAGCCGGGGTTACATGGGACCTCCACCCCCCCACCAAGTTCCGCCTGTACACATGCCACAGTTGGGAGTTGCACCCCCTCCAGATATGAGGCCTCCAATGGACATGAGAGGCCCACCCATGGGTGAACCACGGAACATGATGGTTGACCCCAGGGCGGCCCCCATGATGGAGCCACGGGGACCCCCTATGGAAGCCAGAGGTACCTGCCCCTATGAGGCGTCATAGTTTGCGAAAGTCTCGTACTTTGA
Source organism: Diplotaxodon limnothrissa (assembly GCF_057381915.1). NCBI lineage: Eukaryota > Metazoa > Chordata > Actinopteri > Cichliformes > Cichlidae > Diplotaxodon > Diplotaxodon limnothrissa. Next base: position 37,172,114 of record NC_140597.1, on the reverse strand, counting down.
GGGTAAATTCATCTAATTATGTGTCCTTACACAGGCCGTGATCCAAGGGCAATGGATGCTCGTGTTCCAGTTACGGGTCAGAGGGTTCCCATAGCACCAGGAATGCAAGGCCCTGTCCCTCATGCAATGGGTCCGAATGCTCCGCCACCTGCAAGACCGGTACGTTTGCATCTCTGCATGTCTGTGTCAGCTGTGTGTTTTGGTTTAACTGGAATTGGCCAGGATAGGCATGGTTAGAAGTCAGAGGGTTAGCTCAGGTTTTTGGAGCGTTTTGGAGACAAACTTAAAGCGACAGGGCTGAGATGTCAAATGGAGGGAGAGTGGACAGGATTTCTAGAAAAAGATGAATTCCTCAGGAGGTTCATGGATGTAGTGACAGAGGAGGATGCTAAAGCCTGGGTGAGATGGATATTGAAGATCTGCTGTTGCGATCCTTAAAGGGAACTACCGAAAGAAGACCACTCGCGTGTGTGTGTGTGTGTGTCTTGATATTGTTATGACATCAGTTGTACGATTTGCGTTACTTCATTCTTATTTTAATTTTTTTCCATGTTTTCATCTATACTTCAGGGCATTCAGGGAGTCAGAATGCTCTAAATTGTTTCATAGGCAGCTTTTACAAAAGCACGAAAATCTGCAAAATACAAGAGAAATCTGTGCTGTCTGGATAATCATTGATGGGTGAAGAACTGTGATCTTACAGTAACACTGTATTTGATCTGCAGGGTGCTGGTATTTCTGGGGTTCCTCCATCAGGAGGCGGCTTCAGTCCAGGTCAGAATCAGGTTTCCACACAGGATCAAGAGAAGGTGAGTGTCACTCTTTGTCACTGCTGCATTTTTATCAGTCAGGATGATGAGTCGGTTAAAAATATCTCGATATAATTACTTCTGAAGTATTTTATACCAACCGAGTTGCAGGTACATGCAGGTAACATGTAAAATGACCTGTTTTTATTATCAGCTTGCTGAAAGCCTCCTTTCTGCATTCCTGATCATTGATTGCCTTACCTGAGAACAGTAACTATTGTTATTCTGGAACAATAGCTGGCAAAGTATAAACGCTTTTGGCAAAGCTGTATGATTTCTGTGTTATCGAACACTATCATTAGACTGTTGTTCTAGACTGTTCTGTTCAGCTTGTTGGCCAGAAAAACACGTTTAACATCCTCAGCAACATTTTCATTTTCCTCTTTCAGGCTGCCCTCATCATGCAGGTCTTGCAGTTGACTCCAGAACAGATCGCAATGTTGCCGCCGGAGCAGCGGCAGAGCATCCTTATCCTCAAAGAGCAGATTCAGAAGACGGCGAGTGGGGCCCCTTGATGGTCTGACTGATTAAAGTACTGAAAAGTCAGAGCTTCTTTCTTTCCAGTCGCAAATAAAACCTTAGCGCTAGAGTCAAAGGTTTTTGAAATGTTGTGACAGCCTCCTTTTTTTTCCCCCCCCCATTTCATCATGTCAGAATTTCCTGTCTGCCCCACTCGGACCAGGCTGCAAAGTGTGAACAGATCTGAAGATATCCCATCTTAGTCTGGAATATTGTACCTGTTCTTTTTGTTTTAAATCATAATGTTTGTTTTGTGTAACATTGATTCACGTGGAGGCAAGAAAAAGTCACTTTCTATGGTGAATGTTGAACTTGAATAAAAGCTCGAGCAAGAATGTCACGTTTTTCCCCTAGAAAAGCCAACTGTTGTTATGTTGTAGCTGTTTTGTGAATAAAACAACAAAAACACACCAATTGCCTTTATTTTCTTTTATTCATGAGAAATTATTTACAAGAAAAACAGCAGGTGAATTGTTTTCTTCCACATCTTTAGAGGATCATTGACCACTAACTTTAATGACTGGCATGGTTTTATCTTTCACGTTTTTCTGATAAGGAAACGCTCGAATACAGGAGGTCGTAATCGCGCCTCATATTTTTCCAGTAAACCTGTTTCCTGGTAAACTCCTGCCAAGAAAAATAAATTTTTTTGTGTCCTGTTACATGCATGCATTCAAACAATGGGTTATATACAGTAGAAACCGTGCATCAGCCGTGTAATCAGTTGTCTTGAGTGGAAGATAAACGATTATAAGATCATAATGAATAGTAAATATACTCCATTTGTGAGTATTTTGTAAAGTAAAAGTTTTTCACGTTCTGTCAACACCTTCATATTCAGTAGATCTAAGAACCAAGGTCCTCATCTTAATAACAGCATAAATCGTCCCTGTAACTTTAGTCAAGTACTACAATAATGCAGCCTAATATGACACAAATATATACATATATATATAATATATATATGTAGCCTCAGTGATTCCTTACTTCACAATGGTAAAAATGGGGCAAATCCCTGAGCACCACTGATTAAAATGACCCAACATGCCTCTGTACTCCCTTCAGAGTAGATGGAGGAAGGTCTGTAAACACTCGTCCTGTCACGCTGGTTTTCCTCGATGTTTTGACATTTCTCTTCTGAAGCGAGACAAAGTTCCAACTGATTGTTATCCTTTGAATATGTAAACGTGCGCTTCCTGTTTTTCTCTCGTTTGCTTATTTTTTTTTTTTTTTTTTTGCTCAGAAGTTCTCCTTGTTGAAGTAAAATCTGGTCTTGCGAGGATCCACGTCTGAGTATTTGGCACATTTCTTCTCCAGGACTTTCCCCAGAGCTTCAGGGCCGCACAAGAAAGTTCCCACAATGGACCTAAAACACACAGAAAAATAAAACAAAGCTGCTTTATCATTCAAACTTTTATTCCATTCATTTATTTTACAGCTATGAAAACGTGCTCGTTTTCAGATTCTACATGCTGTTACAATCAATAAAACACACAGTGGATTCAGCCTCCTGCAGTTTTTGTGTAGTTGAGGTTGTAGGCTTTATATTTAAGCAGTTTAAAAGGTCAAAGTCTATTAATTCAGACTTAATAATCCATAATGACAAAATTAAACTTTTTTAGTCTTTCCCTCAAGTGTAATGCACAATATATTAAATATTATTTCATTATTAAGATGACATTTGAGACAATATCATCTTTACATTAATATTATTAGACCCAACATATTGAAATAAGCAGATTTCACTGTGCAAGAATTTATAAAATCATTATCTTTATTATCAGTGAAATGAAAAAGTAGGTAGTTCAGGCCATATAAATGCAACAGAGTTGAGCTATTTTAGTTAACTGAAGAAATATACAGAACTAATGGCATTTTCGCTCTGAAATATTTACATTTTCAAAGCTTTAAGGTAACTTTTGAAAAGTTCTTGTTCTTCTGAGTCTTTTTAAGCACTTGTTTGAATCCAGAGAACTTTTTTTAAGCTTACGTGGGGTTCTCTTTGCGGACTTGTTCAAACTCCTTGTCCCAGATGGGCCGGCCATAGTGAGTCTTCTGTTTGAGCCCAGTGACTACATCAGTGTCCTTATCAAAGTGAACCATAACGTGAGTAGCCTGTGGAGGGAGAGAAAAAAAAACCCACTGAGCTTGAGATGAAATGACATCAAACTGCTGTTGTGGACTTTGGTCTGAGGGTGGAGTAGGTTGATGACTGATTCACACACGTACGTGACTCTGATCCCATCCAGTCAAGTAGAGTTTATAGGTGAGGAAATCCCCCATGCCTCTCTCCTCCATCTCTTTCTCCAGCACCTGTAGAAGGTCGGCAAACCACTCAAAGGCGTGCGTTTCACGACAGAGCCAGTAGAAATAAATCTGAAACCAGGAAGCAAATGCATGTTAAACAATGACTCATCCTCTGGCATGGGTGTGCTGTTTCAAACACAAGCGTCTTTATTTACAGGACAATTGAAGGCCCTGTGTTAGGTTTGAATAGAAGAAGTGAGCTGGTTTGATCTCACACAAACATAAGGTCAAAAGCATTTAGTAACTAACACTAAGGTTATTGTTGTCCCAACCTTGGGGATAAAGAAATAATCTTTATATGAATTGGTTTCATCCATTTCATAATAAACAGGCTGATGGGGAGCAGTTGGGTTAAGTTACCTTCCTGGTGCGCAGTTTAGGATCAGAGTCTTTGAACTTGTACCAGATGGACTTGAGGATGGAGGCAAATGGAGTGACGCCGATGCCAGCACCGATCAGCATGCTGACCTCGTAGTCGAACACATCCTCGCTGGCTGTGCCAAAAGGTCCATCCACGCCCAACCTGAGGGCAAAAAGAATTTTTTTTAACAAGAAAAATAAACTACAGGTTTTGAGACGTCTTCAAAGAGCTAGTTGTAGGTCGTCAAGAAACGAGTTGCTGGATGTGACTTTGGACGTCAGTATCAGTTTGTAAAGGTTTTGATTTTTTTGCAGTTTCCTGTGGCGCACTCCAAGGCTCCCACTTAGGCTTGTTATAGTTTAAATATACATGTATTGTTGCTTATTGCTACGCTATAATCTTCAGTTTTTGTTTGTTTGTTTGGAGGATGTACTATTTTGAATGGCAACACAATTTTTCCAGTTACATAACAGAATGGCAATTTTTTTTTAGCAATAATCAAAAACAATTAAAGTACTAGTAGTACTCGTTAAACCAACTCTTTGGTGTAACTAGGGAATTTGTCTGAAACATGAGTGTCATTTATGACTGTGTCAAAATTCACAAATTCATTTGCAATATGCATTTATTAGCATTTGTCTTTGTTATATTAGCTAACTAACATGACAATCATAGCCATAAGTGAGCCTTGCAACACACGAGTCATGTCAGACTTAGCAGTCCCATTTAATTAAAGCCCTTTATTTCAGACCAAATTTAATTGTAAAGTTGATGTTGCTATGTCGTGCACTTATTGTGCATTTTTGTGGGCGACTCTGTCCGTCTCACCTAAGTTTCAAACTGCATTCCTGAACTTTGGAGACGACTGCTGGGAAATCGGTTTTTAAATTTGTATAAGTAGGTAATCTGGATAAATGCCACATACCAATCCACACCCTGATGCAATCCGAGTTTGTTATCTTGCTCAGAGATGCTTTGACATTTGGACTCTTTCTTCAGAGTCACGTATTTGCGTGTTGTTACAGTTTTAGACAAAAACAATAGTTTTGATTTTACCCAGAAAAATTAGAAGCTTAAAAAAAACAAAACAAATTACAGGTAGCAATAGTTACCTCCTCATGAAACATCTACAGTAACAGATTGGATAAGGTCAGATTGTTTGACTCACTTGGGTCCCTCTGCTCCCTCTGGTACCTTCTTCATGATTTCAATGAGTTTGTCGGTCCAGTCGCCTGCCGAGCGGATGTGGACGCTGAAGAAATCCTCCTCGGGCGCAGACGTCATGGTGAACGGGTGCCACTCCAGCTGTGAGATGGCTGGGCAGTTGACGAAGACATACTGACCCACCTCCATTTTGAAACCATTCTTTATCAGCTGCAGCTCCAGCACTTTAGAGGGTCGCATGACAATCTGAAGACAAAGCACATGGATTAGGATCACATGCAAAAAAAGTGGAAGAAGCAGCAGGTGAAATGTGAGTCTAGCATACCTTCTTGTATTGTACTCTCTGCATGTAACGAATGAAACGAACCAGGCGCTCACAGAGATAAATAACCATCGGGCCAATCACATACATCCAGGTCTGAAAAAACCAAGAAGAGGTTAACGAGGTTTCACTGATGAAGGTTTTAATTTACTACTCTCTGTACAAAAGGACAAACCTGTGGAAACCCTCCTGCAAACTGAGGGATGGGACACTCAGGAATCTGTCCCCAGTCATCAGGGTGATCTTTACAGAAAGTTGTGTTGTGTGGTGGATTTGTCCTCTGCTGGCTCCTCACAATGCGCCTGCAGGTGCAAATTGCACAAATGAAACCTGCTTGCAAAAATAACAACACGCAAGCCAAAGTCAACAAAGGCTGAAGCCTGTCTCGTACCCGGCTCCGTGGAAGACGAGACCAGCGAAGAAGATGATGAAGAGGTGGTGCGTGTACCAGAACACTTCAAAGTAGCTGCGTCTGATGACCTCCATGGAGGAGGTGATGATGAGGATGAGCGCGAGAGTGATGACGACACCAGTGAGGCCGGCGATGGTGGTGAAGGCAAAGTAGGTGGGAATCTGCTGAGGATCCTGAGACACAAGCAGACGCGTGAGCTTTCAGGTCTTGGTCACAGTGTTCACATGTCCAGCTGATCCATTAGCAGAGCAGAACTCCCCTTTAAGTTTGCAAGCGGCACATTTATAAGTTGCTTTATTTAAATTGTATTATTATTTTGTCTTCATTAGACACAGTAAAAGGGTCTCAGGTCAAAAATGAACCTGGGTTACCTACATTAAGTCATGAGACACGCGGTCATCTGCTCCACCTGTGAGCGAAAGCGGCACCCCCACATTTTGCAGTTTGATAAATGATAAGTATGAGTCCTGTTATTTGTTTTATGCAAAGCTCTGTATTTGTTGAGAGATGCGTTTCATTTCATGTCAGTTTCGGAGCAATCCGTAGATGACTTACAAGGTTGGTTATACGGACTGGATTCAGGTAGGTGGTGTTTTCTGTGTCAGCCAGATCGGACAGAGCGGTGCTGAGCTCGTCGTCAAGACCTTGTCTACTGTTGTTGTACCGCTCCAGGTTGAACAAGTGAGCGATCGTATGAACAGCTGTGACAAGACACAGAGGAGACACGTCACGGCTGCTTTATGTAGTTTTGTATTTGTTTGCAAAAAAAAAAAAAAAAAGTGTGAAAAGTGTTTTTAACAAGTTGATCAAAGGAAACAGTTCAAGCTTTCTGAGTTTCAAATATTTGCAGTCGCTCGTTTGAGAAAAGGTTTTTGTTATCATATGTTCTTAGTCATTTCCCTGTAACTTGTCTTGCCAAAATTAATTCCAGATCTTTACATATCACTTGTTGACTTGTTGTGTGTGTTGTGTGTGTGGCTGCGTGATTGAGGGAAGGAAGGGAGAAAAATTAATCTTTCTGTCAGTTTTACTGTAACTTCACAATAGACTGAGATACGTGTTACTGTGAGACTTGAGTAAACATGTGCTTATCACTCATGTAGGCACATTTGCAGAGTGTGGCGAATAGTTAACCACACCCATGCATGTCATTTTCTTTTCAAAAACACATTTTTGAAAAGAAAATGAGAAGTTTGTCTCTTTGTCTTTTATTGTTGGAGCATAATTCATGTCGCTATGACTATAGCACAACTATAGCACCTGAAAAACAAAACAAAAATAGACAGAAACAACATTGAAATGTCATCTTTAAACAGAAGAATATTGCCAGATTTTATTCCAATATCTACTAAAAGAGACATAAGATACATAAGGAGGAACAGACGCACAATTTCACCTTACATTGCGTTTACTATATAAATTAAATTCACCATTACATACCTGTCATCAGAGCGATCATGTATGCCACCAGCTTGTGGAAAGTCAAATTCTTGTCCAATTGTTTCCTCATTGTTCTGCTGCAACGCTGAAAAGACAAAGAAAGAAAGGGAGTGAATGGCAAAACATGGGAGTGACATTATTACAAAACAGAAAGCTACTCAACCTGATGAGTTATCCTTTCTCTGTAATAATCTCAGCGAGCAGTAAAAAGTAACTTAAGCTCTAAGCACAAAGCAAATTGAACCTTACATAGTTTGACAGCATGAGAAACCTGCACAAGCATGCAGAGAACATGCAAACTCATCACAAAACAGACATGAGATGTCAGGGGTTTGATTCCAGGACGCCTTACGAGTGCACCACATTGTTATGCTGGTTAATGGTGTCTGAGGTTGTGGGTGGCCACCTGACCAGTTTTGGGGGTTTATTTTTGCAGCCAGCACAGATGGTACCTTCCCAAAGAAAAACGTACTATAGCCTACGAACTATTAGACTTAATCGTTACTATATACAATAATGGACTTCTATACATTTTACATCAGATGAAAACTTTGGTTGTTAGATTCAGATAATTATTTATTAAAAGCTAGACATGAGAATAACAAAAAAAAAAAAAGAGTATTTCTTTGTACCCCCCCTTCCCTGTTAATGCAGATTACATTTTTACATAGCCGATCCAGTAATTTAGGTCAGTATCGGACCGATGTCGATACATAATATCGGATCGGTCCATCCTTAATGAAAGCATGAGGAACTTACCACAAAAGAGCCTCGGAGCAGAGACAGCAGGTTCCTGCACACTGGGAGGAGGATGAGCATGCAGTTAAAGTTGAGAACAGCTGCAGGAGCTCTGGCCCAAGGCAAAGCAGACTAAAATAAAAAGCATCTTCATATGAGCATCATTTCACAAAAATCACAGAGGGTAATAGTCATTGCATTTTTTAATATACTTAAGTTCCTATTTCCATTTAAAGGCGTTACCCTCCACCACATTTGCCTTATTGCTGGACCTGGCCTCTCACTGTTGCTAAAAAAAAAAAGTCTGCTGTCAGTTAGAGAAATTTCCCCCTTAAATTTTACACATTGCTTATTTAAATAACCATTTGGGGTCCAACGATATTGAATTTTTAATATGGCAACATTCTAAGAAGTACTTCTGTGTGATTGCATGGGGCTTGAACACATCAAGTTGCAGTTTACATGAATTAAAATACATTCGGTGTGTAATAAAGACATTTATGCAAAAAGAAGAATATTTTGCCTCCACATCTCACAACTTATGGGCAGATCAAGGTACATGCTTCTGAGTCATATGGGGTTTTAATTAATACACTGTATTTAAAAATCAGTTGAGATCGAAGTTACAAACAAACGTACTTTTATTGCTATATTATATGTTTCTCTGACAGTTTAGCTTAATCTCTTGGAGATGAACGGTTGAAGACACGTTCAAAAACCATCATCTTTACAAGAATGGGACAGACAACACTGTCCAAACGACGCACTATACATAAAGGGGAAAACATATATATACAAATAGTCTATGTGTGACTTAAAGTCGCTTTTCTTCTATATTATTGCAATTCGTACTTGTCAGGGTTGATGCAGTTTAACATAGTTTCGACACAGAGCATTTAAGTTAAAAGCTCAACACCATTGCTGTTCTCAGCTATTTACATCCCCGTTCGTCTGAACTTAAGTTCACTTAAAGAAGAGAAGCAGTAATTGTTTTTGGTAAAAGTAATGAACCGAGCATCATAACAAAGATCTTTACTCACCCCTAAAAGATGACGCGTGTAGAAGAACTGCGGCCCCAAGTCGTAGAAGAAATAAAAATACACAAAAAGGAAGATGTTGATGGCCATCCACACAAACTGCAAACATAACCAGAACAATGTTTCCATCACACAATGGTTGCAAGCATTGAAAAAGGGGCGATCGTGGCTCAAGAGTTGGGAGTTCGCCTTGTAATCGGAAGGTTGCCGGTTCGAGCCCCGGCTTGGACAGTCTCGGTCGTTGTGTCCTTGGGCAAGACACTTCACCCGTTGCCTACTGGTGGTGGTCAGAGGGCCCGGTGGCGCCAGTGTTCGGCAGCCTCGCCTCTGTCAGTGCGCCCCAGGGTGGCTGTGGCTACATTGTAGCTTGCCATCACCAGTGTGTGAATGTGTGTGTGAATGGGTGGATGACAGGTTGTGTAAAGCGCTTTGGGGTCCTTAGGGACTAGAAAAGCGCTATACAAATACAGGCCATTTACCATTTTACCATGTATTTGAAATACGTGACTTTGCGCGCAAAAGCTGTGCGTAAATGTCCCACATCTGCGTTTACAAAACCCCTCCGTTGAAAACTGAAATCGCAAACGTGTGAATATGAAAAACTTACCAGTATGAAGGCTGAAAAGCCGTAGTTGACAATGCAGTTCGCCATGTTCAGCTCTTTATCTCGACTCGAGCAGCTTCACTGCATCCTTTAAGCTGCTGGCACTTTTATTTCATCCCTGCTTGTCTGGACGACTCCTTCATTTACAGGTGTGTGATGGTGACGAGACAAGGAAACAAAAGCAGCAGAGGCTGAAATTGCGCTGTTCAGGAAGTTTTCCTGAGTCTTGCTGATCGCATTCCTACCTCCCGGAAACTGGATCAACTGTCATGGATGGCAGGAATGAGGAAGTATATGTTGCACAATACGATATATCTCACTTCGCTGATCGGCTATGCAAGTTGTTCTATGGCAAGAAAAGGTGTACTGCTGTATATGTAAATGTAATAAAAGAAAAATAAACAAAAGCAAGCCTGAATATTCAGATATAATTTTATTTATTGTTCAAGTAACACAGTAGTAGCAGTGAAGGCACTGTTTTAACAGGACAAAACATTAAAAAATAAGAATGACTTTTAAAGCACTTCAATAAAATAGAAGCTCATCAGTGTCAGTCTCCTTAATGCAACATCAAAAATAAGGCTAGTTCTCAGTTTCCTGTGTGTTACACAAGACACAAAAATATTCTCATAGGCTTTTAGACATTTGTAATTTTCTGTTTCACAACACAAAGCCCCCCCCCCCCCCTTTTCTTTTTAAACAAAAGCCAGCCACAGTGGACAATGAACAAGACGAGGCATTCATCACAGCAGTTGGTATGAGGAAGATAAATTCATCTTCTGACCTTTACTTGTCATCCTCCTGTTAGTGTGTTTTTACTTTTTTTCCCTGTTAATAAGTCTCCTACTTCAGATGCAAACCTGTGCAAAAGGGCCTTCATGCTATGAAAACCCTGAGATTAAGTAAACAGTGTGGTCTCCTGGTCGATGTTTGGGACACTCCACTTGGCACGTTTCCCCTCACACCTGGCTCAGGCGGCCCTCTCAACAGCGGCCTTTGTGTGTCACTGCATATCTCGGCACGCTACATTATTTCGTGTACCGACCTTTGTGGGGCCCTCAGTGTATGGGACACCAGGAGTCACCCTAAATACCTTACAGAACGAGAAGTTTGAACTGAAGAGAAAAAGGCAAAAGTTTGTTCTCTGACATGCCACCTCACTTTCTCTGAAAAAACACACATATTAGCTACTCCAGACTTTGCTCAGCGATGCACCTTTATATTAGATTACTTAGGCCGCCTCCATCATATCGTCAACAATAGCCGTCTCCCGCTCTCCAAGCTGGCTGGTGAGGTCAGGAGGTTGTGAACCCTGAGTGTCCAGCAGCTCCACCGGCTCCACCGGCTCCTCCGCCCCAACCACCATGGTGGCTGACGTAGAGTACGAGTGTGCCGGCTTCCCTCGACTCCCCTGCTCTCCACGCCTTTTTTTATGGCAGCAGACGCAGTGCAGGCAGTCGTGGACGTTGTACTTGAAGAGGCGTCTGAAAGGGTGGAAAAACTGGTAGAAGAGCAGCATGAAGAGCACAGCCAGGCTGTAGCAGACCAGCAGCTGGACCACCAACAGCGGGGCGCACACATACTCATAAAAGTCTGACTTGAAGAAGTACCAGAGCGTGATGAGGAGGAAGTTCTCAATAAAGCGCCCACAGTAGTACATGGCCAGGCGGCCCCATTGCTGCCTTTTCTCGATGAGCTCTTGATGGGTGAGGTCAAGCTGCACCGCCGACCAGCAGAAGATGTTTATGCAGGCGTACAGCAACGTGAACATGCACAGCACCACCACAGTGTCCAGCTTAGAAAAGTTGTTCTCCACATTCTCAGTTAGAGAGCCTTTCTTGGCCCAGAACTCAACCCAGGGGAGGAAGAAGAAGAAAAGAAGGTTAACCATGCCGACAAGGATCGTCCAATGAGTGAGTGCCGTGCTGAAGAGGACCAGCGCCGTGACCCGGGTAGCAATCTCCAAGCCTCTCCAGACAATCATGCACAGGTAAGCACAGGGGCGCAGCTGTAATTTGTAGTCATCGAATCTGATCTGGATGGCCAGAACGCTGCACACGAGGGCCCCGTAGGTGATGGAGATCAGGGTGATGACCATCAGCACCACTGGAAACACAGACACAAGTGACCTGTTAGACTTCTCAAAAATCACAAGAAACTATAAACTGTTACAAAGTAGGTTTATTAACAGTTTGGGCACAGAGAACATGATTTATTCACTTAAAAGGATCAGAATTTAACAGACGTACAGCAGGGTCTGACACCGCATCAAAATTTCATGTCAACCTGGAAATTCTCAGGAAGTTCATTGACACGAAAATAAGAAATATACTGCAGAGTCTGCAGTGCAATAACTAGAGCATTGCAAAGAGGGAAGCATCAGGTGTTAGAACTAAGTGAAGGTGTCAGAGATCGATCGGTTATTGCAAGGAAAGAGGGGCTCAGCATTAATCTAGTCTTTGTAGGAGCTGAATTTGTTGGCTCCAAATCGAAAGTGTTCACACCATCACTGAAAAAAAAAGAAGCACAAGAGCGCCTTCATCAGAAAAACACTCTCTGAGACGAGCAGCATCAAGATGGGAAACCAAATCTAATGGTCAGCTGAGACAAAGCAGCATTTCATTGTGAATGATGGAGAAAAGTTCATGCTGCTGATAAAATGTGAGATTTGTTGAAGTAGCAGAAAAAGAACCGGAGAATGGTGGTGAAACATGATGGGGTAAAGCCTTCACTGGATTTAGGGAGATCAACACCAGTCTTTCAAGCAGACATCCATTCATCAGAGACCTGCTTCATTCTCTCGAATGCATTTTTTGGGGAAAGGATTCCCACTGAAGCAGGATAATGAGCACAAAACTTTGAAGGACTACTTGAAATCACTGTTAAGTCACTTGACTTGAACTCCCTCAGAATATTTATGGGACACTAAGAGTGAAAAAGGCAACTTTTCCAGAAATATCCAGATGGATTATCAGGTTTTCCAGAAATGTGTCAAGTCCAAGAAACAACTAAGAAGCACTTATATATTCTGAAGGTCACGATGTAGCTTGCAATTCTGCCAATTCAACAAGATGATATTAGCATTTGAGTTAAAAACAAACAAACTGTTCTTTAACTGCACCAGCAGCATGGCAGGAGGGGAGGAGAAGTTGGGCTGTTGGCCTGGGTATCATTCTCTTCCACTCTGAACAATCTCAACTACTTTTAGATGGACAGAGGGAAAAAAAGTCTTTCCTCTAGTGCCATCATCAGGTCAAAATTTCAAGTTGTCCTAAAAGCAGTGCAAAGACTGACGTGTTAACAAGCTAAACAGTGAGAATGTGCTTTCTTACATGCTCCGTAGACCTTCTGTGTTGTCTGTCTGTGGCTTATTTACTGCTCTTGCACATAATATACCTCCTACTTCCAGAACATCATGAAAAAAATGTTTTAATTGCAAAACACAGGTTGAATTTTAGTTATTTTTAGTTTGTTAATTTTAGCCACAGGACATCTATACTTTGCCACACATACCTAAAAATAATGTTTAATAAAACAAAATTAAATTATTTTTTTTTTTTTAGTCACTATTCTTTGGTAAAGGGCAAAATAATATAATCATGTCCAGATGTTTTGGCAGAGGCAGATGAGAAACTGGGACTACTGTGGACGGCTGCACAAGTTAAGGACGTCCACAACAGTCCCAATTTCTCGTGTGGCCCCTCAGGAGCAACGTGGTGACAATCTGAACACTTTCCAACATGATAGTGATGTCTAAAGGGCTCAGAGATGATCAATTAACATTCTGAATTAATGACTAGTAACCTCCCCACATCTTCATCTGCTTAAGAATCCATGGTCGTTTCTTAAAAAGCAAGTGGAAAGGCAGACGCCTACAAATTGATCAGCTCTCAGTCCTGATAAAACTTGAATCGGAATCAATTAGAATTTAGCACAGAAGCTTAAATCCACCATGCAAAAGAGAACTGCATAAATTGTAAAGAAGGACCAACATTGACTCTTTGCATAAATGTAGAAGTCTACAAACCTATGACTTGCTTATGAATGTTCTTCACTTTATTATAAAATCATGTAAAAATAAAAATGGAAACGGCAAAGTGTCAAAAAAGAAGAAACGAGCACAGACAACAGACTGCACACCTCCAGCTTCTCAGCAGCTTTACATTTGCCGTTTTTACGCTTAAGCAGTGTGCAGAAAAAAATCTAGATCTCAATTATTCACAGAAAACAAACAACAACATTTATGCCTGAAAACATGCCTGAAGCTGTAAATAAAAAAAACCCAGAACACCAGTTTGCTTTGGGTCCCAGGAGTTCTTTAAAAACTATTACACCACATCTGCTTGTAAGCACAGATGTCACCAAGCTTAAAGTTAGAGCATCCGTTTTATATTAGCATATTTTCAATTGTGTAAAATTAGAAAGTAAAAAAAGTTTAAATATACATTGTTAAGAATACATGCCCCAAAGCAACAAAAGTCAGTACACGTTTGAACTATTGCGGTTTAAATCTTGTTTTTTTCCGCCCCCTCCACACTTCTCATCTCTACCTTTTACTTTTTAATGCAAACCCCGTCCTGCTTGGCGTGGAAGTGTAGTTCTTTAACACCGATTTCTATTATTTATCAGGCAATGTTGTTTCCAGTTTGTGTTTTTCTGTCATTTTAGTTTGAAAAACCCAAAATGTTTTCTAAACTTAAGCCAGACAACGCGTCCGGGTCAAAGTTTGACTTGACAATTTTTTCAAGGTGCTTTGGATCACTGTCATGCCTGATCCTTCTCCTTCTGCCAGATTTGTTTTAAAAATGGCAGCAATCCTGTGAGCCAGCATTTTTACACATTCACAGACATTTACGGCGCCATCCATGAATATCATTAACGTAACATCTTTTGCACTTTAACGGCTCCTTACCGTCCAACACCCACCTCTGTGGGTTGACAGCCGACACGATAAGCTAAAATCTGAGCCTAACAAATCCATCTTAACCTCATCTGACAAAAGAACGCACTCTCAATATTCTGCAGACATCAGTTCAGATTATTTTGCGAAGTTTTCCCATAATAGTTTGTGTCAAAATGCAAGCAACGGGCATTTTGTGCATAAAAGGTCGACTCTTTGTGGTTTCTTTCACCACGTCTGAGCTGTCACAGAAACTCAGATTTACACAGAGCTTTTGCTTTTTTGAAATCTCAGAGACAGACTGCACCACTCTCAAGATTCATCCAAGTATTTCCAGAAACACAGCCAACGTGTATCAGATTACTCATGCCATGACTGGTTCTATGCGGTTTGATTCATTTATCCATTTATTTTTAGCTGCTAAACAAACTTCCTGCATGTTTCTCTCTCTTTATGAAGTCGTACAACAACTTTTTTTCCAAACTCTGCTGGCATCCTCCTCCGCAGGGTGTCTGCACAGGCGTCTTCCTCAAGGAGCTCAGTTACAACACACACTGAATTACAAAGTCTTGGCTGGCTTGGGAAAACCTTGCCATACTCGACAACTTATCTACAGATATTGTAATTACTAAAGGTGATACAACTGTTAACAATGTGACATTTAAATAACATTTTATAGCTCTGCTGTAAATCTCCCAGTATTTGTGGACTGCATTTACATAAACTAACACTGGCAGTTTCTTTGATACACTATCAAATCAAAGTGATGACTCATAGTTATAAAGAGCTGCCAACCTGAATGATTTTCATCATTTTAATATTATTAAGATTTTCTTTTAAAGATACCCTCATACTGGAATAATCATCTGAAACCCCCCCGTGATTCTTACTTCTTGTAGGGAGGATGTATTTCTCCTGGATGGTGGCGTACAGCTGGAGCGTCAGCTGCGGCGTGGAGCCCAGAAAAGCCTGGATGACCGCGGTGCGTTTGAAGGCATTCCTGTGCGTGGCCAGGATGCGCTCCGTTTGGCCAATTTCCCACTCCATCTCTGTCCCCGTTCCCTTCTTCAGCTTGATCTTTCTGGAGATGGTGACATAAGGCTCTTCCTTTTTACCTGCCTTAAAATAGATCACCAGAGCCTCAAAACACCTGAGGAAGAGAGAGAGGCGTGTGTGAGAGTGAGCGAAGTAATGTTTTCACACCAACAGAGGGCAGTGCGATGTTGGGTTTAACTTAGAGGACGCCACGCTGGTATGTTGTGATGTCTGTGTTGTGGAATCAGCACATGAGAGTGTGAGCGCTGAAGGGCAGCAGAGGATCCAAATCAGACGTGTGAGAGGAAAGAAGGGAAAGGATTGGGGCTCATGTGTCGGGAATTTGTTTTTAAAGGTTGGGACATTACGGCACTGACACAACACTGCTCTTATGCATGTCACAGAAGAATGAGCAAGCCTTTGTTTGCAAATCACAGCTATAAATGCACACAGCACTGAGAGTCCAGCAGGGGGCACTCAGCAGGAGGACTACCCTGCTCCACAAGGCCTGGATGGATTACCAGAAAGTCTCAGGGTGTGGTTCCCTTAAGGTTTGCAAGGTAAATGCTCTCAGTGTTTGGTCACAGAGGGGGGGAAAAAAGCAGTATTCATAAAGAGGGGAAAACAGGTTTTGCACTGAAAAGGATTTCTGTGGAAAATGTATAGCTGCTTGCTTCAAATAAAGCCTCTGAATGCTCAACAAACGTCATGAAAAGGAAAAATAAACTGAATGTGGACTTAGGTGATATAGCCAAAGTGCAAGTATGCCAACACTGTAATAATATTCATTTGAAATAACCAGGAACGGACAGCGCTGTACATCTGTATTCAAAACACAGCCCTCTGAGTATTCCCACCGGAGCACTAAATCTCACATCACTCTATTGGAATGCCTTTTCCGACACTGTTGCTTCAGCTGCTTTTTTCTAGGAAAGCTGTAGTGTTTATGTGATCCACTGTTCAATGCCTGAACTGTGTTTGACCCACACTTAGATGGCAAGTAGGAAAAAAGATCGCATAGTCACTCAGCCTCACACAAGCACACGCATACTTTATTCTTTATGCTGGCAGTCACAGGAAAGCCACTTGACTTTCATGTACAGGATTTGCCACAGCGTTACGGAGAAGACACAATCTGATATCATTTCCTGGAACTCTGGCAGTACAGTAGACTCGGGATGCAAAATGATGGCACTGAACCTGAGCCAGTCTCCACTTAGGAGTCTGTAAAACGACCAAGAGGCAGGCTGAATTTCACTTAGAGAAAGGAAAAAAACAACAACAGCATGACATACAAATGAACCTGCAAAGAGGATCAATACCCCGACTTCAACAGAAGCATCTTATAGATTTATAGAAGGAAACATTGGTTGCTGCTCTGTATTTGCAGTCTAAACATGCAATCTGTCCCCTCAGTGTACAAATACAGCAGCACTGCGGGCCACATACCCCACGAAAGAAGAGGAACTGCCTTTAAAAAACACAAGGTTGAGCAACTCAAGAAATGCTGACATTCCTGACTATATAGGGAAGAAGAGCATTCAGGAAGTTCTTTCAGTAAGTCTTTAGCAACATCCTCCTGTTTTGGTCACTTGGGATTATGCCATCAGCTTCAGTGGCAAAGCCTCCTCAGACTGTTAAGGTTGAGACACATAAGACGCTCAGCATGTTTCAACTAGTCCTGGTTGACAAAAAAGCAATTATGTGTTGTGTATCCCTGGTTTGGTTTCATACACTTAAAGAGACAAGTCAAGACAAGTTTCTCATTAGATAACGTCTTTGTTTTACGTTGACTGTCAGAGTATTTTCAGATGCATGCACCAGTAATACAAGGCTCTGAAAAAAATGGACCATCTATACAGTTATCTGTGAACATCAAGGGTTGAGATTCCTCTCTTGACAGCAGATATGGTATGTCTGACGGTGTGGCCACGAGATCAGCAATTACGCCATCCCTAAGTCACACAGGAAGCCTCCCATCTGAGCCAAGAAGCACCAGAGGTGATTTATTCACAGCAGCGCGGTCCATAATGATGCAGAACAGGATGAGCTGTACTGCAGAAACAATCATGGTGTCTGTTTTCCGGCCTCACTGCTGCACTACCGGCAGGCATCAGATACACAATGGATGATAACTGAAAAGCATTAGACATGCAGTCAGCAGAAAACTGCTTCAAAGGCCATTTTGAATCACTGGCATGAGCAAAGCTTTTTTAGGTGGAGGTGAGATGTGTGCTGGATAGACAGCAACTTATACAGCTGACAGACCCAGCTGTTTTTTGTTAAGGTCGGCAGCAGGACCATCCTTGATATTTTCTCCTTTTAATCAGTCACTCTAAGCTCCTTTAAAACACAATCTGAAACTGTTAACATGATCAGGACCCATTTATTAAAGCGCCAAATGTGAAATTATCTATGCCTATTAATTAGAAGGTCCCAATCATGGTTTTTCCCCCTTTTATGTTTTATGCGTACAGTCTACTATAACTTTTGTGCATAACTCACAGTTCTAATATCCTTTAGATGTAATACTTTAAACCGGATTGTTATTTAAAACAATGTCTTCTTCTGATTGGTTCCTTTCATAATCCAGCTACAGGGGTGTTTGAAGTTATTTAGCTGTGACGTGGAAGCAACAACAAACACTTCCTGGCCACTTTGCTAGGTACACCTGTTCAACTGCTTTAAAAATGCAAATGCAAAAACACACAAGGCAGCAGCTCAGTGCATTTAGGAATGTAGATATGACCAGGATGACCTGCTGAAGTTCAAACCAAGCATCAGAATGTGAAAGAAAGGTGATTTAAGTGACTTTGAATGTGGCATGGTTGTTGGTGCCAGGCAGGCTGGTCTGAGTATCTCGGAAACTGCTGATCTACTGGAATTTTCCCCAAACAAACATCTCTAGGGTTTACAGAGGGGGGTCTGAAGAAGAGAAAATATGCAGTAAGCATCAGTTCTCTCGCCAAAAAACCTTTGCTGATTCCAGACAACAGGGGACAATGGCGAGACTGCTTTAAGCTAACAGGAAGGCAGCAGTAACTCAAATTCAACAAAAGGAATGCAGAAGAACATCTCTGAACATGAATCAGATAGGCTACAGCAGCAGAAGACCACACTGGGTGCCGCTTCTGCCAGCTAAGAACCGAAAGTTGAGGCTAGCGTTCACACAGGCTTAACAAAAATCAGACAAGAGAAGATTAGAAAAAGTCTGTCTGGTCCGACCAGTCTGATCATGTCTGCAGCGCCTTTTCAGATGGCAGGGTCAGAATTTGGTGTTAACAACATGAAAGCATCAATCCATCCGACCTTGTGTTATAGTTCAGGCTTCTGCTGCTGCTGGTGGTGATGCAATGGTGTGGGGGATAATGTTTTGGCAGACTTTGGGACTCTTAGTGCCAACTGAGCATCAAGCAAACCAACAGCCTGACTCTGTACTAGTGCTGACCACAGCTACTCCGTTCTGGACACAGTGTGCCCGTCTTCTGATAGCAGCCTCCATAATGGAGGCTTCTCTATCGTCCAGCTCACTCAAGAGAATCAATAAGTCATTAATTAAGATTGTTTTGTCAGGTTACTAAAGCTTGAGTTCATCACCAAGACTCAAAAACACCACATTTGGAGACACATAGTGTGTTGACTGTTTGTCTTAAAGACAGTGTAAAGTTTTTTGTGCAACTTGTAAAAAGTACAGTACTTGAGTAAATGTAGTTAAATTTTTACCAATGTTAAGTTGTGCTTCCTGCTGCTAACATCTCCCAATATCATTCTGTATTACTCTTTCGTGTGGCTTTATCTCTTATATATGTTAATAATTAGATACTAGTGGCTGGATGCCAGATACTGTGGCCTTACTTCATTTACAGTAAGAACCACTGCTCTATTTTGCAATCCAGCATGCAAGTAGATACTCTTTATATGTCGCTGCTACATTGTTATGATTTGCGATGCAATTTTCACTTACTAAAACTGGTAAAACAGGAACAACGTGAGTCTTGAATTCTTTTACCATATTTGAACACTACACTACATAATATAAGCTTAGATCAATAGTGTTGTCTCAGCACTTGAGATTTCCTGACTTTTGATTGGCATTACAAAGCATTGCCTGTGACTGTCATTTATTTATAATTTAATCACAATCTGTTTTTAAATATGTAAATTATGCTCAAATATATTTAAACTGGGATTTTTTTAGGCTTTGCTGAAAGCTGAGCCATAAATTAAGGCAACTTTTAGCCGTGCCTCCTGCAAACTGTTCTTTCCAGGGCACCTAATCTGCAACAGAAGACAAAAGGGTACACGCCCTATAGTTTCACTGTAAATGCACGTCATTACGTCTGAGCACTCCAGAGACAAATCAAAGTTC
The DNA here is from genome assembly GCF_057381915.1 of Diplotaxodon limnothrissa. Taxonomy (NCBI): domain Eukaryota; kingdom Metazoa; phylum Chordata; class Actinopteri; order Cichliformes; family Cichlidae; genus Diplotaxodon; species Diplotaxodon limnothrissa. The sequence goes on along the minus strand of NC_140597.1, from coordinate 37,152,097 downwards.
AGGGAGAGAAACAGGGACGGAAGCATAGGTTTGAAGTTCATGCATGTTTCCTTTCATACATGGTACGCCTCCACCTGTGTTTTCTTACATCAGTCAACATGTGCCAAACAGGTATCTCAGCTCAGATCAACGGACATGGAAGTGCAAGCTGAGCATATTTAAACAGAACTCCTCCCTCTAAAAACGAACTAGCTTTATCAAAGCTAGCATACACTCATTGTTGCTTGACTGAAATGTATGCACTGGTGTTATTTTTTCCTAGATGTGCTCATTTGTCTCACCTACAAGAATAGAATAAAGCATGCGTTATTTCAAGAAACCTTTGCAGCAACATCCAAAACCCCTTTCCTCTTTCTCTTGCCTGACTGGTCTGCAGCAGAGACCTTTGGATGCCATTAACATAAGATGAGGTCATACTATCGAGTGGCATCAAGTCATAAGTGTGAAACATGTGCTACAAAGGCATGAGTAAGTGTTGTGCAGTCATTTGACAGAGTGACCACAACCGTCGAGCGGTTGGCCATCAGGGAGACTTTCATTTAAAAAAGGCGACGGATATCATCGGACAAGCTGTTTGTTCTGAAGTCTATTACTAGTCAACACACTGAAGGATGTGGGAGGTTGTGATGTTCACTCATCTAGCCTCTTCGTCACAATGGACGCGCTTTCCATCTGGAGTGTGATTCGGTTACCAAACCTGCAAATCTTTATTCAGTGCAAAAACACTGGTTCAACCATAGTGCTGCAAGAGTGAACAGCAAGGGACTGACATCAGTGGATGTGGATATATTTAAGCGTGGCCAAATTAGAGTTCATTACAGCTTTGCAGAGTCAAAGATGACTTCCTGTCGTGTTTGATGAAATGTCAAAAAACAGATATTACAAGAAAAAAGGCAGCTTAAACTCATCTGAGAGGGTAGATTATGAGAATATCTGCCTTACAACCACAGGAGATTATGAGCTATCAAAAATGACTGATAGTCCTATGCAGTTTTCAGTTTACTGGGTACGCGAGCAAAAGCTAATGAAATTTTCCAACGTTTGCAACTGTTAGACTTGTTAGATTTAATTAAAGTGGCAGTTTGATTGTAGTTCATGAAGGTACTGAACCCTAACCGGTGTTACTGTTCATTTATATCATGCATCTTACGTCTTTAAGCAACTTGTCTCCATAGTTTTCTCCTGCTGCAGAGTCATTCCAGCTCTCAGAGGTTGCTGCCAGGCTTTAATGCATTCTGCAGAACTTGTCAATTTGTAGACCATTAACTGTCCTGCACTGTTCATGGAAACTGGAAGTTGCATGCCCACTTAGGACTTAAGGAGAACTAATGAGATTCAACATGCAAGTTTTCTCTGTTAACTGCTTTGTCTCGAACATGTCAGCAATCAGTGAAAAACCGCTCTTGTTTTTTCAGTTTTAAAAGTCGTACGGTGTTTATATACTGCACTGCAGATAAAGAAACATCAAGTCTGTAAAAATCTGTAACATTATTGCTAAAACATATATTTAACTGTCTGTTTATGTGCTACTTGTCACCGTTTCATGCAGTCAGCAGTGGCTGACATCTAGTGAACTTCCCTACAGTGTAAAATCAAAACTGGAATGACTGGAAATTAAACTGGATTCATGGGTACTGGGGATGTTTTCTTCTGCTTTTAAATGCCCCTAAAATGGTAATTTATCACAGACGAACCTTATTATTGTGGGTAAAAAGGTGTAATAACAAAAATGACAAGCAGTAAAGTATCCTGATTTCAAGCGCACACACTGGCCACGTTTCCCAATTACCTGATAACCGGGCCCAGCAGCAGCAGGTGCAGGAAGAGGACCAGAGGACGGTCCCGACCCAGGTCTCTGTTGATGAAAGTTAAGGCTAGCTGAATGAGCACAGCGGGCACCAGCATGAAGACGATGGTGAAGCTCATCCAGATCACATCCTCGGTGTGATAGTACATGCTGCAGAGCACGGCGGCCGTGATGAACTCAGCGCAGTAGAGCACGGTGGCCAGCACGACGCTGAGGGGAGGACGGGCCCGGCTGTGATTGACCACCAACATGACCCCGTTCTCCGCCACAGAGGAGCACTGCTCCACGTCCGAGATCTCCCCGTCCTGCTCCCCCATGGCCACTTCGCACATAGTAATTTTGATGTTTACGCCACTGAAGTCAGAGTGCCACTTTAATAGGAACCTGCCTCCAAAATATTTCCTTTGATGCGCTGTCCCTCCAAACTTTCCTCATTACGTATAACTTGACTATCCGACTGCAGGCATTCACTCATCCCCGACTCCCCCCGGAGGCTTTTGTATTCTGTTTTCCTGTCGTCGTCGTCGTCGTCGTCGTCTTATATTGCGTTTCGGTGTCTCCGCGTTTGGCCAAATGGAAATCACCTCACTGTCCGTTTGTGCAGCGTCAGTGTACAGGATTGGCAAAGTTCAGCCCAGTCATACACCCTCACAATAACTCCAACCGCCCGACGATCGTCTAAACTCGGCGGTGATCTGAAGCGTTCCGATCGCTCGTACTTGTTCCTGGTTAAACAGAGAGGACTTGGCTCCGGGCTGGAGGTTTTTTGAGTGCCTCCGTGTTGGCGTGTGGCTGTTGTCGGGTCATGTTTTCAGTGTTTCATGCAACAGCTGCGTCAAGTCAGGCCGAAACTCAGAGAGGCACCGGAAATGATGGGTGGCAGCTTTCAAAATAAATAAGACGAGCTCATTGAAGGTAAGATGGGGTTATAGGTAAACTCCCCCAAATATGGGCAATACACGGGTACAAGGAAGACTATTCAACATGCTGAGTGTGTGCACAAATGAGTACACGAGGTGGAAGGAAAGGAAATGAGAAGTGGTGACATATACTCATATTAAAAACAGTGTTGGGGAGTAACGGAATACATGTACCGCCTTACGTATTTAAAATACAAAATATGAGTAACTGTATTCCGTTACAGTTACCGTTTAAAAAGGTGGTATTTAGAATACAGTTACTTTGTTGAAATAAATGGATTACACGGTGGTATTTTCCTGTTTCATATTGTTGCGGGTCAGGACTGTTTGGGTTTTGTTTGACAGTTATGTGCCGTTGTTCCAGGCAGGGCGGCAGCGTTATGGTTGCCGTGGTTACAGGGTGACGCTCTCTCTGCGACTGTGTGTTTCCTGGGTGAGAGAGGCCTTTTTGTTGTTGTTGTTGTTGTTGTTGTTGTTGTTGTTGTGCTAAGCTAATAGGCAGAATGCTACAGGCATAGCCCTAAAGAATGTAGCCTCGTGGGCAGTGTAGTCCGTGTTGCAGGGAGAATGGACTGCGACACGTTATGTGTCTGTGAGTGCGAGGACGAAGAAGAAGGAGAGTGGAAAAGTATGAGCTGTCATCGAGCAGAAACGGGAGCTGGAAGCATGTAAATATAATAATAACCACTGCAGCCAAGAAGAGAGCCTGACGAGCCCAGTTGTAAGTAAGCTATTAAGACTCGACTGTACGCTGTGTTCGTGTTTTCCTCTGAAACAATAAGTTCCGTTGGAGCAGCCTTTCAACGCCTCTCTCTGTCTCTGGCTAGAAAAGTTGACCCAGACAACAAAGTAAAGCTAGTTTTCGGCTACTAGCCCAACTCGAACCGAGTATTAGCCAGAAGTCCTTTACTACGGTTCGGAGCCGCGGACCTTCAGTAATAGTAATAAATCACACAGCAATAGTACATTCATGTAGTTGTAAAAAGCATGAAAATATAGTATGTAATCCAAAGTATTCAGAATACATTACTCTCATTGAGTAACGTAATGGAATACGTTACAAAATACATTTTGGGGCATGTAATCTGTAATCTGTAGTGGAATACATTTTAAAAGTAACCTTCCCAACACTGTTAAAAAATATAGGCTACGCACACACAATATGGGAATATTATAAAGATTATTTGTAATTGTTAAAGTGCAGTTTACTCTGTCAATGAAATACAGTATGGTTCACGATTAATCAAACGAGTATGTACCTAATTAGTAGATATCAGAGATAAGAAACTTTTAATGATAGTCAGCCTTTGTTTAAAATATAGCAAAACAAAGGAGATAGAAGTTTTAAAAAGTGTTTAAGGTTTAATTTCAGTGGGCAAACATGTGGCTGGCTGCATAGGAAAACTCCCACTGGCACTAGAGCTACTACAACTGAAGGAGGAGTGCATCAGTGTTCATCTTCAGTAAGTACTAATAATCTGTTAGAGAATGTTATACAAACCCTAACAATCGTTGTGTTTTATTCTCAGACTAACCTCTCCTCTCTCACACACAGAGGTAAAACAGTGAGAAACAGCACTACACTTTTATTGCATAGAGTATACAAATGGAAAAACACTGTGAGGGCGAGAGCACAGAGATCATTTTCACTTCCATTTTTAGTTGCCACATGCAGGCCGGGCTTGGTTCTATTGTAGTAACCTTCAGGCCTGAGAGTGGAGCAGGCACACAAACAGCTGCAGGGAACTCCTAAAACTGCACTCAGTCTCACAGAGATATTTCCCCCCTATGTAACTGTTAGTTAGAAGGGCACTCATTAGTCAATGCGCTCTGCAGTACAAGTGGGAACCATTTGGTTGTTTGCTCATCTATTCACACAAACAAGGGTTATCACTGTTCAAGGAGCATGAGAAAGCCACAAGCTGGAGTGAACTGCCTGACACCTCCACTCAACCACACATTTAGGTTTCAGTGTGGGGGTTCATTTCAGTTAGTATCTGAGCCTTTTTCTGGGATTTTCACCTTTTCTGATCAATTAGATTAAAAAGCTGGTGGACCAAAAGCTTTTAAATAAGCCCCCACCCTCCTTTTTTATTTTGCTGAACTAGAGAAGAAAAGAAGCTCAGTTTACACCATTGTGGTTATAGCATTGTGCCATAATTTCCTCTTCTCTACAAAAAAAACAAACAAAAAACCAGAGGAAGTTTTTCCAGTTTTTCAACACAGCTCACCCAAACGTGACCTCTTCTCGTCTAATCAGCTGCCCTGTAACTAATCATGCCTGGCATTGCGAAAGGGACCTAACATTACATTACCGTGTTATTGGTCAGTCAGGTCACAAAAAGGGTTTTTTAACAGTCACCCTGGGTCTGTCCAAATGTGTACATAAGAAAGAGCAATGCAATCCCAAGCATACATTCATTAATACACTGATTACTTTCCAAAATATCTAACAGTTCGCTCGACAGTTTTTCAAACCAGAATGTGAAAAGCAGCCTAATGTAAGCTGAGAAGCAGTAGCAATATTGGAAGTTGGGGGTCTTTGAAACATGATAGCAGTGTGGACAACAGGAGGAGATAGGGGTGTGGTGCTGAACTGCTGCTGTTTATCACTGTGTGTGCGTGTGTGTATGTGTGTGTCAGCTGACGCAGGGCTGTGGTCAGAGCTTTGGATGAGTTTACTCAGCAGAGGGAGGCAGTGGCTGATTGGAAGTCGGTTTAATGACATAATGAGATAAAGCTCTCACAGAAGCCACTGATCCCAGTCTCTGAAAGAAGCCATTACATATTTATTTGCTCACAAATTAAATCATGGCTGCAGAAACCCCACCTCTTTCACTCACCCTTAACTATGTGTGGGTTTTTCGCTGAGCATCGGGCTTTGGGGGAATCTTTAAGGTGACTTGTTTTGAGATTAATTTATAGTATTGAAGGGTTTTACCTGCACTGAGGAATTTTTCATAACTAATTCCGCCAAAGAGTTTTATCTACTAAAGACAAAGAACAAAATTTGGTTGTCATTTACTCATTCACACTTTTGTTTACAAATGGTCAGAAACAGCAAGAAAATATATCGATTTGATTAAAACAAGACAACACAGACTAACAGCCTTTAATATACTCGGAGTGATTGTGCTTGTGTGGATTCTGAGCCAATGCTGAGCCAGGAAAAACTCTGGATTTAGATTGTATGGTGCACAGCAGTCACAGGCAACAATAATAGATCCGGTGTCTATGACGCCATCTAGCGGATGATGTTACACACAAACTGTATCGGGCGGCTTAATTAGGGTATTAATACCATTATGTAATATATTCAGATGATGCTTTCCTAATGTTAGAATGAATGGCTGTTACATAAATAAATATGTAAACAAACTTGACTTTGCTTTTTTTTTAAAAAGAAAAAAAAACATAAATAAAATAACACGTTATTTATTTCCTCCTAATTATTCACACTCAATACATTTTTTATCTTTATCTGTTTGCTGTTGTTGTGCTCTTTGAGAAATGGAATAAATTAAGACAAAAAGATCTCAAAAGTCACAAGTAATATCCCAGCCGACATGGTAAAAAGTCACCCTAAAAATAAAAGAAAGAAAATGAAAAACAAAATCATATGCACAATATTATGCACACAGATATGCATAAAGGAGCATACATCCGCTAATAATTGTTGCATTTTTTATTATCCAGCCTCATCTACAGTTCCCCTTTAATTCCCTAGAATATTTTCCCATGTATTCCTTTTATAAATAGAATCATGGTCACTATAATTTGGCTTTAAAAAGTAGAAAAAATCCCTCTTTAATGTCAAAGTAAAAAGAAAGACTTCTACATTAATTTCACTTAAAATAACATTTATCATGTAAAGTAACTGGCTGCAGAAATATTCACCCCTTTCAAGTATAGCCATATTTTTCCACAATAGAAGCATTAACCTCACACGTGTGAACGCCAGTTTTGCTCTATTTTTGCATGGGGATCAGGTGTGAACAACTCTTTTTGATTTGATTGAAAACATTCATCTTGTTGTTTTTAAACCATTTCTGCATAGCTGTGTAGCTTTTGCTGAATAAAAGCTAATGATTCTTAGTTCCCTCGGAGACTCAATCAGACGGTCCTCCAGGATTTCCCTCTACTTTTACAAGCCTTTGAATGCCTGCTGCTGCCACCGCCCTGTTTCACAGTGGAGATGGTGTGCATGGCTTGATGTGCACCAAAACATAGCATCTAGTCTGAAGGCTAAACAACCTTCTTCCAGTCAACAGCAGAGTCTCCCACATGCCCTTGGATGATTTGGGTCTTTCTTTGCAACGAAGAGATTTTTCTACCTTTTTTTTTAAGCACTAGCAAATAATTTTCTAGGCACTTCTGACTGGTCATAGGTGTCCTGTCTTGGTGGCCTCCCTCACCACTCTTCTTCTTGCACAGTCACTCAGTTTTAGGAGGATGACCTGCTCTAGGCTGACTTACACATGTGCCGCTTTACATTTCCATTACCTGAGCTCCAGGGAATGTTCAGTGACTTGGATTTTTTTTGTACCCATTCCTTGAATTATACTTTTCAATAACTTTTTCTTTGAGTTGCTTTAGGTCTTCTTTTATGTTCATGGTGTAACTGTAGCCAGAAATATTGATTAACCAGTGACTGGACCTTCCAGACATGGGTGCCTTTGTACTAAAATCACTTGAGACACATTCACTGCACTTAGGTGATATCCATTTCACAAATTGTGCAGTTGCTGCAACCATCTGGCTGGACCGCTTTTGAATTAGATCGGTCACTTTAAAAGAGGGGAAATATTTATGCAGTAACTTATTTTACATGATATATTTTTATTTCATTGTATAAATCTGTTTTTACTTTCACATTAAAGAGAATTTTTTTCATGTAAGTTCTTGTCATAAAAGCTAAAAGATATCAAAGGAGAGCCAAAAAAGGAGAAAACATCCAAATGGCATTTTATGTTTTCCTGATAAACCTTCAGTCCTAGGGTTCCCAAGGATGTTATTTTTACAAGACCCAAGCAATAAAAACATTGCTGCCTATAAAGCACCCTCTCCTAGTGCACTTGCACCCCCAATAGCTGCCTATCCCACTAGGACACCCCCAGGCATCCTCTGTCCAAGCACTGATGGGTCTGATCTGCTCTCAAGCCACAAGGAGGCACAACACAATATTAGGTGGCTGTAATCTTTCTGTTTTAATTGTAAATTCAGTGTGACACTAAACGGCCCTCATAGTGTCATTATCTCACTGAGAGACTGAGATTGTGCAGCCTAAATCCATCTCTGCTACCACTTTCTGTCTTGACCAAGAAAAGGAGATCACAGCACGCCACAGATCACACCACTCGACAAATTTAGTTTTCCGGGGGTGGATATAAGCGCCTTCATTTGGTCGAGTTCCAGAAGGACCACGCCATCCAATGGGATTAGAAGTTGGTTCAGAGAGCTCTGGGATTGGTTGAAAAGCCAATACAACATTTTCCAGATTGCACCTCCCACATGGGGTGACCAAAGGCTTAGTGTGAGCCTGATTAGTTCTGTAGCCGACGGGTACAAGATGTCAGTGAAGACGAGCACCCAAACAAATGCATGGACATAGACATACTTCTGTGAGTATTCATTGAGCAGAAGGCTAAATCTTTCAAATTTGCAACTTTTATATGTAGTGGTGTCAGCTAATAGCTCCTGCTGAATTTAAAATGCTTTTCTGTGAGTTATAGAGTCACTGCATTTTACCAGGCATGTGACACTGTTGGTGTTTGTATGAAAAATGATTTTTTTCAGGGCAGTTTTTCCCATGTAGAAAAAATATCAGTCATAACTGCTGCTTTGTTTTAGTGGGGAATCCAAATTGATTAACCGTTCTTTTATGGTAGATTAAAAGTTTTCATAAAAAGTTGTTTTTTTTAATCTTTTGTTCTGATTATTTGGGATTTTTATCAAATTAGATAAAACTGTTTCTTATTTTCCATTGTTAGTAGTCCAGTTTCTTCTTTATTTATGCCTCTTAAAATGATAAAACTTAACTGATGTTTTGTATTTTATAAACAATTTAATGTTATGTTTTGTGCGCTACATGGGTGTGATGCCTAAAATGTACTGAAGTCATTGAAATTAATACATGCAACATGCACATTTAGTACCCTGGATTGGTGATTCCCTTGTGTTTCAAAACTACACATGACTAACTAATCTGGTTTAAATGTCTAAAACAATGAGATATGAAAACCAGTCCTCTTTACACCATAGCAGAAACAGGGGCGGCCTCTTCTACAGCCAGTACAAACATGGGGCAGCTTGTTAACAACACTGTAAAAGCAGGCCATTCTAAACTGGCTTTAGCAGATTACAGGACCTGAACAGATGCACTTGACAAAGGAAGATCTGCTTGTGTGTGTGTTTTTAGCACATGCCCTACCTCAGATGCACCTGCTGTGTGTTTATTGGGAAGTTTCAGGATGACTGGATGACTGCTCATGCATCCAATGACATGTTAGAGAGCTTCTATGAGGCAAACACACATTCAGTGGCATAAAGACAATATCAAGAGAAGTTACTGAGAAACATCATGCAATACTTGCTTGTAATGGCCTATCTCAGGGGTACTTGGAGAGGCTTGAGCCCATATGTTAGATATGTTAGCAATTAAGAAAGTATTTGTGAAGAGTGTGGCTGTTGAGAAATCAAATCAAATCAAATCAAATCACTTTTATTGTCACATCACATGTGCAGGCACACTGGCACAGCACATGCGAGTGAAATTCTTGTGTGCGAGCCCCACAAGCAACAGAGATGTGCAAACACAACAACACAAACGAGCAAAATACAAGAATGGCCAACCTGAAACTAATAAATATATGTACAATATATAATAGTGTATGCATTTCTGGATGTGTATACTAAATATTTTCCTACGTGTGTGTGTGTGTGTGTGTGTGTGTGTGTGTGTGTGTGTGTGTGTATACACATTTTTACAAATTAAATAGTAAAAAAAAAAAAATATATATATAATAATAATAATAATAATAATAAAATATATAGAATATACAGAGTTGAATATGTGCAAAACAAGTGGCATTTATATACAGTGTGGAGTGCATAATGTTGAAGTTCCAGTAGTGAAGCTGAGGTGTCTATGACGTGTTCAGCAGTCTGATGGCCTGATGGAAGAAGCTGTCTCTCAGTCTGCTGGTACGGGACCGGATGCTGCAGAACCTCCTTCCTGATGGAAGCAGTCTGAACAGTTTATGGCTGGGGTGACTGGAGTCCTTGATGATCCTCCCCGCTTTCCTCAGGCAGCGCTTCCTGTAGATGTCTTGGAGGGAGGGAAGCTCACCTCCAATTATCCATTCAGAGCACCGCACTACTCGCTGGAGAGCTTTGCAGTTGTAGGCGGTGCTGTTGCCATACCAGGTGGTGATGCATCCAGTGAGGATGCTCTCAATGGCACAGTGATAGAAGGTCCTGAGGATGCGGGGGCTCATGCCGAATCTTTCTTGATGTAGTTCTGATAGATCATCGGTTCCAGAAGGAAAAGAAAAAAAAAGCTTTCAAAATTAGATTAGCTATTATGGTGGACTAACTGGTGTTAGTGGTGGGATTCTCAGAACTGTGATGCCCAGGAGGCTAAATGAGAGGACGACATGGATAAGTTGCATCATAATGGACATTTTAGTTGGAGTAGAGAGCATGGTGTTTCATGTTTTCAATTATGACTTGGTTTACGGTTGTTTACCTGTTAATGAGGGGGCTGTTATATGTCTTCACATCAAATTTAGGAAATTTTATCTGCTTCAGTGGACAGAAGAGTTTATGTTAAAGACAAATGTGCCTGCAGTCTTGCTTTTTGCAACTATCATGCATAGACATGAACTGTTTAAAGTAGTGCATTCTTTCCTTCTCATGAAGGGCCATATAAAATTCCAATGAGGGCTTCTACTGGCCCGGAAGCTGCGCCCTGGATAACCCTGGGCAGTGAATGCACTGTCGCGAGTGACCATCTGTAAACGTCTCCTAAGTCCACAGGAGACAGACACAAAGCATCTTTGCGATGGATCTGGCCTCGTTCCCAAGTGACTCAACCTTCCAGCCTTATCTGCGTATGTGTGTGTGAGTCACACTGAGATTTACCATCTGTCTGCAGGTACCAGTTCCAGAAAAGATGGTGGCCACTGTGCACACCTTGCTCACCTCAAGTAAACATGTTCAGCCTGATGAGCAACTGCTGCAACTGGGTCTCCAAAATACAGGAGCCAATCAGGTACAGATATTACACTTTCGCAATCTTCCTGCTGAACTTACTAAAAATAAAACGCTTCCTCTCAATCACTCGAGGAGATTATTTTTAGACATTCTTGTAGCATCAGCTCATTGATTGTTCCTAAAATCCACAGAAGTCATCTTAAGCTAATATCAATATGCATTCGTCTGCAGGAAAGTGACCATTCTTGTGGTTGGTCTTGACAAAGCGGGAAAAACATCCTCCATCAGAGGCATGCTAAGAGGTATGCATGTGGCTTTACCAAGGGTTCAACCTCAAGTGTTTATTTCAGAAATACAACAAGTAACCACCTGTGTTTCCCCCCCTTCAGTCGCCAATGTTGTCGAATCAGGATCCACACATGGCTGCATTAGACATGAGCTGAGGGTGGAGAATTACCTGGTCACACTCTTGGATGTTGGAGGATCAGCAGAGTCCCGTGGCACCTGGAGGGAGCTCTATGGAGAGGCTCATGGCATCATCTTTGTTGTGGACTCTGGTGACAGGCAGAGGATAAAGGAAGTCAGGGAGGTTCTTTCGGACCTGTTGAAGCAGCCGAGGGTAGCAGGAAAACCTCTACTAGTGTAATTACACTCTGTTTTATATGTCTGAATTTTACATCAGATCTCAAATCATGTGCAAACAATGCCCCCTGGTGGCTCACATGTAAAAATACAGAACAAAATATTAATTGTGACACTTCTCTTTTGCTTTCAGATTGGCCAACAAACAGGATAAAATGAATGCTTTGCTGGGTAGTGAATTGATTGAGATATTGTCTTTAGAGAAGTTGGTCAACCAGAGCCGCTCTCTGTGCCATATTGTAAGTAATATTTCAAAATGATCTAATCAGGCTTAAATCTTATTTAATAAAATATAGACAGCTCTGCATTAAAGGGGGACTCCTTAGATGTGCAAAGAAACTGAGCTTTCTTTCTGTTTCCACTCAGGAGCCTTGTTCAGCCTTAATGGACCTGCGGCGCTGGTCAGACAGAAAGACTCTGCGAGGTCTTCGCTGGTTGCTGCGAGCTGTTTGTCTGGATTATCCAGAGCTGTGTGCTCGTGTAGCTCAGGACAGCAAAAGGCCTCTGGAGCCAAGAGAGAGGGAGAGGAATGGAAAAGCAGAGAAAGTGCAAAGAAAAACCAAGGTCGAACGGTAAGAAAGGCCTTCAGAGCTCAAATATTGCAGATAAAGGCATTAATGTTTTAACATGAATTTGTTATTACCTCAGAATAAGATCCAGCAAGTCAGATCTGCGCAAGGTTCATCGGCCCAAAGACAAGGAGAAAAAACCCAAGAGCGAAGGAAAGCTGCAACCCATTCGGAATATGCTGCAAAAGGTCAGAAAAATGTCTTGCATTCTTTATAAAACCTTATAAAATGTAATGCGATCAGCAGCTAGGCCATAAATTCTTCATAGAATAATGATGGTACCATCGCAAATAATGATGGTGATTCTCAAAGAAACACACTAAAACTTGTATAAGCAAAAACTCCTAAATCCTAAATTTGTTTCTGTGGCATATCTGTTGTATTGGGTTGTATTAAACCGCACATGTAGATGCTGTCTGTCTTCATGTGTTTGCTCTACTATGATTTTATCTGTTGCATTAAATGTTCTGTTTTAAATTCATTTCAATAGGGCTACGATTAATGATTAATCTGCCAATTCTATTGATGATAAGTCTAAATGTCGGGATGCACAATTCGTTTAATAGTCTGCATTTTCAGAAATACAGAAAAATGCCCACCTCAGCTTTGGAGAACAAATTCTCCCATTCTCTTCTTTTGAATTTTCATTTTGGTGATGTGGCAGGTGTATAAACTGCACTTTGCTTTAAATTAAATCTATTTCCAGGACACTTCGCTGAAAAAGAAGCTAAAGACAAAGAAGAAGAAGAAGACAGTTAAGGTGAAGGAAGGTGAAAAAGATGAGGGACCGCCGAACGAAGAGGAAGAGGACGGTGACGCCAATGAAGGAGAGCAAGATAACTCTGGTCACAGAGACAAAGCCAGCAGTGCTCTGATCCCTCCAAAAAAGGACAAACTTAAACGCAAAACAAAGGTGAAAGAAGAGACGCTGGATGTGCCAGAATCACCAGAGAATGACGAGAAACCACTGAAAGGTTCCCAAAAGCAGTGATTGGATTACACTCAGTTTTAGTGGTTAGCTGTTTAAGAATCTCAAATCTACTTTTTTGTCTTCTGTCTAGTTAAAGGAGAAAAGAAGAAGAAGAAGAGAGTTGTGAAAGTGAAAAGAAAAAACAAGATCAACACAGAGGAGATGCCAGCAGCTTATTCGCAGCCCGTGGACCTTTCTGCAACCTTTGGTGAGCCTCATCCACTTCTTCCACCCAACAATAAAACACACTAACCACACTTTGGACTCTGACAGCATGAAATCGCAGTTTTAATATTATAAGTTCAACCTGTCTCCTGACAGATCTTTACCGGAAAGCAATACTAGCTCTGAAAGAGCGTCAGGATCAGGGACAGTGAGAGTGAATCGTGCGTGTGTCCTGCCACCTGAGTGTGAGGATGTGGGTCCACAGCAGACGTACACAACACATTGCATCCCTTCACACACACACTACTATTTCTGTATCTCTTTCCATATTGTAGACTTTCAACCTGATTCCTGAACCTTTGGAGGGAATTTGCAGACTCCGAAGTGTAGTGAAGGGCAGGTCTGAAGAGTTGTGCTTTGATAAAATAATATCACATTGTAAAAATAAAATGTGTTAAATATAAACTTGTGTACACGGCCAATACATCTAAGAGGATTTTGTTTATATACATTTTTGCAGTTTTGAATGAAAAGAAAACTGGATTTTTAAACTGTTTGTCTGTTTTGTTTTTTGTAATTATTGTTTAAACATTTTCCCATAATAAACAGTGTACTGGGGAACGTTCTGCATATTGTTGAGTGGATCACTTGCATAATACACTAGTATATATTATATAATAAACATTTGTTAATACATTTGCATAATTTCAGGAAACTGGCTCGTGCTGGGCAGCGGCTGCACAATCCTCCTCTGTTTTCTCCCACAGTCCAGAAACATTCACGTGATGTTAACTGGTGTGAAGATAAGGTGGTTGAACGGCTTAAATGTAGTATAAGGTGCTGAATCTGTACTTTTAGGTGTCGTTTGATAATTAGTCATGCATTTTTCCACCTTTCTTCCATCTGGAGAAACTGTTTACCAGATTGCTCGACAGATTTGAGACTTAGCTCTGCAGTTTCTGGCTTTGGCAGAATGATTTGTGAGTTTCATCCATATCAGCTGCACTTCAATAGCTTTCAGCAAAACCTACTAAAGGAACAAAAGATGTAGATAATTGTGATTTGTTCGGTGGTCCTGATCATCAGTTATGATGAAGCTTGTGGTTTCTTCATTTCTTACTGATAAATTTTGGACCTTTTCATATTAAACTGGTGAAAGTGCTGTCCTAAAATATGTCACAGCATTATTACTGCAAGGAGAAAAGTATAATAAATCCAATCAAATATGATGAAATAAGCTGAACAGCTCTCATAGAAATATGGGTGTTCGCTTAAGGAGTGGTTGAATGGTAAATTAAATACATTATAGACTCACATTTTACATTAAACAGATATTTCTTTTGTCTTTTATAAAAACCTGCTCAATTTGTAAGAGAAACTAGTGACTATATAAAAGGGATATTTAGGGAAGCTTTTCTTTTTAGGATCCTAAAATACCACCCGGTGCTCTGATCATCAAATGCCAAAGTCTGGCGACATTAGCAACATATGCTTTATTTTTCATTTAATTGTAACTCAATCTTTAAAATCTACAAAAATCCTATTTCTAAAGCTGTGCAGACAAAAGAAAATTGCCAATTAACGCAGGAGGAAATGGCTGCAAAATAAGTGAAAGAGCTGTGTCAACATTTCATGTCTAATTTCTTTAACATGTGCAAATATGATGTGTGAAAACATGAATTTGCATTAGCAGCCATGTCCTCCACAGGAGGCAGGACTGTCGCGCTTCCACAGCTGCTCGCAGTTTGCGGATCGCTGAGTGCAGCTTTCACTGACAGCCTGTCAATGGTTCACTCACTGAAAGCTGATGTTAAACCAATCATCAGATTGCAATGATACCACATTTTCATAGTGGAATTTATTTTCCTTTTGTCTGGTGGTGGGGGGTGGGGGTGGGGGCAGTATCAGAGATGCCAGTGGCGTCAACAAACTAATACACA
The DNA here is from genome assembly GCF_057381915.1 of Diplotaxodon limnothrissa. Taxonomy (NCBI): domain Eukaryota; kingdom Metazoa; phylum Chordata; class Actinopteri; order Cichliformes; family Cichlidae; genus Diplotaxodon; species Diplotaxodon limnothrissa. The sequence goes on along the minus strand of NC_140597.1, from coordinate 37,136,870 downwards.
AGGGTGGATTCATTATTGCCCAGAATCCGGAGGCATTTCAGTCAGTGAGCGACAGGAGGTCACTCGACAAACTGCTCTCCATCATGGACTCATCTCATCTCGTTCCATACTACAGAAGGGAGCAGAGCACCTTCTCGCACAGACTCATTCAACCCTGCTGCCTTAGTTCCTACTACTCCCTATGAAACTCTACAACTGCTCTCCTTTTTGTCCGTTGTGTGACCAGTGATCCCCGTTTTTACTCTTTACACCCATGACTGCAGTCCAGCCTATACCAGTAACACCATCAGCACATTACCAAATGATAACACAGTTTGTGGACACATCTCAGATAGTGACAAGTCTACCAAAAGAGATAAGATCCTGAAATTGTTAGTTTGGATTTCAGCAAACAACCTGACACTGAACACCAGGAAAACAAAGCAAATCATCTTTGACATCGGGAAGATGTCAGTGCAGACCAGCTCCCTGTCTACATCAGTGGTGACTGTGAGGGCTTATGCTGGTCTGTCCTGGACTACAAAGACCTCAGCAGTCACCAAAAAGATGTACAATTGTATAAGTCCTTTAGATGTGACCTTCACCAAGGTCAGGAAGAATATCTGGCACCCAGATATGAGAGAAAATTTGTCAGGATATTCAGGAGCAACCCAGCGACCAGCAAGGCTCAAGCCTGTTATGAAATGGAAATTGCTGGAACACCAGTGTCACTATTGACAGTGAAGCAAGGTTTTCTTCACCATGGGCTGAGAGGGTGCCAACCATGAAAGAAGCCCCTGCTACATCTTCAAGCTCGACTGAAATTTGGAGGATGGATTTGGAATGGATAAAGCAGGCCAACTTTAAGCTTCTCAACCTGAACCCTGTTAAACCCTACTGAATTTGTGGACTGCACTTATAAGCTGGGCCCATGCCAGGAAACCCACCAATTTAAATAAACTTCAAATTCTCCCAAGAGGAGTGGTCAAATATCCAACCAGAACTATGTCAGAGGCTAGTTGATGGCTCCCACAAGCATCTAGTTGAGGTGCAACTTATTAAGGGACATTCAAGCAAATATCAGTGGTGATGCAGATTTACATTTGAGCCACTTCAAATCTGTGCACCCATTTGTTGTTTTTTAAAATCATTAAAGGCGCATGCTGCATAACCATTCACACTCTGGAAATAATTGAAAGCACAAAATTACCATGTCATTCATGCCCATGATAATGCATGCAAACATTTATCTCAGCATATAGCACAGAAGTGGGTTTTATATGTTACCTCTTTTCGTTAAAATCGCAGAGAGGCACAAAACTCATATATAAAGTTGTTGTTAAGCAACTTGAACCCAGAGCTTTTATCTTGGCTGTGAGCTAATGCCATAATTCAGCACTATGAGTGTTTCACGTAGGATGCGTGTCCCTTCCCTTTAATCTTATTCTTAAACTAAGATGAGAAGTTTTTTTTTTATTTTATTTTATTTTTTTTTATTTTATTAGTAATATAAACATACAAACAAAATGCACCATATATTACAGATTCAGAGAATAAACATTTCTTACATATTAGCAACTTTCATATATAGTGAAAATAAAATATAAAGATGGGGTCACATAAATTAACAGATTATTAACTCACTAAATCAAAATCTTCTACAAAGGAAACAAAAAAAGCAGCCTTTTTCTTTTTAACTAAAGTCAAAGATTTAACCAACAGGTTTAGGTCGTTTTTCCAGTGAGCCAGTGTTGGTTTAATCTTAAAAAAGCGACATTTATGTATAAAATACTTACACAAGATTAATAACACATTAACACCATAATTAGCTTTCTTTTCTTTCAAAAACACTCCAAACATTATCATATTTAAGGTAAATGGGGTAATTTGAATCCCACTGGAATAAAGCCAGGTATGAAAATCCAACCAAAATATTTGTATAAAATTGCACAAAAAGAATAGATGGTCCAAATCCTCCTCTTCTGTTTCACAAAATACACAATTACCCGTTTCTATTTTGAATCTATCACTAAGGAGTCTATTTGTCGGGTAAATTTTATTCAAGATTTTAAAACTAAGATGAGAAGTAGGTCTTCTGCCTGCTCCGCATCCAGCAGCTCCCTTCCTGCTGCTGCTGGATGCGGAGCAGGCAGGGACCCCGGTCGCCATTTTTATGGTAGATCCAGAAGCCCATCCCCCTCGCGCATCTTCACTGGGAAACGTTCCGACTTTCATTCAGCTCAGCGGGAAGCGCCCGGCCGCATGCACGGTACTGAAAAATGGCTTCACCAAGGACAATAACCATTGTGGCTCTTTCTTTTGCTCTGGGTTTATTTTTCGTGTTTATGGGGACCATTAAGCTCACCCCGAGACTAAGCAAAGATGCATACGACGAAATGGTGAGTAGCGTTGAGTCTTACCCGTGAAGTGTCCGCATCTTTGGGGGGGGGGGGGGGGTAAAGGCCATTGTTCTGCGGTGACTACAGACTCAATGTGTAGGGAAGCTGACCTAAATAGTAAAAGGACGGGAAAATGAGTGTTTTAGATGCTGGGTTGCTCTTTTAATAGGCCTGTCTGTTGCTTGTTTTCCCAGTGGAGAGTCCTGTACGGTTATACAAGTGACCTGCTATTATTGCCTGCAACAATACTTTTAGCACGCATGCTAAGCCACCGTGTTTTAGGATAAGACTCAAATTATTTTAGCAGTCATCCCTGTAAACAGATAGCATACATAAAATAGTTTAAAACGGGCCTATCCTTAGCTGAATATGGATGAATAATGAATGAATGAAAGCACTTCCTTTTTCTTTCTTCTTAAAACATGCTGTAATTCAGCTTAAAGATACAAAGAAGCATGCGGGATAATTAACAGTTTTGGAAGTGAGAGATTGGCCTTTATAACCTAAAATGTCTTGTAGCTCCCATGGATGGATGGATAGATAAGATAGATAGAGAAGCAACTTAGCAGTTGGAGAGCAATGGTGGCGCATTCGAGCAATTTCTGTGAGATGCACCTGCGGGTGCTGATGTTGAACTATCCTGTGGAAGATCATCGATGGCATGCCTGTTGGTTTAATTACTGCATTCCCAAGCTCACTGAATATCATAATTGGATGAGTTTGCAGGTTTTCTTGAGCAGTGAGCAATAGTGAGCAATAGGCTGGAGAGTCATTGTGCAGCCACAGTGATGATAAACTGTCATCTAGATGTTGTACCTGCTGACCTGAGTGTGGTGACTCCACCTGGTCCTTACATGGCCTCACTAAAGGACATTCATAGCAGCCTGTAGGCCAAAGTTACACACTATTCATGAAGATTTCTTTTTTCTTTCTAGAAAAGGGCATACAAGAGTTATGCCAAAGCATTGCCGGGCCTGAAGAAGATCGGGATCAGCTCAGTCCTGCTACGTAAGATCATTGGCTCTCTGGAGGTGGGCTGTGGGGTGGTTCTCACCCTTGTACCAGGCCGGCCAAAGGACGTAGCCAACTTCTTGCTGCTGCTTGTCATGCTGGCTGTGCTCTTCTTTCACCAGCTAGTAGGAGACCCCCTGAAACGGTACGCCCACGCTCTAGTCTTTGGTATTCTGCTCACCTGCCGATTGCTCATTGCTCGCCAGAGTGATGACCGGCCAGAAAGAGAGGACAGCAGAGAGGAACAGCACATCAACGATCAGGAAAAGAACAAGGTCAAGCAGTCTTAAGGTCTTTCCTCTTGGTCTATGGATTGTAGTCATTCAAATTTTGAAGGAAACATTCACTCCTAGTAATAATACTACACACACACACATCCTCTGTCCCATCCAGCTGCTGACTGATGACTCTCACCTACTCCTCTACACTCTTACTGTGAAACTGAGAACTCCTGACCCATCCATCCTCTACATAACCGTGGACAATCGTACCTTTGGAAACTGATGAGCTCAGCTCATTGTCACGTTTATCCATCCCTGTTTCCCTATTTATTTCAGTCCTACACTGTGTTCAATGTTTTACTCTACTAAGAATCTCTGTTATGTTTTAGGTTGATTTGAGAATGCTGTTTTTCATTGAAGAATCTTTGTTGTTTTTCTTTCTAATTTGTTTTTATATTGTAGGTAGGAGAGGTTAATGATGAATTTCAAGCATGTTTAATTTGGTCAAATTTACAGAGTTTAAACTAAAAAAGGCACTGATAAGGGGAATTTTGGACTTGCTGTACTTTTTTAATTCGTCTTACATATCCAGGTCTGATGTTGATGCAGTGTTACCCAGTGACTCCTTCAGTAAAAAAAACAACCTATAAATCCTTTTTCATTTTTCATCTCAGTAGACTTTTGCAGAAGTACGCATGAAATCTTCTCAAAGTAAAATAAGCTGAATATCATCCTTTCAGTTCTGTTATTACACTGAAGTTGTTTAGCTGGGAATGATGGTGCTCGCTGCCTCAGACGTCGGCAGCCTGCTTGTACTGCAGAACACAACCAAATCAGAAGAGTATTTTCTCATTGAAACTCAATTTTACCATTTGTAATTCACAGTTGGAAGTCTTAAATTCTAATCACGGGTTTGTTTCTTCTTCTCTAAAGATATGAAAATAATTCCTACTGCGGTTGAAAATACTGTCAATTTTGAGACTCACAATATTTCTGTAAATGATATACTTAAAATAAAGAATTGGAGCTCAGCCTGACTAGTGCATTTCATTCCATTAAAGTTAAGTAAAAATACCTTAAATATGAATCACGAGCTGCCCCCCCCCCCCCCCCCCCCGCCTTGTTATATAACTTCAGCCAGTCCCTGTCAAAGTAATTCCTTCATATTAGCACATATCCTACATACTACCTAGAAAAGTACTGTGTGCAACAGCTCTGCAAGAGAAGTCTTGGTCATTTTATTCTGTCCATTGCACATAGATTGGTTTATTATAAAATGCTGCTTAACTCAGGCTGGCATTAAGTTATTATTGTCAGAAGGGACTGACTTTCGCACCTTTTTTTGTTTATGTGAATTTTCTCATAAGATGACTCCTGATGGCCTAAACTCAAAGCTGTGTCTGACACAGCAAAAAAAAAAAAAAGCCCTCATATGAGCAACAATCAAACAGGCTCACTGTACAGACTGGCTCTGATGGTTGTTTGTCTTAAGCCACTTTTCCTCCTGCTGAGCATGAAAGCTGGATGGGATATTTGTTACAGTTTGGATGAAAGTTATAAGAAGAAGACACGCTTTAAAAATCATGCATTATGCATTCCCCAAAGGGCAAATTATGACAGATGTTTGCAGAACAGCTTTGTCCACATGAAAAGAGAAATTTGTTTGTGAGTTGTAGCTGAGATTTCTGGCATACTGAAGAAAATATTAGGTAAATGAAATATAATATGATCTCTGGAAAACTAATTCAATCCCTGCAAAATGGCATAGGCATCTTAGATCCTTTGCCCTGCGTGTTCTTAGATATGGACATGTCTTTTACAGGCATATTTACTAACATAGATACATATAACTATGGAAAAAAAAAATTCAGGATAGACATAGCATTTTGGGTTTTGCTGCTGAATTACAGGAGGGCATTATTTTCTCTTGCAAAAGATGTTTTTCTAAAGGGGATAAATAAGGAGGCACTGAAGCACCACACTTTCACAAGCTGTTATCGTGGTTGCCACATTGATATTTTGGGATGAGCTACAATCTTTGTTCCAAAAGTTCATACGAAGTCCCACTTGATGTTTGTCGACTGTGCTTTTGATTTAAATTGTAAATGACAGATTTAAAAAAAAAAAAATCCACCTGACAAGGCTGATTTCTGCAAGGCTTGATCTGAAGATTTTCTGTGCCAGTTTTGGAAAAGACTGGAAAAAGGGCGAGTTATCAAAAATATTCTAACCAATCCATAAAGTCCAATATGGCTGTTACATTAATTAGTTAAGCATCAATATTCCATGGAAATTATGCCACAGAATATATGTGAGATGATCTATAGTGTAATGGTTTACAGATTTGCCTAAAACAATCAAAAGATGCCAAGTTTGATACAGGGAGGAGAAATAAATCCCTCTGGAGTTGAGTCAAGAAGGGCATTAAAATAGCTTTGTTCTACAAAAAAAAAAGATTGTATACATCTGGGATATTGTCCTCCCACTGTAGACTGCATTCGACTAAGGATCTGGCGTCTATATGTAGGAAGACTCAGAAGTGTTGGTATTTAATTTTGGACAAAGCGTTTGAAGGCTACAGGATTCAAGAATGGCTGGCAAGATATGAGGTGCTAAAATGTAACTTCATTAATGAAGTGAAATTTTTTGCTGTGAGCACCAAAGTAAATTAAAAGACTGATATAGCCTATATATCAGCTATTTCTAGGTTGATATGAAGGCTTCTAACTCTCCTTAAGTTCATTATCTGTAATTAATCTGTAATTTGTAGTTCTTTATAAGTGTCATATGAATGTAAACTGCATTTTCACAAAAAATGTGCTTTACAAACATATAACGGATTGAAAACAGAGTGAGCAGTAGTGGCTTGCTATGCATACAGTTAGGGTAAACACACAGCATTATTTTTGCTTTCTCAAAATAGGGTCCAGTTTTTTTAGGCCTGCGGCTCTTAAATAAATGCAACCCATAGGTGCGCACACTGTGTCTGAGGAGGATGTGCGGAGGTGCTTCAGGAAGGTGAACGCACGCAAAGCTACTGGTCCGGACGGGATTCCCGGCCGCGTCCTCAGGTCATGCGCGGCTCAGCTGGCTGGAGTGTTCACGCACATCTTCAACCTTTCCCTCTCTCTGTCTGTAGTCCCAGCCTGCTTCAAAATGGCCACCATCGTCCCTGTACCCAAATCCTCCACCATCTCCTCATTAAACGACTGGCGACCTGTAGCCCTGACCCCCATCGTGAGCAAATGCTTCGAGAAGCTGGTCAGGGACTTCATCTGCTCTGCACTACCCGACTCACTGGACCCTCTACAGTTTGCATACCGCCACAACAGGTCCACTGATGATGCCATAGCCCTGACACTACACACTGCCCTGTCACACCTGGAGAAGAGAGACACGTATGTGAGGATGCTGTTTGTAGATTACAGCTCAGCATTCAATACCATCGTTCCCTCGAAGCTGGACAGGAAACTGCAGGATCTAGGACTGAGCAGCTCCCTCTGCAGCTGGATCCTTAGCTTCCTGTCTGACAGACGCCAGGTGGTCAGACTGGGCAGCATCACCTCATCCCCCATCACACTGAACACTGGTGCTCCACAGGGGTGTGTACTGAGCCCTCTCCTGTACTCACTCTACACCTACGACTGCACAGCCACTAACAGCTCCAACATCATTGTGAAGTTTGCGGACGACACTACAGTGGTGGGTCTTATCACCAACGGTGATGAGACGGCTTACAGGGAGGAGGTCAGCGCCCTGACCCACTGGTGTCAAGACAACCATCTCACCCTCAACGTCGCAAAGACAAAGGAGTTGATAGTGGACTTCCGGAGGTGCAGAGAAGTACACACCCCCATCACCATCAACGGCGCTGCTGTGGAGAGAGTGAGCAGCTTCCGGTTCCTTGGCGTACACCTGGCTGAGGATCTTACGTGGTCAGTACACACAAACAAAACAGTGAAGAAGGCCCAGCAGCGCCTCTTCTTTCTCAGGAGACTGAAAAGATTCGGCATGAGCCCCCGCATCCTCAGGACCTTCTATCACTGTGCCATTGAGAGCATCCTCACTGGATGCATCACCACCTGGTATGGCAACAGCACCGCCTACAACTGCAAAGCTCTCCAGCGAGTAGTGCGGTGCTCTGAACGGATAATTGGAGGTGAGCTTCCCTCCCTCCAAGACATCTACAGGAAGTGGTGCCTGAGGAAAGCGGGGAGGATCATCAAGGACTCCAGTCACCCCAGCCATAAACTGTTCAGACTGCTTCCATCAGGAAGGAGGTTCTGCAGCATCCGGTCCCGTACCAGCAGACTGAGAGACAGCTTTTTCCATCAGGCCATCAGACTGCTGAACACGTCATAGACACCTCAGCTTCACTACTGGAACTTCAACATTATGCACTCCACACTGTATATAAATGCCACTTGTTTTGCACATATTCAACTCTGTATATTTTATATATTTTATTATTATTATTATTATTATTATTATTTTATTTTATTTTTTTACTATTTAATTTGTAAAAATGTGTATACACACACACACACACACACACACACACACACACACACACACGTAGGAAAATATTTAGTATACACATCCAGAAATGCATACACTATTATATATTGTACATATATTTATTAGTTTCAGGTTGGCCATTCTTGTATTTTGCTCGTTTGTGTTGTTGTGTTTGCACATCTCTGTTGCTTGTGGGGCTCGCACACAAGAATTTCACTCGCATGTGCTGTGCCAGTGTGCCTGCACATGTGATGTGACAATAAAAAGTGATTTGATTTGATTTGATTTGATTTGAGATACCTGAGTAATTTTAGAGTGTCAGCTTCTTTGTTCACAGAGTGTTTAAGATATCTGACCGGTCCCTTTGTATTCTGTTCATCACTTTATTAAAAATGTAAAACATTTATTATGAAGAACAAATCTACACCAGTGACTATGAGGCACAGAATAACGATGGGCACTCAGCGAGGTGGAAGACGAAAGGACTACAACTCCCGCGAAGCAACAGAACGGGAAGCCCAGACTGCGCAAGCGCAGGGCAAACGGTCGCGCGGATGATTTGAGTTTTGTTTGAATGGCCGAAGACGAAGGGGGTTACCGTGTTTTTAAGTTTTGGCAATGTAGAGATGGCAGCAACGCAAAATCTGTCGGATTCAGACCAATCGTCTGTAAGCGACCAATCTGCGTCCAGTCGGAGCGGTAACAGAAGTATAAGAGTTGCAGAAAAGGAGAGGAGGAAGAACGAGGCGGAGGACCCGTTTGTTTTAGCTCTGAAATACTTCTCTGACGGTACGTCTAAATATAAACCTCCGCCCAACAACAGGCTGTGGCGTTACTGTTACTAACTATACAGTGTTTAACCTCAGCAGAAAACAGATGGAGAAAATCCAACGAGGCCTGAAAAAAAAAAGTGTATGATTTCGTTACTTTTGTATTTAATGTGGCGTGTAACGCAGCTAGCTAGCATACGCCTCCCCTGTATTAGCATTGGGACCCCGGGGAAGCCAAAATATCAGCGTCTTTGGCTATTAGGTAACAGGCATTGTGTCGTGCCAAAACACAAAGGGGTCAGCAAGCTCGCTTAAACCTCTCACTTGATTGCATGGATATTCTTTTAAAACAAGAAAGAATGAGGAAAATACTCTAATACGTCTGTGGGACTCGTATTATCTCGAAGCTCTACTTCAAGCAATTTTAAGTCAGTCATAGTCGTTGTGAGCTAAACAAATTAAAATATGTATTTCACTGGATTTGATTAAAGTCTCTACTCATCACCCAAAGTTTGTTACTGTATGTTTTGCAGTAATATAATCTAATCTTTTATTTTGAAAAAACGTCTTCCCACTTCCCCTAAGCAGGTTTTGGTTCGGTGTAGTTATGCCATATTTAGAAGTTAATTGACTGCTGCTCATGTCAATGAAGATGGCCTTGATGTTTATATGTGGTGCACATATAGTTCTTTATTAGGGTACGCGTGTTGTCTAATCAGGTAATACAGCTCTGGAATATTTTCCACTTTTATGAATCTCCTGCAGTTCAGTTTTTAAGGAGGTTGCCAGAAAGCTGATTGTTTTACTTACTGGGATCACAGTGGGCTTTGGAATTCTGCATATTTTAAAGCGCTTCTAATATTTTATGTTAACATATGTAAAAGGGAGCATTTGGAGTAGAGCTTTAGGATTTTGAAGCGACTTGGATTCATCCTGAAATCATGGACGAAAAGTTGATACATGACCTGAGAGGTTTCGCTGAATTGAGATGGAAAAATAGTCACTCTTACTATCCATCTCATCCAATCATTTCCTTAACAACTTGCCCCTTTCCGTGTCATAGCTGACAGCGAGTGAGTCACAACTGTATCACAGGGCTATTATTCTTACATTCTCAGTGAAAACATAGATTAATTTGTTCTAAAAGATTTATGTGGTTAAACCAACCATCCATCGGGGCATCTATCGATTTATCGTCTGCTTACCCAATTCATTGTCACGGGGCCTGAAGCCTATCCCTGGTGTCATAAGGTGACAGGTGTGGTACACCCTGGACAGACCACCAGTTTGCTACAGGGTTAATGCATTAAATCAATAACCCAGACAAATATAGTAGATTGATAGCTTTCTTTTGAACTAAGTATTTCAAAATCTGTTGACTTATGTGGAGGATTTCCTTCAAATAGGTGGTTAGAAGAGTCTTATAGTAATTTTAAACAACCTAAGATGTAAATATTCAACTAAAATATCACTTGCAGCCAATGGAGTGGTGATGTAACTTGTAGTTACTGACGGGTAATCATCATTATTTTTAAACAGACCTAGTATTAAGCCAGCATTGAAAACACAAACATTCCAGTATTTACATGAACAGGAAAGTATAGACCTACGGCAGTCACAAGTAACTTTAACTGGGTAAAAAGGCTTTCAACACACTACATTATGCTTTACTACATGTCAGAAATTTGATTAACTTCATCATTTTTAATAATTGAGCACAACCTTTATTATAGTCTTTTAGCCGATTAGACATTAGTGTAGCATTTCTTAACCAGAAAGAATATGTGGAGCTGCAGTTCTTTCCAGTACAAGTGGATTTCCCATGATTTGGTTTTTGCATGACTTTGAACATTTGTGGTGCATGACAACAGGACTGAAAAACTGTGTTGTATTGAATTTTGAACCATCTCATGTGATTTTCAAGAGTCTTTATATTTCTTTAATTGTGCTCTTTTGACTCTTTGCTTTATTTTTCCCTCCAGAAATTAGTATCTCTCATAAATATTTAGATATGAGTTAATTATTCATCCAGGATTCTCTTCCATATCTTCACCATCTGTGTTCTTATTCTTGTTATTTTATGTTAGTTCTATTTAGTGCTAGTGATGAAGTGGTTAAAGGCACTGTTAGTGATGCATTCCTGAATTACTTGCCTACAGTGACCCTGGTTCCTGCAACTTATTAAACATCTTAAAAGGCATTGGATGCATTAATTAATTAACTTGGCATAAAAGGATTCAAGGATGAAATGATTCAAGAGACTGACATCACTTGGATGTTTTATTTTAGATCATTTTAGTTGTTTTTGTCTTCACATTTTTAATGTATTTTTTGTTATTTTCTTGAAAATGCAGAAAAAGGAATGTACCACACACCTTCTGATTAAATACTTTAGCATGTAAGCAATAAAGCATCAAACATTGTCTAGCATCAGCCAACTAATTTGTTATTACTTTTAACTAATCTGACAAATATTTTCACCCTGGAGCTGTGTTGTATCTAAATAACCCCCAATGTCCTTGTAACCAGGAAAAGTCTAAATTATTTCTGTGATTTGACTCTAGATGACAGCAGCGCTGTGGTGTGTTTTTGTTATTCTTAATGAGAAGCCAGCAAATGCGTGAATATTTGATGATGGATTTAACACTGAGCTAAATTGCGAAAACAGACAGTTTTTATGTCGCAGTGAGTAAACATGTAATAAACTGTTTTTCTGGGGGGTCTGATGAAGCAAACTGTTTATATCAGCTCATACCCTGTCATCCGATATCAAAGTTGCTGACTTATTCTAGTGTGTGAAACTGTTTTGTTTATGTTTTTGTTTTGTTTTGTTTGCTTCTCAGCTCATTAACACATTCCATTTTAAGGCCCTGCAAGTCACTTCTTTACATAAAACTGTTTACATCCATCTATCCATTCTCTTCCGCTGGTCCTTATGAGGGTAGGCTGGAGCCTATCCCAGCTACCATAGGGCGAGAGGCAGGGTACACCCTGGACAGATTGACAGTCTGTCGCATGGCTAACGCATCGAGACGGACAACCTTTCATACTCACATTCATACTTATGGGCAATTTAGAATCATGTCTTTCCTGAAGTCTTTTAGGAAATATCAGTGTAAGTGTTTTTTCCATTTATATAAATGTACACACTTTAATACAATGTCACCTCTCCTCCGTGTAGTTGAAGCAGGGACTCCTGTTCTGGGGAATGATGAGCTGGAGAAGAACCTGGTGCAAGTGGAAAAGGTGGCCTATAGTCAGGGACTTCCCCCAGAAGCAGTTTCTATTATGCTGGAGTTTGCCATGAGCCTCCGTATGGGTAAGACTGTCTTTGCATCAGCCTCAAACTGGGTAAATTGGGGAATTTCCAGCAGGGAGGATGGGCTTGTGTAACAGAATTATAGAGAGCAGGAGTCTGTCAGATTGAGGACCTAGCAAATGTACTTTTGGTTACACTTTTCACACTTAACTGAAGACACACTTAATTGAAAACAACAATTCACCAAGCCTGCCAGTCTTTGTACTGTCAATAGAAAAAGAGAGCATAAGCACAACAGATCTATTGTAGTCTTCCACAATGTAATATTGTGAAGGTTAATTGAAAAGATCTATATAGTAATATAATATTAATTGTATAGTTTATAAAGAATTATTATTTCTAATCGATGTGATGTGAGTTTCATTCTTTTAATTGTACAGTCATTTGGACAGTGTGAAAAAATGTGTGGTAATGTCTTTGATATTACGTCGTTCTGCACTCTTTAAGGCTTCTTTTGATAAATTTTGCTCTGAATTTTCTGTGCAGGGACTTCTCCATGTGTCCGGGTGCTCAAGTGTCTGATTCCTGCCTCTGTGGTGCCACAGGAGGCTGTTGTTCGAGCAGTGGTTTGGCTCAGCGTTGGCAAGATGCCCATCAGCACTCAAGTAAGTGCACGTAAAATATTTGCACTAAAGGAAATATTATAACTTCCAATCCTTCTTTAGGGATTCAGTTAACTTTTGGGGCAGTAAAACTTTGTTTGATGTGCCTAAAGCTTCTTCTCATTTTCTGTTCATTAATTATTGTCTGGAGGAATATTTGTCCAGGGAACGCGTGAGTCTGGCTGTGTTGCAGCTCTGTTTGAGCTCCAGTCGTGTCTGTTTAGTATAATGATTGTAAATCCACCAAGTCCAACTTTTCAGCTCTGCCACACTAAAATTAGCACAAGGTATATTTTGGGATTCCAAAGAGCAGCTGAAAAGCGCAGGAAGTGAGATGTAGGAGCAGTTAAGAGATACCAGCCAATTTTCAAAATAAAATGCAACTCAGGCTCAAATACTCCACTTCTGAAGTTCTTCTGGTGTGTTTTGAAGTTCAGACTTGTTTAGTTTTATGCCTTGTTTATTCCTGGGGTCACACTGAAGACATAATTTCATTGTTCTATTTGATAAGAGTGTGACATTAACGACCATCAAACTTACTTCTCTTCCATGCAGGTTCTTTTCATAAAGTGGGTATTGACTGTATTTGATATGATTGATGCAAAGGACCAGCTACGAGCAATTTATGGCTTCATCTTCAACTTTGTCACAGATGAAAATCTGGTAAGTGCTGGCGATCTTTATAATAATGGGTTGAAATGACTGTTTAGACAAATCCGATGGCATTTACACATGTCAGGCACGCTTTTCACTAAGCTGGACTGTGTTTTTAACAGCTGGCAAGATAAATAGTTATGTTTTAAAGGTGTGAATTGATTAATCATGTTGTCAAAATTTTTCAGTGTCCTTTCATCTGCCATCTCTTGTACCTTTTGACCCGAAAGGAAAGCGGTAAGCCAAATACTTTTATCCTTGAAATCAGATCCCTATACTATGAAAATACTATTCTCCCTTTTTTCAGTTTACTTCTTTGTTTCACCTTTTTCCTCATCACTTTTCTGAGGTTTTTTAACATCTCATTTTGTCGCGGTAGTGCGAGTCTTCAGAGTCAGGAAGCTACTGGAACTACAATCTAAACTGGTAAGCATCCTGCAGTTTTGATGTCGTCATTAATCAAGTGAATTTCATTATTTCCTTCCTCAGTGTGAGAATCATTTTGGAATTTAATTGCAGAAATGCAACGGCACAATTTTCCCATAAACAGTTACCCTCCAGTTGCCCATGTCGCGCATCTCATTATGAAAGAAACAAAAAATGTGATGCAGAGTACAAAGATGGGACTGATTGTTTATTGTTTTCTTCTCAGGGAAGACAGCCTTTCCTCCTGCACCTACTGTCACTTTACAAAGTGTTTTGCCCTGAACTGGTGACACTCTCCATTCCATCACGGATGAAGGTTTGTACCTAAAACATACTTGCTCTTAGAATACGACCATTCTCTGGAAAACAAAGCAAACATGGTGGTTTTCATCTTTTGTTGCAGAGTGGGTTTAGGAACCACATTTCTCCCTGGCAATCAGCATTGATTGCTGTCCAGAAGAGGAACGGTTTGCAAGGCGCTTCCAGCATGAGTCTGGTCACAAACAAGGATAAAACCAACCCAAGAAAAAGGGTATGCATCTTTTAATTGGGTTTGTAGCCAACCGTCAGCTACTGCTGCTGCCTGACAGTACCTTCCCAGCTTTTCATTTGTTGGAGGTTCACATTAGTGTGTACTTTATTTGTGCCAGCAAAAAAAATTGGCATATTTTCATTCAGATGTACACTGCAGATCATTTTCTTGATTACTTTGTACATTTTCTTGTGCTGCCTGATGCTTTTTTCCCTTCCGTTCATTATCATTGTGTTTTGAACTGTTAGTCAAAGGAGATACATAATTATTTGTATTCAAGCAGTTTATCATGATTTTAACTCCTTTGCTTTTTACTTTCTGCTTCTTTCTTAGAAACACTGCCACCTGGAATTTCCTGCTTTGATTCCTGCACTGAACAAAGAAGCTCAGTCTGAGCAGTCCTCCAGCAGAAGGATGGTCCCACTGGTGGAGCTCCACTCTTTTGCTCAGCTGTTGGAAAATATGCATCGTATAGAGGTAATTTCTCCTGTGATAAATCTCAGAGTTCTGCATCTGTCAAGTGCCGACACTGGGGAGGCATCTTGATCTTTCGCTGTGTTGCTTCCTCTTATCTAGTTCAATTTTACAGATCAGCTGTAAATCATTTCAGCAACAGAATATAATGTATTCTAGTTGGCCACTGAAGTGTCCCAGTAAATCAGATGCAGCAGGAAAATGAGAATCCCTTCTTCCTAACTACCAAGAAACACCAGCAGTGATGACAGCTGTCAAAGGAACACTGCGGTCTCAGGATGGACTAATAGTGAAGCAAAAGACAAATCTATGATCTAAACTACTAACATGGAATTAAGAGAAAAGAGAATATATAATGAAAATTACTTTTTCACTTTTAGAACAAGTACACTGGCTACTTGAATGGATGGCAAGAACTTGTGGCTTAAACGGGTTTTATACGTTTTGTGTCTGCTTGGGTCCCTATCATGTAAATTTCGTCATTGAAGAGTGAGTGCAAGGAACTCACCTGTGGAGAACTGATATTATAACTCGTCAACTATGCATGCGCCCAGGCAGCAAGTTTAAAGTGGACTTGGACGAAGTAAAACAGGAGAGAATACTCTGTCGTGAGGACTCCAGCTGTCTGTGGCTTTAAACAGGCTTTTTCATAAGGAATATATATGTAAAGATGCAGCATCTCATACTGAGCCCCCACAGCAGGTTCACAAGAAAGGCAAAAGAGAAGGAGAAGTCCTTTTAAGGGGTCTCATAACAGGCGTATAACAAAAATACCAACTTCCTCAGGTGACTACTTACATTACAGAAGTTTTTTTTTGTATTAGGAATTTTCTTTTATGTTTAAATATGCAAACTGGGCATTGCCAGTTAAATTATGCGTGTAAATTGGCAAGAAATCCCGATCTTGGATCAAATCACATTTAAGTCACCAGTTCAGCAGGCTTTGAGTGACTCAGTAAAAACTTTGGGCGCATAGATATCAAATTGGAAAGTTTGGATATGCTACTGAAGTGAGGATTTTTGGATCAGAGTACAAGTATTTATAGAATGTTATACAATTATAATGTACTAGTAAAATAAATTCTTTACTTAAACATACACTTGAAGCGTCACCATTTGATTACATACACAAAATCCAACATTATTACTTTGCTTAAACAGCAGAGAAAGTGCAGTAAAAATATCTAAATGTGTATTTTGGGCTTTTATTTTCACAAGTGGGAAAGAAGACATGTTATTGATGCAAAATGGCACAACACCTCAAGTCTGACTGGTCCATAAGAATTTTTTTCCCTTTAGTAGCTGTGTTTAAATTGTGATATATCCTCTGGGCCACAGGGTGGCGCTGTGTTACTGTTGTATTTGTATGAGTTTATTGTGCTTGGCCATTAAAAACTTTGACCTAGAGAAACCACAGCGTAAGTGGCCTGTGGCTGTTTATTATATTAGAGCACAAACTGACTTCATGAGCAGAGTGCTTGTCATTTGTTTTTTAAACAGGCTGTTGCTTTTTTATTTTTACAGATATCATCAGCGTGTTATTTGTCCTTTATGAGTAATGAAAGCAAGGGATGTTAGTGGAGATGTATCCGAGTAATGCATTGGACAAAGTTGCAAAGCAAATGGTCATTTAGAGAGGCCTCTCCATAAATGTCTATTTGCCCTGCAGATTCAGTGACCTGATAAACCAATGTAAGTCATTTTAAAAGGATTGCAGGGTTTTATGCGTCATGCTACATAAATTCACCTCTTTCACTGCCCACAAATAAAACGTGGACAATAAGGCTTGGAGGGGCGTTGGTGCCAAATGTGTTTATGGCAGGGAGAGTGGTGCTTTGCCACGTGTTAGGAAAGACAGATGAGTACAATCAATTTCCCTCATAAAACTATTCGGTTACGGCATTGACAAAGGATCATTGATTATTTCCCTCACGGCCGGCGTTCTTGTTGTCAAAAGCAGAATGGTGCTTTTTCAGTTTAACGATACAGTTGCTCCATAATTACTGAAGAGCTGAGTTGTGTCCATTTACAGTCTGTCTTTCTCTCATTCTAATTCGTGTATTAAATTGACAAAGTCCCCATATTGAGAGGCAGCTGTTCAGCCACAATAAGGGACTGTATAAACTATCCAGTGTGGTGGAAGAAGTGTCCCAGTACTGCCATTATGGGGATTACCAGATACCGAGGAACTGGCTTAAAATTAGATTGGTGGCCAACCCTGTGATAAGGACACGATCATCTGTTGGTTCTTACACTCTTATTTATTTCAGCTTCTGTGTTTGTTTATTTGTTTTTTGCTTCTGTGTACCTGTTGTCTTTATGTGTCTTTCTGGTTATTTTAGTTTCTTAATCATAATTTTGCTTTATGTGTTTCCACCAGCTGCCTGCTCAGATGGGCTCGCTGCTGGGTTCCAGTCTGGCGCTGCAGTACCTGGACTGTGTGCAGGATGAGTCTGCCCTCCTTCGCCTCAATTTCTGGTTAGGCTACGCTTTTCACGAAGGTAAGTCGGGAATGCACACTACACACTACATAACTGCTGTGACATGTTCTTTCTAGAAGTTAGAGGAAAAGCAGAGCTGACCTTGAGCTGAACCCCAACATAACTTTGTTGCCATGTTAAAGGGATTCTTTTACAGAAGGGTTTAAAGACATATGAGAATATGTCTCCGTGTGAAGATGCAGTGCATCTGAAATCTCCTGCTGTCCTCTTTGTAGTGCTCTGAATTTTTCACGCAGTAAATACCCTTTTTGACTGTATTTTTTAAAGAGTTTTTATTCTGTGGCGATGGAGGACCCAGTCAGACTTCAGAAGAAGCTCTCCAGTTTTTGAACAAGTTGCTGTCTGCACAGCACTTTCTGCAGGTGAGCCCCTGATAGCGACGTCCACAGCTCACTGACATCGTCATTATTTCTGATGCTCATTAACCTGGCGCCACACGCGTACCTGATACGTGCTGTGTACCAACGCTGAGCCAAAGATTTATTTCACATCATAATTTTCTCCAACAGGAGGGCTTTTCCAGTTCAGAGGTTTTCCTCTATAAATTTCTGAATGTTTGGGACGGCTCACTACTCCGTCCGCAGATCCTCGGCCTGCTGAGCAACATTCCGGTTGTTCCAAGTTCCCGTGAGTGTTACCTCCACAGATCACTGCTTTCTATGACCGTCTTTCTTCACAGCTCAATTTTCTCTCCTTATGTCTGTCAACGTACACTTACATAACACAGGTTTTCTCTCTGATCTTGTCGTGCACTTGAATAAAATCACAGTCATGTTCTCATCTTAGCAAGCTGTCATTTTGTCCTTTATGTAGGGAACTGTAACGCATTGAATTGTACGTCAGGTACAATAGTGACCTTTTGTCTCCCCCTTCAGAGATCAGAAGGCTTCTGTTTGAGCCTCTCATGCAGCTTTTCTTCACATCCTCGCTGTTTTTCAAGGTAGGCTTTTCTTTCGCAGACACAAACAGATCAAACTTGCTCCCATTACTGTTCAAAGTTATTAGGGAAAAAAAATGCAGTAGTGAAAAACAGCGCAACAAAGCCCTTGAGTAGTTCAGTGTTTAACATGCTGCATAATTGGTTCTTTTTCTCTCTTTCGTGTTTGTATCTCTGCAGTGTGGACTGATGGAGTGTCTTAACAATATGCTGTTGAAGTGGTTGACCTGGCACTCCATTTATGCTCTGGAAGACGACCTGGACATCAGCCTCAACAGCCACACGTCCATGTGAGTTTCACATCTGTTCAGTTATATTTAGTTCCATGTATATAGCGTGTTTTCTGAGCAATAGTCACTTCAAGGGAAGTAAACCTGGATGATTTAGCAATCTGACGTTAGCATGCAGTAGAAAGTAGGGAGGAAGACAGAGTCCTGCAGCAGAATCGGGCTCAGGGAGGGACAGCCACTTGATTTATTCCAAAATCTGAGATATGTTGAATAGAAAATCCAAAAAACCGTGAAGACCCCAATAAATGGAAATCTAATACGATTCCCTAAGGAGAGCATTGTGGTATGCAGAGGTAAAAATCCTCCCTGGTTTCAGATATTATAGAACGTGTTCAGCTGCATAACCAGTAGGGCTGCCACGATTTGTCGACTAGTCACGATTACGTCGACTATCAAAATCGTCGACGACTGATTTAATAGTCGACGTGTCGTTTGAAGCTTTGTAAGATCGCAAAAGACGCAGGAATAATAGCAGGATTTAAGAGTGTAATAACGGACTGAAACAGAAGATGGCAGCACAGCATGTACAAGGATGCCAGCTGCCGTTAAACCCCGAAGAAGAAGTAAGCGATGCAGAGGTCACGATCCATTAATTATCAACATCCATTTAACACATCCTCAGTCATTTGGATGACCTCTGCATCAGCTGATGGAGGAAACAAACAGTGTGTTGATTCAGACAGCAGACATCAGTAATGACAAATTCCCTACGCAAGTGAAATGGACACCTTCCAACAGCGAGTGGTTCATTACTCAAGCCAGATAAACATTCCTGTGCAGTAACATGTGCAGGACTACTCCCCTTTTCAATCACTAGTTCAACCCTTCCACATTTCTTCTTACCTTGGAGATAAATGTCCCTGAAAAATCCTGAATCCAGGTACAGTCACACTGTGGTCGGGGATGTATGAGTGTGTCAGTGCCTCGCTGCAACACTCCATGAAGCACATCAAACTCCACTCTCTGTGTTCCCCCGTGGGGCTCAGTCAGCTCACCGCGCTCATCCATAGTACTGTCCAAACACCTCACATTCTCCACGATAATCGCTGGAACAGCTCCTGCTCTGAGACCCCGTTGTTTTCTCCGTAGCTTCTCCAGGATTACAGGCTTTGCTCGTGGAAGTAAAAACTGTCAGCACGACCAACAGCTGAAGACAAGGCAGAGGAAAATACAAACACCAGGAACAGCAAACAGAACAAAACACAAACTACAGGAGAGTGCAGACAGAAGTTAATGGCTTACAATAGTGAGAAATTCGTAGAGGAAAGAAAAGAGAGGTATCGAAACAAAACACTCAGTACATCATGGGAGGTTCCGCCTGAGCCTGTAGGAGTATAAGCAGTGGATGGTTCGGTTTAAACCATAACTATAGGCTTTATCAGAAAGGAAAGTTCGAAATTATTAAGAGGTCTTTAAAATATGATGATGTAATTTGATCATTCAAGGCTTTGTATGTAAATGATTTTGAATGTAATCCTAGATTTGGAAAGCCTTTAGAACAACCTGATGATATGGAATTATAGATTTTCAGCCTAGAAGTTAAAAAAAAAAAATCCATGATATAGTTTTTCACTGTTGCTTTGAGATGGGATTTTTTGAATATTGGTAGAACTGTAAAGAGAAAGAAGCCAGACCTCAAGCTTAAGTTTATTAGGGAGTGAATGACACATCCTGCAGGCCAAGTAATG